>NW_013550600.1:2544111-3144111 GCF_000835555.1 Rhinocladiella mackenziei CBS 650.93
CCGAGCACGGGGCAAGAGGTGCGGAAGCTCGAGGGACACACTCGTTCGGTGAGCGCGGTGGCCTTCTCGGCGGGCGGCTCGCTGCTGGCCTCTGCATCGGATGATGAGACGGTCAGGCTCTGGAACCCGAGCACGGGTCAAGAGCTGCAGAAATTCGAGGGCGTACTCTCTGTCACGACTATAAGTTTTGCAATCGACAATAAGACCTTACTTACCAATCGAGGAGCTCTATCCATCGACACTCGATTAGTTCCCGGACAGGCTATCAAATCTCCAATCAATGATACTATCGTGATTAAAAATGAGTGGATTCGACGAGGTGAACATAATTTCCTCTGGCTTCCACAGGAGTATCGCAGTGGTTGTTCGGCATTCTATGGCAATACGATTGCCATTGGTCTAAATACTGGCCAAGTCAGATTTATCCAGCTTAATGGTCCTTGATATGGTGTAATCTATATTTTCATTCCCATAGTACTGAAGAGGTCTGAGGAAATACATAATTATATCTCTCTCGACCTAGGTTCCAGAAGCTCCTTTACCAGGAGAATAACCTAAGGTCAGCTGCTCTGAAGCCGCTTGTCTGAGCTGGTCGCAGTGGTGGGCGGCGTCGTGGGTGGCAACACAGCAAGGTTGTTCCGATAAAGCATCGATCTTATGATTGCGACGTTGAACTTCTTGTCGCTGCAGTATTATGCCTGTCTGTTGCCGAGGTACTGCGGAGGCACCACGGGGGCACCACGGGTTCCCATGCACTCTGCTACTGCCTATCGTTGCCTGTCGCCTAGAATCACTCCTAGGTGGATGTAAATATTATTTGTTAGTAGTAGTTAACCTAGTTGATTTTATTAGCAGACCACATCTAGTTACGTGCACCGCAGCTTGCGCCTCGTTCAGATAGATTCAAGCAATCAATCCTCTCTCGGTCCTACAAAGGGTGATCAATCGAGCTTGTTTGGGTGGTCCATAGACTGGATCCGATGGGCGATGGGGGATTTCATCGGATCCAATGCGTGGATCATGATCAATCGAGCTTGTCAGGGTGGTCCACAAACTGGATCCGATGGTGTCGAGTTGGGAGGGGCCCCCGGAGGGAGCACGTGATCCCGGAAAATGGCTAATCTGTCGGGAGTTGATGGGCGGCCACCCCGCCCCCTGGGCATCGTCCGCGGATTGGATCCGATGGCGGTGATCCCGGAAAATTGTTAATCTGAAGGTAATTTTTCGGAAAATATTTGATCCGTTAGGGGTGGCTCATTGATCGGATCCAATCCGTGGATGCGACCCCCAGCACATGGTCCACAGACTGGATCCGATGGGAGCTGTCACGGAAAATATTTAATCCGGGTGGGCCGGAAAGTGGTTAATCCGTTAAGGTTGGACCGGGAAATGTTTAATCCGATCCTTGAGATGAGTGCTAGTGCTTGGCAAGAGGCTCACTACGAGACGAGCTGCCCGAGCTCGACTAGTCTCGCTCAGTCTCGGCTTGTCTCGGCTCGTTGAGAAGCCTGATCCCGTTATTTGAAAAGGGGTTATCACCCCTATTCAGGATATATGGGCTGGAATAGGAATAGAAAAGGGGCCTGTTGGGCCGAGAGAAGATTGATTGATTGAATCTGTCTGAGCGAGGTGCAAGCTACAAAAAGGGGCCACGAAGGCTGCGGTGCACGTGACTAGGCTAGGCCCAATGTGGACTGCCAACAGGGCCAACCCAACGCGTATATATGCTGGCAATTTGGCAGGACCAGTTGCAAGAACAAACAGAGCACACTCGTTCAATTCAAGTTGTACGGGAAGTTCGACATATGGACTCCATCCGATGAAGAGTCTCACCAAAACTGTGCGAGCGAGAATTAGGAAAACAGGGAGGAGCAGCCGTTGGCTTTTCAGTTGAAGGCATACGCACACAAATTTTTCTACTTCCAGGCTCCGGATCGCTAAGTATCCTGAACTACTATCGGTTTTGCCTCCAAATCCGCCACTTGCACAACGAATGCCTGAAAAGCGGAATGCAAGAATCAAATCAAAGAGTGTTTGTGTTGAACAAAGGGCTATTGTGTACAGGCTCCACAGCTGAAACACTGGTGAGAGGTTTCCATAGACGACGACGTTACTGATGGTTGCTCTGAGTAACGACGTAGTGTTCGCATGTCTATAAAAGAAGCCTCAATACCTCGACAAGTAGATAGAGAACAGAGCATTCAAGACATCTCGAGTTGCACCCAGTTTGACAGTTTGTCTATCATGGAAGGACCAGTTGTAGGTGCTTGACGAGATCTGCGTTATCAAATCCCACTTTTCAAGCCTCCCTGGCCCGCATGCTCTGATTCTCGGTTGCTTCGGTCACAATCCTGGTTAGTTCCTTGTCGTTCTCAAAACGGTGGACTTGAAGTTTATCAGAATCTTGGTCCACCTGGATATCTCTCAGATACAACATCACCTCATCCTTGTCTCCGAAGACGGCTGCGACCTCCTCAAGTGGGAGACCTTTTGTTTCGGGAATATAGATCCACATAACCACGAATCCAACACTCACAATCGAGATAAAGAGCAAGAAGAATTTCCAGCCAATATTGGCAAACGCGGTGCTTGCAGCCTCGAGGTAGACCAGGTCAGTGATGGCTTTTGTCCCCACCGAGAGCGAAAATCCTTTGCTCCGAATATGATTTGGGAACATCTCGCCGAAGAAGACAATACCCGCCACGTCGATACCAATGGCATAGCAGAAGATGAAACAATACAGCGCGGCAACTCCCATATTGAGTCCGGCATCATTGTGCGCCTTTCCTGGGCCCACGAATGAAGCAACCATTGCGGCCTCGATGGAGAGGAATATAGCGCAGCCACCTAAGCCAAGAAGCATGAGTGGACGACGTCCGACTTTGTCCATGATCAGTGCTCCAATCAAATTACCGATGATTGGAACGGTGTGGTATCCAGCTTGCAGGCAAATCTGTTGGTGACTATTGTATCCCAGTTGTCCGTATAGGACAGAGGCATAATTCGTTATAACCAGGACGGCAGTGCTCTCTCCGAGAAACGCGTAACCAATGGCCAAGAGACTTCGCTTGCGATACGAGGGCTTCAGAAGCATGTGGTACCAAGAGTTTTCCAATGTCCGGTCAAGCTCAATCTGCTTTCTGATCTGATAAAATTCCCGTCGGGCAAAATCGTGGTCTTTGTCATCGCGGGAATGATGGAGGTCTCTCACAATGTCCCAAGCTTTGTCGGCATGGTCTTTCATTAGAAGCCATCTGGGAGATTCCGGGATAAAGGGGAGTATCACAATCATAAAGGACGAGAACACAAGTGACATTCCCAGCGGCCCGCGCCATTGTGCTTGTGGGCTGTCGTGAATGGAATTGAAGGCCAGACCCATGTATGCAGCAAATGCATAGCCAGCGGCAATGAGCATACCGTTCATCCCAACAAAGAATCCACGTAAACTCGGTGGTGCTAATTCAGAGCTGTACACCGGACCTGCGGCAATTTGGTCAACTTTTCGGCCCCTCAAAACCTTGATCCCGGCTCGCTTACAAACTTGTATCAACCCAGAGCCAGCACCTGCGACGAACCGGAATGCGATGAACATCGCGACATTTTGGCTGGCAGTGACAAATATTCCCCCAATGATGGATAAAGCGGCAGTGTAAAAGACACCCATTTTACGGCCCCACTTTTCCATAACCATTTCAGCGGTGAAAATACCAAAAAGGGCCCCAGACTGCAAGAGAGGGCATTAATGTTTGAATCCACAAGAGAAGCGGCCGATCGTACCTGGAACACTCCATTCATTGCTCCAATTAGGGCATGTGCGTTTGCACTCAACCCGTCTTGAGAAACAAGGCCCATGTACACGAGAAAGTCTGGCTGAGATAATGTTGTGCCGATGATCGCTGGAGAAAGGAAACCAAAGGAAATAAATAAAAGTCAAATCAGATGCTTTACGCTTCGGGGTGCTTCAAGGTCATCTCACCGGCAGGATAGCCAAAGGCTACGTTGCCCATCGAAATGAAAAAACATATCCAAAAATTATGCCAGTTGAATTGACGCTGTAATACAGCCATGACGACGGGGTTCAGATGGGGTTCAAATGAACAAAAGCTGGAACAGTTTTAATAACTGATATGTTCGACGATAGGAAAGGCCACCATTCTCTTGAGACGTGGCCAGTATTGAGGAGGCGGATCCTTTATAATTTTTCCACATCAAGGACCGCTTCCAGTCTTTATCTCGGGGAATCTGGGGTCAATCATGGGGGGTTGAACTTACCCCAGATTTCGGCTTCGGAGATCTCACCAGTGGTCGAGATTCAACGTACTCGGAGATGCGGACATCGCGAACTCCGAGTGGCACATTGAGATGAGATGGGGTACAAGATCCACGGCTTCACGGTACTGCAAGAGGCACGACAACCTGTATGGCAGACTATAGCAGATTCGGAGCTCCATCCGAGGAGTGGCTCGACCTGATTCGGAAGAATCCTCTGCCTGCCATACCCCCTCTCTTGACACTGCAACAGCGTCGAGACTTTCGCAGAGTAAGCAATGAAGGAAGAGTTCGAGCAAGCAAAACAGCTCTCAAAGGGCTGGACAGTCTTGATGTTGCCATTGAGACAGAAGCAATCCTGACGCGTGACTTTCAAGAAATTGGAGCACGTATCTATACCCCTAGAACAAGCAATCAAGGACGCTCGCGACTCTCAGTCGAAGACCAATGCCCAGTTGTATTGTACTTTCATGGCGGTGGGTTCTTCAGTGGAAATCTCTCAACCGAAGACGCCATGTGCCTGCGGCTGGCTAGCGCCTGCAATGTCACGGTCATATCTGTGAATTACAGACACACTCCGGAATGGACTTATCCCACTCAATTCGACGACGCCTGGGACGCAAGATGCCAAGTTTTACACAATCCAAAGTCGTTGAGCCTCTCGAAGAACATCAAGCTATTTGTGGCTGGGACGAGCAGCGGAGCTTGCCTTGCTGCCAGCCTCGTCGTGAAGGAACGGATTGTGAGTGATTCTTTTCTGTGCCTTCCAGCACGACAAAGTTCTAACCTGGTCAAAAAAGCTTGGTGATGTCAGAATTCAAGGCCAGGCATTATGGACTCCATGGCTGTGTCATCCAGGAACATTTCCTTATCACGAATTTGTCAGCCAGGAAAAATCATCTCCAACCCAATGCAAGGATGCACCGCTGCTCCCGTATTCTCTTGTGCTTGAGTATGCAAATATGCTCAATCTGGACGAGGAGGCACAAGCTGACATTGTTGCTAACCCTCTGCACTGTGATGATGCAATCATCAAAGCTATGCCACCTACACATATCCTGGTCTGTGGCAATGATCCTCTTAGAGATCATGGGATGATTTTTCAGAAGAATTTAGACCGCGCAAGGTACTTAATGGCCCTCTGATCCTGAGCTAAGGAATCGAGTAACGACAATCTAGGATCAAATGCCATCTCAAAGTGTATTCGGGCCTTCCACATGGGTTTAGGAGGATAGAGGGGTTGACAGACAACAAGATCTGGGACCGAGATTTGGAAGAAGGGATTCAGTGGCTTTTGTTGCAGCAGACGTTGTAGCTTGATCAGGTAAGGTATAGGCACGTCTATTCAACTCACAATATCGCCATTGCATTGGGAGGACTGGCCACTGCACCACTGTAATTGAGCGGAACGCTACTGAGAAAAAATGTCCACCTGCCAAGTTTCTTGCATGTAATAGATAACTCTTCAAGGTCGAACAACTCTCCAATAGGTGTTCCCCATCCAGCGAGCAGAATAGGATGAAGAAGCCATTCATGATTGGTCGGTGCTAATGGGATGTCAAAATCTATACATTTCCCCATGGGAGAGAGGAGACTCACGTGTACATTCAAAAGCGGGTGAATCTGCCGCGACAGCAGCAAATTGTCTTTCCCATAGCCACCGTGTTGTCTCTTCCGATTGTGCAAGGCCTGGGAAAGCAAATTTGGCAGATATAGCTCGTTTTCCCTGCGCATTGAGCTGAAGATACGCTGACACATAGCCTAGAACCGTGGTTACCAAAAGCCTATCCACGCAAAAGGAAAGGGCACTACCTGTTCTGAGGATAAATATGTCCCCTGTGCGCATCTCGATGTTCTTCTCTATCATGATTCTCTTGATCTGCTCCACCGTGATCGGTGACGTCCCCAGAGGGTCGAAATTGTGAGAGTGGGTTTGAGCCCAGTCCCAGAAGTCTATTAGTACGCCTCGACCAGCAATGGCCTGCCGAGCCCAAGCCCCGATCCCATTGACTCCAGGGTGGTCTGGGCCATGTATGATATCTTGTGTGACTCTGGATGGACATTTCAGGATGATAGAACACTGATTTCGACAAGGATTCTTACCCATTGTAGAACACCTTCTCCTTCTGATATGCGAAATGTCTGAAGCCGTCCCATTGAGAGCTACCCTGAGTATTGAAGCATATCTTGAAGGACAGAAGTCAGAGGTATCATGAAAATAACGGCGTAACGTACAATGTCATCGTTGATTATTCGAGGCTCCTTATTGACGAGTTTTTGCTCAAAACTTTGGCGCCCAAGCAAGCCAGGGATAATGGCGTCGAGAGGCAGACTTGTCAGGAGTTAACCCAACATGGCAATGCTTTTAGGCGGAAAAGAGCCTACTTCAGGCAGATTCTAGTACCATTGGTGATTTCTTCTTTGACCGCCTTTAACACCCTCTCTTCGTTCAAGTAGTTGAGTGATCCCCGTTGAGGCTCTTTCCACAGACCCCAGGCCGAATAAGGTGGGCCTGCCTCCGAGAGTGGTAGATCCTCAAAGCGAGGGGGTTCATCGACATTCATAATGAGATGTCTTATCAGTGGCAAATTGGTAGCCCAGTCTTCCTTTCCAGAACCCAGGTGCTTGTCAAGAGTTTTGCATCCACGGACTTGAGGACAAAGGGGCATGCCCGGAGTTTGCATCGCCGCGATCTCCCGCTAGGCTGAACTCTGGGTTATTGAAACATTTCTCTCTCAGGCATAAGAATAAGTCTTCCTACAGAAGTTTGAAAATAAGATCTATGCAGGCATGGACCAAAAAGGGTATTTGAGGGTACAATTTAACCCAACATGCAGTCGGGAAGAGTTTGAGGCGTGGAGAAATGAAGCATTCGGACAAATGCCCGGTTTCGAAGTTCCAAAAGTCCTAACAGCAATTGATACACCGGACGAAACAAGGCCATACCGATACGAGACCGTATATGATGTCCTGAATGTTGATATGGTCAATCTGGATGCGTTGCTCCAAGCCTGGTCGTCTCCCAAGGCAAAGATCACCCTCCTTCTATACAGAAGACTTGACTTCGCAGCTCATGAGGGGAAAGAGGTCCCTGCAGCAGGAGGGATCATTGTGGCAAACTCTCTAACTCCCCAAGATACCCCCGAAATCTTGGAAGACTATCACGCCTGGTACCGACAAGAGCACATCCACAAGCTCATGAAGATTCCTGGCTGGCGGACTGGAAGCCGATATCAACTGTTAGACCAACGTGGAGAGATGGCTGAGTATGCTGGTCCATTTATGGCTGTACATCAGTACGACGAAGACAATGCCCTGGGAGGAACAGAGTGGACACAGTCAATTGTGTCGGAGTGGACGAAGAAGATTGACCAGAGAATGGCAAAGCGGCCGCACAGAAGAGTGTTCAAGATTGATCGTGTCGTATCATACTAAAAATTCGCAAGCAAAAGGAAAATGGGCAATACACATGAGACTTACCAAATGTTTCTCCCTTGGTGTGGGATGTGAGTAACGCTCTTACCTGGAGAAGGGCTCAAATCCCAGCTCTTCACTTCTTCTGAGAACAAAAAGTCTGTTCCTACAATCTCGGTCTAGGCTAGGATATTGGGCAGGTTAAACAAATTCCAATACTCCTCAAAATTCAAAGTCTGAGTAGCTCCCACACTCTTGCCTCTGGTCTCGCACAATGTCATCCCGTTTCCTAGGTATACAAAACGATTGGATCGACCAGCTGGCCCCAGGTACTCAAATCGGTAGTCTTCCCACCGCGGCTCTTTCAAAGCTTCGATGAAATGATACGAGCTGCCACAGTAAACCGCAACGACCTTACCATTGGTGGTTCCTTGTTTATACCAACTGCTGCATGATGATGACCAGACGGTATTTGCAAGGTAGATGCGACAATGCTCATTGAAATCTGCCTGTGCCTCAGGAGTGACGTCCATCGATTTCACGGACTGCGTCTGGATCTTAGATATACATTTGGCGATATATATTCCGGCCATTTGAATAGCCTGCACCAGTGACCCGTTTGAGATGGGAGAGTTTGGTCCGATGAACGCTGGTCATCATCATTAGCAAAAGCTCGATCGAGTGCTTGTATATCCTTACTGAAATAGTTGGGAAATCCTGAAACTGCAATTCCAAAGTAGCCTTCAGGAGTATCCGACCATTGGTCTGCCAGGGCAACATTTCCCTTCCCAATGACGGGAAATCTTGGTTTGAACGAGTTATCGAATCCAGTGGCGCAACAGATGGCATCACACTCAACGAGTCTGCCATCTTTGGTCAAAATGCCGTTTTCTGTAAGCCGGTCCAGGTTCTTCCATTCCAATGTCACACGGTCTTCTAAGAGCGTCTCAAGGAAACCCTGTCCGGGCGTGAGTCTTCTGCATCCCACTGGAAATTCCGGGATCAGTTGCCGGGCAATACGTCGACCTTTCTCAGATTTACCGAGGCGCTCGTTCATTGATGCCGAAAACATCATCATTGCTTCTTTCTGGCCAGGAGATCCGAGGATGAACTGTTTGAAGCCTTGAATCCGACCGTCTTGAAGACTTTTCCGATGTTGGAGGAGATAGTTAGGATCTTTCTTGAATCTGGCGAGCTCCTTTTCCGAATAATTCAGCGCATCGTCCACATCTGGATCATCTGGCCCGGGTTCAGTGATTCCGGCGCTAGGCGTTATCCAAGTCTGTGATCGTGCAAAGAGTGTTGTGTGTCGAGCTTTCTTAGCCACCTGGGGAAGAATTTGGATTCCTGAAGAACCAATACCAATGACAGCAACCGACTTATCGGTGAAGTCAAAGCCCTGATCCCAACTGGCAGAATGCATAAGCTTTCCTTTGAAAGTCTCGATGCCTGGAATATCGGGCCATTTCCAATTATCTAGAACACCTCCAGCATTGATGAAGACGTCACAAATATCTGTGAAGATATCGTCTTTACTTTCGACGCCCAATTCCCATTTGCCCTCCCTATCATTCCATGTTGCACTGACGATTTTGTGATGGAACTTGCAAAATTCCTCGCATCTATACTTTTCAAACACCATTCTCATGTATTCATGAATCTGCTCGGAAGTCGCATAGTAATTTGGCCACTCTGCGAACGGTTCGAAGCTAAACTCGTAATTGTGGGCAGGAATATCACATTGGCAGCCTGGATATCTGTCATGGATATCAGGAATCTCTCATGGTGTCAACAGCAGAATTTCTCAAACCTATTCACGAGCCACGTCCCGCCCTGGTCGGCATTCTTCTCGTAAATTTGGAATTCAAGATTCGAATCCATCATTTTCGACCTCATAATGATAGCCATCATCAACCCTGAGTAGCCGGCCCCCATGCAAACTACTCGCAGTGGCCTGGTGGCTCCAATTGGAGTGTCAGGATACGTGTAAGGCGTGTTACCGATATCGCCCATTTTGTGGAGTTCTCGCTCTGTACAGTCTGTCTTTGAGGTTGTATTCAGACCCCAGAAGGCAAAAAGTAAAGCTGTCAATGGCTCTCGTTACTTCAAGATCATTGATGGAGAATTCTGACTACATCTACATGATTTAATCACAGCCGCCTGCTTCACCACAAGTCTGACTGCTACAAAGTGCTTGGAAGATTTACGGAGATCGACTTCCGTCGGAAACCCTGATCTCCGCTTCCTCCGAGCACAAAACGTTCAAGCAGCTAGTCTCTAGAGAGGAGGTAATCCTCAAACGTGTCGTTGTTCAGCAGGCCCGCTTAAGCTGCCGTGGGTCTAAGTACACGCTGGCTTCTCTGATCGAGTTTGCCGAAAAAGTCGCCTCGACATGGACGGACATCCCTGAGAGTGTTATCCCAGAATTGAAACAGGAACATACGGACTCCTAATATAGGGGAAAACACATTCGACAGCTGGTGTGCATAACAGAAGTGGAGCGTTGCCTTTTGTTGGACTTCTTTTGGACGCTCCATTCGACTTTCTCGCAGATTGTCTGTGCCGTTCTGGTCTGTACGGCTTGCAATCGGCCCGCCAACCCGAGAAAGAATGTCACAATCAATGACTACCAACAGAATCGGGCCCAGAGAAATTCTACAGGTGGAATTATTCGGCAATTGACATCGTTGTCGACTGAGTTGCTCACAAGATCATCGCGAAAAGGCCCTACTTCTTACCTGCTTCCAGAAGCTATCCGTTTCATCCAGACCGCCATGATTGTACACTGGAATGAACGTCCAGCCGCAAACCGTCATGAAATCAATAGCACTCGGTGTCTTGATAAACTAGTCAAAACCTTGAAGGTTCTGGCCAGTCGGTGCGAGGACACAAGCTCTCATCACAAGGTCATCGAGTCAAATACAAACGAGCAAATTCAACTCCGAACAGAAGACGATCAACTGGAAGGTTGTTTTTAAGCGGATCACGAAACCAGTGGTTCGTATGTGGTTGAGTGACGGAACCATTCTCAAAAGCGTCAGGAAATGATTTGTTACTATCAATAGAATAAGTGGTCACGTATAATTATTCCCCTTCGTTGACGAATGTATGCTATTCTCTTATGAGAGGAGGCTTGGTACTCCGACAGCAGGACTGAATGGCTTGATACCCCAATATCTTACAGTCATTATGCAAATGTCTCGAACATAAGCTACTTCCTCTCTACTGGCTCCATTTCTCAACATACCAAGCATGTGGCTAGAAAGCTGAGTCTGACAGTCGATTGCTACCAGTGCCGACACAATCACTTGCCCTGTTTCGAAAACGGACAGAATATTGTCGAAAGAGAAGACGTGAGCATACAAAAGATCTGTAAAAAGAGACATTTCGTCAGCCTGTGGCATGTCTTCTGAGGGAAAAATGACCAGCCCAATCACAATCCTATGTTTCCATTACCTAGCACGACGAAATCATAGTCTGGACTTGCGATTCGCGAGCTCCTTCCTCGTTCGTTATTCTCTCCATATATGCTCTTCGCAAAATCTCTGCCGCGAGCAACCGCGTGTTCGTGATTTTCCCACTTCCTGAGAAAAATCAGTACTCGTGTATCTTTGAGGAAATGAGAACGTTGCGGATGAGAACGATATACGTGCAAACTAACCTGTAGCAAGTGGGATCCCTGAGTCCATCTGGCGTCACTTCTGATAAAGCTCTCAGTGCATTTCCAATCTGATAAAACATCAGTTCTCAACTTCACACTAGCCTGTCCGCCCGATTAAACGATTGGCCCACCTTTGCTGCTCCAATAATACCAACTAGAATCACCAGAGCCTCCCTGATCTTCCTCGTCAGATCTAATTGCTCCTCTTTCGGTATGTACGACTTCAACAGAAGCGTGTATAGTGAGGCGACTTCGTCCTGGTGATTCAAAGCCGCGAGACATGCAAGTGCGGAGAGGTACCACCGTGGACGGTGAGTTGGTTGGATCCGGGCAGCGAGAACAGCATAGAATTTCTCTCTGGACAAAGCCATCTCGTCCGGCACGTCTAGGACGTTGGGTCTCTCCATCTGTCGGCCTTTAGATCGAAAGGCCGAAGAGGACTAAGAGGGGTTCATAGCTTTAAGCACGTTGATAGGGTGGGTACATGTCTTCGGAGGTGCATCTCCGGACTTGCCTGATGTGCTAATAACGGTAGAGCCTGTTCGAGAAGCACATTGCCCTCGTTTCACGGATAGGGTAGGGCAGCATTATCATTAAGACTACATACAGAGACCGAAGGAAGATATTTGCAGTCGATATCGATATGGCCGTTCTTCTCTTGCCGGTCGTTTCGTTCACCACGAAGCAAAATCAGCAGAGGGTAAGATGGCATAGACTACCTACATTTCACTTACCAAAAGTTTTTCTCTTGCAGTTTCTTTCACTTCTCAAAAAAGTGGCAGAAGACGCCTGGCAACGAGAACCTGAATGTCTTGGATACTGTTGGTTGACTCCTGAATCGCCAGCGGATGTGCGAGTACGCGGATTCGAGATGTATTCCGACGAAGAGGCGCTGACGGTCACCCATCGAGCGGGCTCGGCATATCAGACCTTTAAAGAGGCACTTACGAACGAACGACTTGCACCAGGCCCTTCCTCAGATGATTTGAAAGTCTGGCACCCTGTAGACTGGGCATCTTGGCTGGGGTCGAATGAATTGAGCATGGTCAATGGCAAAAATGGTCTATTATCCTTTCTGGTGGCCAAGTACACACTCAAAGATTTGCAGAGTCGAACTGCTCTTCTAAGGACCTTGAAGAGGGATCTCGATGGTCGTCAATCCGAATGGCCTATGAGAATCGTGGCCACGGCGGAAGACTGTCACGATGTTGTGCGGATTGAGATCTGGACTACATCGAAGTCGCCTTCTCATGTCGAGATTCAGAGACTGGAGGAGTCCAGGTAAGTGGCGCGGGCACGGATTTCGTGAAGCATGGCTTCTTACAGGACTCCACAGGGCACGAGAACTCGGTGGATCTGTAGCCTTTGACATATGGAAATCATCTTCGGTAGGATTTCTTCGTCCACGACAACGCTGCAGTGAAGTGGTCCAAGGGAAAGCGAAGGAAGATAGTTTGAATCCTCTCAGCGTGCTTCAGCTCTCGGCTCCTTAAGCATGGCTCAAATTTCCTCCGATGAACCCCCGTAGCTTCATCATAATGAAACTCAGTCCCCGCTTCTTTGGCCCGCACGTTCCCCGGACTACTGCTCGGTTTAATAAATCAGAAGGCTGGGCCCAGTTTTAGGCAATGATATTTCACCCTCTCGGAGATCTTTGAATACCAACATGTCCGACATGAATTCCATCCTTTCCCCAGGCCCGAACTTTGCAGGAGTCAGAAGCAACCGCCTTGCATCAGTAAAGTGTAAGGCCTGTGTCAAATGCCGCGCAAAAAAGGTTGGCTGAGTGATAAGGTGAAATTCTCCGTACGGCTAGCTGAACTGTTTAGGTCAAATGCGACAGCAAACGGCCTCGGTGCGGTCCGTGTAGAACACTTGATGAAAATTGTGTCTATGGAGATGACAGACGACAAAATCCTCGTGCCAGCAGGGACTCTATTGCGACAGTCGTCAGCAAGCTTGAGGCTCTCGAAAGCGTTCTCAAAGGTCTTGACAGAAGATTTGTCGCCAATCATGACGGATCCGACCAAACTCAGTCTGACCAAAGCACGACCACGGTCATACAGAGCTCCGGTCGGGCTTTAAGCGAAAATGTCAATATAGCAGCTCCACTAGCGTCACCGCAGGAAGAGCAATACACTGTACGGCTAGAGAGAGAAAGCTGTAGTCGCAGAACGGATGCGGTGGTTTCGCACACCCAGCGTGCCAGGGAAGATGATGATATTGAAGCAGTCCGTTCCCAAGGTGACTCAATATCACCACAAGTGACAAATTTCATGGTCGACGATGAAGGATCAATATCTGCACACGGCCCTTCATCTGCTTACCACTACCAAGAAGAATCTCCCCGACACGTCGCCACGTCTCGACATGACAGCCTTGCCGGACATGAGTTGGTGAGGTCCTCTTCCCCAAACCACGAAACGATCCGATTACAACTGGTAGCGCACGCAGCTCTTGAGAGACAAAAGGAGTCCGCAGCCCTTTTGCAGGGCAAGTTTGATTTTGACGGAGTGGACTCTGATACGGCCCTGCATCTGCTACAAATCCATTGGAATAGACACCACCAGATGTTTTTGCTGACTTATCGGCCGCTGGTCATGCAGAACGTGGCCGAGGATGGACCATACGCCAACAAGCTCTTATGGAATGCCGTCTTTTATGCGTCGGCTCTGCACAGCGCCCGGCCCCACATCATTAGAAGCAGTCCAGGACATGAGAGTCTCAAGGACAGATTTTATCGCCGTTTCAAGCTGCTGCTGTCCGACGCTCTTGAGCAATCCGCCGTGCCCACGATTGCCGCTCTTCTTTTGATGGGTTCCAGCCTCGTGTCAAGTGGATCTCAAGCGGCCGGTTGGAATTACTGTGGCCTTGCGTACCGCATGATCATTGACCTGGGAATGCATCTCGACTCCCATAAGACACAAACTTCTCAACCCTTGTCGTCCCAAAAGACGATTAAGTTCACCGAAGCTGAGCTGGAAATGCACAGACGAATATTCTACGGCGCCTACATTGTCGACAAGTTCCAGTCCCTCTACTTTGGGAGGCCCCCCGCCCTCCCCATGATAGGAACAGAGCCGCCCCAAATCTTTTTAGACACGTACGAAGAATTCGAGCTCTGGTATCCTTACTCAGACTCTCTTTCGCCCGCTGCCGAGTCTAGACCATTTGTCGCTCGGCCATCATACGTTGTATCCACCTTCCAGGCTCTCCTCAAGCTCGCCGAGATCACCAACGATATTATCGCGAAGTTCTACATGCCATCCGCTAGCCGGATGACCCGCGACGGGGCGACTGCGTGTCTCAAGAATTTGCGCAAGAGCCTTGACGACTGGCTGGCAGCTCTTCCCGAATGTCTGCACTTTCAGCCTCCGCAAGATCCAACTCCACCACCGCACCAAGTTACCCTCCACACCACATTTCATACACTCAAGATTCTCGTCCATCGGCCTTTCCTCCCAGAAGGACACTTGAACCCTGTCAGCATCGAAGGAGTGTCGTTCAGCGAAACTTGCCTCGTCTCTGCTCGCCAGATTTGCACTTTGGCCAAGGCCTATGAAGAGGCATTCAGCCTGGGTCACGCGCCTTATCTGTTCTCTTACGCCTTATTCTCTGCCGCAACTGTCGTGACAAGGCACGAAAGTGACCGGGAAATGATGACTTACCTCTGGAAGGCGTTGACCCGAATCCAACGGGGGGCAAATTTTGGACTTCTAAAACCACTCAGGATTATCCGTGATCTTATGGAACGAGTCGGAGTCGATGTACGGACCATGTCCACGGCTGCACAGCATCTAAGTCAGCTCCAACCTAAAGAAGGAGGTGTTGCGGAGGCTACTCTAAATCTTGATGAGAACGCCTTCAACGGTTCCTCGATTGGGAATCTTGACCCGAATTGGCTTGAAGATCTCAACTCATGGCAAACTCCGTGGGAGGATAGTATGCAATGGCTGCATAACTCTGCATATATGGAAGATTCTAGGATGTTGTATGGTCTGTTTGAATCTGGTGATTGAAGAACTTCGTCATTGATGCTCATGGGTGGCAATAGCTTCACCATCATAGATATATTGCTGTTGAATTGGTTGATGGGCTCTTTGGGTCCGCTTTAATGAATGGGGAAAGTGGTCCAAGTTAGGACCAGGCTGGGAATGCCTCCTCACCTCTTAATTCTTGAATCTATGGCCTTAGAAATTTTAGCCCTCCAGCTGATATTAGGCGACACAACATAAGCAGCATAAAGTGCAGCTGCATTCTTAATAAAATCGTGATGATATCACAGGACGTAATTGATAAACATCAAAATTGGTTCCATTTGGTCATCCTGGGAGTTCTGAGAGCCTTTACGCGCTCGAATTATACTTTTTGACACAGCTCAGTATTGAAAAGGGGCGAATTACGGGTCCGAGTAGCTTGATTAGAGCGTGTGCAATTCTAGGAGAATTGGTGGTTTCAAGCGTCAACACCAATTGTGGAGCAGACGGCTTGTCATACTGCACGATTCCCAATAACACCCTTGCATATCTAGGGGTGATATTGATTCAAACCCATTTTAGCACGTAGCCTTCGACGACAGAGATTGTTACAGGTATCTGTAGGAACTCCTGGACAAATTCTGAAGGATTCATGTTGCCATTTCTCTCCTTCGTCAAGGTCCGCTAGATCGGACCGTTGAGATGACCAAAAGTCCATCGGGTGTCGGTTTGGGTAATTATGTCTGCATCAGTTATGCTGCGCGTTCTTCGGGGCATAAACAATCTGCCACAGTCCGCTCAAAGAAGCTCTTTGAAACCTTTCTGGAAGCGTTCCTCTGTCTAGTTCTTGTGGGTCTCCGTGTTCAAGGTTGCTTGGCCATGGAAAGTGATCCGAATCCTTCGTGTGAGAGGCTTCGTGGAGGGTGCTGTGGTGAGCGTATGATTAGATATTTTCTCGAACCTCCGGCGTTGCATTGACAGGAACGAACTCAGCAACAGCACAACTGTGCTATCCTAATATCCACTAGGGATTAATCACTCATCGGATCGGAATTTTCGGCGGTAGCTATTGTGTCAAGCAGCTCTTGCACTATTGATGCAACAAGGAAGCTAAACATATTCCCTTTCGATACGCGCCAGAGAGAGACAAATACTCACTCCCAGTGTAGCAAAATGGAGGCCACAGAAGCAGTTTTTATCTGCTCGAGGTCGGAATCTACACCTGTGAGCCCACAGGGAGGTCGCCAGCGGGAGCACGAAGAATGAAATTAGATGGTCAAGCACGTACATTTAACCGAGCCCAGCGCCTACGATCCGAGAAGAAAAAGGAACTTATCGCTCACGGCCAGAAATTGAAGATATCCCCTCCACTAAGGAGAATCACAAATGATTCCGGATCCGATCCATATTGACAAGTAAATTAGTTGTCGGAGTGGTCAAACAATATTTCGTTTGAAAACCTTGTTCTTGCTTTATGCTACTTCCTTCAACTCCTCAACTTTGCTCCTTCTTTCAGATATCTTTCATCTATTTACACTTCTCCGACTTGTCTCGCAAGCCCACACTGGTCTTTGTGCCTGGAGCATGGCACACTGTCGAATCCTTCTGCAACTTTCCTCGATGACGTCCAAGCCGTCCGAAATTCGATCGTGGCGGAGACCACACAGGAGCATGATGTTGTGGTGGTGATACACTCCTATGGAGGCCAAGTCGGTGCCAGTGCAATTAAAGGCCTCACGCGAAATAAGCAAGATGGTTCTTCATCTGGCAACGTCTTTGGTCTTGTCCTGATGGCAACCGGCTTCGTCCTCACAGGAGTCTGCTTTGTCGAAGGTGCCGGCGGCAAGCCACCTCCATCATGGGAGACAGATATGGAGAGTGGCTTTGCCCTGATAGTAGCTGAGCCTAGGGAGCGGGGGCGGATGTTAAGCAGGCGGAAGGAGACTGCTGATTTCATATCGGACGCCGTGGCAGCCATTGTGGCGTAAAAAGGCGGATCAAGAACCAAAGCTAGACTTGTATAATTAGATAAAATCTCTTCTCTCTGCTTGAAGGAAACAGTAGCGGATCCATATGGTATGTATGAATGACTTGCTGTTAGCTGAGATTGTTTTGTCGTGTAAAGTGGTTGAAACTCGGGGAGTAATATGATGTCTCGACTTTTACATCTCTCTCGCCAATGCGACGGCTGAGTCAACCCATCTGTATCCCACCAGAATTCACAATGCTCTTTTGCCCATTCGTCACGAATCAGCTGGGCCCGTGACGCCCAGTCCACCTCCGATAAGTTCTCCATTGCCCTTGTCAAAATTCATTGTTTTCAGGGTGTTCTGCTCGTAAGGCTCCCATTTGGGCCTGTCCTGTCCGCATGGAGAGTCCCGGTAAGAAGTCCATGTGCTTTTGAGCGTGAAACTACCTCTTCGTTGAAAGTCTCGTACCTCACGTTGTCGCCGTGGCTTACCTCCCAAACGACGGTGGCCTTGGGCGCCCCGTGATAAAGATATTTGTCTCGTCGAGGCCAGATGGACTGTCCGCCGCGTAGGTGCCACGGAGGCGTATTGTCCATATGCGACTTCGATGTGTTCATATTGTGGACCGATCCTCGGCATGTCTTCGACGACACTGTAGATTTGCCCGTGCTGGGTTCGGAGTTCGACAATTGATTGTCGATCGTATCGATGTCTCCAGGAGACAATTGAAGGAGAATGCGGAAGAAACTTGTGAACTGCTCGTCGGTTGACATATGATAGTTGACGTACAAAGATCCTTCTTTGCCAGACCGCTAACTACTCACAGGAGGTCCCGGAATTGTTGTCTGTGGATTTCTGTATCAAACCTTCGCACTGCTCGGGAGGTGGGTCCCCAGGCTCAATGATTGCTCTGTGGAATGGTCCTGGGCATGTCAAGTCAAAATCCATAGACGAAGGAGGATTGTGCACCAAGTGTGTACCAGCAGACAGTCCCACCAATATTACGTCGTTCTTATCACCACCAAAAGCGTCAATGTTCTCCTGAACTTATTCAAACAGCAAGATTTGGGTCAGATAGATCAAGGTTCAAAATACCTTCCTTTACAGTCAATTTGAACCGCAGAAAGCCGAGTGAACCTATTTCTGTAGTTAGAGGAAACTGCAATAAATGGCTGTTCAGACCAGGCCGCCACTGATGCAGTGTTATGCATCGCAGAATGTCCGCAACTGAAAGCTCCTCCATGGACATATATCATAACAAAAGCAGCCCATTCGTGCCTCGAAAGCACTTGGCGAAAGACTTTGACCATCAAACAGTCCTCGGCGTGATAAACTGGAGGACCTGCTATTAGAGCTTTCCTGGTGCTGCAGGGCCATATTTAGTGGTGTCTTTAGTTAATGTTTGACTATTCTGGTACTTTCGTCGCACATCTAAAGTGACGCTTGCCTGTCGGGGATAAGGCATATGGAATGTCAGGAAGAGACTAGACTGGTCTCTTGGGAAACTTGTCTTGTACAATCCCAACGACGGTTCCTTGATGAAGGGCCACAGCCGTTTGAGATTCATCGTACTGAAGCGATCCCATATTGCGACCGATGACTGAAGCTCTGAAGGCTCTGAGTTAGATTCTCATGGGGTTTGGGTTTTGTTGCGAGTGCAGTACTGACCTGGCTTGTGTCTTGGACAATCGGACTTCTCGACGGCTAATCACCTCATCTATTCGTCCCCCCACAGAGTCGAATGATCGGCAAAGCGCGTAGCCGGATTATTATTGCACGACACTGCAAGGGAACATCGTCACAGGGACTCTAGGAATTAGCTTCCAAGTGAACATGGTCCGCAGAAAGAGTTCGCCGGTCATAATAAAAGTTCCGATGTTATTGGGTTGCTCCCAGTTATCAGGAGCAAGACAACAAGGCCCAAGCTCTAGAAATTCGTGCCTGGCGGTCATCGATTCAATATCGCTCATTCATACACCATCTGAAATCAAAGACATCATCGTGAGGAAAAGGTAACATTTATAGAAAAGAGATGCCGTAGCTCGTCATGAACAGAAAAGAATTTCTTTCCAACTTCTTGCCAGAGACTGCCCTTCATGTCTGGGATGACAATGTACAGCATTGCCCTACCAGCAGCAGCGTGGTCCATTCAATTAGAAGGGCCATTCTTTGATCACTGAGTCTGGCTCTCAATGAAATCTAGCGCATTCTCCTTGGTTTCTTCGCGAATGCTGCTCACATTATTTCCGAATCGAACTCCAAAGCATTTGTCCGCGACTCTCAACATCTCAGGTCGGAACGTGGTGCAGATAAATTGACCTCCTGATGGTCGATCATCTCCATCAACAGGGTCTTGATCTGCTCTATTCGCAAGATACAGGAGGTGATCTGCGACCGCCGTTCGATATTGGGCGTCCAAGTTGGCATCGATTTCGTCAAAGATATAAAATGGCGCTGGATCAGTGGCTTGAATGGCGAAGATGAGAGCGAGACTGCACAAACCTGGATGCATGTTAGGGCTTTTACCACGAAGAGAGATATGGAGATATGGTCTTACTCTTTTGCCCACCACTGAGCTGCTGAATACGTTGTTGGTCATCGTGTTTGCTATTAAAGCTAACACTGATGCCAACGCCCGTGTAGTTCTCCACCCCCCGCTTGTTGACTGGTTCATCTTCCGATTCATCATCCTCGGTTTGACGTTTGTCTGTCTTTCGTTGAATGATCAACCGGCCACGGCCGGCGGGAACAAGCTTCTGGAAGACCTCGGCAAAAGCCTTACTGACCTGCTTGAAGGTTCGTTCAATGGCTTCATCCTTTCTCTGATCAAGGACCTCGATGAGATTCTGAATGGACGCCTTTGCAGTTTCGAGGTCTTTTCTTCGAGCTTCTAGTTCCTCACGCTGCTTCGCCGATTTCCGATAATGCTCAAAGGCGTGTTTATTGACCGAGTTGTACTTTTTCAGGGATTCTTTAGTCTTTTGAAGTCCCTTCACGATCGCGTTCGAGTCCATCGATCGATACTTCTTCCGTAAGTCTTCGGGTATGGCCCCGAGTTCACGAATGCTCTCGATCGTCTCTTGCTTCGAAGCGAGAAGAGCAGCCTTTTTCTGGACGGACTTTTCAAGACGACGCTGGTGACGTTCAATAGCTTTGGCCAGCTCCTCTTGTTGCCTCTTGGTCTCAGCGGCTTGTGCTTCCAGTTCAGCCACTTGAGACGCTGACGTGTCCAGCCGATCTTCCAGGTCATTCAATGTGTCTTGAATCGAATTCAATTCCTTGGTCAGACGGCCCAATTCAATTCTCTTCGCACGTAGATTGGAAGATGCCTTATTCTCTTCCTCGACGTCATCCGCTTCAAGCGCAGCCAATTGAGGCTTGAGGCTTGCGTTCAGTCTGACCTCCAAATCTGCCTTCCTGGTTTCGATTTCTGCTCTCGTGGATGAAACATCGTTGTGTTCACGTCTTAAACTTTGAATTGTTCCTGCGAGCCCCTCCAGCTGTGCCTCTTCTGCTGGTGTCAGAGCTTCCTTAAAGTCGGATCCAAGTTCAGCCTGGTAGGCGTTTTGTCGATCGGTCAGTGTTTTGATATTCGCAGCGATGGCGGTCTCTTGATTTTTCTTTGCCTCAAGATCATCCTTCTTGCGTTGAAGCATATCCATTTTGTTTCGGATTTCCTGTCTCAGGAGTCTTTGGTTGCCTTGTGATTGACTCTTTCTTTGCTCCAGTTTTTGAACTTCGCCTATGGCCCTGGTGATGGTCTGGTCGATTTTCTCGATTTTCTTCTTATTGTCGTCGCTCTCTGCTTTGACAGCCTCAAATTTTTCCCGAGCGATCATGACGGCTTTGGTGGCCTTGAGTCTTGAAGATCGAACATCATGATAACCACCCGTCAACGCACCTTTCTTGTCCGATCGGTCACCTTCAGGGGTCACCGCGGTCAAACCATGAGTTCTCGCGTATTGAGCCGCAATACTAAGATTTTGGGCAATGATTGCCTTGCCAAAAACTTGTTGCACCGCTTTCTCGTACTGAGGGTCATACTTAATGAGTGACATGAGTGGACGTGCATCTTGCGCGTTGGGAAAGTGGGCCGTCTTGGGTTTGAGTCGGTTCAGGGGCATGAATGTGACACGCCCAGCACGTTCTCGGTTCAAAATCTCCATGACCCTGGTCGCTGTGTCATCGTTGTCGACCACATAGTGAAATAGTGAGTTTCCGGCGGTGACCTCGATAGCAGTGTGATGTTGGGGCACATCTATCAATTCGGCCAAAGGACCATAACACCCTTCGAGATGGTGCTGTTGTTTTATCCGTCGGACAGCGTCCAATCCCCGGCTGGTATTACCGTCCATCATATGCGACAGATTTCTTTCGGCTTTTCTCAAGTCGTCTTGTGCTGTTGCGTACTCTGAGTCCAACTGAACTTCTCGGCGCCACAGCATCTTTCGGTTATCCATCAACGTTTCTTTTCGCTCATGGGCTTCTTGGATCTCCCGGTCAAAAGCATCATCTTGACCGCCAATTTGCTGCTGTCGGCTTTCAATCTCCTTTTCCAGACTGGAAATAAGTTTCTGATCGTCCGCGATACCCTCCCTCGTCTGCGTTCGAGTGGCTTCGAAACGGGACAGTGATTCAAAAGCTTCGTCAATCTGTGCTTTGAGCCAGTTATCTCGATCTTTCTTCGACTTGAACCTGGCACTTCTTCCCTGCTTTGCGTAGAGGCGTTGTTGCGCATTTATGGCATCCTCTAAACGATTCTTGATCGATTGCTCTTTCGCCCGATCAGCATCGAATTGCGGAATGATACTGTCGAGCTCTTTTTCAATTTGTTGGATCTGTGCCCGCACCTGCTTCAGCTCTCTATCATGGGTCTCTTTCGCACGTTGCGCCGCCGCTTGCCCATGAGACAAGTTTTTCTCTTCCAATTCGACCTGGGCCCGTACTTTCGCCTTCTCGCGTTTTTCTTCTTCGTATTGCTTCTTCTCAAGTCGGGCGGCATGGATTTGTTGATTCAAGATCTGGATCTGCTGAGTGATTCGGGCCATCTCATCTTCACCTTGCGCATAGCGGTCGCGATTCTCATCGGCGTCATCGATGCCTCCGGCTCTTCTATCTTCCAGGTCGGCCAGAGCCTTGTTGATTTCATCCTGTTCTCGGTGAAAGAGAGTGTATTCTAATGCTCGCTTCTCACGATCCTGCTCCTGAAAATCACGTAGCTCATCCTGCTCTTCTTCGAGTTCCGCCAGACGCTCATTGATCTGATCGAACGTCTGATCAATCGCCGCAAGTTTATTGTTCGTTTCACTCATGATCTTTTGTGATTCCTCCTTCTTGGCGACAAACTGTTGTGTTCCAGCCACGCTCTTTAAGACGTCCAGTCGTTCCGAATCTTTCATATTCGTCAACCGCGTAATCCGACCCTGAGGAACGATGTAGTATGGATTGGCACGCGAAAAGCCGGCATTTTCCAGCAACTGCATGACATCTTGCTTGGTGGCATTTTTGCGATCAAGCGAGTATTCGTCCTTTTTCAGCCCGATTGTCCGGCGTAGGATCAATTCATCATTTCCGGTGGGGAACCGGCCGTCGGAGTTGTCAAACACTATCTCCACGTATGCAGACATCACTGCGGACCCAGACCCTTCCTAGTCGCGGTCAGATAGTCGTCATTGGGACCGCTTGGAATACCCACGTGTATGAGTGCCTGCCTCTCCTCGCGTCCCATCTGAGAATAGGCATCGCTGAGTACGAAACGAATCGCCGCGAAGAAATTACTCTTTCCTGATCCATTGCGACCGACAATAACGTTGAGTTTAGGGGAGAAGGGATCGACGACGGTTTGATTTTTGTAACTGCCATCCGGTCAATACCGAGCGTAGGAGAGGATGGAGTGTTGTCTCACCTTTTGAAGCCTTGAATGGTGATCTGCTTGATATGCATCATCTATGACTAAAGCGATCGTTCAATCCAAGGTTGAGATCAGGTAGCTTTCATCGATGGCGAGGCTTGCCTCCCGTAACACGCGAACAATCAAGACGCGCCCAGCCGGCAGCGCGAAAATCTCCATTCGGCCAGTCACGTGATGGGCGCGGATCGCGATTACGGCGGGCGCCAGATTCAACTGCGCAGTTTCCCGTCTCTTCATAAAAATAAAGCATCTTCTTGGTATTCAAGCCATCAGCATGAGAGAACTTCAGAGTCATTGAATGCTATGCACCCCACGGACTAGACCATCAGTTTGGCTTATACATGCTAACTTCAACGGATTCGCGTGGGCTTGCTTCCTTGCCAATGTAATCCCCGGAACCAAGGGTGTACTCATGCTTGACAAGCTGACAATCGCCGAGTAACTTCATCTCCCAATTCACGATGTTCTTTTGAAATATCTCTCCTGAAAATAGAGAACGTTGACGAGAATCCGCCGCTGGCTTGCTAGCCATTTGGGCCGCAGAGAAGGTTTCCAGGATGAAGGTGCCCTTGAAGCCAATATGTAGCTGGGATATCGGCGTTTTGGTCTTGAATGGGCTTCTGCAATTCGGAACTGGCTACACCATCCCCAAATATGTAACGGATTACGGTATGTACTTTGTGCATACCAACTCATTTGGTGTTTCGCCTGATATCCGAGCAATGCTGATCAAAAATTGCAATTTCAGCCCCGATCATCTGGCTACACTCGGATGATCCTTTCATGCCGAGTGACATTCTGACTCATGTTCTGCACACAACACCATATATCGGCTTTGATCCTCTCCCAGACCCGCCCACGCTGACTTTGGATACGCTTTCATCGCTGAACAAGTATGCACGGGGTGGCAAGCGTGTCTACTTAACGTCTAACGATCGTGTAACCGCTATGCCCGACTGGTTTCTTGGTGAAACACCGGATGCGACTGGAGGCTTGCATAATTCCACCGCTTGTGCGGTTGTTGTCGTGGAAAAGACCGAGCACGACTTGGATGCTTTTTACTTTTATTTTTACTCCTACAATGAAGGAGCTGATATCGAACAAGTTTTGCCGCCGTTGAACAGACTGATCCCAGAAGCCAAGCCCGGAGATCACTATGGAAACCACGTTGGTGATTGGTATGATTTTTCTCCCTTTCGGTCTACTAATCCCGCGACCGCTAACGACATCATGTCCAGGGAGCACAACATGATTCGATTCAGGGACGGAGAGCCTACTGGAATATATTTTAGTCAGCACGCCAGTGGTGAAGCATGTTCCTGGGAGGATGAAGCTTGCTTTTCGAAGCAGGACGGCAGGGTATGTGATCGCGGAAATACCGAGATCCTTCTTCCCACGTCGATTGCTAAGTTTATTCTGCAGCCCGTCGTGTTTAGTGCCAGAGGCTCGCATGCCAATTATCGCCAGGAAGGGTAAGCGCTCTTCACATGGTTGCCCCACTAGCCCAGGGCGATCTCTAAACATCCACCGAATAGGAGCCACATTCACGACGAGGCACTTATAGATGTTGCCGACAAAGGCCGACGATGGGATCCTATCAAACCCGCGTATTTCTACAAATACGATCCTGCAACAGATGTTCTAATTCCAGGCCATCCCGAAACTCATTCCACTGATTGGTTCCACTTCAAAGGCGGCTGGGGCGACAAGAAATACCACGATTCAGATCCTCGACAAAAAACCGTCCGCTATTTTGGCTTGAAAAAGTACCAGGACGGACCTACAGGTCCCAAATTCAAGCACCTTGTTCGAAAAGGACTGCGTCCAGATGAGCCACCGCCGACGAGTCTCCTGAAGACCCTAGTTGGGATATATATGTCCGTGTATGGATGTTGCTTGGAAGGACACAATCCTTGGGTGGTTGTTATATTTGTGTTGCTGGTCCTGGCGGCCATTATATTCTTGCTCGTTTTCGGGGTGAGGATGATTGCATCACGTCTGAAGGGTTTATTTAGGAAGAGACGCCGCCAAACGGAGGTCGCCGAGTCGGCTGTCCCACTTCTGGATCTGGAAAGAGTCGAAGATGAGACATATCCTTCTATACCCCAATTATAGCATGGGATTTCGCCAGTCTCCAACCCTTCTTCCGTCCCCCCGCTGGATACCTTACAAAGCTGAAACCAGTGACCTAAGCCTTTACAAACACGGGACGTCAAATTATTATTCATTCATTGTCAGCCGCCCCCGCATGCAATGGCCCAATGGTGCCGTGAAGCCCGGGGCAATGGAACACACCGCCATGTGTGATACTTTCTCCATAGTATCGAGGATCATCCCATCGGGTCAAAAGGTTTGTCATCAAGAATTGTGTGACTTACCAGGCTACAGACGAAGTATCACGTGGCAAAAAGTCCTGATATAACTCGAATTCGTCGAGCCAAGCCACTGTAGCCACTTACATCGTTTGATTTTATCATAATTGACTAACAAACGAGTCACGTGAAGTCATCTGTCGGGATCGAGAGTTCCAGCTACCGTCTCTTGTCCTATTGGAGAGGCCTTGATACAAGCGGCCCCCAACTACCCCGGTCGCTTGGCATTCTCACATCCGTTTCCATGGTGGAGCCCATTCAAGGCTCTGGGATGCACGGCTCTCAAAGATGTACCCATTCTTTTTCTTCTGTCAAGAGAACTGCTGGAACAAGCCAATTCCGGCGTTCAGCCCCATATGACCGCCTGAACTCTTTGAGATAGACATTTCTTACGTTTTGTCATAGCATTGCTGTCGCCTCTAAATCTAGCAGGGCACCTACATAAGATGTTAAATCTCCAATTAGGCCATAAACGCCTCTCCTAAAAGTCAGCAGACATCTTTCTTGTAAGACTCTTCACTCACTCATAGACACACACACTCTCTTTTTTCGATCCTGTCACAATGGAGACCTCTTCTAAGTTTGCTATTCCTGAGGAATTTAAAGACCAGTTGCGTTATGTCGATGCTCTCGACAAGCGTTCGGATGAAGAGATCCTAGCCTCATTCGAGAACCCTGCACCGGTCACATCCGAAAAGAACATATGGGCGTATTGGGATAAAGGTATCCGTGCCATGCCTGGCTGGTGCCTTCGCAATGTCCTCAACTGGGTTCGTCTGTGTGGTCCATCCTGGACGGTGCGCATTCTCGATAGTGTTCCCGACTCGGCAAACAACGCCCTCAAATGGCTATCTCCAGACATCTTACCTCAAGCCTTTATCAAAGGCACCATGACTGGAGTATACGTCGGCCCTCATAGCTCCGACTTTCTTCGAGGAGCTTGCCTGTGGACATACGGAGGAGTGTATATGGATGTTGGAATCATCCTGATCCGCGACATGGATCGCATTTGTTGGAATCAGCTCGCCGATCCAAATTCGCCATACCAGATTAGTTGCCCCGTAATGTACGGCACTACCCTGGCCAACCACTTTGTGGCCAGTCGCAAGGGAGACCCTTTTATCAAGCGCTGGTAAGTCGACAACAAAATAAATTGAGAAGACTTCCGCTGATATCCCATTCAGGCATGACCTCTTTGTATACTTGTGGAAAGATCGCCAAAACCATGAGGGGATCTTCCAGAGCCCCTTGGTGGCTTTTGCACTGAACCAATCTTTCGATGAATCCCGCCAGAGCAACTTCCACTGGGACTTCAAAGTGGAACCCCAGATGGTGTTAGAGTATATTTCACAGGTACTCTCTTGGAGTAGATTGTGCATGTTGGAGGATGCCGGGGATGGCTTCAGTGGGGTGGATTACTGGCAGAGACATGTTCTGCCGTTCAGTGCTTTGCACGAATGCTGGAGAGCGGAGAAGACAATTGGATTTGGAGGACCACTTCTCTTTAATGCTCTTGCGACCAAATTGGATGCGGATCCAAACTCCGAGGAATACAAGACGGCGTACAAGTTGGTCTGGCAACTGCTGACGAAATCCTCATTGCAGAAAATCACACACGGCAAGAATTTGACTCTGACTCCCGCGTGTGGTGCTCTCTGGGAAGAGGAAGGAAACGAGAACAAGGATCATGAGCCCGGCACTTTCGCTGAACTGCTCAGATACGGAACTATCCATTTTGAACAAACCAGAGAAAGTATCGAGATGATAGAAGCGGAACGACCAAAGGTGACAATGAAAAAAAGTCTGCTGGAGCCATAGACTTCGGGGGATACAGAAGCTACACCGGGAATGAAGGTGCGACCTGGGGCCGAAATATTCGGGCAATGATTTGAACGGACCGGATTATGACGCGGATAAATCTCACAGTCTTGCCATATGATTGTCAATGGGAAGTCGATCTCCTTTTCCAAATCCTTAGACCCTGCCCCCGGCGATGAAACTGTTGTACGCGCAAGTTTGGTCTGATCAAAACAGATATAATTCTTCCGGTCAGAACTGAGATTGCACGGTCCTATCGGTCGAGTCGCTTGTACCGGCGGAAGCTCCGAGATCGGACGGAGAGTCCGAGGGGTTTTTATCAGATAAGATTATCAACCACCCCCCTTTTCTCTCTGGCTCGCACCACTTCGCCGCCAGACCTTCGACATGTTGGATAAACTCCGACTCGTCTTAAAATTGATCGGCCTTACTTTCTCACTTACTTTCGTAAGAATTTCATTCCATATTTCTGGCCAAATTCACCGCCTCACCTACAAAACCGACACCAATCCCAAAAATGTGGTCGTCGTGGGCGGATCGTTCGCTGGCTACTTTCTCGCCAAGCAGCTTTCCGAATCTCTTCCCTCAGGCTACCGAGTGATTTTGATTGAAAAGCATTCGCATTTCCACTTCACCTGGAATTTCCCTCGCATTTCAGTCGTACCGGACCATGACCACGAGGCCTTCATTCCATTCCCGAGCCGGCCGAAGCTGGCTCCCGAAGGAGCTTATTTGTTTCAGCAAGGAAACGTCGTCGCAATTGCCCCCAGAAAAGTTACTTTGGAAGACGGTTCAAGCATCGACTTCGACTACTTGGCCATCGCAACGGGTTCGCAGGCTCGATACCCCGCCAAATTCGAGGCCGATGGAAAGAGTGAAGGCATTAAGTTTTTCCAAGAGCAGCAAGACCGGATCAAAGCTGGTCAGAACATCGTGATTGTCGGTGGCGGAGCCGCAGGAGTGGAAGTCGCGGGGGACATCAAGACGAAATACCCAGAAAAGTCGGTGACATTGGTGCATTCTCGCAAAAATCTTCTCAACAACTTCGGCGTTGGACTTCACGAGACGGCCCAAAAGGCTCTGGAGGCGCTTGAAGTAAAACTGTACCTGGGCGAACGTGTCATCTCCGACATGGACACCGAATCTCCCAAAGAAATCACATTGAGCAGCGGCACGATACTTCGATGCGACACCTTGGTGAGGATCGCTATATCCATTCCGAACTTGACCTCTCCGGAAAAACTGATGAGCTAATTGTGTACGACCGCAGATAAAATGTACCGGACAATACCCTCGCGCCACGCTGATCCGAGGCTTCTCTCCAGCATCAGTATCTCAATCTGGTGGTATCCTGGTCGACGGGATGCTACGGCTCAAGAACTCCCCCTCGCCAAATATTTTTGCCCTGGGTGATGTGATTGATACACCGGGTCCCAAAATGGGTCGTGCGGCTACGATGCAAGGCATGTGTGTCGCGGATAATATTGTGCGTGCTATCAAACAGAAGCCGCTGAAGACATATTCTCCGACGTTCGTGGACACTTCCATAGAGTTGACGTTGGGCTTGGTATGGCCATTACCTTTTCCCATCATCTGAGCGGCTAGACACTAACGTACTGTATTCAAACAGGGGAAGAATGTGATGTATATCAACGACGGCAAGAGCGAGATCTCATTTTCCAAGAAGATGACGGATGAGTCGATGCATGCGGCTCAGATGTGGAAATTGATGGATGCGCAGCCATTCCACGACGCAGGAGACTTGGAGGCAAGCAAGTTGTCGGCTTGAGGATTTGGTAAGGTTTCATTGCCGATGATCTATTTTCCGGTCGCTGAAAGTTAACATGATGAGCCAGATTCGATCTGCCGGCTAAATTCTTATCCCTTTTCTCGTTTGAGCCCGGTGTGTTTCATACCCCTAGCATGAAGGTACTCTGCTCTCCGATACGAAGCACTCTCCCCTTAGTGTTGCTTCTCGTGTCGATTTAAGAGGATTCACCCACGCACCTGGATATTTCGAGTTCCCATATTCGAAACCAGCCTTATCAACGTCGTTGACTTGTTCTCTTTAGAAAGGCCCACAGATCAGCGTCAATGCCAGCAACCTTCTTTCTTTCCATTTCGACTTCGTTCTCCTCGCCATGCAGCGATGCTTCCATAGAAGTCTCCCTCCAATCTCTATTCCCTCGCCGTATAATGCGTTCTTGCCGATTGCTTGCCCTGCCCAGGCGCCAAAGCGCGAGTGCATCTATCAAGGCGTCCTGTCGACGAAATAGTTTAGTACCCCTACTAGAGACAATATGACAATATCACGTCTCGCTATATGATTTTTACCACGTCACGACAGACATCATCTTTCTCTAGTCTTGTCAATGGCGAGCAGTTTCGACATTTAAGCATCATAGACAGACATCTTTCAAGATGAAAACTTGGTAATTAACGACCAGGGCGATGAGAGGATCAGAGCCCGGTACAAACACGGAGGATATGAAGAAATCTGAAGATGATTTCTGGGGAAAGGACATATGTACCATCAAACAAGGATTCTGTGGCTTTCACACCGCTGAACGGCAATACATCCCGTCGAACGATCTTCAATTCAAACCCACCAAAATAAAACCTCAAGGCCTCATCAAAGATGCATCTTCCTCCTTTTCTCCACCTCGGCCTCAAGCCTTGTGGTGGAGCAATTCCACTTATGCTTTTGGAAACTCCAAACATATAAGAAAAACCAGCAAATGTGGCAGAACCCAAGCAGCGTCTAGGAAGGCATTGTGATGTTGCACCCTTGGTGTCGTACATTCAGCCATTAGTTTTCTCATCCAGCACCTTTACAGCCTCTTCTCTTCCCAGTTGATGCGAAAGGGAAGACGAGGCCCGTACACGAAATATGGTTGTGCGGCTGGACAAATCTCGACTGGGGATGCTTCCAAGAAACGATCTGGCCAAGGTTGCTCGATTCGTGTCCAACCACCGAAATCTCGCATCATGTGGCCAGTGTGTTGACTAGATGGCTCATCCCCGCCGCCAGCCCAAGACTTCAGCCCAATTCGTACCCCGACCAATGCCCAATCCGTACCCGTCTTTCATCACTGCTTCACCAAAAATGCACCCTATGGTTCAGGCCAAGTTCAGCTCAGACTGCCCACGTGTTCTCAAGCCACCAGCCTGATGTCGTGTCCAAGTGTGTGGCATCCAGGCTCGTTGCCTGTGGATATACAGAACAAACGCGCCGTAAGCGTAACCAACGCACTCGTTGTTCAACCTTCCGCTCGCACCGTTTTCGACTCTGCAAGATTCAGCCTCAAAACACTTCAGCGTCAAGAAGACTACTCTACTTGCAGCAATAAATGGCAGGAGACTCGAATAAAACGCCCAAGAGGCTTATTGTCCTATGTGACGGTAAGGAGCACCACCAAACAAGGGGACCGTTATTGACTGATTGAACGCTGCATCCAGGAACCTGGCAAAATGCCGTCAACGTGGAATCTTACGACTACCCGACCAACGTGACCCGCTTCTCTCGCGCACTCAGCCAATTCGGCGAGAGAGACGGCAAATTCGTCCCTCAAATCATATACTACCAGCCTGGCGTCGGAACCGGAGTCGCTGATAAAATCACTGGAGGTACGTCTGCCCTTTTCCCCCTTTCCCATACTCCATCCTTCTCCTCCAGATGCTCCTCCTATCCTTCCACATTCAAAAAGAGTGCAATCTTCAGTCAGCCTGACTCTGACTCTGGCTGAATCTGAGCACTGCAGGAGTGTATGGTGCCGGCCTCTCCGCCAACGTCCGTGCGGCCTATGGTTTCCTCGCCCACAACTACAACCCCGGCGACCAGATCTATTTCTTCGGCTACTCGCGCGGCGCATACACAGCGCGTGCTATTGCCGGCCTAATCACCAGTTTAGGCCTGCTTACAAAAAAAGGCATGGACAGGTTTCACTCTGTGTACCAGGAATATTATCACCCCAAGGACGAACCAAAAGCCGGCAATGACCGAAAGCCCAACGTCGAGAAATTGCAGCAACTTGCAGGGGATGAACTGCACGAAGGCGCGAAAGATGCCATTGAAATCGTCGGTGTCTGGGACACCGTGGGCTTTCACAAAGCAGGATGGATGGGTGAGGAATTCGAATTCTACAATACGCGACTATCGGACAAAGTGAGCCATGGATTCCACGCCTTGTCGTTGGATGAGACGCGCGAGGCATTCCTTCCGACGCTGTGGGAGTCAAATACCAATGACGCTGGTGGGAAGAACGCGAAACAAGTCTGGTTCTGCGGCGAGCACGGTATCGGCGGTGGGAGCAAAGATTCAGATCTGGCTGATATTTCACTGGCGTGGATGATTGCAGAGTGCTACAAGACGAAAAAGCTGAGCTTTGTCGATTTGGACGGGGATCCGGCGACTTCTTATCTTCTAGCCGGAGGAACAGATGCAGCCGCACTGGATACCGCGGAGGCGGAACAGGAAACAGCACAATGGAAAACGGCCTTGTATCCGAAGGCTGAGGAGAGTTTCATGGGAATAGCGGCGCTCCGGAAGGGCGCGACCAAGCTTTTGTGGACTTTGAGTAATTGGGTTCTGCCGGGGAAGTCGGGCGTAAGGAAACCGAACGAAAATGCATTCGAGCCCGGGGAGACGAATGAGAGAATTCACCAGTCGATTCGAGATCGAAGGTTAGGGCGTGGCGAGTGGCCGTGTACACCGATCAAAGGGAGAATGGGGGGAGAAGAAAGTAAACTTTGGGAGCTTACTCGGAAAACAGGTGCTGTGCTGGAAGAGACCGTTCCGGATGTGATTGAACTGAAGCTCAAGGGGAGGATCAGGCCTGTGACATGATCGATTGGGCATTCTTGGGTCGATGGAGATGGATCTGGGGTATATGCTATTGGTTCTCACTTCTTTTCCAAAAAATGACATCTGATTCAGTATATGAACGTACCAGCGAGTGATTTTGTCGACCTCCGCCTGCAACTAGGTGAGGCATTCGTTCCACAGGGAACGTTTTATTAATGAAGGTTTGACCGTCACTTCGTCAACAAGGTAGACACCCAACCGATACCCACTTCGCCACCACGCTCATCCACGACTGCTTTCATCAAGTCGGCAAAATACTTCAAGCTTCCGCCGTCGACACCTTCCTCTTCACACGCCCGGAGGACATTTTGCATCGCCATACTCACCATTGCCATGGGATTTCCGAAGTTCTCGTCCATCCTCCCACTGGTGATAGACTGGGCGATGTTGAGGGTATACGGGACGAGAGCGTTCAGAAGTGGATTGAGCAACGTGGACACCCGGTCCTCGAGCGTGAACTTTACAGCGCCGGAGGGTGAATGTGGTCTGTTTCCGTCACGGTGGATTTGTTTCTGCATCAATGCCATGGCCGTCATTGATCCGGCGAACATGCCGAACATTCCCGCCAGAAGAGAAAGGTCGTAGAGAGCTGCCGCGCCGGGGTCAGAGGCGACGTAGTGCGGCCGACCTAGTATGATGATCAGGTCTATGACATCGGAGTCGTTAAAGAGGGCTTCGTTTTCTCCGCTACAGAGGATGAAAGAGGTGGAAGTGCTGATGAGTTGGGGTGTCACCATTATGCCTCCATCAAAATACCGCGCAGCCCCGTGCTTGTGCATCCATCGATCCATCTCTCTTGCATCTCGAGGTGTGCCGTTAGTCAAGTTGACGACGGTTTTTTCTCCAGGAGACCAGTGCCCTGTGATGTAACGACGGGATCCATGACCTGATGAATGCTGTTATAGTCCAAGACACAGAAGATGATTGTGGATGAACCCGCGATGGCTCTGGGCAATTCGGGTCCGTATCCAGCACCAACTTGAACCAACTCAGATACGGACGGTCTCGTTCCAGCGCGGTTCCAAATGGTGACTCGTCGACCTGCTTTCACAAGCGCATGGGCCAAGGCTGTGCCCATGTTTCCGAGGCCGACGAGAGTGATATGCGAAGTTGTTGAGGACATTTTGATCTTATATAGCCTTGATCGTCCTTGTTCGAGATTAGAATTCGATCTCCGTCGTCCGACTCATCCCGTGTACCACCGATGCGGAGATGTTAAGCGTTGGTGGAGAGTGACTCATGCTGAGGTGTGAGAGAGACACTGCGGAGGCTGTTGTGCTCCCCGGGGTCCGAAGATTTTCTCAGCGCCAAGGGGGGAGCGATTGTGATATCTAGGCGAAATTCATGTCAAGTTGCGGTCGTAAAGAAGGAATACGAGATGGAATGTACCGTCGCCCAATGGCCTTCTGGCGCATATTTCGATGGATATGACCTGCTGAATAATATCATCGTCACAGCATTAAAGATGTCCTGTGGTTGAAGCAAATGTTCCGGCCGACGCAACGTTGGCATTAAGTACAACTAACTGCGGCCTGAATCGGAGGAGACGAGGTTGGATTGGTGGAAAAACGAAGATATGCTTGAACGGCTTCGTTTTGCTGCTTGAAAGGCGGGGATGTGCATTCCGCCTACCGTCTCGCCTTTCAAATAGATCCATTTCTCAATTAAACCCATCCTGGTGCATAGCATAATCTCTCTCATCAAGTAGCGGAGGACAGAACTGCCGGTCGCAGAGACATCCTGTACTTGACAACCTCGGGATCCTCATACTCAGCCATCCACATCGGGTCCATCGTGATCTCCCACTGTTTCATCCGACTGACAAGTTGGGCGTGAGGGTCTTCGAGGGCCTTATAAAACTTGAGGTCTGCTTCTTTTTTCTCCGGTGTGGCCATCGCCAGCCACTGCTCCATTTGATGCGCTCGAGCAACCTCATCAATGGTCCATATCCCGAGGGGGTCCTCGCTGTATCCCGCCCGTTGAATCAACCTCTTGTTTTCGATGGAGAACTCATTGGTGAAATTCAGCCACTTGTCGCGTCTTGATTTGGCCCACGTGTCAAGCAATGTCTCTGGAGCTTTGCCGTTCATCACCGCTCCCAGAGCCCGCCCTAACGGGCCTGCATCCAACAGTCCAGTGGTCAGACCGAGACCACCAATGGGATTGTTGCTCTGATTGTATTTTTCAGTCAATGGACATTCCAGACACGGGAAATCACTTACATGGGCAGCATCTCCAGCCAATAATACTCGTCCCTTTCTGAACTCTTGCGCACACCTCTGATGTGGTTTGTATTTGTTCAACTGGACCAGTTCATACTCGACAGGCCACTCGGGGAAAATATGTTTGTAATGGTCATGGAGTTCGGCCCGGATCTCTTCGTTGGTCAGTCCCGTCCTGACCCCAAATGCACAGCGCCAAAGGCCTGTGTCATCCAGGATAGTAACCACGGCCCAATGAACAGGGTCCATGATAAAATTTGCCGTAGTGAAGCCATGTTTGAAGAAATCATACCGTACATTTGTGGCCACGAAATCTTCCTTTGGCCAGGAGAACCCTTCAAATGGGATGCTTAATAGTTTCCGGACACTAGAGCCGGCGCCATCGGCACCAACAAGCCAATCACAGGTGTACTTTGACTCCAGATTGGTGCTGGGATCAATGGCAAGGACCGAAACGATATTATCAGATGGATCTTGGGAAACCCCAGTAACCTTTTGATTGAATTTGACCATTGAATTGTACCGAGTGGTGAGGTGATCGAGGAGGATCTGTGCCAGCCTCGGTTGAGGACAATTGATTCCTGCTGGAAAGATACTTCCACCCTCTCTTTTCTCAACATGAGCGACTCTTTTCCCTTGAACCCAGAATGAAAGAACATCGTTGATCACGGATTCTTTCCTGACATCGTCAAGTGTCCCAGTCTCGAGAAGCTCGGCTTGGGCACACGGTTGATATGAGGCAGCACGGGGAGACTGGTCGACTTCATGATATCTTTCCAGGACGAGAACTGAAACTCCAAGCCTGGCCAGATTGGTGGCTGTGGTCAATCCTACTGGACCTGCTCCCACCACGATGACTGAATGATGTTCTGCATTTGAAGACGACATTGCGCACCGCCAAGATAAACGAAGAATATCAAGATGCAAAAGAAATCTCACAATAACTCGCCGGAGATCGACTAGGTCGATGAGACGAGACGAACCCACAAGGGCAGTTGAGCAGTCTCCATATCTTCCCCAACCAACCCCACAAGGCGGTACTTCCCCACCCCCTCCGGAAACATAAGCATTTCTTCATCGGTATGTCGATGTCTCGGATACAGGCAGTTGATAGTGAACTCTTATCCGGAAGTACAGAGCCCGCCCAGAGGAGGGAGCATGTTCTCCACCTCTATTTGTGATCAATTTTCGGATGTGGGGTTGCGCGACGTTGTCACAATATATCTGAATGTTGTCGTAGTACGTTCTAGAATAGGTTTCATAGATGCGCGTTCAGTTCATAATATATCATCATGGGCGAGGCGGCGAAAGAGAGATTTCTCGGAGATCAACATGATTGCCAGTTCGCTACTGATCCTCGACAAAATAAAGAATTGGCCGCCCTGCTCAAAGATCAGCATGTTGTCATCGCGGGTGCTGGGCGTGGAATCGGCCGGGCCACTGCTGAATTTTTTGCACATACCGAAGCCCAGTCACTTAGTCTGATGGCTTTGGAACTCGCAGAGGTTGAGGAGACCGCGAAAATCTGTCAGAAAATCAACCCGAATCTTCGGACCCAGGCGGCAGCGTTTGACGTGACCGACTATGACAGAGTGCAACAATTCATCGACGAGGTTGATCGGGAATTTGGTAGGATTGACGTTGTCTTTATGAATGCCGGTCGCCCCCCGCAATGGCTGGCGACTCATGAGTCGGACCCAAAAGTATGGTGGGACACTGTAGCAATATCGCTTCAAGGAGGCTTCAATTTCAGTCGAGCTGCCCTTCCAATTATGCGACGAGAGAAGAGAGGGAGAATTATATTCACATCCAGTGCCGGCGCCCACACAAGTGCCGGTATGGGCAGTTATGCCATTGGGAAACTAGGATTGGTGCGATTGTGCGAGACGCTTCATAACGAGAATAAAGATCACGGCATCAAGGCATTTGCGATACACCCGGGTGCCATTCCCACTCGGTTCTTCACCGATTTCCGTGATGCTACAGCAGGAAATATCCAACCCGGCAGTTATGTGTCCCAGACACTCCCTGGGGAACAAAAGTCAGCACAGATCGCCGTCAATTTCTTCAAAGGTATCCAATGGGACACACCACAGATGCCGGCGGGATTGGTGGTTGTCCTTGCGAGCGGACAATTGGATTTCATGTCTGGTAGATATATTGATGCCTCAAGGAAGATTGGGGAGTACATGGCCGAGAAAGAGAAGATCCGGCAGAAGGACCTCCACCGAGTGAGGTTGATTGTTGATTCTGACTGGTTTATACCCCATGGAGATGACTAGAAGGGTCATATTGACCATCAATATCCCACCAGCACTTCCTAGAGCAAATGTGAAATATTCTGCGTCACCCCTCAATCCTCTGGCTCTTGTCACGTGCTTGCGAATTCCTGGGACATTAAATAAAGTTCCAAATTCTGCCCATGACGCTGACCAGCCACAGCCGATGAGAATACTCCCGTACCAAACCACGGCCGGTAAGGGAGTTGTTGTAAAGCTGTACTCTACAAGTGTCCCCGCCCCAGCAGAGAGTGGGATCGATTCGAAAACTAGCATTCAAAAATCTGGACTAAAGACCAGGGGTACGTGCGGTCGGATTTTTACTCCCCGGCACCCACCCTGGCTGTCAGGAAAGGATTTTTGAATTTTTTGGTTGAGCGCAGTAGATGAGCGAATGTGAGTCCCGCCGAGGCCGCAGGTTACAGGTAAGCAGCGGGTGAACGTATGTGGCGACCCATGAACCAATCAGCTGTTATTTGATGTCGTGTACATGATCCGTACCGTCGTCAGAGCCGAATTCTGATGTCAATGACACGTGCCACTGATGTCTGAGATGGATGAGAAGGACGAGAAGATGAATATTTTTTTATATTGACCACGCTGGTTCAAATGCTCCGCCACAGTCAGTTCACATCCAGGATAAGCAGGTCAAGCAATGTGGATATAGATCATTTCCAAATCTTCTAGATCATTTCCAAATCTTCTAGATCATTTCCAAATCTTCTAGATCATTTCCAAATCTTCTAGATCAGATCCTCAAATCTACGAGGCACTCTCAGTTCCCAATCCCAAACAGCTGGCTCGAATTGCTCCCAAATCTTTCTAGTAGAGACAGAGCACACAAGCATGCACGGATGGCGGGATAGTTTCGACATGAAACAGGAGAGTAACATAACTAGTTCGACCCTGGGGCGCATGAGGCGAGGAAAGAGCAGCGATATCTATCTATTGTGATCCACGTATCCTCTTAAATAATGGCCTCAAGGCTAGCAGCTACATGCCAGACGGAACATTTCCATCAGGGCCTTCAATTTCTGACACTCGCCTGCTCGAGTCTGGCGCGTTGTCCAAAGGGCCAGGAGCTGCACAGTTCTTCAAGTCGTCCAGTATTTTTTGAACTCCAGCAAACTCAAACTCTGCCATCGTCTCTTTCCATAACTGCTCTCGAATCGCTTCTCCTTTGGGCGAATACACAAATGCAGCAAACCTGCGTCAAACCATCTTTTGTCAGTCCTTCCAAACGCACTTGCTTCGGCAACATAAACACCACGAAAAACACTACGAAGTGTGGGAGGGGACCAAAAAATATCGAAGGAGAAGAAACTTACGGTGAAATCTTCCAGTCCGCCACATAGCAACCATGCGTCTCCTTCCCCTTGACGACCGCCGCATCGATATATGTTGACGCGCCCACCGGCACCGTCCGTCCGAAGACAGCCTTGAAGCGGTAAAAGAAAGCACTCAAGAGCAGTGGTCCGCCGCGCTGCAAGTTCGTACCCTTAACCAGTCCCGGATCGACGAGGTTGACGACGACATGGTCGGCGCTGATATAGTCAACCAGGTTGATCATGAATAGATGGCCCAGCAGCTTGCTGACGGCGTAGCGCTCGACGGGGTTCCAGAGCCGCGACTTGTCGTCGAGAGCGGGCAGGACCGGCGCGTCCCGGGGCCCCGAAATCGTGGCGCCGCGCACCGTGCCCGAGCTGACGACGGTCAGCCGACCGGTCTTGCCCGGAGGCGACTTGGCCTTGAGAACCGGCAGGAGCAGGACGGCAAGCAGCATGGTGGAGAGGTAGTTGACCTGGACCAGCTTCTCGTGTCCCGTGGTGGGGGCCGTGGTGAAGTAGAGCACCTGCATGGCCGCGTTGAGGATGGCGATGTCCAGGCGGGAGAGCTCGGCGTCGGCGCGGTGAGTAAAGGCCTGGATAGAGTCATACGACTCCGTTTCGAGGAACCAGACCTGGATGTTGACCTTGGGGTACTGGGCGCGGAACGTGGACGCAATCTGCTCGCCCTTTTCTGTTGACCGTACAGCGATCATCAGGCCCGATAGGCCCAAAGACAGCAGCTGGCGAGATGCATCCAGTCCAAGACCGCTGGTGGAACCCGTCACGATGGCGACTTGACCTTCAAGATTGGTGTCTTTGGGGGCCACTGGACCGAGGTACGGAACTGGGATTTGAGAAACATAGAGCCGGCGCTCTCCTTGGGAGGGCCGAGAACGAAGGATGCTGACATGGCGATGATTGAGTAGGGGAAACAGTACAGAGAAGGAGTCGTCTCAGCAGCTTCCACGAAGAAATGGCGCTTAGATGTGTGAATGAAAATAGAAAAAGCTGTACTGCCAGGAGGGGAGATTGCACAATACTAATAAGGCTGGCTCTTCGCCGTCGATATGGACGCAGCATGTTGCTTGATCTTGCCGGGTACTTCCTCGGACCTGATATGTCCATCTTAGTGGTCCTCACATTCTTGTCGGAACTGTCAAGGACGAACCGTGCAAGGCGACCCCGGCGGTGGATCCCACCGGACGTATTTGTAGCAACTGAGAGAAATGACAAAATAGGTTAGGTAGCAGACATCCGCTAAACCTCATTTGGAATGCAATCTGGTCTTGGCAACCTGACTTGAGCCTCGAGCGTTTCCCGCCCACGTTACGAAATTCGTCGTCCTTTTTCAACATTCTCCCCGCCACCGCCGACTCTCTCCAGGCTCTTTTCGCATTCGAGACATCAATCTGTTCAGGGAGGGGCCATAAAGGTTTCTTTCATCCACGCGTCCCGAGCCTCATGATCCGAACGTTGATCCAAGTCTCGGACATACCTCATTAGCTCCTCTCGCTAGAGCTGTAACAATGCTGAGACTAACGCCACCCGACGATGCGATACCCTTTATCGTTACCACTCCGGCGAGGCAGTCTGTCGAAGAGAAGCGCAAGCTTATCCGCAGCCATGTCATGCGTGGCAAGAACCGCAAGAAGCGGCCGTTAAGGCCCCCGTCGTGGATTGGTGGCGGTAAAGTAAACGATGCAGTGAACATCAGGAGGCAAAATGTTCTCTCTACTCCAGCCAAAGTTGGCGGCGAGCTCTCATTTACAGCTTTCTCAGCGGAGATGGGCTCGGATATGCTCGAAACCATCTGGAAACGTAAGCCAGGAACTTGTTCTGGTGCAGCACAGGAGGACTGCCTTGGCTAACTACCCTGGAAGTTCAACAGGCAATGTTTCCCGTTGGGTTTGGCCTGGCCTTTGGTTACACTGAGCCATCGTGGTTCGAGCCTATATGGAACGACGCGGCTTGTCTCCACTTCACCGTCTTTATAGCCAAAGCGTATCTGGACTTTGTCCACAGGCAGAAGGAAATCAGTGCGACGGCCCTGGCTCATTTGGTGAAGGCCTTGACTATCCTCCAGCAGCGCCTGGCTAGTAGTGACGACGAGCTGTCGACTTCCGACTCCACCATCTTGGTTGTCGTCGACCTTACCATGGCAGCAACTGTCCGTGGCGATCTCGACACGGCCCTCAAGCATCTTCAGGGCCTGCATAAGATGGTGATATTGAGAGGAGGTCTATCGGCGTTTACGGGGAATAGACAATTACAAACCAAGATGTGCCGGCAAGTTAGATCTATTCCCTCACCTCATATGAGCAGCATTGGTGATCTCAGATAGCGCTGATCTTGGAGTGGCCCTCGGCACGGGATGTCAACCACTTTTCTTCTCCGATGGCATCTTATGGGACTCTCGTATCGCCTCGCCGGGAAGAATACCTATCTCAGGGACCCAAGATCCAGATCCAGATCCCCAAATGCCCACCTCGGACCTGGGACCTTTCTTCGACAGTCTAGACACGCGTCTCCGCCTCGTCTGGGATGACATCTCCGAATTGGTACGAGCCACGAACATGGCCACGCAGTGTAAACTCTATATCGACAAGGAACTCTACCAGGAAGTCATGATCTCGACCCATTACCGTCTCGTCCACCTCCGCTTCGTCACGGGCGATGTGAATGAGACTACCCGCCTTGGGCTGTTGGCGTTTGCGAGCACCCTTTTTCTCCAGTCGCGCGGTGTTAAGACACAATACGAGTATCTGGCTCAATGCCTCCAAAACGCCATATCTCTGCTGGGGCATAAAACGAGAGCTATACCGACCCAGCTTACGCTCTGGCTACACATCGTAGGCGCCGTTTCTGTCTTCGGTGAACATGAGCAAGCTTGGTTTCGGCCTGCTTTGACCGAGCTGCTCCAGGCTATGAGGCTGGCGTCGTGGAAGGACGTCAGGTTATCACTCCAGTCCGTTCTTTGGGTGAATATGCTGCATGACCTCCCAGCAAAGCAGATAGTGGAAGCTACGCTACCCGAGCCCTGGATATCGAAGGAACGGAAACATATCTTTCGCCGCGAAGGGATCTTACCATAAAATCCTACAACGATGACGGATCACGCACCGTGCTAAGAGTCATGTGTCCAGATCCCCGGGCCGCGGATGTTCGTGACGGTCGAAATATGAGAGAGCTGCGGAAGCCTCTCTCGACCACAGTCTAGAAGCCGAAGACGTTCGCTTCAAGGAGATTATGAGGCCACTCAGAAGGCTTGACTACCCAACTTCAGCTCAAAGCGCGGAGCCAGATGATACACCAGGTCCAATAGGTATGTCCTGCTGATGTATTATCATCCCGACCGCAGGCGGAGACGACAAACCGGGACGCGTGCGGTACGTCAATGTCAACGAAATGTTGGCTAGACGAAGCTGGACTCCCCAAGCTTTCTTTAGTCCAGAGGCAGCAGACACCAGCCTCCCGACTAGTCTGACATTGGGAGTCGTGGGCACGGAGACTTGGAGCCTCCAGGAATGACCTCTGTTGCAAGTTCACCGCTGAGCTTTGTAGGTATACTTGTCCGGTCGATGCTGTATCGGTGCTTTGAGGATTCATAAGAAGTTCCGTACAAGAGCTACTAAAATGTGACATATGGGGCAAAAATGAAGGCAGCGCATGAGGTGCAAGGATGGAACGAAGCACATATAGTATAGGCGAGAGCAAAAGCCATGACAATCAAAATGGCTGCAAAATGCTGCATATTCCAAAAAAACAAAAAAAAAAAAAAAAAAAAAAAACCTCGTAAGAGGTGGTAAAAGGTGCTGATGGCCATCTGGAATCCGCGCGGATTCATCATATAGAATAATTAGAAATGTCATTGCTTGAACCAACCAACCATTTCACAATGTTGTCCTTCTGCTCTCGCAAGATAACCCAGATGTCCGCCGAATAGAAAGGTTCGGCTTTTCAATCGACATATCACCTTCTGCCTCGTCGCCCCGAGAGCTTGCTGCACGATCACATTTGATGCCCGTCGCATTCGGCACGAATGATGTCTCGGTCTTGCTAGGAAAGGTGGAAGAAATCTCGATCTTGGAAACTCCCTAGCCCGATGATCGATGCTCCCGATGAGTTAGGCTCTGAGGCGGAGGCTTGTGGATAATGCCGAGAAGGGGTTGATGTGCTGCCGCGAGTGGGATCGTGAGTATTCAAACGCCACGGCCGATCACGCCTTCTGGGTCGTGCTGCTAGAAACATGAGAGCACATCTTACGGCGTGAAAGGAAGCATGAATATGTGATTGGTGTTGTTTTGACTCAAGGCCGGTCTCCCTGTTCGAGGGGTGTCTGAATGCCACGCTGTTGTGAATTCTGCTCGCTAGGTAGATGCTGCGCTTTTGGACCTCCGCAACGGTGACAGGAGTAGTGACCTATGACGTGCCGCTTGTCCTCACAAGTATTAGGGTGGCAAGGACGCCAAAGTGTGTGGCTGTCGTAATGTGGCTGCAAGATTTACGCCCCGAAGTACCAACCAGGGGTCTTCTCCTGCAGGGGCGGACAGTGAAAGGCTTAAGCTACTAGTGTATAAATTGATTCCACGACATACCAACATTGATATTCGGAAGGTCGATCAAACTTGTACCTAGGGAACAGGACATGGTGATCTCTCACCCCTCGCACAGGGCGGCGTCACCCTCGTCCCAAAACGGATAAGCTGCGAATAGATTTTCCACATCTTGTTTAGAGTCGGAACATTCCTTGGTAAACCTCATTTGCCGGACATGCTTACGATATGTTCATCTCTAGAGAGGGATGTGTGAATGTCATCCAAACGTCCGAATGGGGTCATAGTTTAGCCAGGCTCTATTACTCAAAAAAGATCGATCTTCTCCTTAAAAAAAAAAAAAAGGAAACCCCCAATAACTTTCAAAGCCACCGCTTCATCCAATCCAGAACCTGCTTCTCCGAGTCTTCAAGGGCCGCCCTTTCCTGCGGATCATCGGGATTGCCTCTTACAGCAAATCCATGCCGCCCAGGTGTATAGACCTTGTGCAACTGCTCTGGAATCTTTCTCCCGGCTTTGCTCGCTTTTGCATGGACCTCTTCCACCTTAGCCTTTGTCTCAAAGCTCACACCCTCATCATTTAGACCCCACCCATAGGTGACAGGCACTACCAAGCTCTCAACATCGTCAGGTATGGCCAGATTACTCGGATGCAACGCGGCCACCGCATCCACAAGAGGTACTTTTGTGCCATCTCTCTCAATCATGTTGCTCTCCAGACCGGCCCGGATGGCATATTTCCCACCCCAGCAAAAGCCAACCATCCTGCCACGGAATTAGCCTCGAAAACATGTCCTGTTGCGGACAAAAGGGAAGATGACAGGCCCAAGCAAGGATGAGCCAGCTCTTCAGGAATACTCACCCGATTTTTTGGTCCTTGGGAGTTGCCCGTCTCAATGCTTTCAAGAAATTCATACAGGTCTGGTCGGTCGGTCCGGTCTTGTGCCTGGTCATCCACATCACGAAAGATGGCATCCCTGCAAGAATACCAGAATACTTTGCAAGCTTCGACTGCTTGGTCGCATCAACTGGAAGCAGAACGTCGGCGATCTTGAGTGGCACGGAGTCGCCCTTGAAGAAGTCTGGGAGATACACGAGATACTCGCCGCTTTTGGCATAAGCGTCTGCGATGAGTCTGTTGTTGGGCAGCGGCAGGCCAAAGATGTCCGAATAGATCACGATGATGGTTCGCGGGTTGACGCGGTTGCCAATCACATAAGTATTCAGGCCATGAATTATTTCTTCTTTGCCCTGCGGTGTGCCCTCATGGATGGTACCCTGGTCAACCAGTCAGAGAGTTAAACAGGCCGCAATTAGTCGAGACACACCTTGATGCATTCTGAGCATGCAGTTGCCATGGCGAATGAGGTAGATGTATAATATGCTACGATCTAGGCCGTTGTGGAGTTGCGTGGTGTGGGCTTGAAAGATATGGCGAAAATGTACTGATACTTGTTTCTGGACTCAAATTTGCTCGATCGATGTTGCAGACTGGGGACTTCAGATACTTGCAACTGTCGAAAAATGTATGGCATAGCCCAGTCAGCACGAACATGGCTTCTTTATAATCCCACGGCAACCAGTGAGCAAGTCCCTCCATTCGAGCCGTCGTGGGTCGCCATTCGCATTGTCTCGGTATGTTCTCGCGCATATGTCGGCACACGTGTGGGGCAGAGTCCCAATCAAGAGGCATTAGAAATGTGCTTAGATAATGACACTTGCGGGCATCAAGCTAGCTCGATTCAAGGCCTCCAGCGAAACGACTCCGAGACGAGTGTAACTTCCTTCCATCAGCCCAATAATAGTCCCATCGCGACTGCATCATGTCGCAGGCGGCGTCCGAGAATATCACGACCTCTTCTGCCTTCGCTGAGACACCGTCATCGGCATCCGCCCAGACACCCAAGTTGCGTAGTTGTGTAACATGTCGCACTCGCAAGGTTCGGTGCGACAAGCAGTCACCGTGCTCAAATTGCCGTCGCGGGAACATCGCCTGTGTCTTTCCATCGGCCGACCGTCCACCGAGATGGGCTCGCCGTCTCGAACGTCTTGCTAACAATCCCTCAGCCTCAAACGCGTCAAGGTCTCATATGACCGACGCCGGGGTCGATAAGGTCATGGACAGACTGCGCACCCTCGAGAACCTGGTCAAGGAGCTGAGCAGCCAGCTGGAGCAGGCACATGCTGCCGCTAGTTCCGCTAACGGTGATTCATCTGAAGTCAACTCCCCTGGCAGCTCTTCCCTTGCAGAACATCAGGGTCAACCGTTGTCAGGCATGGAAGACAGCAGCATGAACAATCAGTTTGGTCGGCTGGTGCTTCAGGATGCCAGTCGCAGCCGCTATGTGGCCAGCGGCTTCTGGTCTCGAGTCGATGACGAGGTGAGTCTGAAACCTTCCGTGCCATGATTTTGTCCGCGACCGATGGCTCACTGACTCCCGCTGCAGCTCCACGGTCTGAAGATGGACACCTGCGGTCTAGAAGGAGACGAGTCTGACAGCTCAGAGGACGACGCATCGCCTGGTCCGACGTCGTTCACACAGGAAATCGCGCGAACACCTTCGGGACGCCATGCATTCCTATTTCAACATAATTTGAGTCCTTCGGGCCCGGACCTGCGCGACTTCCAACCTCTGCCATCGCAGGTGCCATTCATCTTAGATGTGTTTTCTGAGAACGTGAACTTCTTCTACCACATTGTTCATATGCCATCTATTACCAAGATGGTCCGCGATTTGCGCGGAAGTGGCACGACGCACCTCACACCGTCCAATAAAGCTCTGATGTTTTCTATTTACTACGCCGCTATAATCTCGATGGACGAGGATGATGTGAGTCCTCCCGAGACGGATACTTTGGTTCGCACGACATGAGTGGAAGGCCTCTACTGATGCATCTGCTGCGCAGATAATGACCAATTTTGGCTCCTCTAAATCGGATCTCAGCCTCAAGTATCGCCTCGGCCTGGAGCATGCTCTTGCGCAAGCCGATTTCCTCAACTCGCCTGATATTGTTCTCGTCCAGGCACTCGCCATCTTTCTCTTCCTCGCGCGCCGGCACGACAGTCCCAGGTTTGTATATATGATGACCGGACTCGCTATAAGGATGGCGCAATATCTCGGACTGCAACGAGATGGGGACAATTTTAAGCATCTCACGCCTTTTGAAATCGATATGCGCCGAAGGGTCTGGTGGGCCGTGGTCGTGCTGGATTTGCGTTCAGCGGAGGACCAAGGGACAGATATGACCATTCCCAACGGCAGCTTCGACACGAAGATGCCCTTGAATATCAACGACGTTGATATTGATCCCGAGTCGGAACAGATGCCCGCAGAGCGCCATGGCCTGACTGATCGGTCATTTACACGCACCTTTATTGAGATAAATAATATCATGAGGCAGATGACGGCCACTGCGGTGCTCGGCAACACTAGTGCGGCGAGCTTGGAAGACCAAAGCCGTTTACTGAACGATATCTACGAACGATTTGAACAGGAGTACCTCCAGTACTCGCCAGAATCAGGCAATATCGCTTACTGGGTCGCAGTCACCATCGTGCGGTTGGTAATGGCGAAGATGACACTGATCGTCTTTCTTCCTGTCCTCTTCTCTTCCCCGAGCGAACACGTCTCAGAAGAGATCAGGACAAAATTACTGATTGCAGCAATCGAGGTGGCAGAGTATAATCACATGCTTAATGCCGAAGAAGCGGCTCGGCAATGGCGCTGGATCTACCAGGTTTATACCCACTGGCATGCCATCGTATATCTCCTGATGGAGACTTGCCGGCGCCCTTGGTCGCCTATCATTGAAAGAGCCTGGGTCGCACTCCATAGCACGTGGTTAATTCCAGCCCAGCCGCCGGATAAGAACCTGCGCATATGGGTTCCGTTGCGAAAGTTGATGACGCAAGCCGGCAAGCATCGTGACGCCGAAGTCACACGTCTGCGCGCCGATCCACAGGCCGCTGAGAGGCTGGAGATGGAGGATCGAAACTTCCCAGTCCCTTCAAGCTCTGGTCCCTTTCCGGACGGCTCCAGTAACGATACCTTCCGCGGGCGCTGGCGTCAACTCGTTGAGATAGCCGAAGGCACAACGATATCTGGTGGGACTGACACCGGGCGTCCTGGTCCGGCTCTGGATGCGCCCTACACGAGTCGGGCAATGGAAACCTCCGTCCCGGTGTTCGACTCGGGTGAGGTCAGGTCCGATGCGACCTTCGAGCAGACGCTTTTCGATATGAATGAACAGCAGGCTGCACAGACAATACCAGACTCGGCGATCAAGACAGGAGCATTTAGCGGGACACCCGGACAAACTACCAGCCCAGCGTACCGTTCAACGTCCACGTTCCCAACGGACTGGTCAGATAGCCAAACCATGGTGACAGGTTTCGTCCCATGGCTATGGGCTGACTCTAACCCCCCTGCCGCCGATTTTGACGCGAACATGGACATGGACTCTGAGGTGAACTGGTATACTTGGATCGAGTCCCTCAAGGGCATGGAGTCCGGCTCGGGCCATCAGGGGTGTGAGAAATGGTTTCAGCACTAAAACTTTTACCGGGCTTAGCTACAGCCAAAGACTCTTTCACACCAATGACTTGGAGATTTTCACATGTCTACCTTAGCGCGCCCCTGGTCTCTGCGACATAGCGCTAGGTCCACATCTGTGGTGCGGCGGACGTCTCATTTGTCCAGCAACATAAGTCCTAGTTCGAGGATCCATGAGGTTCAGGATGAAATGGAAGCACACTGCCGCCGTGAACAAATAGCCGTCGTTCTCAACGAAAGGATATCATTCCTACTTGAAATCTCGCTCCTCTGGGTCTTCCCAAGTCGCTCTCTCAACAGGGTCATTGCGTATGAGCTGCCCAATGGACTGATTGCTATCAATCGAGTTTTCGTTGTGGAAGATATACATAGCGATATCCTCTTTTTTTTTTTTTTTTTTAACGCGTGTATCCTCAACTCGGTCGGAATCCGGCGAGTCTTCCTAACGTCTGTACGCTGTCCGAAGAACAAAATACCCTGCCAGCCTGCTCACGACCAGCTTGGAAATCCTGGCTGCCATATTGGCGGCATTTGCGATGCCCATGTCAACGCCCAGTCGAAGTCCTCGATGGCCAGCCCGAAATGAAAGCCCTTAGGCTAAATCGTTTCTAGCCGTTGCAGCACGCCGGTGAACGCCCTTATCGCGTCTTCTGAGTGCGTAATGGTCCTGTAATAGGACAGATTCAACTGCTTAACCCCGTGCTCAAGTCGCCTGCTAGGCCATTTGAGTGGGATTCTCGACGACCCTACGCCAGCTTGCCGCAGCATCCGCGTCACAAAGCCTTCTTCAGTTGGGTTCGAAGTGGGCGTTAAATTGTGTCCCAGAATCTCGTCTCATCGAACGATTCGCAGTATTGCATGGACGAGCAGTTATAGTAGCTCAGGTGGTCGCTGACACACAGACATCGCGCTGACAACAGCCCTTCTCGCAATATGTTCGGTGTAGTGTGGCTGACAAGTCAGCAGATCTTCAGTTAGACCTTCGCTAGCGAGAATTACGTCGATAGTGCTGTCGGCCCCTTTTGATTCGTACAGGGCGGCATCACTTTCTTCCCCAAACGGCGTGAGTTGCAAGCAGTTAAACCACAGCTCGACCGGGTCAACACCTCATTTACATGTTGATAACCTATTGATCCGAATGCTAGGGCAAGTCGATGAAGGGGGCGAATTATCTTTGAGCTCAAGAAAGCGCCACCCAGTGTGATATTTTGGACCTCTCGCAAAGGTTTCAATGCTTTTCAACTACCGATAAGCCTGTCTCATCTGCACGATTCTTCGCGCAAGATGACTTCACCATATATGGCATTTTCCACAATAAACAAGGTATAACCATTTGAAGAAGCAACCTCAACGCGCAAGGCTCCCCAGCCAAGCGAACTGTGGTGCTTGTCGCCCTCAACATCAAATATTTCTGGACAACATGATGAACTAAGCGAACGGTCATGCTTGTCGCCCTCAACATCCCACTATTTCTCGCCAGCATAATGAATGTCTGAAGCATCGATGGTCAAGCCCGTCCTGGCGCCTTTGGCATGAATCTCATGCGTGGCCGTGTCGATCTCAACGTCAGCCTGACGCACGGCCACTTCATCATCATCCCCAAATATGGCCGCAATCTCCTCCAGCGGTTTCCCGCGAGTATCCGGGTAAAAGAACCACATGATAAGCGCCAAGAAGAAGCTGGGAATAATGAGACAGAGGTAGAATTTCCATCTGGCAATACCGGCTCGCAGCGCATCATCGTTGTCGGAGCCGGCATATTGGGCGACCAAGCCTGCCTCTCCTGCGAATGTCGCTACGCAGCCCAGCATGCCGACCGCCATGTACTTGGGCCGTGGAAACCGATCAACCAGCAGCATGGCAAGCGCATTCTCAACAATCCCGATCGTGACCAGCAGTGCAAGTATCAAGAGCTACCCATGCGCGTCCAAGCCCAAAGTCGAGAAAATCAAGGGCGCATAGTCTAGAAGCACCATAGTTAAGGACATCGCCTAGATAAGGACGGCTCACTTACTGGTGATAAGAAGTACACCAGATGTTTGCGTGGTAAACATCGTCAATATGGCGAGACCAGCTCGTTTCCGATAGGAAGTCTTGGTGAAGAGTCGATACCAGGAATTGTCCAAGCGGCTGTCTAGCTCAATTTGCTCCCGAATTTGGAAGAACTCGGCACGAGCGAGATCGCCAGCTGGATCGGAAGGGTGTTGGTGCAGCCTCTTAAGCGCCTCTTCTGCTTCGTCTTCGCGACCTTTCACGCAAAGCCATCTGGGGCTCTCAGGTAAGAAGGGCATGCCTGCGAGGAAAACCAGAAGAAAGAAAACACCAACTGCCAGAGGCACGCGCCAAGCATTCGCACTCCCACTGCCCTCCCAGAATGAAAAGCCATAGCCCAACCAGCCTGACGCAGTGTAATCCCATGTTCAGCCCCACGCCCATGACATCCACGCAAGCACCGCGGAACCGGGGAGGAACAATCTCACTCATTATGAGGGGGACGATGGCTGCGGTGGCGTAGCAGCCAAAACCCGCAAACAAGCGGAAGACGATGAACATTGCCATATGCACGGAGCCTGCAAGGAGTGCTTGTGAAGTGATGATGATGATGGATGGCTGCATGACAAGATCAGTAACATCGTCCAGTCCACTTCGTGCGAGGAAACCTACCACGATGCAAGCGGCTTTCCGACCGTGTCTATCAGCTATCAATGGCAACAAGAGCGTACCGATGACGCCCCCGGCCTTGAAGACCCCGTTTAACGAGCCTATAAGAGCACTGGCATTGGAGCGTGTTGCCAGATCAAAGTATTTGATGAACGACGGTTGGCCTGTCTCTTTGTATCAGCACGGGGCCAAAAATATTCGTGTTAGCTGATAAATGACTTACCGAGTGTCGTTCCGATAATTGCTGCAGTGTATCCATAGCTGATCGACCCGCTACCGAGGATGAACAGCATAAAAGCGACGTAAGCGGTGAAAGTATGTTGACGCTTGGCAAGACCTCGATAATTTGATGCCACATATGCGAAGATTCATAGCCATCGCAAACGGAAATGGTTAGTTTAAGGTCATCCCAAAGCCAAACTCCACATTCTGCTCGACAATGTCGGATGTGCATGCCTCAGCCATGTCCGCCGCATCGCACCAAGATATGTCTTTTGTCGCACCGGATCGGATCTGCAATTGAACTGTGCATCTCAGGGTATAACGGAGCATCTGTCAATTTGTCATTGTACCATGCGGGTTCACCATTCATCTGCCAGTTGATGAAATCGTTTGCCCGGTTCGCATTGTTTGATCTCCGCAATTCCTCCACGTCCGCCCCTTCGTTTAGTAACATAAGGTTATTAGTAGAGCCGAGGAACGAGTTGACTATGTATGGTATCACTAAAAGTAGGGACAAGAGGAAGCGCGTTCACATAAGTAAATAGTAGGAAACAAGGGAATGGGCATGATGACGGCGCCACATAAATCTCGCAACTAAATGTGGCGATCAACACCAGGTTTTAGCTATACAAGTCAATTTTGCTGAGTGGTAAAAGCTTCATTTGACAAGATGAATGAGTGATGAAACGTGCCTCGAAGTGGAAGAGGCTCAGACGTATAACTATTATGGGACAATGTTGGAGGAAGCTGACGGCATAGAGGCAAAGGCATCATAATCACCTATCCCATTGGGTAGTTCTTCAATAACTACGAGCAAGCATTGTATTGGTTCTCTCAAAAGTGCTTGCCCGCCTAGACGGGTGGAGTTTTCTTCGGGACTCATGGGAGCACCACCACACCAGAAGACTATGTCAGCCCTTCACCGCATCCTTGAAGTCTTCCAAAAATCTCCAAAACACCTTATCCCGCCACCCTTTCGCCTTCCAGTTATTCACTTCCGACGGGAACATGTCTACAATACTCTTAATACTCGTATCGTGAGCATATATAAACAAGACATTGTCGTCCGCATCCGGAACTTGAACTTTACCAATGGTCTCGATGGCCAGCGGAATGTCGGCGCCGAACGTCGGCTCAAAGAACGGCTGATTCGGCCTTCTCCTTCGACTTTCCTGCACTGCCTCAAATTTGGCACCCGGACAGAAGCCGCCTCGGAAATGGCTGAAAGCATCGAGATGGACCGCCTTTGGCAGAGAGATATATTCAGAAGGACGTATTGCGCCGCCGTGGTGGCACAAGTCGCCGCCCATCATCACGAATGTGTCGGATGTTGTGCGGGCGAGGCCTGCTAAGTGCCCGATGGCGTGGCCAGGTGCGTCGAGCAGGTAGAATGAGCCGTCGCCGAAGAGGTCGAAGGCGCGGAATGGGCCGATTTGAAGGGCGCTTGGGGATTCTTGGAACGTGATTTCGCGGACTTCGCGGCCTCTTAAAGAACGTATCGGTGAGAGGAAGTGTTGGTGGTAGTGGTGCTTACTTGAAATCACTTTCCCGTACTGGGGAGTCTTGCTTGGATGGGTAGCCGGGGAGGAACGCTTCTTTGAAACCCGGGCCGACGACCAACTGAATGGGTAATGGAAATGTCGAAGGGTCGCCTATGTGGTCCCAGTGCCAGTGACTGGACAGGACCGGGACTTCGTCAGCAAGGCATGCCTGCTCTGACGCCAAACAAAACAAAATCAAGGTCATATGTGCACACGTGACGTACCTCCACACGATATCGGTAATCGAGGCAGGTTCAATGCCTTCCTCTTTCAGGCTGTCGGCCACGTGCTTCTTCGACGAGATCTGCCAGCCCCAGCCGTCCAGGTGTACGTGCTCTATGACCCAGGGCGAGAAATCCTGCCAATTCGGTGGGACGCCCAGGTCGAAGAGTGCTTTGCGACCACTTGTGCTCTCCACGAGGAAGGACCAGGCTGGAATCTCTGGCATCACATACATCCCAGGCATTGGCGGTCCCATGATGTGATGTGTCTCGAGGGTTTTGATACTTGTGGTGGTGTCAATGATCCGCACGCGGGCGACATTCCCTGGCGGCACGTTGAACCTCTTCGTGGTGACCATGTTTGTGACCCGAAAAGCAAATCCAGAGTGCTTAGATGATATGGTTGTGGAGACCTCTTGCTGTCCGTCTTCAAATAAGTATAGAACGCCAGCAAAATATGTGCCTCGGCATTCTCCGTTAGAGGTACGCCGAATAACGGGAACAGAACAACCGCATTGCCGCACCGTTCTCGAGTCATTCGACTCCGCACCACATCTGGGACCTGACCAGGAAAGGGTCACCAAGGACGGAGTGGATGGAGTCGTAGGTGCTTCACGTTGCTTTACAGATGGTATATCACGATCTCAAGGTGCGTAGCATTGATTAAATTACGGGCCTCGTAAGAGTCGTGATGGCCGAGGGCATGGCGAGACATGGGCCTCCGACTTGGTGAAATATCGTCAACTTCGACACATCTTGGAACCTTAAGCTACAACAACTTCATACGTTCCGGGGGCTGCACCACTGCATCAGGGTCGGTCATCGGCCTCCTCTTCAAGATCTCCAAGATGAGAATGGTATGCCGAATACTCTCGGCAGGAGTGTCGAGTACAGCGTTGGAGAGCAATGAAGCCAGATACGGATGGGCAGTCCACCGTTCGGCTGTGTGTGGGTCGGTTATCTTGGTAGCCGTGCTACGAGTGCCACCATGCCACTTCAACTCGTTCCAGTCCAAACTTGCCGCATCTCGAACAATGCCTTTGTCTCATGCCGTTGGCCCATCGTCTGCGAAATAGTTCCGTACGGTATGGCGCCTTCCGCAGTGGCAACCCAGGAGGACCTCGTCCACCCAATCCAAAACGCACGAGATTGCCAAGAATATGGCGACAGAATGTACCCCCGGAGTTGACGATGTACTTCCCCGTCATACGAGTAGACGCAGATCTCAATTCGACTTAGCCTTGGAAGCCAAAGCCCGGTGCGGATGACGTATCCGTGGTGGAGAACTAACGAAGCTAAGGAGTGGGTCAAGGCCGCTTTTATGCGGAAAACGCTAAGTCCTTGGCGAATATCAGACCGTGAACCGAGGTGAAAACCCAGGTGGTGACCACCGCATGCCATGCCAAAGTCTTTCAAGGGCCATGCCGGCACAGTTCTACATGTTCAATAGCTTCTCTTGCCACCGCGAGATATGACTGATATTGCTCGCAACACAGAACGCGTAATACGCCGGCGCGCAAATCTGGTCTGCGTGCGCTGTCACGAGAAGAAGGTTTGCATCCCAATAAAATGCTCGGTTGTATTGCATTGCTCAACGCTCGCATAGATTAAATGCAATATTTCTTCACGTCCGGCAGGTTCTATATGCAGCCATTGCCGACTTAACGACACTCGATGCAGGTAGGCGAATCTGCCGGTTGCCTTGCCCGATTAGCTGATGCTCGTGATTGAGCATTCGCACACCCAGGCGAAAAGGACCGATTAAGGGAAGCAGGTATGGTGCAACTGCCACAGCTTCGTCACCCAGCCAGCTCGATGAGCGATTCATGCCGCCCCCTTCGCCTGAGATCGTTGTTAATCCCGGTGTCACAACCCATCCCAGCCCACTGACCAGAGGACTTTCACCCGGCCCGACGAATACCCTTGGAAGCCTTCATAACCCACCATGGCCCATGCCAGGGCAGGCGTCCAATGTCGAGGATCAGGAGCAAGGCTACCTCGGCCAATCGGGGTTCATGCACATATTCAGGCCCTCTCAATCCAGTCCTATTCTGAACCCCTCACCTTCTCAAGCGCTTGACTTGACACGCCTGACCATCTCTCCGGTTCTCCGGCAGGGCTTTGCTGAGACGTATCTGGAATATTGTTACCCGTGGTGTCCGGTGCTCGAGCACGAAGACTTGCACAGTGGCGGCCCCTTTTCCAAATCATTGCTGTTACAGCAGGCGTTGGCGCTTTTGGGAAGCATCATCAATCCGCCTCGGTTGCGGCATGATTCCCCACAAACTTACTACGAGCGCTTTAAGAGCCTCTTCCACCGCAACCATGAGAGAAACGCCTTGGTGCGCATCGTTGCCATCACCCTGGTATACTGGTGGTGCGCTGGTCCGCCGAACCTGGTGAGCATGGACAGCCAGTATTGGTGGAACTCGGTGGCAGTTCGTATGGCTCAAGAAATCGGACTACATCGAGAACCGTCGAGTGGGTATACTTCCAGACCTGGCGAGACAGCGAGTCTGAGACGGCGGATATGGTGGACCTTGTTTGTAAAGCTGCCTTTGCTGGCTGGATTGAAACTTGAGCTGATGGTGGAGCAGGCTCGAGAGCGTTTGACAGCGATCTGTCCAGGGGCGTCCATGCATCATCCATCCGGATGACTGCGATGTCCGACTTCCGACGATCGAGGACTTTCCGCATGCCGCCACATCTCGTGCAGAGCTGTTCATCAATTGGGTCAAAATCTGCGCAGTCGTCGGCGATGTCTCCAGATACTTGGTCCAACGTACCGAGTCCACTCCGTTCCCTTTCGATCTCGCCCAGCGGCTTATCGAGTGGGTCCAGGCACTTCCAGCTCACCTGCGGTTGCCGTTCGGCACAGATCAGGCGTCACGATTTGACCGACTCCTGTATCAGCTGCACCTTCCTCATCTGGGCGCAATCACTTTACTCTACGTGAGTCCATCTGCCCAAAGTCTACCGAAAGCATACACGGCCGCCATACTGTCAGCATCATGCGTGGCTCGTATCGTCGAAGACTACTTGGTGCGAGGATCGATCCGTTTCCCGAATGGCGTCGCGGGCTGGTATAATAGCATCGCTATACTTGCACTACTTCATGCTCGCCGAGTCAGGAGCCTGGAACCCGGGGCCAGCGAGCAGATCGATGTCCTGTATCTCGCATTGAAGGAAATGGCGAAACTCTGGCATTCGTCCAAGATGTTTCTCATCGGCTTCGACAAGTTGTTGAAAGATTCACATCCACCGATCAATCGCACGATGGCCAATAATGCTGAAAGAGGATCAGGACTGGACGAATTGACGGTAGAAAACGGGGTCAATCCTCGTGACTTCTTCCCGACGACCACTGTGGAGATTAGTCAGATTTTCAAGGTGTTGTTGACGGAGAATCCGCCATCGACATTCCGGGGGGCCAAGTGGACCAACGACCTGAGCATGCAGTTGCATGATTTGTTTGACCAGCCATATGACGAATTCAACTTTGACGCGTTGATGACTTATACTCGACCTCCTGAAGAGTTCCACTAGGTCTCGACCGCTAGACAACCACCATCTTGGGCAATGGGTACCGAAAGGCCATGTCACGGCAAGCCTGCTCCGGCAACACAGGCAAGGCAAGTCACCATTCCCCGAGCGTGTCATTCGGCCCATATGATACCATCGGCTAACGAAGGTATTGACGGGAGCCGGTGTTATAGCGGCCGTTGATCCATCCAAGTGTTGCTGCCAACGGTCGCAGGAGAGGGACGGTGGAGGAAACCTGCTCAAAGCCGCGGAGCGATGGAATCAGCGCTTGTCAGAGATCGAAGAGGAGGGGCAGAAAGAAGAAGAGGGATCGGGAGAGGCCCTCGATTGATCTCAATCAAGAAGAATGCTGACCAATCTCTCTTTTGTGTGCCACAGCAAGCACCATACGCATACTGTATAGACCGCTGGTCCCAGGCGGTTTCACTAGCAGGAGTGGTGTGCCTTGCATGAGACAGACCATGACCGGGCATTTACCCTCCCTCCCTCAACCCACTCGTGTTTCCCTGCTTATCACCCTCAATCCTCGTGAGATGTCACTCACACATGTACGGTAGCACTGAGTGAACATGCATATGGCTCTCGACAGGTCCCATTCTAGAGTGATATTGACCTGGTTTTCTGCTTATCCTTCCCCTGTCTTGTCGGCCAGGCAGATGATCCTGATCTTTCAATGACTTGAATAGCTGACCTCATTTGGTCACGAACATGCTTACTTGCTCGAGAAGCTTCTGAACCGAATAGAAACCGGAAACGATGGGCTAAGAATCGTCTTGTATGGGGGATAGCCGCCCAATTCGATTTCATAAAATGTGGGCGGTGTGCCAGAAGCGTGACTTCCACAAGGCTCCTGGTCACTAGGGGCAGTGAGGCTCATACATGATGGAGCCTGAGCTTCACCCGTCCCACACGTCGTGGCAGCGTTTGCCTTTTTGCGATCTGTAACTGAAATAACCGTCCCTGTGCCTCCATAAGACGACACTCGCCTTCTACTACAATTTCTCAAAATTTCCACTATTTCGATCACCATATGTCACCAAAATGACGATCGTAATGAACATCCCTACCGTGGTAAATCTTGACTGCCTACGAAGACGATATTGTATCCTGACTCAACGTATCGTACAGACCCATTCAACGTCACCTGCTTCGTTTGCTGGCGACAAATACCGCCTCGAACAGCATTTGAGCCATGAATACTTTGCCACTATCACTGGAGAGAAGCTTACTATCAAGCGGACAGGGTGGCAAGTCAATCAATCAGCTCTCCATTAATTACCAAGTCCTTCAACAAAGAGACCTGCACTCCGATTAGCTTACTGTCACCATCATCACCACCTATAAACATTCAGTCACGTCTCGCGTCTCGCGTCTCCTCGTCCTCACCACGTCATCGCCATGTCTGAGAACCACGACGCTGCTGCCGCCCCTCGCCCACCTTCGACGACCCCTCCGAGGTCTCTTCTACGCGGGAGAGTATCACGGAACCTTCTCACCTTGATGGGTCTCTGAGGAATCAGCTTCCTCCGGCGGGAGGGCAGGAGCTGGATACTCACAGCATTGTTTGGACGTACCTTCCTGGATTATATCTTGCCAGGAGAGCTCTCGTACCGTTTAAAACCGAACCGGGTAGACCTGGGGCTGAGGGTTTGATGTCCAAGAACAAAAATCAGGGAAGAAGTTCTGGCTCTGCAAGATCTCTGCCATATTCGCAAGAAACAAAACATCATATTTGCTGCGGATATCCGAGCTCATCACCATGATAAGGACGGCCCTGTTACGCGGATAAGCAAGCGGCCCATCATATTCGACATGTATAGTCTGACGGTCCCCTGGGCCCCTTCGAAATGGGGCAAGTCCTCCGTAAAATCATATCTGGTAGCAACGCCTTCGACAGTCCTCTACCGGACTAGGGTCCGAAAGGGCCTCTATGCCACTCTCGAGGAGGAGGGAGGCGTAGTCAAGCATCATCTCAGCGCAGTGCTGTAAATCGTGAGGTGAAGCCAGATTCTGGTGGTGGTTTCGATACACCGCCGGTCCGCAGAGCACAGCACGGTCTCGAAGAAAGTGGTCAACCAGCTTGAGGAGACCTAAAGATCCTAAAGACCAACACTCTTCGTGTGCGCTTGATCAATGGGGAGACAACTACGACGGACCAACCGCTAAGTGTTGACCACACGATTGGAACCTTCTGAACACGTTCTGTCCTTCGAATTCTTGACTGGGATGCCTACGATGTCATCCTAGGTCTCGACCTTTCCATACCCTGAGCAGGAATCTACACGGTTCCAGACCTTCTTGGTATTGTCGACGGAGGGGATCGATTGGAGGACAGAATTCGAAAGTGGTGGCAAGGCCACTCGGTAAGAAACACCTTCTGCATAGTGGCGGTCTCAAAGTGAAAAGGATGAAGACCGGTCCGAGATAGGGGAGGGACGGGGAGCCGCGACGACGCTCACGAATCGACGTCGTCGGCACAGAGGGAAGCAGACCCCGAACAGGGCTTGATTCAACCATCTCGAAGCCCGTGGGGATTCCCTGTTCTCTTCGTGCCGAAACCCGGTGGAAAGTGGCGTATGTGTATCGGTTCGGTCTGCAAGTGCAAGTCAACCTCCTTTGGGTTCGAGGGGAAGATCTTTCAGCAGGTTTCCTGATCCTCCAATCCGAAGAGATGACAATGTTCATTCGGCTCGCGGTGTGCAGCCACGTTCTAGCGGTCAAGGGCAGTGTGAGGTTGGTCAAACACGCGGTTTGGCTGACGTCGCGGATATAGGTTAGGTTCCACCAAGCTGCTGCGGCCTTTTCGAGGTAGGACGTTGTCAGGGCAATCTTCTCGGGACTTGTGAAGGAGAACTTCCTTGGCCCAAAGCCATCTCTCGATCCCGATTAGCCAAACCCGGGCGGCATCGTTCTCTCGCTGCCCTCCATACGTCGGGGGCTTTTCGACGCCCGCCTCTCCGAGGTTCTGGAAGAGTTCGAATGGGACGACGGCTTCGAGGGTTGTTGGTTCGGCCTGTCCCTGTTGGGAAGTTGAAGGGGTGGCTTTGAATCCAGAAGACGAAAGCACCTGGTAAGTTAAAGACATTCCGCGGGAGGGGCCTCGTGAGGGAACGGTTGGTCCATACGGGTCGAAAGGGCTCCCGTCGGCGTTGGTCATATCGGTGTCCATATCGGTTAGAAGGGTACGGCATGTGGCCGTGAAATTCCGGAAAAGAGATGACGATACTCCTCTGACAATATCGAAAAGCAGCCGGCCAGCAGACTCAAGAGGAGAACAAATCACAGAAAGATGATATGACTCCCTCGAGGCTAGTGCATGCCAAAGATCTTGTCGAAATAGAAACACATATACAGGGCATAGAAGGCGCAAATGCTGAGCATCCTCGAGAAAGCTCACATTCCAGGCGCAAACATCATCCCACACGGACGCTCCTGCGTCTACATCCTTCGGCATCGAAGCCACATCGGGGGCACCACGTCAACACATCGAGGTCTCAATTCGACAGCAGTGGGTTTCCCGCTTCCATTTCGTAGTATCACGCACGAGCGCGCGAAATCCTATGAAGCTTCGTGCTTCTGAGGCCAGTCGAGACCTAGGATGACATCGTAGGCATCCCAGTAGATACATGAGCGTCCGATGAAAATGTCCCTTCCTGGTTTCCTTCGATGTCAATCCCCTTGCGAAATAGGTGGTGAAGGAATAGAGTGCACATGGGTGTCGGTCGAGTCTTCACATGCCAGCTTCCATGGCGGCCAAGTGAGAGAACACCCATAGGAAAGGTGTGGATTTCTCGCCTGATGCAGAGGGTCGGTATCCTGAATTTCCGGTGGGATCACATGATTTTGGCACAATGTGCGTGCGACGCCAATACTTGCCAAGACCCTGAAATTGGTTAATCACGTGATGTAATTGGTTTGGCACTGTGATATGTGGCGACGCCAAGGCTTGTAAAGACCTTCGGAAGTGTTGTACGCTTCGTACACGCTTCGAAAGTATATAGTCTGACGGTCCCTTGGACCCCTTCGAAATAGAACAAGTCCTCCGTAAAATCACAGCACTGCAAGAAGGCAATTGCCAGAACTCAACTGTTTTATGCTCGTTGATCTGTCCATTGGCTGGCAGCCAACACATTGCAACGAGCGCTCTGATTGACCGTGGCCGTCGATGAGTTGGAACCCATAGTATAACACGACCCAGCATTTCTTGGGTAGGTCATCCATATTGGATGGAATTGGCTTGTGATGACTGTATGGAATGATTTGTTCAGATTCTTCCTCAGAATCTTTATGGAAGTGGACCCGACAAGACCTATGAGAAGTCGTAGCATCGCGGAATGTTGAAGCCTCTGCTGATGGTAACGCTTTTTCCGTGAAGATTGTGAACCTCCACCCCCCCGTAACGTCTCTACGAGGAATTAGTAATTGACAAGTTGGCCATTCCAGCAGAATCGAGTATCTGACCTCACACGGGACAAGAGACATGATTGCAAGCAAAGTTCCGTCGCTGGCCTGACCTTGACAACGTCCTAGCTCATTACTCATGTAAATGGCCGCTGCTCATAGCAGTCTCAAATGCTAATTCAGGTTGATTGATTGATCCTGAAGCGGCTATATGAAGCACGATGCAGTAAAGAAGAATGCCTGATCCAGCAGAAAAGGATAGCATTCTTCGTTCACAGTGTTCCTCACATTGAAAACATCGTGAACCGCTTGGGAATTTGGTATGCAGAGATTAGAAACTGAAGCCCAACGCATTAGCAGACCAGAATATCAATACAGGGGATTGCACCGCACATACACTCTGATATTCAATCTAGCAGAAGGCCATTGGGCGCTCTAGCCTTTGAATGGTAGACCGTCTTGGATCTCCCGCCAACGAGGCAATCCGATTATTTTCCTGCCACGGTAATCAAACTTTGATGCTACTATTTGTAGAGAATTGCCGTTTTCTTGATCATAAAAGGGACCCTGTGCTTAGATGGCCTGGTCCCGAGAGCGAGCACCAGAATATTGAGGAAAACCCTTCCTGCGCCTGTTATCCTCTGGGGGAATGATTAACTGATTTTGAGATTCAATAGCGTTGGTCCAGGAACTGAGCTGACTCCAAGTTCGTTTCTAGGGTAGATAGGAGGACGTTCGGGACACATTGGGGTGTGGAGAAAGACGGCGTCAGCTCAATATACCTAAGTAAACAAGTTTTAAAGGATTCATTCCAAAAAAGTCCGAAATCCTGGGTGGGAAGGCGTCAAGAGCGTGTGCTTCATTGGATTCGAGACGCCGAGTTCCAGCGCCGAAGAGGCCGATGAGGCCGACGATCTTAGAAGACTTGTCCTCCGTATCTGATCCTGACTAGATTGGAGCTGCACCCAGACATATGAGATACCCGATGGGAGATTTCACGGAGACCTGTTGATTATAGATGGCAAAATATGTGAAAGCGATCCCGGTCCGCAATGAGCTGCACATCGACTTTGGCCCTCCGTGGTTTGGCTGAACTAGTTGTTTAGCGATTTGAACTGGCATTCCCGTGTCGAACTTGACAATCCATTTCATCCTTTCAAGGAGTAGCCCTCTCGGAATGCCATTCTAGTGAATGTGATTACTCTGATCCAGCGGCTGTACCTTGCTCCAGAATCGATCCAGCTGGGTCTTAGCCAGGCTGAAGCCGCAGCGAAAATTCATCAGCAGGTACACCTTTGTAGGTTGTAGATGAGAGTCTTGAACTGGACCAATCCATATTCATCAAACAAGCGATTCCCATACCTGGTTCATGTGCAACTGTGGTCATTCGACGACTGGTAGTGCAACAATATCATGAAGTTGGCTTAAAGCGGCAGTTATATCTCTGATATGATCAAGTCACGTGGAGATAAAATCACTGGCCCCTGGCATGGGAACATCTCTGTTCTGTTCATCTTCGTTCGGTTCTTCCAGCCGAGGTCTCCGCCGGCTTTGTCTTTCCACAAATCACTCGAAAGGGGAAGATGTTTCGGCCACTTATCCTACTGGCCACATGGCAAAAAGGTCACATCTCCCCGAGCGGCAGCCGTTTCCTCACGACAAGTGACTGATGAGATTTGGGAAACGATGACGTCGGAAGCCAAAGTCAAACTAGGACCCCAAGAAAGGAAACGAGGGACCCAGGCCAAAGGTCCGGGTTAAAAATGACCTCCATCACCCAAAATGTACGTTGACGGAAGGTTCGTATTCGACAGCCATTTCACAGGCAAGGCGAGGTTGCAATTGGCGTGCAGGAGATGACAAGGCGGGAAGGGTGCCTGATTGAATGTCGGGCAACTCAATTGGTATTGGTATGGACCATGATAGACAGGTGTGGACCAGTCGCGATTTCAAGTCGCTTAGAAATCAAGTCTAAGCTCCTCATTCCTGGGTATTCGCCACATCTTACCCGGGCCCACGAGTACTTTTCCTCCACTGACGATGAGACTTGGGAACCAGAGAGGCTACACAAAATGATACATGTCATGGGCTTTCTGGATTTGGATCCAGGTGAAGAGGAAGAAAATTGTAGAAGAGGCGAAAAATAGAATCCCGAGAAGAAATTAGATCCGTGGGCACCACCAGAAACACATCCCACCCAGTGCCGAGTTCGAGGGGCGGAGGAGAAAAATTCTCTGGCCCATCAATATTCCGAGAGTTACGTTGTAACAGCCGCATAATGCTGAGACTTGGTCACTTTATAGGGCTCAGTAGGTGAACACACCAGTGCTTTTTCTCTTCAACCGCGGCACCACCGCACATCAACAACTAGTCTTGATCTGATCTTATCGTGTCCTTTCCATCGTTCGCACTTGGATAGCCAGCTCTGACACGCTATTTGTCCATCACCGTCACATATCCCTCTCAAATAACTCTCTTTACCGCTGCCACAGTTGAGCCATTAGAGTCGTGCCCTGCTTGTACGAGAGAGTGTGCTCCCCTCCTAGTGACTGCCTTCCCCCACCCGCGCCTTACCGATCTACGCCGATTCCAAGCCATACCCTCTACCCACTCTTCTGTCAACCACAATCCCTCTTTTCTTTTCCTCTCTATTCAACATCATCAATCCGCCTAGCGACCTGTCACTCGCCTCTTGATACTGCTCTCGTGCGCAGTAGAGAGAGGCATTGCCTGATTCTCTCGAATTGAGCTTTCCGCCACCCTCCGCACCTCTGCCCCGACCCGTCCGTCCTTCGCTTGGTCAAAGTCGCCTCCTGAAGACCAGGTCCCCTTACACCTTGAAAACCCTCTTCAATTCCATCCAATGCCTGGCCAACCCACAGACGGCCTCTTCCTCTCCCCTGACCAACAAGAGCTTCTTATGGCCGCACTCAATTCCAACCAATCTCCTGGAAAACAGCCAGCTCCCCACAACCAGAAGACCACCCCACAAAGTATCAACTTCACTCCCAATATGTCCAGTGCTCCCGGCTCGGGTAATCTCGAATTCAGCGACGACAGTCCATTCCTTGACTTTGATCCCGAGGCCGACTTCGGCGACGACACCTTCGACTTTGACGAGAACAGCCGCATGATCGGCGAAATTCCCGGAGAGCTACATGACAAAAGGAAAAGTGTGGATGGAAATGGTGAAGACGACGAAGGAGGTGGGAAGCGACGAGAGGGTGAGGATAAGACTGTCAAAAAGCCAGGAAGGAAGCCCCTGACTTCTGAGCCCACTTCGGTGAGTCTATCCAGCTCGATGGTGTGTATACTTTCTCCTAACGTCTCGTAGAAACGCAAGGCCCAAAACCGCGCCGCTCAACGAGCCTTCCGTGAACGCAAGGAGAAGCACCTCAAAGATCTAGAAACCAAGGTCGAAGACCTGGAAAAGGCCTCGGAATCTGCCAACCATGAAAATGGCCTTTTAAGGGCGCAAGTCGAGCGTCTACAAGTCGAATTGAAGGAATACCGCAAGCGGTTGTCTTGGATCAGCAGTAATGGCTTGATGAGATCGCAACCGATCATGGCGAACCAGGGACGGAATCCGAGTGTTAATAACCACAATGATTTCCAGTTCGAGTTCCCCAAGTTTGGTGATCTTCCACCAATGACTGCGACGAACCTGTTTGGCAATTCGAACCCGAACTCGCAGAAGCAACAGACTATCAATGCGTCGAGACCGGCCACCCTTCCTAATTCAAGCATCTCTCCAGTCAATCCAAATTCCAATGCCCACCGTTCCACCTCTAGCTCGCAGAATCAACCCACCAGGTTTGGATCTTTGAGCCAGTCACCTATAAATAACACATACTCAGCATCTCCTCCACCTCTGAAGGAGCAGCAGGGAAGCGTTGATAGCCTATCTGGATTGTTCAGCCCATCCATCCTGGAAGCCAGTCAACATGCCTCGCTGGGTGGATACTTTCCCCAAAGCGCCTATGGTACCACAAACCAAAATGCCCGTACCAGCCTAGACAATGGCGCGATAGGCAACAATTCGGGAGTCTACTCGAACCACAGTCTGTCAACTTCCGATTCTCCCAGTTCCTCCACCGAGTCTCAAAACGCCACTTCGTCTATCGGCACCTCTCCTGAGCCGAGTCTGAATTCTCCGGCCAATAAGTTGAACGAGCACACTCTCAATCCTATACGTGAAGAGAATCAACTTTCTTTTGGCGGTAAGGACTACCTCTGCAACCAACTCCAACTGGCTTGTGGCTGCGCGGATGACCCAATACCTCCTATCTTGAATATGTCTAACGGGAAATCGTTAGGCTACGCTACCACCCCTGGTTTCGATGCGAATGGCATCCACTGGCTTGCTCAGCAGAACAACAACGGCTTTGATCCCATCCTATTTGGCGATTATCGCGAGACACAGGACAACATCCTGTCACAAGATTTTGGCGCTTTCTTCAACGATGCCTATCCCCTTCCTGACTTGGGCAGCCCTCTGCATAATTACAACGACCTCTCCACCGAAAATGCTCCCAAGACTGATTTATTGAAACAAGTTGAGGAGGCCAAAAATGGCAATGAAGAAGTTGTTCCCAACAACGACAAACCTATGACTTGCAATAAGATATGGTTGGTGACCACCGTCGCGTTGAACTCTTTTTGGGATAGAATGGCTAACATTACCTCTAGGGATCGCTTGCAATCGATGGAGAAATTCCGAAACGGCGAGATTGACATTGACAACCTGTGTAGCGAGCTCCGTGCCAAGGCGAAGTGCTCTGAAGGTGGCGCCGTGGTCGACAAGAAGGATGTTGACAAGATCTTGGGCGCCGCGAAATGAACAGGAATGAGAGGACGACACTGGATGAGCCAAACTTCATTACATGCTCGGTATGACTAGTCGGTATGACTGGGAGTTATCTGGCTGGGATCATGGAGAACATATGATACCACCAAAACGGGATGAATGCGGCGGGGCATCTAACACACGTGCCCCACAAAGCTACAACGGGATTAACATGGAACGGATTTTTTTTTTTTTTTGTTTCTTTGGGTGGGAGTTGTTAAGGCTGAAAATTGTCTTTTTACATGTACCAACTTCTACCACGAGCGACGCTCTTTTGAAGATGTCTGGACCAAGATTCAAGACTGAGTAGCAGTACCGCCTGACTTCTTATCCGTTCAGATATCGCTTCAAGTCATCAGGAACATAATCAAAGAAATTTATTGTACCTACGCTCATCCCAATCAGCAGTGCTGGTATAGGCTTGTAGGGATGGATCGAAAGGGGCAAAGGCCGGATCGCAGCGGGCTAGTACTTAACAGGAATGGCCCGCTTCCGCTGGGGTTTGAAGGGTGAGTTCAAGTTTGCTTTTCCCCGGGGGTCATGTAGACTGTTAACACTTCAACAACAAACTGCTCCATCCCATTGCCATATCACAACGCTTCGACTTCCACCCGTCGTCCCAATTCCTCTGTTTTGTACCAATCGAAGAAGGGAACGCGCAGCTCATTTCGCCTCAGACTCGGATCCTTCTAATACTAATTTTTTCACGTTCCTGTCTTGTTTTCTCTACCTGCGCCTCGTCTGCGGAATCCAACCGGCATTGCGTTGCTTTCAGATCCTCTTCCATCCATGGCTTCAGTAAGTCATTGCGCACTTCGTCCCTCCATCCTTGTCCTCTGTTCTCGATCACCCTGACGTCCGCAACCATGATGCCTAAAGGCATGACACCAATAGTGCTTTCGCTAATCGTGAATCCTCAACAGCCACGACCACAGTTCCCCAATCCAGGATACCTACCGAACGGAACTGTTTCTGGACCGACTCCTGGAGCCCAGGCTCTTCTTCCAAACAATGGCCGCGTCATCCAGTCGGGGCCCATTCGAGTCCTTTGCATTGCGGACGTGAGAGGTGAGTGACAAAGCCCTCCACGGTCGGGTAACTCAAGTCTGATCTATGAATTTATAGGAAATCTCAAATCTCTAAACGATCTTGCCAAAACCGCAAGGGCAGATTACATCCTGCATACCGGCGACTTTGGATTCTACGACAATACTTCACTGGAGAGAATAGCCGAGAAGTCAACTACATTCTGAGCCGGAGCCACTTGAACTATTGCTAACCTCTGAATCAGGACATTGAAACACGTCGCCCAATACTCGCCTCTCCTAAGTGAAAATGTCAAGCGCCAGATCGCCCAACCCGCACCACCTCGACCGATCAAGCAAATGTTCTCACCTGAACAACTTCCCCTTTCCGAATTGCCTCTCCTCCTCAACAAGCAGATCACTTTGGATGTACCCGTGTACACTGTATGGGGAGCCTGTGAAGATGTCCGAGTATTGGAGCGATTCCGATCGGGCGAGTACAAGGTGGACAATCTACACATCATCGATGAAGTCAATTCGAGATTGCTTGACATTGGCGGAGTGAAGCTGCGATTGTTGGGATTGGGTGGTGCTGTTGTCATCCATAAGCTCTTTGACAACGGAGAAGGCAAGACATATATTGCCGGTGGCCAGGGAACAATGTGGACCACGCTATTACAGATCGGCGCCTTGATTGATACCGCAAACCGTGTCTATGATCCTTCAGAGACCCGCATCTTCTTGACGCACGCCTCTCCCGCAAGAGATGGAATCCTCAACCAGCTATCGGTCACTCTGAAAGCGGACTTCTCGATTTCTGCCGGCCTCCATTTCCGATACGGAAGTTCCTACAACGAATTCTCCGTCAACCCCACTCTTGACCACTACCGCGGTAAGCTGGCAGCGTCCAAAGCATCCTTTCAAGATGTGTGGGAGACGGTTAAGATGGACGTTGAGCAGGCTATTGAGTCCAATGCCAACCACAAGGCCCTCCTTCACAGTGCTCTGGAAATTGTCGAGAAGATGCCGAGTACTGCCAATGGTGGAAATCCATTCGGTGGCCCCGTGGGCGGTGGCGCAGCTGCAGGTCAGGTGGATGAGAGTGCGTTCAAGAACATGTGGAATTTCAACCTCGCAGACGCCGCCTTTGGCTATCTCGTGCTGGAAATCGAAGGTGGTCGCATCGGCACCGAAATGCGTGCGCAGGGCTTCAACTTTGCTCACCGTGGAAAACCAACTTCGGCCTCGACGATCCCCCAGCAGCCAGCTGCAGCCCCCGGACCAGCTGTCTCTGCCCCTGTAGCTTCCAATTCTGCACCGACTGGCCCGGCTCCGAATCGCACCCCAGCCTTCCCAGCACCTCCGCAGCCTTTCCCACAGCAACAGAAACCTCCGCAGCAACAAGCAAGACCCAGCCAATCCGCTCAGCCGGCGCCGATCCCTGCCACCAAGTCCACTACGCCACCCACGGCAGCATCACCGGCACCCCCCGTGACACAGGCCAAACCTCTCACACCCCAACCGTCATCCGCCGCAGCACCAACGACCTCCGCAACCCCAGCGACCAATGGCACCGGCGGAGACAAGATCGGTGACGGGGAGGCCACAAAGGCGAAGGCCGGTACTCCTCCAGCAGACCGCAAACCCCCCACGGCCCTCTACGTGTCATTCGCGGATAGTGAACAACATGCCAAAGAGTGTCTCGCGGAGGAAGACCGCGAGAAGGTCAAATCCATTGTCAGACTGGGCAACAAATATAATAATTGGAAAGTCCAATTTGAGACGCACGAGATTGCCGACGCGGCTTTGACTCGAGCCCAAGCGCACATTCAGAAAAACAAGAGTGCCACGGGCAAACCTCCTAAGATCACATGGTTCGAAGAGCGAGGCACCGGATACCATCAGCGCGACAATCACAGTCAAGGCGGTATGGGAACGTGGCAGGGTAGCAACCGTGGTGCATCTACGTCGGCCAGCACCCCTTCCACGCGTCCAGGGTACCAGAGTGGAGGAGCAAGCGATAGTGAAGGTGGTCGAGGACGAGGGGGCTTCCGAGGACGTGGACGTGGCCGAGGAGATGATCGAGGTGGCCGTGGTGGACGAGGTGGACGAGGCAGCTACCAGAGCAAGATGACCGATGGAGCCTCCGACGCGAAATCGACGGAATCGAAGCCTAGCGAATCGAAGCCCGCGACTGCCTCTGGAGACAGTTGAAACAGCTTTGCATTTGAACTTTGACATTTGTCTGCAGAAAAGTGATGGAAAGCTTGCCTGCGACTATTCAGCGAGGGAAAGGTTTGTGCATTATGGATAGGCGCCGTGGAATGTCGAAATGGGAAACTCTAGCTGGAGTTGAACAGGCTGAGGCCTACAGTGACACGGAGACTTGGAGCTTCCGGCCTTGAGCGCTTTTTTCTTCAGACTTTGTGTATTTTATCTTCGGTAGAAAAGAAGAAAGGCTGTCGTACCTACAGAAGAAAGGCTGTAGGGAGCTGATTCGTGGTTGGAGAAGGGAGGATGCAGAGTGAAAGATGAAAGCAGAGAAAACCAGATATCAAAACTATCGGCATCGTATCGTTTCGGACCATGTCTTTTTTTTGTGGGAAGCCCCTAAATCTCATCTCTTCCATGTGGGTGTGTTCTTCAGTAACATGTCGTGTGCTCCATCGAGAAAGTATGGATCAACATGGGCGGGTAAACTAGGGTCGATTCTTGGGCCGCGTGGTGCCAGGTACCTGAGGCTCAGGCTTTCAAGTTGTTAATTCTCCGATCCTAGGGTTTGAGCCCAAAATGCCGCGTGTCCATCTGGCAACGGTGGAGGTCTATTGATGGCTTAGTGGCTGTGAGGCCCCCGGAGGGGAATCCGAGGCTGCCTCCAAACTTCCAACCCGCCCACTCGCAGTCTGCAGCCTCTAGCCTCCAAATAGCAAACATCGCTGCAGCCGAGGGAGAACATTCCGGGGACTCGCACAGCTTCTTGTCCACTTGGACATTTCTACACACCATCCCCTTTGCCCTTCTGACTCTTTCACTATTCATCAAGTCGTTGAAAATTGCCCCCATCCGAGTTCTCGCTCCCGCCGCGATACCTCCAAATTGCCCAGTGATTTGTCTTCATAGCACCGACGCCGACGCTGTCGTTAACATCCCTCTTTGCGAAGATGAGATGACCCGTTACCGCTGACACGAACCGAAACAATTCATCAATCTCCCAGCTCCTATCTATATCACGATTGTTCTCGATGCGATTCTCCTGGCCTTCTTTTGCAGCTCTGGCTGCCATCTCCTCCCTTCCCCTTGCATTGTCCTCTGTCACAACACCTCTCCATGAACCTGGTCGATGCGCGATCCGCGGCCATTGTGGTAAACAGGGCTTCTTTGGATCAGATCTACCCTGTCCAGACAACGGCAAAGCCGCTCCTCCTTCTGATACCGTCCGAGAAAAGCTAGTCGACTTGTGTGGACCAAAATGGGCAGACACTGATGTCTGCTGCGAGGAGGAACAAGTGGACGCATTGAAGAAGAATCTGAATCTGGCTGAGAGGGTCATTGCATCGTGTCCGGCTTGCAAAGAAAATTTCTTCAACCTCTTTTGCACCTTTACTTGTTCTCCCAATCAATCTTTGTTCGTCAATGTCACTGATACAGGCAAAGCTTCGAACGGAAATGATGTGGTGACGGAACTGGACAATATATGGTCCAAACAATATCAAAGCGGCTTCTACGATAGCTGCAAAGAAGTCAAGAATGGTGCAAGTGGCGGAAAGGCTATGGCGTTCATAGGGGGGGGTGCCCAAAACTACACGGAGTTCCTGAAATTCCTTGGTGACAAAAAGCTGCTTGGGAGCCCCTTTCAGATCAATTTTCTGGAAGAACCTCGATCTGAGGACAGTCAAGGAATGACGGCAGAGGATCCTCGATCGTACGCATGCAACGACACGGATCCGAATTTTCGGTGCAGTTGTGTCGACTGTCCGGAAGTCTGCCCAACGTTGGAGCCCGTCAGTTCAGTCAAGTACTGCCATGTTGGAAAACTTCCTTGTTTATCGTTCGCGATCATCATCGTCTACTCCATATGCCTGCTGCTTCTCGTCACCGCCATCTCCGGGCATGCAGCATATCGGAGACACAAGCAATGGAAGAGTGAGAGACTTCAATTACTGCAAGATACTGCGCCAAGCGATGACGAAGACGAGGGCGATCTTGTTGATAATGCCGGGATGCTGGAACGACCCCAGAGAAACTACTATTTGAACCAGATACTTGACCGCGCATTCAACACTTTGGGCGGATTTTGTGCGCGATATCCGGGGGTGACCATCGGCACGAATATCGTGATTATCGGTCTCCTCAGTCTGGGTTGGCTGAGGTTTGACGTTGAAAAGGACCCTGTCCGCCTTTGGGTCAGCCCAACTTCCGCTGCCGCCCAGGATAAAGCATTTTTTGATACACACTTTGGCCCATTTTACAGATCGGAACAAGCATTCCTGGTAAATGACTCGGCACCAGACAGCTCCGTTTTAAGCTACGAAAATCTTGGCTGGTGGTTCGATATTGAACAACGAATTTCACGCGTGATGAGCCCTGAGAATGGTATCACCTTGAGCGACGTTTGTTTCAAGCCCACCGGTTCAGCATGTGTTGTTCAGTCCGTCAGTGGATGGTTTGGAGCTGGTTTGACCAGTGATTGGAAAGAGCAACTCGAACTTTGTGCTGCACATCCCGGAGATCAGAGATGCTTACCAGAGTTCATGGATCCGCTTCAACCTAGTCGCGTCCTGGGAGGCTATAATAGCCTTGACGATATCGTTAGCTCGAAAGCATTGATCACAACCTGGGTCGTCAATAATGACCAGCCCGGCACAGAAGGAGAGGCTAGGGCCGAAGAATGGGAGCGTACGCTTAAGCGTGAGCTGCTGATATCTCAAGATTCCGCCAAATCTCGAGGTTTACGATTGTCATTCAATACCGAAATCAGTCTGGAGGAGGAGTTGAACAAGTCGACCAACACGGATGCGAAGATTGTGGCCATCAGTTATGTTGTCATGTTCTTATATGCATCCCTCTCCTTGGGCTCAGCCAGTCTTTCCCTGAGATTGCTCCTCAGCAACCCATCCAATGCGCTTGTCCAGTCCAAATTTACTTTGGGCGTTGCGGGAATTATCATCGTCCTGATGTCGGTCTCTGGTTCGGTGGGTTTGTTCTCCGCGGCCGGTGTGAAAGTCACCCTCATCATCGCAGAGGTCATTCCATTTTTGGTCCTCGCCGTTGGAGTTGACAACATTTTCCTTATCGTTCATGAGTTTGAACGCGTCAATATCAGCCATCCGGACGAAGAGGTCGATGAACGTGTCGCAAAGGCGCTTGGAAGGATGGGCCCCAGTATTCTCTTGTCGGCGTCCACTGAGACGGTTGCATTCGCAATGGGCGCGTTTGTGGGGATGCCTGCAGTCAAGAATTTTGCGGCATATGCCGCCGGCGCAGTTTTTATCAATGCATCATTGCAAGTCACCATGTTCGTGTCAGTGTTAGCCCTCGATCAACGCCGTGTGGAGAGTCTGCGAGCAGATTGCTTCCCATGTGTGACAGTAAGGGGAGCCAACTCGGTCAGCATGCCCGGCGGCCCCTTCTTTGGCGGTGACGAAGAGGGTTGGTTGCAGCGTTTCATCCGCAAAGTCTACGCCCCGATGTTGTTGGACAAGAAAGTCAAGACTTTTATTCTGACATTTTTTGTCACGCTTTTTGCTGCAGGCATCGCCCTGATTCCAAAGGTGCACCTTGGACTCGACCAACGTATCGCAATCCCTTCAGATTCGTACATGATTCAATATTTCAATGATTTGTATGCCTATTTTGGATCGGGACCGCCCGTGTACTTTGTCACGCGCAATCTCAACGCAACAGAGAGACACCATCAACAACAGCTCTGTGGCAGATTCACGACTTGCGACGAATATTCTCTGGCTTATATTTTGGAACAAGAGTCAAAGCGTCCAAATGTCAGCTATATCCACTCCGCTACCGCCAGTTGGATTGACGACTTTTTCTACTGGCTCAATCCCATTTCAGATTGCTGCAAAGACGAAAATGGGGAAACCTGTTTTGGCGAAGGGGAATGGAATATCACACTGTCTGGCATGCCCGAAGGGGTTGAATTCATCGAGTATGCCCAAAAGTGGGTTCATGCTCCAACCGATGAAGAATGTCCGAATGGAGGGCAAGCTGCCTACTCAAATGCGCTGGTCATCGACAAGAATCATACCGACGTCCCGGCCAGCCATTTCCGTACTTTCCACACCCCATTACGAGGACAAGACGACTTCATCAACTCCTATGCTGCTGCGAGGAGAATTTCTGACGATATCTCAGAGCGTCACGACATTGATGTGTTCCCATACAGCAAACACTACATCTTTTTTGACCAGTATAGCAGCATCATTCGCTTGACCGCTACCCTCCTCGGCGTGGCAGTGGCGATCATATTCATCCTAGCTTCATTGCTATTGGGTTCATTGCTAACAGGAGCCGTTGTGGCAGTTACCGTCATTATGATTGTGGTAGATATCGTTGGTGTTATGGCGGTCGCAAATGTGTCACTCAACGCTGTGTCACTGGTCAACTTGGTCATATGCGTGGGCATCGGAGTCGAATTTTGTGCACATATTGCTCGTGCATTCATGTTCCCCAGCAAGCCAGTCATGGAGCGAGCAAGGCATAAATTCCGTGGCAAAGATATTCGAGCTTGGACAGCATTGGTAAACGTGGGCGGTAGCGTCTTCAGCGGCATCACGATCACCAAATTCCTGGGCGTGGCTGTGTTGGCATTCACCCGGAGCAAGATCTTTGAAATCTACTATTTCCGCGTCTGGTTGGCACTGGTGATCTTCGCGAGCTCGCACGCATTAGTGTTTTTGCCGGTGGCATTGAGCTTTTTGGGCGGAGATGGTAGGTTTGCTACGGATTTTGAATTGTGTGTCCTCAACTAATGTCTCACAACAGGTTATATTGATCCCGGAAGTGAGGGTGGACTGGAGGAGGATTTAGCCAGCCGTCGATATCGCAGCCTCCTACCCGATGACGACTACTATGACTCGGACGATGAATACTAGGACTCCCGGACTTTTCATCCCGGAGGGCCAAATCATACAGCAGATTCATTCATTCCGAAGAGATTCGAATTTTCCATCGGGGACATCCTGTTGGACAATTCCCGAATAATCCGATGTCCAACCTTGTGCGGCAGGAAAACCAACAAAGGTGTTGTGAAATATCTATACGGGTTCTAACGGTTTCGTGCGAGCTACCCATCTGCGGTGCACTCCAGCCGGTCGTCTATTTATTCCAGGCGCTTTCCATTCGGCACCAAAATTGCAACTACAGGCCCTCACTTACACCCGACATCCCCTATTCGGGGATTATATAAACGATATCATCCACGACTCTTCCCGGTCCGTTGTCAAGCAACCAAACGGGAAATGGTCGTCTCTACGCTTTGCTTACTCTTTCCTTTTTCAATTTCTAGCGGAATTCTCACCAGCCTGACTTGTTGTGCGTCACTTCTCTGCTCTCTTTGCGTGTCAAAATCCAAGCCGGAGAATGTCAAAGATAGCATCGGACCTCGGAATCGAAACCAAGATAGTCACTAAACCCCGATGAACCCCTGATCCACCCCCGATCCAGACTACCCGAAACCAGAAAGTTTCTGCGCTTGATTATGATGAACTCAGAAATCAGACGTTTGAACTATGCGGAAACACTTGCCCAACGAAAGGCGGCAGCAACAACAGCTCTCTTTGCCAAACAATACCGTCAAGCAGCTCAAGAAGCCTCTCGATGCAGCTCGCAACTCAGATACTGATGATGCCTACAACCCGAAATTGAAGAAGGATATTCGAGCTCCTGACAAGATGATGGAACGCAATGCGCTGCTTTGGTTTCTTCCGACTCCAAGCATACAGAAGCTGATGAACAATGTCATCGAGCTGCAAAGGTGGAAGTTCCTGGCCAGATATGGGAGACTATCTCGCGATCTCTGTAACGGAAGTGAAGAACGCCACAAGAACACACGATGAATGCAAGAAATACAAGGAAGAATTTCAGATGTACTAAATAAAGGTTACTGAAAACAGTGCTGAAGAGCGTGCGATTTTTTTTTTTTAATGTGTGTGTGTGTGTTTCCAAAAGAGGACCTTGCTCTCAAAGACGATTCAATTATTCTGGCCGCTCAAACATGTTATCGCGCACTTTGAAGATCGGATGTTCTGAGCCATAGAGATATAGAGGAAGCGAAATGAAGAGTTCCATTCAAATATTGACGACCTAATCACCAAAGGTATTTTCGTGACGCTAGGAGAATAACTCTTGGACGAGCTAAGAGATGCCACAAAGTTTAACCCTCAATCTCACGATGAAGGCTATCCATATATCGAGAACATCATCTAACAGCTTATTTCGACGCGGCTTGATATCTCCGACTGAATACATCGATCAAAAAGAAGACGAAGACAAGAACAAAGGCAAAAAGGGAAGGGCAAAGCCGGATATGAAGACGAAGATGAAAAACTCTTGAGAACATGAATGGTGGAGAAGACTATGCTTCGCATGCCATGGGTCTTCTCGACTCGATGTAGCCATATCACTCTGGCCTTGAACAAAATCAGTACTTCATTTCGAAAACAATGCAAGACTCCCTACCCTTGTCATTAAATTTTCATTCGATCGTATCACCCAGTGTTTTACTGCTCATTCGTAACATGTCACTAGTCACTGTCTGCTATGCATCATTCCGTGGAAATCAGCGCGCGGATAGGTAGACCGGCGTGCATTCATTCAGATAATCAAGCAAGATCGTCTTCAACATCCACAATGCGAGAGCGTGACCTGGCGGCCAACCCATGTTGAGACCCGCTTGGTGTGCTGTTGCGTTCGGAAGATACCCTCTCAGCTTTGTCCCGTGCATTCTTCCTGCCAGATGTGAGGGGAGGACTTGATCCTAGACCTAGGGGCCGTCCTTGTGTACCACTTCGCACTGCATCTTCGCCGTCTTCGTCCTCAACCTCGTCTCCTTCGATATCGCTTGTGGCAGTCTCATCTCTCTCATTTCGTCTAGCTTTTGCGAGAACTCGCTGCACTCGTCTCTTCAACGCCGGGTCAGGCCGTAGATCTGCCGCAGTCAGCGGCACGTTGCACTCAGGACATTTAACTTGGGGCGTGCGCATCTGTCGTTCACGTCTAGATCGTTCGTGACGGTCGAGCCGGCTGAATTCTGCGAGTTGCTCGGGCGTCCAGGGGACATGGTCGCTTGTCGTCTGCAGTATTTCCTGGATCGCGGTCTTCTCATAGCTGTGGTTGCAACGGGCCGACGTCACAGGATCCACGTAGGGGAGGAGGGTGATGGGACATTTGAGCCGAACCTTCTCTGAGGCGATTTCAATTTCGTCGTCTTCTTCATCTCCATCGTCGTCGGCTTCGTGGGAACCAGGCCGTTGGCGCTGGGATGATATCACCTCTCGCCCTTCTTCGGCCGCGAACCATAGTCGTTCATTTGGCATGGGTGGCGCAGATTCTCCTGGATGCTTCGCATCGAATAACACGCGGTAAAAGCCTTTGTAAGAATTGTTGTAGGCGTATTTCTCCGTCAAGCTCTTCGATGCCCAGTCTCTGCTCCGCTTTTGCAAAGCCTCGACTAGGAGCATATGTGGGGTGTCTGCAGGGTTGACAATGGAAGGGAATATAGGTTTTTGGTCTCGATTTGATTCATCAAGTTCCGTTGCGTCTCCATCTGCGTCCATGTCCCCATCGCCATTGCTTTGTCTGGTAGAATGAATCGGTGTAGGGCTCTGATTGTGCTCGGTCTGCTGGGACAGAGTAGGATTCTGTGCCTTATTTACAGTATGCCGTAGGATATCGGGCAGATCCTCGAGCCAGATCTGGTCGTCGATGATGGCACGTATGCTCACGTCCATTTTCTTGGTCAGACTCTCGACTTTGGCTTGGAATGCCTGGTGGGCTCGGGCTGCCTCGTCGTCCTCCTCTTCATGATATTCCTCCCTCCGAGCATGTTCCTTTGCATATTTAACCTTGCGCTCGTAACCTCTGTCGTTGAGGACGCCGGTGACGTCTGTCAGGTGCTGGACGGCGAGGGCAAGGCGGTCGTGCAGTTTCTGGTCCTGGCGGTTTTCGTGGATGAGGTCCTGGAGTGAGGACAGGGCTTTATCGTTAAGGGGTTGGCTTAGAGGTTGTGGCTCGAAGTCTGTAGTGGACATGGTGGAGGCGGATTGGGACCGTGGCATTTATGATAGTAAGGTTGTGTTATAGCCCCCTCCTTTCCGTGAAACGCGTGAAGTTGATTCCCTACGCGTCAAAGTAAAAGACACAAAGAGAAGGTATCCCGAATACTACGACTCCTCTTTATAGACTCCTCTTTCCATCCGCATCCACGACTGAAATGCTCTACGGTAAGGCGGATCTTCCGTCATCATCCCCAAGCTAATGTCTCTGGTGATCTTCATATTTGACATCATTTCTTTTCAACAGCTCAGAGGTCAGGTATCGTGACCTTGACGTATTCGTATATCGCTCAGCCTTGGCACCCAGGACTATCCCCCTCAGGCCGGACGGCACTCCTTGGCTGCAAGGCTGTCGTGAGGCTGTTTCCAGGCGGCGGAATTTCTTTCCCACAGATTTCCAGATCCGCCTGCAGATCAAGCTTCTATATACTGCATCTCCACCAAGATTCAGGTACCGAAATCCAATCTCCGCAAATGGAAATCTTCGCACCCGCCTCTCATTCTCATTCCCTACGTCGTATTCGGGTCTAGGGGTTCTTAGGGATTTTCATCAGGTACGAGACCTTTTATGCTAGGTAGCAGTATATATAATCCCTTTACTTTCTTTCAAATCCCAATGGCTCTCACCGGGTTTTCACATGTTCAATCATGTCTTCAATATTCAAGGTGATGATGATCAAGTACCTTTTCGTTCTCCTTCTTCCACTCCTATGCCACTCTTTAGCCACGCAACCACGCCGACGATGCCGATTTGGCGACATTTGCTGGCCAAGCGAATCAACCTGGCAAGACTTCAATAAGAGTATCGACGGCCGTCTCATCCGAACTTTCCCTTCTGCTGCCGTCTGTCACGGACCAACCTATGACCTTGGGGAATGTGATGAAGCAAAAGAGGAATGGGATAACAGCTTTTGGAGAACAAATCAAACTGGTGCATACACCGCGATTCTGTGGGAATTGGGCAACCAGCAATGCTATATTAATTCGTCGAGAACAGATCCGTGCCAACCGGGTCTCGGTAAGTGGGCGACGAGGAACACAGTATCCTCGAACACCAACTGAGAACTAGAGCAGTTCCCCACTACTCTGTGGCCGCCGACTCTGTCGCGGATATTCAAGCCGCCGTCAAATTCGCGAATGAAAAGGACCTATACTTGGTCGTGAAGAATACTGGCCATGATCAGTTAAGTATTTTCCTTGACGTCATCTGTTCCGGTCGTTAGCTAACTCTCCGTCCAGTCTTGGTCGCTCAAGTGGTCAAGGGTCCTTCTCCATCTGGACGCATAACTTGAAGGGAAGACAATGGACTGACAATTATGTCGTCGAAGGCGCCCCTGAAGGTGCCCAAGGTGTTCCGGCTGTTACTCTGCAAGCTGGGGAGCAGTGGTTAGGTGAGCGATCCCCTGCATTCATGGCTCATGTTTCAGAGACTAACTCAACGCATCCAGATGTATATCGGGCAGCCGCTGAACAACATGTCATTGTCGTTGGCGGTCACGCGCGGACAGTGGGGGCGGCCGGTGGTTGGCTCACTGGAGGAGGCCACTCGGCGTGGTCAAATCTATACGGGTTGGGTGTTGACAGTACGTGAAAGTCGACGAGATTCTTTGAAACCAGATTGGCTGAAGAGAATCTAGACGTCCTGGAAATTTCGTTGGTCGATGCTCGGGGGCAACATGTCACACTCAATCAGTACACGGACCCGGACTACTTCTACGCTATCAGAGGTGGAGGAGGAAGTGCATGGGGTGTACGCGAGCCTCCATTACGGAGGAAATGCTTGCTAATTCATATCGTCACAGGTCGTGACGTCGGTCACGTATAAAACTCATCCCGAACCCTCTCATATTCAGGTTGCCTTTGTTCAGGCCAACGCGACAACAAATTCTTCTCTTCGGCCAGTATTGCAGAGATCACTTGGCGCTTTGGTCAACATGACTGATGCCGGTTACACTGGCTATGGATATCTCAGCAATGGCTTCAATGCCCTTTTCATCCGACCTGGCGGCACCAACGAAGACCTCAAAAGAGGATCTGCAGCATTCCAAGCCATTGGCCAGGTGGATGGAGCCTCTGTTGGGATACTGAACTATACATTCCCCAGTTGGCTTGACTACTGTGACGCATTTCTTCAAGATCCCAACATTGCGCAAAATGTCATGGATGCATCTCGGCTCCTGACCCCAGATATGGCATTCAATAAGGCCGATCAGATTGTCGATATGATGTTGGACCTGGGTGAAGAGTACTATCCATTTTTCAATTTCAGTAGGTGACTGAAGCCATGCATTGATCCATCAACGTTTGAAATTGCTCACCGATCGAATGTAATTGCAGTTGGCAAAGTAAACTCAGCCGAACGCAATAATACTTCGGTCCACCCGATCTGGCGCGAGGGTCGAGCTATCATGAGTTTTGGTACCGATTGGGAAGACACAGCACCCGAAGCTGAGAAGCATCAGAAGAGACTTCTGCTTGTTGATATGAGCAAGCGATGGAGCAAAATTGCCGGACCCAATGAAGGAACATATGTCAATGAAGCAAATCCGTAAGCCACCTTTCTATCTTTTTTGGAGCAAGAGATTAATGTTTCGCGTCGTCCAGATTCGAACCCAATTGGCAGAAGGTCTTCTGGGGATCCAACTACGAGAGATTGATGAAGATCAAGAAGCAGAAGGATCCAACGAATTTGTTTGTCTGCAATCGCTGTGTGGGAACAGATGTAGTTTATCGGCCATAAAGGGCATTTGGTGGTGAGCAAAACAACAAGTTTGGAACGTGAAGCATTGATACTGGATACGGACTTTCTCTAATCAATAAAACTCGAGATGTGCTCTATACGGCTTCTTCCTCCTTGAAGCTCCAGCCTCGCCTTAAAATTCCTTCCGGCTTGGCGTTTTTCGACTTTTTGGCTCGACTTCAACCTCACTTCCTCTCCCACACTATTTCAGTTTCTATGCTCCCACAGCTAAATTGCATCCAACTCGTACTTTCTTCCAGTGTGCAATGTCAATGCTTGCCGGCTTCATCATTAGGACTCGGTCCTAGTATTCTCGAAACTGGTATGGACCTTTGATGTCTGTTGCCCTAATGGTTTTCCCCCGGTTCGGCTTGACCAGTCAACGCGGCATCTCAACAACATATCGCGCACGCACCTGCGTGGTCAGCGAGCTTCTGAACAAGATGGTATGGAAGCTTTGTTGGAGGCGAAAGGCTCTCGTGTCAACACCTCTCAAAGCAGAAACTCTGGCCAACTCTCCGTTGACCTCGGATTTGCCTCACGATCTCACTTTCCATTTTTGCCAATTGTCAACGTCTCAAAGCACGAGCTGGCAACTTGGATTTCGTTTTATTGGCTGAGACGTAGCCTTGTACTAACCCGCTCGCATTTTTCGCCTCCGTCTAAAAGATCAGAAACTCGATCCCTGGCTTTCCTGTCTCTTCCATGTTCCAGCACAACCACTTCTGTTGTCAGTTCAAGATACGGTCATCCTGATCAGCAAGCCCCAAAGCTTGGAATTCTTCCACCGCTCCATTTCATCCTCGCCTCACAATCATTGTACTGTCTTCTGAATTTATAAAGGTTTTACTCCTTTTCTCGAATTGCTTAAGCGATGATCGTTCGTTCTTGACGGATCCGCGCACTTCTACCTCTTTACCTCTTTCATTTCGAAGGATGAGCTACCGTCGCCGGTACAACACCATGGGTGCAAACAACTCCAAGATGGATACCGACGACGCTACTGTTCAGCAAGAAGGAAACAGAGCCGAATCAGATATCGTACCATCCGTCAGCTCAACGGCCAGTAGTGAGCGTCTTCCACCCATTGAGAGTCGCGAAACTGTAAGGGCTCAGCTTATTCATGTTTCTGGCTTGGCTTCTCGTTGACGAATTCGATGATCTTTATGAATCCACGACGACCGTCAAGCCCATCATCCCCGAACCAGTACCCTCACAGATATCCCAGGAGACTGGCTTTACTTCCACAAACAGACTATACATCACACGACCGTCGCTGCTCATTTGTCCAACGCCAGTCCAGGAGCGTCCTTCATCTCCGGGGCCACAGCCACCGAAGAAGAGAAGGCTCATGGCAACAACGCAGGCCGTTGATATTGCATCGCTGAAATCTGAGGCCTTCCAAGACATGGGCCAGACTCCCTGTGAGAAAGTCGGTGAATATTTTGACCATGGATGGAGTAACCCAGCGAGGGTGATCGAACAATCTGTTGTCGTGCCAGTCTCAGATATTTCGACCATTTCGGACTCTACGGACTCTCTGAGACCTGGATATGAGATACATCATAGTCAATCAAATGGCATCGGTCACATCCTGTACCGGGACGATAAGGATACTCGGCTCAGCAAACGGCTCGAGGAGGAGGAGGATGGTTCTAAGACGCTTAGTCCAACAGCATATGGCAAAACCCTCACTAAAAATGAAAAAGAGGAGCAAATACCCAAGGACCGGCTTGCATTTCAAAGTAGCAACATCAAATTATCGAAGTTTCACGCCGCGGCGGGAAACAAACACACCCCTTCCGGTCGGGCTTTTGAAGAGAAAGATGCAGTCCAAAAGAAAGCTAGGAGGAACATGCTTAGAGATCAACAAGCCGGAACTGAAAGAAGGAGGATGCTTCGACCGAGGGCAATGGAACGGAGAAAGGCGTTGGAATCTTCTACTGCGATAGATCTTCCGACAAATTGGGATCTCCTGAGCAAAGAGTTGAAGGATACCGCGAAGGCCAATCGGCCCACAAACATCCACCAGCCAGAGCCAAATCTGGAAGCACTCCTTGATTTTGCAAAAGAAACGGCCTGCCAAAACTCAAAACCAGCAATGCCTATGCCCAGAGAGGCATTGAAGTACGTCCAACCACCGGAACGGCGCAAGGATCACTACTAATCAAACGCTCACACAGGATGCCCCGCCATAGATCGGATCTGAACACCCTGCATCCTGCCTCAAGAGCAGCAGCTGAGCAGTTCAGGACACAAGATAGACATCTGAGTACCCAGAGAGAAGCAGCCGCAAGTCATTTTTCTAGCCTAGAAGGGCGGGAGCGGCGACTTCTCGAGATGAAGGAGGCGAAACTTACGACAGCTTTCGGCTCACCAACGTTGACGCGTCTTGTTAGAGACTTGACGCTTCCACTGAACTTGGACAAGTACGATGAGGACGTTCAGAGATTAATTTTGGATCATGAGGAAGCGAAGGAGAGACAGCGGGACCTTTTGGAAATCGCTAGGGTCACATTTGATCATTGCGCACTTGCGATGTTCGGGAAAATTCAGGGAAGTCGAAGAAAAGGAGCTTTGGGAAGTGCGAAAATTTATCTCGTTGGTCGTCGATCGGGGCGAGTTTGGCAAGCTCAAGCGAATCCGAATTCAAAAGATTCGGGACAATATGAAACGGAGAGTCCAGGACGACGAACAGCCTCCTCAGGACGAAATAAACGTGTGGCTTGTGAGGATTTTCAGCATGGAAACTCTTGAGCGTGTCAAACGCGAGCTGGAACAGATTGATGATCGAGTCAAGGAGCTTGGTGATCTCCGCTGTACTGTCAGTGGCCAGCGACACAATTCCAGGCCAAAACTGACGAAGGTAAAATCAAAAAAAAAAAAAAAGCAGGTTCGCTTCGCAATGCCGTTAGGGCAACCGGATTCCAACACCTCACGACCAAGTCGGCTTTCCGACAAGAGTTCAAATGCAACAGAGAATCGACGGCAAGCCCAATATGAATCTCAGGATAGGCGTATGAAAAAGCTACGGGCCCAGCTTGAACGGTTCAATGCGGCCAAAAAAAAAAAAAAAAGAAAGTTCCTCAAAACCAACAACCTGATCAACTCCCAGCTGAGGGTATGCAGCCTGACCACCAAAGTGACCACGACGAGAGGGAAGAAGACGAAGGGGCAGACCTGGTCTACGGTGCTGATCGTGATGTGTCGACATCATCGAGCTTTACGACTCCCCTACCGTCTCCCCGCTCGCAAGATTCGGAAAGGATACAGGGCATCGAGGAGATCAATCGTTTAGAAAACTCCCGACAAATCGAGCACGGGTCCCATTTTTCACGACGCTCGACACAAAGCAGCCGGCGCGGAAGTCAGAAATTTGACTTGGAGTTGCTCAAACGAATACAAAGGAAGAAAGAAGGGAAATCCAGAATAGAAACCAATTCAGATCACTCAGCTGATGCTACAGTCACCGAGGGCGACACCGAAACCGAGTCGTCAGAGTCGTCAGAGTCGTCAGAGTCGTCAGACGACGAGGAGGAAGAAGGGCAACAAGTCTTCAAATATACTGTCTTGGGTGCGTTCGCTGGTATTGATATCTACAAGGATGCAGACCACTATATCTTCCAAGACTACATATCAACTTCAGTCTGCGAAGAAGTTGGCGGGTAGGATTATTGAGAGCGTGCTGACGCATCTCCCGCCTAAAGATGGTGTCGATGCAGGCTATTGGTCTCTCGACGTCGAGCATCGCCATGGCTTTATGGAACAGCACCTCATGATTGGAGAAGACGTCGACGTCGAAGCTCGCGTCTGGGTCGAAAAGGAGCTTGTCGATCTGGACTGCAAGGCTTTTCGCTTTGCAAAAGCTCGGAACGTTGTCACTGAAACAGTCCTGTTCGCCGTCGAATGGGAAAAGACTGTAATTCCCCTCATCGACCACGAGACCACAATGATGACAATAATAGTGACACACCAATGGACGAGCTCTTTGGGTCCGAGCCTGATGTCACGTTGTCTCCCAAAGAGCCTGCCACGACCGCCATCCCAGGCCAGGACATCAAATACTTCACCGCTGCGGTGCTCGCGAATTGGCATGCGACAGACCTTTATATGGCGTGGTATACGACCTTTTTGCCAGGCATGCGCAACGAAGGGTACCATCGGCTAGAAAGCGAGGCGGTCGAGAGGGATCTGAAAAGCCTGGGAATTTGGGGTCTTTGGAGTCGAGAAGAGACGTTTGAACGTGTGTGTGCAGCGGGACAGAGACAAGAAAGCGAGAATGGCAGTGAGAGCGGAAGGGGGAACCAGCAGAAGGTTAAAGAGAGATTCAAAGTCTGGGTTCGTCAGATTGAAGTTTTGGGACCTGGGAACTGATTGATGGCGCTTTGAGGTTGAGATTAATTTGGAGATTGATGATGGCTTTCTTTTCCGTCAGTCCCTATTCTCAGCGCTGAGATTGACGAAACGGACACTGGGGTCAATAAATTGAATTAGTTGATTCCTGGAAAATGAAGAAGTAAATCTTTAGTCCTGATGCATTTGCTCGAACACTCGCAGATTCTTAACTTCTGCCCTCATGTATGTTTTCGTTGTGAATGGTAGTCGTAACAGGAGTAGATACGATATGGTAGAAATCTAATCCTGGGATTGCGGGCGGGAAACAACCGTTGCTGTTTCCGTTTCCGTCTTGGGAGGCGATGAACGTCATTTCATTGAATAGGTCTATTCTATAAAGTCTCGACTGGGAAATAAACATATCACGTGAAGACGTGGAAACAAGTTCCAACATCGTCTTTGTCCGCGAAGTTGTCAACGAAGATTGTTGTGGACGCTCCCGGCCGACCCCGTTAGTGGTGATCTGTTGTTGAAGGGATGGCATCAAGAGCTGATTGATCCACTCAGTTGCGCCGAGAAGACGTTTCATTGCGATGTTGAAGGTCTGAGTTTAGTTCTCTGGTAAGTCTAGTCATCGCAAGCCAAGAATATTGGAGAACTTGATCGGTCCCAGTGGAAGCCACGGGGATTATTCTTCTCGAGGATTTGTAGGATCACACGAGGCTCCTGAGGTTCCATCTATCTGGTTCTCAGGGGGTTGAAAGGTACAGCACAGGGGAAGAATGATGGTCGCCAACGCATTATTGGGACATGTGGTTTCGTAGCCAGTTGAGTGGAAGGAATGTGGTGGATTGGTAACCTGCTCCCTTGAAAGTAATGGCTGGGTGACGTTCTGCCCATGGGGAGCCAGAGCACCCTAGGCAAGACCGTCATACCGTGCCAATCTGGCCGGAGCCACAGGTCAGACGTCGACGTCCATTACGGCGTGCTGTGTGTTACTCACCGTTGAACAATATGACTGACAAGCAAGGAGGAGTGGTTGACAGCGATATCTCGATATGGTATAGTGTTGCACAAGAGACCCTGTGACCATCTCTGTTGAATTGATTGAGTAAAACTATCTCTGGTCAGTTGTGGTCAAATCAGTTAGATCATTGAAACTCCTCGCGTATTGATAAGAATGTCGATAAGAGTAGTGTTATGCGGACTTCACGGACAAGTGTCCAAAAACATTGGTAATAATCCAATAAATAGCATATTGTGGAATCAGAGTGAGCATGAGCATAGTAAGTAAGAACGGTTACGAGAATGGCGCCAGGAACTGAACCATGTCTCAACAGAACAACAGGTGAGGGACGTTGAGCTAAGGGTTCGGACTCACCGCATCCCGCCGGGGGTTGAGCGGCTGGGAAGATCCTCACCAAATGTTCAATGGGGCATGAATGAGGCGGTTGAGGACGATTGTGTCCGAACATGCATCGAGGTCGTTGTCAAGATAGTGTCCTCCTCCCTGCCCGCTTGATCTTGAGGACCCTGCTACCTACCGGACGATCAGTGTCGCGAATAGAGAGGAGGTGAATTGTGGATGGTGATGGCTGAAGAACCCTAGGCATATAAGCACCAGGAGCGCGTCGATCAAGTTCGAAGATGAGACAAACTGGAACTGTCCGTGAGTCAGACCGGGAATCCGCGGGGCGCTCGAGATATGAATGTGTGACAGCCTGAGAGATCCTGGATGCAGCTGTGCGACATCAGATATTGCAACGGTGATCACGAAAAAGTCTGGGGTTGTCCAGGATTGTGCGGAAGAATCTGGAGGATAGTCCCTGAGCGTCCGTGGCATGGAGATACAGTAACTTAGGTAGATTTTTGTTGTATGGCGAAGTTGAAGGGTTGTGGGGGGTAATTGGTGGCAGGCTACTTTTTTTTTTTTCACATGCAACTGTCGCCCTGCATCAATCACGCAGCAGTAGTAAGGTCTCGAACAATCAGCGATGGGGGCCCAAAGCTGCACCCCGCCATCCTTTCCTGCAGAGAGGGAGACTATTGACCCAACAAATTCGGAGGCGCTTGTGTAACATGTTCGCTGTCTCATCCGGGTTTCTCTTTGTCATTCATGCATTGAGTGACAGTAGTGGCAGAAAGCATGTGCAAGCATGAGAATTGGCCACACTCGAATTTTCCAGGCGGCGGGGACTGTTTCTGAATGGCAATTTTTGGCCGCTGTGGCGAATCAGCAAAATAGCAGCAAGCGAGCTTATGGCGCCAGTGTGGCTTGAATAAGCTTTGCTGCTCCGAACCCACCAAGTCCTGACGGCTTCAGTTCGCTGGTACAGCAGATTCGACAAGTGGAGATGCCCAGAACGCCTACTGTTGCTATACCCATGCACCCTTGCCTCAAGACCGAAGTCTGGGCTCGGGTACGAACGACACCTGGTCTCCACCACATTTTGTTGGGCATCTACCCTCTTACAAGACTCTGATGTTGCGGAGGACACACACCGCCTCTTGTGTGTGGACAACGCAACCCTCCAGAAAAGGTCCAGCCTGGCCCCTCAGTGGAGATTTGATGTCGTTTCGCTTGCAGAGATTTTTCAAGATACGAAGCCTCAAAATTCCGGAGAATGGAGAATGGAGAAAGAACAGTGAGCGCTGGAAATCGCGACATGGAGAGGAGGTCTTGCAAGGCTTTGACGCCGCTGAGAACGTTGGGGATTTCGCCGTCCCATGAGACTGACCCGGATTTGCGTGTTGGTCTTGGTTAACGGGATGGCGTTATCGAGTGCAATTTGCCACTGTGATGGTTGAGGAGAAGATGCAAGTGTCTTCCGGGTGCCATTTGGTCTATTCGATGCAGGACATTTGTTTCGGGCAATTGCTCTTTGAGATGTGAAATTGGGTCTGCAGAAGAGAATTGCGTACAGCCAAATGGGGCGCGTCCGGAATAATAGCTTCCCCGAAGTCATGTGACCACCACATATCTGCACATGCTTCATACGGGTACGACAACATCAACTATTCGATCTATCGGTTGCCTAGCTCGCACATACCGATTTGCATTAATAATGGTGGTACTGATGTGCTGGCAATATCCGCTATAGTCATCAGGTAAGCGACCATCCATCACATCTTTCCAAGGCTGCAAGAGCATGTCTGGACCTCCCAACTCCAACCCACGGCAACGAGCGTCAGGGATACTATGGAGACCCTTAATGGCTCTGTCGGCAGCTCAAACATGGGTTGTGCCATTCTGAACACGAGCAGAGTGGACAGCCTCTGCAAGTAATCAGAGTCACCGACAAAAAGGGGAGGGGGTTTTATGCCTGTGGTCGAATTTGCAACGCCACCATCAGGAGTTATCCGCCACAGGGGTTCTTGATAACCTTTTGCTGTGTGCTCAAGGATTCACACCCGGTGTGGTCGATGGAGAGACCCTGAATAAAAAATTTCCCGAATGCGGAACATAGACAACCGGTTTCGTGATTTGAAGGTCATCCTGAAAGGGAGAGAATGAGAAAGAGATGACCCAATTCGCATGGATAACAGACTCCCGGCCGTTCGCATATCAAAATGTCAAAAAGTGGGGTCCACCAGTAACTCGGTCGGTCATTTCCCCAGAGCGGTACATGTTGCGCGAAAGAAAACAGCACTGCTTCGCGGGGCATTGGCTGTCTATGCGACCAAAGTGCCATGTTCTTGGATGAGACAAAACGTCTGGAGAATGAAATCTGGGGACTCACTGGCAAACCTTTCTATGCATGTGTTGTAAATAGAATATGGCCGCCCCAAGATAAGCAAATAATGTGCTACGTCTTTGATTATTTCATGGACCCTTAACTCCAGCATACCTGTATTTCATCCTTCGTCTGTGCTCCGTTTCATGGCCGAGTCCGTGCCAGTCGCTCCAGGCCTGACACGAGGGGAACTGACAGATAAGACTCGTCACCGTGAACAGACACAGTTAATGCCGCTTGACTCGCGCCAGGTGTTCAGGAATGTATTCGCTTCGGGGGAGAATGGAGAATTGAATCGAGAAAGAATGCTCCCTTTGGAAATTTGGGCCATTATCTGCTTGTCTCATGCTGGTCAATAGTATTATCTCGTTGGTGTCTCGCAACAAGAACTGGGTAGAAAGGCTAGGCCCCTGACTTCGAAAGTGGGCGCCCTTAGTTTCTCACATTATTAGCGTCTAGGTGGCAGCAGACAAACCTTGGATCATCGTGTGGTCTGAGGTGCTTTGGGGGTGGGTCGGAATGGATTGCCGCTTTTGGTCCATGTCAGACCACTTCTGCATTGATTGACCCATTCTGTACCATTTTGTGCAATTCTCAACTCCGGGACCTGGGTGATGCTGATCAAGAATACAAGTCAGCAAAGACAATTGAGAGGCCAAAATTTGAAGTCTAGGAGTTTGTCGTCAAATCGCTGAATGGTGAAACTTCGCAGTGGTTGGCCGTGTTCGGCGCCATGGCGTGCTCGCCCAGCTTACCTGCCGCCAATTCTTCCTCAGATTGTATCTGATAGCGCCACGCATCCCATTGATTGGACTTGCATCTATACCGCCTTTTTTGGTCGTGGGGGATTGCATGAGTGTTTCGCTTACCTCCGAGGAGGGGAGGCTCGTATCCCAACTCCCTATCTCTCCGTAATCGGGGCCCGTGTCTGATTGATAGGACTCCAGGCCGGAGACAATCAGCACGATTGAAAGTTCCAGATACCTTGCTGCAACAGACGTCATCATCCTAAAGGTGTGCGTGGTCTGTGAACAAATACGAGGCATGTTTCGTGGAATGGGTTTTTTTGCAAGAGGGAGCTTGGGGACGGACCACCAGATATTGATCGCCAGTTTAGCTCTGCGAACTGCCCGGTATTGGACGGATGCCGTGAGATCCGGTGCGATAGTGTACAGTACGAGCCCATGCGACAATAAGCGAGTGAATTGGGGAAATCCATTGAGCCTGGGGAACAAGCCACACCTCAGAATATTTCCGTGGGCCAGATGTGCCTCGACCATCCCCGCCTGGTCAGCGGCGGTATTTAATTGGATGTCGCACTACTCCACTGCATGACAAGAAGTCGCCAAGGGACGACTTTCCACTGCCACTGGCAAATGCAGTCTACATGGTGATTTCTGATCACATCCTCTCCTGGACACGTTGACGGTCTGGTTCGCATAAAAGTTGGGACTTGTGGCAAACGCCACAGAGGGCAGCGGCGTTTCGCTAACGCGAAATGTGACTTCGTTAAATTCCAGATGTTGCGGGGTACAGTAGATGACAGGGTTTTCGAAATGCAGCTTTGGCCAAACAGACTCGCATCTTCCAACTTCTGAGTGGCGTGCTTTTCCTTTTCCACAATGTATAAACCGCAGGTATTTCTTGGTCTCGTGACGAAGTGTGGATATGGCCGCCGTGCCAATATTCACAGATCATGATGTCGTGATATTGATCATGGTAGTCATCAGTGGAGATCCCATTTCCCCTGTATACTGTTTCAGAGTCTAGTGTATCGAAGAGGGAAACGAAGGATAAAGAACGGCCTAATCAGAAATCTGCATAAAGGCCGAGGCTCCATGTGTTGGAACATCTCTTCTTCCAGACAGGAAGTCATGTTATGCTGTGGCAAGCTGGGGCTAATAACCTCCCTACGCTCACGCCAGCATCCGGGGTTGATCGAGACTCTACTAGGGAGGTGCCTAGGGGAGCCTTGTCTTCCGGGTAGGTAGGCTTGCACGTTTCCAGTGGGCATTTCAGCCAGCACGGGCGCCTGACACTGGCTTTCAAGGGCCACCGAGATCACCGAAAGGTGGCCGCCTAGAGGGGGGGTATTGTTATTCATCTTACATTGAAATTCTTGCTCTTTGCCGCATCAACTTTCTACCCCGTACAGATCTGCCTGCATTCAGATTGCCAGATCCAAGGTATCCTAATGACCCTTTGACCATACTTCCGGTGAGGGAACAGAAGATACTTTGATCTTTCCCCTCTATGGGACGTGTGTGAGGCAGAACAGGTGTCGGAGGATGCTTATTGGCTTATCGATCTTTGAGGCGGAGATTTTTGACATTGAACGAAGAGCATTTGTGGGTTGGTTCTGGCTGTCGGTTGGTCAGGCCGAAGAGGGTCTGATGAGCCAAACTATTGGGCACGACGCCAGGCGGTAAAAGCCCCGTGTCGCAGTGTGAATCAATGCAAGGCTTGTGTCTGATATTGTTAAGAAGCGGAGCAGATTTGTACGGAGTTGTCAGTACTTGGGGATATTGTAGGTAATACTGAAGTATGGAGGACGCCGTCTGGAGGGGCCGCGTGGGGGGGAGAAAGAGAGAGATAGCCGCAGGCTGAGTCGTTCAACGAACAAATGGCAGGTAAGTGGACATGTGTGTCAGACTGTTTAAATGCTGACGGTGTTTCTCGTGGAAGATGGAACTCATGGGAATGTGAATGGCGTGCAACTTTGTCGACAAACTGGGAGCTTGTAAAGTAAAATCGTGATCCCATCAGTTGAGCATTGCAGTAGCCGTATTTATAGCGTACGAATAGTGCGGAGTTGGCGTACGGGGGGCTAAGAGTAGTAAAAAAAATGGTAACAATCCTTTGCAAGGTCCAGGATTTTCTGCCAAGCCATTTTTTTTTTAATTTCCTTTTGGTGGGGGTGGCCAATGTCCTCAAACTACGCCGCCAAACTGAGGATTGGGGTGCTCAGTATCTGTACCTCACCCGGGACCATGGTTTTGCGTAGTGAAACAGGTCATTCCATTCGCATCGCATTCTCATTGCCGCCGATTCCCGTAACAATGGGAACCAGTTCTCTGCTTCCGGTAGTCATGATTCGGTGTTTGGTATTCTGAAATTTCAGAGAACTTTCACACATTCCGTACCTCTCTAATTTGCTCAATGCGGTCTTCCGGTTGTCTGCCATCAGAGTACAAGAACGATTTCTCCGAGCCTTCCCGCCACCCAATTGCTGCGTGCGCATTTCTGGTAAACGTTCGGTTGCGACATCAGGATGGGAAAGGTGAGGGGTTTATTGCTCTGATATGAGGTACATAGATACACACCACATCAGCAGCATGGTCCAGCTCTCTACTCTTATTGCTTTGTGCTGGGCCTGTCTCATTACTTAGTCCTGGGTAATATTACCGCCACTCTGTGTGCCGTGCCTCGTCATCCAAGTTCTCCTCGTAACACGAGAACATTTACCTTTGCATTTCGACAAGCCATCCATCACACTATTCAATCTTGTCTGCAGCAGGGCATGCTGCCCTTCACAGTTTGGCCTTGTTGCATGCTCCATATCTCAGTCTCCATGTCCACCCGCTATTAGCTTTCTATACCGTCTTCTTAGCCGCAGCATTGGTGTCGATAGGGCCGGGTTTATGCTCGACCTTGATCCTGGCGCCACCGATTGCCCACTTTTCCGTTACACCACACCAGCTGCACCTCAACTCACAACCCTGGTCTCTCGTCTTTTTCGCCGCAGCACTCGAGCCGCGCCCCTCCAGAATCCACGCACTGGTCTCTGCTGGTCGCCCACTCCCATCGCCCACCGCCCTCTGCAGATCCGAGCTTGCCTGCCTGCTTTGGGTGGTCGAGACTCTCAACGCCTTTGGCTTTTTGTTCGCCAGCATTTTCCGTTGCCCACCATCCACCAAAATCCATCCCATTCCTTCTCTACACCCACCGACCTTATCCTATCCTCCAACCTTCCTCCCGTCGTCTTTCATTCTCCTAGGCCTTTGCCAGCCTATATCCTCGACTTCTCAGAAAGAGACGGGAATAATTGGAGAAAAAGAGGTCAATTCGGGACATAATAGCAGAGTGTTTGCTGTGTGGTCGGTCACCGATGAGCGAGCAGCCCGGATCAACGTGGAAAATCGTCACCACCAAAGAAGGATAATCAGAAGTGCATTGTCTCACCATTTGGCTTTGTTCCGTCTGATTCCCAGACGCACTGTCACTTTTGGTGCTTTGGTGCAGTGCAGAAACTACCAGTCGACGCTGTACGGTTGACCTCTGGTCCCGTGGCGTGGCTCTTTTTCTGCAACTCCTGCCCGTGACAAGCAGCGGGAAAACACAGGCGAAGAGCATCTTGAACGAATCTGTTCACCGATTTCACCTTTTACATTGTCAATTTCTACTTTCCGTTGCCACCGTAAGTCCTTTCCCAGTACATTGGGGCTGACGCAAGGCCATTCCTTCAAATTTCGATCGATCGATTTATCGATGCGGCGTCAAAAGTCCACTTCCAACTGTGGCGGCACTGCGCACTGACACCATCCAACCAACTACCAACTTTCCATCCCTCATCCCACGGGCGGTTTCTCCGCCTACAACGCACCTACCACTGAACTTATTTTTATTATGCTCAATGCTTTGACTATATACTGACATTCATTTTGTCTATATCAGACCCGTCATCCTTCTCCCCCCCGGCCCCGCAATCTTCTTTGGCCCTCTTCGGGCTGCTCTTGACGAGCCTCGCAACGCGCTCTAATCTGCAGCTCCCGGGTTGGGGTTTCTTGAACTCGGATAACCGACCGAATGCCTTACACACCTCCCTCCCAGCTTTCGCCCGCAGCCTCCAAACAACCCAGTCCTACCCCGAGCAGGTCTCATTCTTACATGAAAGGACAATCCGTCTCCTCGGAGTTGTCGGCTTCATCCGGTCGACCAAACCTCCCTCGTTCCCACGGCTCATCTTCATATCTTACCAAACATCGGCGAAGTCCCTCGTTAAGCGATGCCCAAAATGAGATCCTTCACAATGGCGAGGTATGCCTGGAGAATGGGGCCTTTGATCCCCATGGCAGCATCCGCAAGTCACCACCTCCGGTGAGCAATGCGTTGATACCTGCGGGGATGACCATTTCCCCTCCTGAGTCTTCTCACAATTCTAGCGACGACGAAGAGCCCCAGATACGGGGTCGGTCGAGGAATCTTGAGTTAGAAAACCTGGAAGCTTTGCAAGCGGCCATTAGGTCAATAGAACAAAGAAAAGAAGGCTCACCCGATCGAGGCAACGACTCCTCCACCACCCTCAACATGGATCTTGCAACTCCTCAAGTTGATGGGCCTGCACAGCTCGAGCCCTTGCAATTGCAACGGCCTCCTTTGTCACAGGAGGCCCGCAAAATCTCCCACTCTCGGTCCTCTACAGACTCGAGCATTGTTTTGGATACTTCTAAAATCCAAACTCCTCCTGTTCATGTCCGACAAGACACCGATGACAGCGACAGCGACACTCCTGTCAGCCACCCTCCCATGGTCCGGAAGAAATCGGGCGAACTGGTTCGTCCCGCTTTACGACCATCCTCAAGGAGGCGGCCGTCGAGCATGCCAGGGACACCTACCTATTCCAAAGCTGTTCACTTCGACTCGCACCTTGAACATGTGAGACATTTCCTCCAAGTCGACAGACCACTTGCCGTCAGTGCTGGTTCCTCACCGGTAGAGAACTATGAAAGTGAAGGCGAGTTCCCCTTTGGATCGGACGAGTCAAGTGCGCGGCCTCATTCGGCTCCCTGCGAATGGGAGATGCGTCTGGCAAACTTCCCGCCCGACTCTGAAGCTCGAAGGTCATCTCCTGTCTTCGTGGAAAGAGTTTTCTTATCCTCCGATTACAAGAACCTCATCGGCACTGTTGCCGTCCAGAACCTCGCGTTTCAGAAGTCCGTTGTCGCTCGATTCACTCTCGATTATTGGAAGACCACTTCCGAAGTTGTGGCCGATTACAACAACGATGTCCGTCGGAAGCATAATCAGGACCACCTCGACCGCTTCAACTTCAGCATCAGGCTTGCCGATCAAGCCAACCTGGAGAGCAAAACACTGTTCTTCTGTGTTCGTTACACTGTCAGTGGTCAGGAATTCTGGGACAACAATGGTACTTTCAACTACCAAGTCGACTTTGCAAAGAAACACAAGCCTCAGCATGGTAAAAATGGCATGCCCGGACTTGGGGCGAGGCCGATTAGTGCCTTGCCTCGCAGTCGACCCTCTCCACCTACCTCCTCTGGAAAGCCCAAGACGCTACCCAGTTCGTTTGATGATTTCTCGACCGGGTTTGACAACTTTGGTAGCTTTGGTCAATCAGCAGGCTTTCTTATGGGTGAGCCCAAGCTCAAATTGAGAGGTCCAAGATCCAAAACTGAACTTGTCCCAGATGCTCCCCAGCGTCGTAAACAAAGCGGTGGCCAGGCATTTGGGAATAGATACGACTTCAACTCGTCATTAACGGCCGCCAAACACAACACCTATGTTGTTTTGGGTGAGCACTCTGGCCTGGCTCCGAGGACAAGTACAAAGCAGTCTTCCCACGAAGTTCCTGCGACAACGTCTACGAAGAGCGTCGCCATTGCTGCATCCAAGTCTGAGACTGGCGTCAATGATCCAAAAGCGGGAGCAACCTCGGCCACTCCAACTGTTGCTCCCATGACATCCAAGCCCGCTGCTTTGGTGTCGGAAAAACCATCACTTACCTCTCAGTCCTACCAGGAACTAGTGGACAAGTACTGCTTTGTAGGTACCCGGGGGGAAGAACCAGGAGGTCAAGACACATTGAAGTGCTAATTTGTTGTTGCAGTTTGGGACAGTCAAGTCGTCGGAACCTTTGACAAAGACTGCTCTGAGTATGCTGGATGGTGCTGCTGACTATACGTCGGCGTCGGACCTCAGTACTGGTGGCAGTCCTGGATCCTCGAATTCGTCTGGTTCGTCAACTCCCACACCACCTCGAAGCATGTCTCCGACATCATCCCTGCTGTCGTCTAGTAAGGCGCACGGTTCATATATCGCTCGATCATCTTCGCCAATGCCACGGTCGGGCCCGTATTTCAGTTCTCGATCTCAGTCGCCGGCCTCTTTTGGGTACCTGTACCACTCGGCATCGCAGCGTACCTTGATGTCCGAAACGCCCACTCCAACAGCGATTCAAGGCTAGTAATCTTTTCATTCGTCTGCAAAAATTTTTGAACAACCGGGCCACCATTTTCTTGTCCATGTCGGCCATGCGCTTAAGTATACGAGTTGATGCTGCTTCGACGGTCTCATATCCCACATGATCACCACATTCCTCACGCACCACTCCGGAAGATGGTTCACAGGAGACATCTTGGATGTGAGACGACTTCAGATGGCATTTTTGAGTGCAGGCGGTCCGAAATCGTATTTCAGTCTGCTGTTCATTTAGCGTTTTGTCGCGTGCCTTTTGTTTCCCCAGCATTTATCGGTTTTGTTGGCGCACATTCTTTCCTCGAACGGCGTTTTCGAGGACCCCCTTAAATATTATTAATAGACGCGCCACTTCACTTTCGAATCGGCGGAAAAATTGAACGACAGCGCCAATTGGAGGGATCTGGATCAACTCAAGTCCCTCAAGATGACATTAGAATGGAAATGATCAGTGGAACGGGACCAGTGATTAATCGTTGAGGGACTGTGGAAACGGGTCAGCCCAAAAAAGTTTTGATCGGATGGGTGATTTTGGTTCTTGTAACCCTCCCCCCTTTTTTTTTTCGGCTTGGGCCTTTTGCGAGCAAAAACGATTTTTGTGGGCGATTGAGGTTGGGTTTTGGACCTTTGGAGTTTCCATGGTGACAGGATTCGAGATTTCCCCCCCCCTTCTTTCCCTCTCTTCTCTCTACTCGAATTTATTGCAATGACTGCATTGTGGCCTGTGCAGGGAGGGTCTTCCTAGATCATGGCCTGGCTGTCTGAAGCAATTGAATTTGAGGGATTCGTGCATGGGCAGAGCTGACGGGTGGATGGTTGACCGGTATGGGGTTTGTGGAGATTTGATAGTTCTCGGAGTCGTTGAAGCTGATGTTGCGGGTCGTGAGATGTTGACAACGACCCTAGAAATCGCGACCGGGTCTTATTTATTCTTCCAAAAGCCGTCCGGTAACCCATTATCCTATCGGCCAGTCAGGCACGAAGGATACGTATACATACGATAGCAAACGAAGATCGATGATAGATGGTTTCCCATCTCGTTCCCCCCTTGATCATGTGTCCTGTATGTGGAGACTGTAAACTTATTATTCCTTATCCATAGGCGAAGAGCATTGTTGATGATGGCGATGAGATTGTTTTTCCTTGTGGACGGCGTTCATCGTGAAGTTGGAATGCAGGCAAATGCTGTAGTTGAGTTTGTCATTCTTTTGGAAGTCAAAATTCTCTGCTTCAGTCCGTGCCACTAGGGTCAAATTTGATATTTCTCACGTTAGGAATTCCCATATCGACGTCATGGGAAATGCTGTCCGTGTTTAGATATTGACCTTCTGCACCGTGCGTCTGTTAAAGGTGAGCGGCTCGAAGAGTGTCATTGCACTGGGACACGCGTCCTATTCGTATGGTGGTGATGGAGTGGATTCGTACGAGGGCGCTGGTATCCACAATGATTCGTGTTGGCATCAAATTCAAGTGTGTCGGCCATGTGAGATAAATGCCCCAGGTAAATAAACTTCTTTTGAGCATCGTTGATCATGTTCTGGAATCTTTTGCTGGATGGGGACGCAACGCCTCACTTCACTGTTTGGCATTCTGAAACATATCATGTTGAACAGGCCATATGAGAGATCAGATTATTTCTTTCGGAGGATGTATAGCTTTCGCTTTTCCCTTTCTGCGTCTTGTTGGGGGGGAAGGCAAATACTGTCTCCGAACCGTTCATGTGACGTGATGGCAACATTGAGGGGGATCGTCGCCTAGTTGTACTCGTTCTCCTTTGGCGCTTGGTCGCATGGATTGCATCGAGATGCGAGGAAGTCGAGTGGATCGACATGGTAATGTCGACGAGATAGCGGATAGCCTATACAGCGTGATCCCGGGGATGGGCATATTATGTTCATGCATCGACTGGTAAATGCATCCAATGTATCTCAGAAACTTCTGTTGCATGAAGCCCTTCCTGCATGGAGTCGAGAATGGGCCTGGCTGTAAGAGCGGTGCGTCGCCGACGATGAGGATAAGGTGCCATCAATGTTACCAAACAGCGGTACCACATGTCACTCAAGGGACATGCATCCTTGTTGCCCATGTGGGATATCTATTTGGGGGCTGTTGTGGAACTGCCGGTTCAGCAGATCTAGCCCCGATCTCCTATCGTAGACGCCCGATCGAGAAAGGATGCGGACGCGGTACGGGGCGGCGCGGTGTCAGCCTCGCTCAGGTGCAGAGCATGACATGGTCGAAAACGCATTCTCCTGGAATTGATGTAATCTTATGTCATCATCGCAAATGCAGTGCGACGCGATAGTCGGCTCAATGGAAGCGGTGAGATACAACCAAGCTGCATGATAGGTGTCGTTGGGAAGCAGCGATGAGTCGGTGAAGGCCCACCAGCTGGATATCGATTTTGGTACCAGGCCGCCATCGGTATAATACCCTAGGGAAATTCATTCTCGTGTCCGAGCCTGTCGCGTGAATTTGGCGAGCAGAGAATACGTACAAGAGAGAAAAAAAAAAAAAAAAGGTAATGCAGTGCAGGGTGGGAACCAGGTGGAAGTGCCCTGGTATATAATATGCTCTGAGCTGACCAAAGTAGGGTAGTGAATCTTACCCCTGGGAGAGAGAATGTCGGATGTGAAAACCGAACGGAATGTGGATGGGTCAGGAGGAATCCCAAGGTCTCGAAGACATGTCAGTGGCTTGGGGGAAAGTAGGAAGAGACGCTGGCTGATGGATAGGGGCCGTCCACTTTGCGCCCAACGTGGTAACCAGCAGCCGGATCGATCCTGGGTCATTGCCTGTCTGCTATTTGGCGTCCAGCCCTAAGCCCCTGATCTGACAGGATGGGAGACATGTTCTACCCTGCCTGGCCTCCTTTGGGGTTCCTGTGAAATGTTCCTGATTGGAGTAGGGCTGAGACGGGTGTGGGTGGCGGATCCCTTGTGTTGTATGAGTAGTATATTTGGTTTTGTATGGGTGAAAGAAACACAGTGAGAACACCACCGCCAGAAGGAACGGAAGAAAAGGGAACAAGAAAGACTTCCTTCGGGGGCCTTCTGGGGAACACGTAGGTATTTTTATCCCGAAAAGAAAAGAAGAGAAGAGAAACGAAGGTGGGAAGGGGTGAGATTTGGGGTGGATACGAGTTGCGTCCTGTATGGTAGAGACAGAGGGGACCCAGAGAATAGCCGGAACGTGGATCGAGTCAGAGAAGAGAAAGAATTTGACTGGACAACCGGAACACAAGCTGCCTGAGAGGAACAAGGGGTGATGGAGTGCTCTCTGGCTTTCGAATAGAATAGCGAGCGGGTCTATCAGGCACAGCATTTTAAGTAGAAGCATCTTGTGCGTGGTCGATCTCGATTCGTGCCTCTGCTGCTTCAGGTGCTTTTGGTCTAGAGAGAAAAGTCCGGTGTATTCCGTCCATGGGGATTCTACTTGAGAGAAATGATGAAACGACCAACACTCGAGTAGAGAGCCATGGAGCCGTGGGCAGGAAATTCTCTTGATTCTGCTGCCTATTCCCCGAACATTTGGAAGCTTTCCCGGATTCTGTCTGGTGCCCTGACGATCCACTTTTTACCTTGCATCCCAGGTCCCGAAGTCTCTAATGATGCCCGTGGCCATTTCTGGTTTAGGAGCCCTCAGCACCCCGTGGGTACTTTGTGGTCCCGGCATGTACTTGATTGTACTTCTCCACCTCGGGTACGGTGAAGAGGTACTTGCACCTACCACAAGCATCCCGAGGTACTCCTCGGCTCCGCATTGCTCTTTTATTTCTGCACTTGTGATCAAGCCAAAACAGGTTGTGTTTCGCCTGGCCGCGTTGCTTTGTCAAATATTGATGGTAAACTGGGAAGAGACCTTCACGAACATGCTGGCTATTGACGGTGTCCTGTTTCTTGTTTTGTCAAGTCTCTTGTGACTGCTCCTTCGGGAGTTCACCATGATCAAAGCCGCCGACTTTTCCCTTTGCCCTGGTTCTGGGTCCTGACCCTCCTTAGAATAATCAAATCGGAACCTACAACGGATCCTGTGCGTATAATCAGTCCCTGTCACCCTGGTGGTATGAAATGATGCCTATGGGGGAAATGACACTTGGAAGTTTGGCCTCGGAACGAGCCATCAACGATCTGGAGTGACAGCGACGATCGGCATTGAAAGTTTATGCCCGCTCTGTCTCTCGATCGGAGATTCCTAGAGTACGGAATTCAAACGATTTGCTTCGGACTCGGACCAGACCGTCTGGCCTTTTCCACCCCCCGTTCTGCAAAGCCGACCAGACTGTAGAATACTCAGAGCCCATCAGCTGACAACGAACAGGGAGAGGGATAGGGAAGATGCTCTATGTGCTGTATTATCATTTGTCGTTTGAATTTGTCTTGTCTCCTTCAGCTCAGTATAGTCAATCCCGACATGCAATGTCGCTTACGCTCAGGCTTTTGTAGATCGGAGAACGTCGTGAGATCGGCATGTCTGGCCCAATCCGAGGGCTTAACTGAATCTTGTATCGCTGCATCCTTCTAGAGGACCCAAGATCGTAATCTTGGTGATCATCGCTCTTGGTGGTGTAACGCTATCCTTCACATTCCACAGTACTCTTGTCGCGTTTGAAATTATTGACATTTACGAACTACGAATAATTTGCCAGCTGGTGCTGGAACAAAGAAGCACCGTTGTCACTTTGATGCGAAAAAAATTTCGATCTCGTTCTAAGTATGAATCTAGACATTGCCACTGGGGTCTGTCTGTCGTGCAAAGAGTCCATTGAGTGTCGAAATGAACTGTTTCCTCATCAACCAATCCTCATGGACACTCTGTACCTGTGTCAAGGCTCCGTACAGACTTGAAGAGAATCAGGCAAAGTAGTTGTGTCAACCCCAGCTTCAAGCTGCCAAAGCAGACGGAGAATAGGGTCTGGCGGAAAAACTCACAGATCTAGGGCCAAAAAAAAAAAAAAAATGGCCATTGAGAGTCCCATGGTCTCTCTCTGTGCCGTCGCATAAATCTCACCCAGCGAGCGATTTTCCGTGAGCAATGTATCGAAGATCTGACCAATAGCCAGATCTAAAATACTCACGGCAGCAAGAGCTCTTACCAACACAGGAATCCCTGGTGAAAACATATTTTCGGACGAACTTGAATGGGTGTGGCATGGTTGGGGGCTGGTCGCTGAATGAGAACCAAATTGACGACTCCAGAGAGCCGTACATGTTCTGCTTCCTTATAGTAGTCTTTGGAACATCAACTCGAGCCTGGATCTATTCCGCATTTGCAAACAACAGGTGATAAATGAATAGTCTACCCATCATCAATAAATACAATCTGTCGAAGCGGAGCTTGATCTCTTTCATCAAGGAGATCGGTACGGAGATAATTCCTTCGTCTCATAAAGGGCCCGAACATTATTGAAACCCATTTCGAGAAAGCCACATTCTAGGCTTACGCTATCACATGCAGGAACGCAAGGCATTGACGTTGGGTGCTGCTGCTGCTGGCCCTTGTTGCGTGATCTTTCCTTCGGATTATGAGTACTATTTGTTTAGGGCGTTCGTCATCGGTACGGTAAAGTATATCGGAATTATTTTCGTCGCATCCCATAATCTCTCCGTTAGCCGCCGACGAGACTCCGAACGATGCGGGAGTTGTCGCAGTTGCTCAGATTCATCTCCTGAGGCACAAGCAACAATTCGAGGGCGAGCTCTTCATGATCGGGGGCAGGTTTACCGAGCTCTCAGGCGCCAAGAAACCACTCTAACGTGGGTCGCGTTAAGTTCGCGTTCACGCGTCTGGTACACCGTCTTCTCCCTTTTGAATTGAAAAAGGTGGTCGACACGCAGTCAGTGCCTTTATTGTCGGCCACAATGTCGTTCACACCGTCCTCGCGTCGTCGAGGCCAATCCTCACGCAAATCGCAGTCATCAACCCCAGCACAACAGTCTCAAGCGACTCCTAGGAGTTCTAGAACGGCACCAAATGGAGGGGCCGCAGTCGCATCTTCCTCACCTCTCTTCTTCCAATCTTCACCTGTGCGGTCTACACCTGCGCCGCCTTCGCAGTTAGAGAGCGATGGAATGATCATAAGCTCTCCTCTAAGACATTCTTCTAATGCAGGTGACCGTGAAGCTACGCCTAAGGCGTCAACGCGACCTGTTGCAGGTTTGTCCCCCCGGGCAATGGGATTCAGAACAATGCTCACCATTTGCAGAATCCTCTCCAGTCCGATATGATCCCAGTTCAAGTCCTGTACGGAATTCCAATCGTCTCCAATCTGCAATTCCAAGCAGCAGCAGCGGGCTGTTTGTTCGTCAAGATCGACCTCCTCGGATTTCTTCCAGACGTGGAGATATACACTCTGATACGTTTGCATCTTCTCCAGCACATCGCGGCCGCATTTATGTTGGCGAAGATGGCATGCCTGTTCGAGATGGTCAAAATCCGGCCTCGGAGGCCACATTCTCCAACCTTAATCCAGGTACTTCTGAGGCCGACGCGATGGGAGGCGATTCCACAAGAGTCATTTGGGGAACCAATATCTCCATTGTTGATTCCATGTCATCCTTCAAGAATTTTCTCTACAACTATGCAAGGAAATACCGCATGTGGGCCGATGGTGCCACAGAAGAAGAAACACGCGCCATGGGAGCTGCCGCCGATGAAAAAGAGTATCTCGAGATGCTCCAAGACATGAGAAAACTCGGGGTTCATGGTCTCAATTTGGATGCACGTAATCTCAAGGCATATCCTGCCACTTTGAAACTGTGGCATCAACTACAAGCCTATCCCCAGGAAATAATTCCCCTGATGGATCAAGCAGTCAAAGATGTGATGGTCGAACTTGCTCAGAAAGAAATGCAGGAATTGCAACGACACCACGCGGCGTCCTCTTCGAGGACGAGGAACGACAGCTCAATGCCCCCATTACCCCCTTCCGACTTGGGCAGTGCAGCGACACCCGCTGCAACCTCTGGACCTGCCGCTGACGAAATTCCCGACCTCGTCGAAGAGGCTGAAATTCAACCATGGAAGGTTCTCCCCTTTGGGCTAGACAAGGTAATCAATATGCGCGACCTCGATCCAGTGGACATCGACAAGTTGATCTCCGTTAAAGGACTCGTCATCCGGACAACTCCTGTCATCCCCGACATGAAAGAAGCCTTCTTCAAATGCAGTGTCTGCAACCACACGTTGTATGTGTCGATTGATCGGGGCAAGATTGCAGAACCAACCGAATGTCCTCGTCCTGCTTGCAAATCCAAAGACAGCATGGAAATCATTCACAATCGATGTGTGTTTGCAGATAAGCAGGTCATCAAGTTGCAGGAAACGCCAGACTCCGTTCCGGACGGACAGACACCTCATAGCGTGTCTCTCTGCGTGTATGATGAGCTGGTGGATGTTTGCAAGGCTGGTGATAGGATTGAAGTGACGGGAATTTTCCGGAGCAATCCTGTTCGCCTCAACCCTCGTCAACGAACAGTCAAAGCGCTCTTCAAGACGTATGTCGACGTTCTCCACGTCCAAAAGGTGGACAAGCGAAAACTTGGCATCGACGCGTCTACAATTGAGCAAGAATTGTCTGAGCAGGTGGCGGGCGATGTTGAGCAAACGAGAAAAGTTACAGCAGAAGAGGAAGCCAAAATCAAAGAGACTGCGGCTCGTGACGACGTCTATGAACTTCTCTCAAGGAGTCTGGCTCCGAGTATTTACGAGCTAGAAGATGTCAAGAAAGGCATCCTTCTTCAACTCTTTGGTGGAACAAACAAGTCGTTCGAGAAGGGTGGCAGTCCCAAGTATAGAGGCGACATCAATGTGTTGCTTTGTGGTGACCCGTCTACGTCCAAGTCTCAACTTTTACAATACGTCCACAAAATTGCACCCCGAGGTGTCTATACCTCAGGAAAGGGATCGTCCGCAGTTGGTCTCACTGCGTATGTGACCCGGGACCCAGAGTCAAAACAACTCGTCCTCGAATCGGGAGCATTGGTTCTCTCGGACGGCGGTGTGTGTTGTATCGACGAATTTGATAAAATGAACGAATCTACACGCTCAGTCCTGCACGAAGTGATGGAACAACAAACCGTTTCCATTGCCAAAGCAGGTATCATTACTACCCTCAACGCCAGAACCAGTATTCTTGCCTCCGCAAATCCGATCGGCAGCAAATATAATCCCAACTTGTCGGTCCCACAGAACATCGATCTTCCACCTACATTACTGTCGAGATTTGACCTCGTCTATCTCGTGCTGGACCATATAGATGAGGTCAACGATCGCAGACTCGCAAAGCATCTGGTCGGAATGTACCTGGAAGACACGCCGGAAAATGCATCTCGAGAAGAGATTCTCGTAAGTTCCAAACTCTCTATCTAACATAAACAATGAGAATCACATCCTCACTCACAGCCTTTGCCTTATAGCCCATTGAGTTCCTAACAGCATACATCTCTTATGCTCGAACCAACGTCCACCCAGCCCTGACACCTCCGGCTGCATCGGCGTTGACCGACGCATACATCCAAATGCGCTCTCTGGGCTCCTCAATCCAAGCCCAAGACCGTCGCATCACCGCAACAACTCGGCAACTTGAATCCATGATCCGTCTCAGCGAAGCGCACGCGAAAATGCGTCTCTCGCCCACCGTCGAAGAATTTGACGTCGCTGAGGCGGTCCGCCTGATCAAATCTGCGATCAAAGCCTCTGCAACTGATGCCCGGACCGGTTTGATTGATATGGGCTTGCTCTCTGAGGGCGGCAGTGCGAGCGATCGCCGCAGGAAAGAGGATTTGAAACGTGCGGTCCTGGCTGTCATTGACGACGATACTGGCGTTCGATCTGGTGGAACGGTGCGTTACGCCGATTTATACCGTCGTGTCAGCGAAGGAAGCACAGTAGATATCGAGGGGGCTGAGTTTCTGGCCGTCCTGCGTAGCCTGGAGATGGAGGGTAAGATCCAGGTTACTGGCGAAGGCGGAAGACGGAATATTAGACGCATCACAGGTGTTTGAACTACTTATCTGTCTGCTTATTGAATGGGTGATGTGCGCAATGAGAGGATGCCATAATATATGAGTGAATGAAGAAGACCGTCGATAATTCTTGGTTTTTTTTTCTTCCGTGTTTTGGAAGGCTGGGGGGAGCTGTTCTTCCCTACAATATCTAGAAAACTCGACGGTTGGCCCCTTTCTTTTTCCCTGTGACGGATGAATGTTCCAGGTATTAGGAGCATGAAGGAAATGTTACGTATATAGATGTGACATTTTGTCTTCCGCTCTAACTCGAAGACATTCCTTAGTTAACAAGCAGCCGACCAAGCTCAAACACTATGGTATCTCATCGAATAGATCATGACCTGCATGCACCCAGATAACCCCCTTTTGACAAACTTCTGGCGCCGTGCTTTTTGGGGCCATAATCCATGAACCGTAATCAGACCAGTGTCCATACTCATATACAAATACCCATAATTTGTCACCAGCCCAAATAAATCAAGATAAACTCTCAATCCAGGTTCGACACATTTATGCGACGGCGAAACCATATCAACCACATAGCCAAAACCAATCAATCACGCGGTAAAATTGTAAACCCTGACCTCACCATCCTCGCCACCACTGCACATGCGACTATCACTCAGCCCAATACAGGTGACCGGACCGGCGTGGCCAGTGAAGGTGCGCTCACACTTGCCGGTCCTGGGATCCCAGACTTTGACCATTCTGTCTTCTGCACCAGAGACAATGCGAAGGGTATCGGCCGCAACGGCCCACACACCTTCAACATGGCCGAAGAACTTCCTCACACACTTGCCGGAATGGACGTCCCAGAGGCGAATGGTGGAGTCGAGTGCCGAAGTGAGCATGTATTTCGGTGGTTGGGGCCGACCGGGGTGAGAACAGAATAGGCCACCATAGTCTCTATGAGGCAGTGTTTGAAAAACTCCATTCTCGGAGTGGACCGTCAAATGGCTGTCCGGGGTCCCCGGGTCGGATTCCGGGTCATCTTCCTCTTGTTCTTCAACTTCGACTTCATCCGGCAGTGGAAGGACCTGTTGGACTTGACCGACATGACCTTCGAAGGTGTGGATACATTTCTTGGTATCAAGATCCCAGAGCTTGACGGTACAATCGTCGGATGCGGTGAATATGGTCCGGGAGGCGGTGTCGATTTTAACCGAGTTGACCCAGTCAGTGTGTCCCCGAAGAGTGAACACTGAACGATCCTCGAAATTCCAAACGCGGGCCGTATGGTCGATGGAGCCCGACACAAGAATGTTAGAGTCGAAGTGGAGGGCAATCACACCCTCGGTGTGGCCGTTGTATGTCGATATGCATTCTCCCGTTCTCCAATTCCATACTTTCAGGGTCTTGTCGAGACTTCCACTGATCAATTTGTTGTCATCAAACTGGAGGCAGCGAATGCCCATTGCATGGCCTCTCAGTGTCCTCAAGTCTTGACCAGTATCGAGATCCCAAATCTTGATAGTGGCATCGTAAGACCCAGTTGCTAGGATGTTGTCACAGAACTGGAGAGCCATGACACCATTTGAATGTCCCTTCAAAATTTTGATACTGCACCGTCCGTGTTTCCAGTTGGTGCCAACCTTGAATCGATCCTTATAGATGTCTTTCCAGGGTCGGGGCCTCCGACTGGATTCGCAGTCGTTGGCAACGAGGGGAGGTCTTCTGGCGGCTACTGGAGATAATCGACCATCGGATGATCTTCCGATATCTGCGTGGTCGTAATGACTTTCGTGATCTGACGCAATAGAAGGAGATGCCCCCCCGCGGTCAGAAGACTGTGATGCGGCGGAGGGAGGGGCATCGATGGACATATTGCCGGCCGCACGCAGTTCGATTTGTCTTTTGGAAGCCCGTAACATCTTTCTTTCAAGCAGAGGGAGGCCCCACCCACATTTTGTGCACTTTCGATCGATATGCTGTTCGCACATCCGATGCCATACGACATCATCATCTGCTAACTGCCTCCATCTTCGAGAGACTTGGGCGGCTTTGCAGAGGGAGACGGTGTCCAAGAAGCAGAGGATCCGAAAGGAGACTTCTGTCGGTAACGCCGAGAGGAAGTCAATGCGAATAAGTTCTCGAACATTGGCAGAGAGGAAGGACAGCTGGGGGAAGCAACATTGAGCGAGGATCCCTTGGAGCATCAGGTTTCGATGCTTGGAGGGAGCCGCCGAGAATAGAGACCAGACTTGGACGATGCCTTGTCTGTCTTCTTGAGAAAGGGCATCCAAGCCTCTCTGAAGTTTGTCCATGGACGGTTCATCAGCCTGTCGTCGACACAGCATGTCCGGTCGATGTCGGTAGCAGAATTTCGAGTTGGGATCCCGTATTGTATCCCGTGTGCCCGGGGGGGGGACAGCCTTGCCCAAGGGTGCATATTGTGAGGGTATGTGTTTTGCCAGGAACGGAGCGACGGTTTGGTGCGCATGTTTGGCGGTGGACGCAATCGTAATACTCTTGTCCTTAGAGGCATCGGGGACGTGCTGAGAATGAGACGATGGTTCGTCGTGGTCCTCCTCTTTACTGGGGTTGGCGCGCAATCTCTTTCGGGCAGGTTCCTCCCATTCTGTATCTACCAAATCCAGCCTTCGACGGTTCTCCAATAAGTCAAAAGGCATTGTAAGACTTCTCAAGAAGTTAGGAGGTTGTTGTTACATGTCGCTGGGTAGGGAGTTTTTGGTGTATCTCGGCAGTCGGTGTTCTATTCGGTCGAGGGGATTTCGCCAGGGAGACCGGAGTATTTGAGGGCTACCCGGCGGTGTCTGAGAGAGATGCAAACGCTCGGAGGGTTACCAGTACATCGTGCTTGCATGAGAATTACAAAGAATCCAAAAGCAAGCCGGGCAGTGAGCAATGGCAGCAGTGGTATGGCGCAAAGATGGGATGGCAAAATTTATGGCCTTATTGCGGGAGCCGACCGACTGCCGGTTGGGGTCCTCGACAATTGCGTGCCAGGCGCAGGCGCAGACAATGACGAAAGTGGGGACGATGCTTGCCTTTTCCGGGTCAGCGGCGATCTGGTTGGCGGGGGTCATGCCAAGCACTCGGCAGAGCGGGAGATCCCGTAGCTAATCCTGTTTTGAGTCGGGGGGATTTTTGGCTGACAGCGATGGTGTTCGATGGCGTGCGAATGGTGCCATTTCGACCATTTCTTCATCATTTTGCCTCGTCGTGAAACAGCCAACGCGATGCCTCAGCGTCCAACCCGCAGTTCCTGCGTCTGTTATCCTCGATAAATAAACAGCCACTCCTCGTGCGCTGTTGCTGGCTTGCCCCACTCGGCCGACCTAAAGGTCCAAAAAACCCCCGGGAGTCGGGCCCCTCACATCCGCCAGCGCCGTCCAGTACTGTATGTTGTTTTGAACAACACGAAAATGGTTGACCAACTGAAGCAAAAAAAAAAAGGGCTGACTGCGTTTTCATCATCAGAGATCCGCGCACGATGACCTGTATTGTTCTTGAACTTTGATTCCCCAGAGATTTCCTCACCCATCCCAGCCATGGCGCAATCCCCGGATGTTGTCCAACAGCCTTCCACTCGATCCTCTCCTTCACAGTCTTTGCACGCCACCGGTCCTCGAGCTTCGGTCGAGACACTGGTCTCATATCTAGTCGCAGCCAAACGTTCATTGGGCAGCATTCATCTCGTCCATCGAGCCACCCACATCCTCTCTGAAGCACGTGCCTCGGTCGAGTCGACCACCGCCCTCCTTGCCAAAGCAACCTATCTCCGCCGGTCATTGGCTTCTCAGTTGAAAACATTACGTGGCGTACAATTTGAACTAGAATCGGCGGCACAGATCGTCCAGCAAGAATTCCAGGCGGTGATCAAAGAGCTGGATGAGACTGGTGCCCGGCTTCTCCAATGCATAGACTTCCTGAAGCAAACGAGGGTTGAGGATGCCTTCCAATCCAATCCGGAGCGACAAGATGCCGCCGAGAAGGAGACTCTGCATGACTTTGTCGATGACCGAGGGGTTGAGACCATCAAACAGGCAATGGAAGTGGCTATAGATAATGTACAAAATGCACAACGAGAAATGAATCAGTCCATCATCACACTCGAAGAAGATCTGCAGTCGGTCAATGAAGTGCTCAACAATAGGTTCGAAACGTCGGGCACCGAAAGTGATGTTCCAACTCCAAACATATCCTTGACTCTGTCGATCCTCGAGAACCACGCAAGAGAAATGGCCCAAGGACTCGAAAGTCTGGTCAAACACTTCGACCTGTGCGTTACCGCCATAAAACACACGGAAGGCGGCGGTGAGGCCGTGGTGCAGACCGTGACCGCCAATGCCGAAGATCTCCCAGATACGGTCGGGCTGGGTATGGATGAGCTGCAAGCCCCGGCACAACCCATGAACGAAGAAGAACGGCTGGAAATGCTACAAGTCCTCGAAAATGACGCTGCCGAGGTCGACGAAGTTGTTATGGAGTTACAAGATCGCAATGCTGAGATGGAAGCACAGCTCGACAAAATCGCCCAATGGCGGGAACGACAGCAGAATGCCTATGATGACGTCGCAACGGCGTTTAGGCTGCTTGAGAAAATCTCAGGACGACTCTCGACCTACGTGGCCGAGACGGCCAGACATGCCACCAAGTGGAGTGAAGAGAAGGCAAAGATCGACGACGGTATCGGGGGGATGGAAGAACTATGCGACTCCTACGCCAACTTCCTCCACGCATATGACGGACTGATCGTCGAGGCCGCACGACGCCGGACGGTCAAGAAACAAATGGAGCGCGTCGTGGCCGACGCCCACTCTCAACTCGAGCAGATGTACGAACAAGATCGGAAGCTCAGGCTGGAGTTCAAAAATGATTTGGGAGAGTATCTCCCCAGCGACATCTGGAGTGACGTCAACGCCTTACCGCCGCGGTATGTGATCAACAGGGCCGATGACGAAGAACATGTCGCCAGTATGCCTGAGCTGCCAAGGAAAACGGTCGAAGATGCTTTGCGCAGGTTGAAGAAGAAGAGAACTGGCGGGCCTCCGGCGAGTTGATTAGACTGCTCGTTAACCGTGACTCTATCGGCGAGGATAATCGATGCAGTTCAGAATCTAGAATGGGGATCAATTCGTCAGATTTCAACCACCAAAATAAGAAAAGTAGTCATGATAAGATTTTAAAGGCGGAAAGTCCGTGTACTCTTTGTATATCATGTCGACCCAGGTGATCAGAGACGAGAGGTTGCGCTCAAGCGCGACCGTCGTGCCGTCCACTGCTGGATGAAGGATGGAGTCATCTCAAGTGTATTTTGGCTTGGTATCTTCATTCCTCCGACAATAAAAAACGGTAACGTGGGGATCATTTGGTACGTACCATCGAACGTTGTTGCGTATTGAAGCCAAAGGCCACATCCGTTTGGGTGGTGCTTTTTGGGGGGGGGGTCTGGAACCGGCCAAGAGGTCGCCCGGAGCAGAAGAGTTTTCATTTGCTTTTCCGGTATGTCCGGATCGGTTCTATGCTATACCATACCAGGCGCAAGGTAAGGGGACCAACAACATGATGCTACGCAGTGTAATGCTAACGTTTATGTCGACTCGTCTCCTTCACCAACCTCTTCTTGACATTCTTGCGTATCTTGTTACTGCGCTTCTCGCGCTTCTCGTCTTTCACTTTGCGCTTGTGTTCGCGTTTCTCGTCTTTGTCTTGGAACCGTTTCCCTCGGGGCCGACTGGATCGGGATGAAGAAGTGGATACTGAGCCCGTATCGGTATCTGCGTCGTCGGAATGTGATTTTGAAGCTTCGGAGTCTACATGGGAATGCATGGGCGAGAGGGGTGCGCCCTGATCTGGGTCATCGTCTTGGTCTTCCCAGTTGTCGTTCACAGTGTCTGTTGACGCCGGTGCAGGACTTGAGTTGGGCGGCTGCTGCTGCTGTGGCTTTTCATCTTTCAATGGCGCGAGGAGGTCCTTGTACACGAGGGCATCGCGGCCGTCGATTTGGAGCTTCTCCAGGTCCTTTTCGGCGTCGTACACTTCTTCGAGCGTTTGCGGGATGTACTGCTTGCGGAAGACTTCGTTCTCGACCTCATCTTCTTCGTCCCTGTCCTCTACATCGGTGCGCTGAGCCATGATTTTGTCTATCTCAGCGCGAACCGTGTCGAGTTTTAATTCTGATTCCGTGCCGTCGGCCGCTCGTCTCGTGAGGAATTGGTATATTTTCTTGTCTGAGAGCACGTCGACACCCTTGCGGCGGAAGAAGTCGTTGACATTTTTGATGTCCATACGCAAAAAATCTCGGCTGTGAGGATGGGTTTCCTCGACACTTTGGCTCACGTCGATGATGTAGGGTGTGTTCTTGTAGTAGAGCATGTTGTACTCGCTCAAATCTGCATGGATGAGCTTGCATTTCTGCAGCATGATGCGCATATAAGTAATGATTTCGAGATAGATCGCCCTCCATTTGGCCGCCGCATCATGGTCCGTGAATTCGACGTCCTTTAGTCTGGGTGCCGCGTTTCCCTTGGAATCGCCGATGAAACTCATGCCGAGAACGTGGCGGCGAAGGTAGAGTGGTTCAGGACTGGGGATGCCGGCTGCTTGGATTCGCTTGAGGTTGCGCAGCTCTTTCTCGGCCCATAATTTCACCATAGAGCGGTTGTCGGAAGATTTGAAACCTCTTCGGAATCGGAATTCACCGCTGACGTATTTCTCACGGTCTTTGAAGACTAGAATACTGGTCTTGTACACTTTGATAGCAACATGTGTGTCTGGAGTATCGGCTTCGTCAGAGGTGCAAACAGCGTGGTAGACATTGGCCTCTTTGCCGGCTGAGATGGTACCGTTGATTTCGGAGACTATGCCGGAGCTGATCATTTGAAACAGGATTTTTTGGGTCCTAGGGTCAAGTACCTGTTCTCTCGTAGCTCGGTCTCTTTTGTCTTTCTTGAGTCTATCCTTGGAAGTTTCGCGAAAGGGGGTGTGCTCCAGGCCCGCGATGTTTGCCCGGGGTTTCCTGCCGTCGGCTTCGTCCTCCTCGTCCTCGTCAACGTCCTTAGGCAGTTTCGGAGTGTTGAATTTGGGGTATTGCGAGGGAGGGACGTTTGGATCCGCAAGTGCTTGTTCTAGTCGCCTCTGCCGGTTGAAGGCCTTAGTGAGATCTGCAGGATTTGAGTATGCAAGTTGGTCAGGATCCACGAGTTGAATTCCGTCTGCCCTGTCAGACTGATACTCGTCTTCATATTCATAGCCGTCATCATCACCTGCTTCTTCTTGTTCTTCCTCCTCACCGTCTTCCTCGTGGATGACATTGCCTAGGGCAAGCTTCCGGGGGGCGGATGCATCATTGTCCGCATAGCCACGATTCGGGATAAATGTGTGTGATGGTGCTAAGCCATCTGCAATACCTCTTAATGATTCAACGGACTTACTGTCATTGGCTAGAGTAAACATGTCTTGAGAGGCCATGTTGACTGAAGTAGACAGAGTCTTGCCACTAAAAAAATTGAGGATTGTACCAGAGGAGAAGCGACTTTTTTTGGTACGGATTTTGGGATTTTTGAATGCTGAAAGTCCCACAGGAGTCGGCTTGGCAATCAGTACTCGCAGAAGACGCAAGCCCGCGGGTCAGTCCTCACTTGAACCTCTACTTATCTCTTCCTCACTCGATACTGGTATTTCGAGAACCCTACTTCATCCGAATTCTCTCAACTCTCTTCTACCCGGACAGATCCTGATAATGAGTGATATCGCCGCCCTCGAAAGTGAGATCAACGAATACAAACTACAACTGGAGAACGTCCAGTCGAGTCTACAGAACGACCCCGAGAACGTTGAACTACAGGGTCTCAAAGTAGAACTTGAAGAAGTTATTGCCCTCACCGAAAAGGCCATTGCAGAACTAAAGCCTCCATCAGCCCCATCGCCCGCTACAAAACCCTCCACGCCCCCGGTGAAAGAGAAATGGTCTAAAGAAAACCACCCCGCGTATCAAGCTGGCTATCGGAAGCCTGAAGTCGAAACAGAAGACGCGAATACTCTCACATCATTCTCAGTCAATGACACGGTATCGGCCAGATGGAAGTCGGGCGATGGCGGCTTCTACACTGCGCGGATCACCTCCATCACGGGATCATCCAGCGACCCGGTCTACATTGTCACCTTCAAAAACTATGGAAACACCGAGACTCTGAAAGCCAAAGACATCAAACCAATATCCAACGAGGCAAGAAAGCGTAAGGCTGATGGAGTGTCAGGATCGTCCACTCCAGTGCCGCCTCCATCAAATCCCAATGTCATCTCAGCTGCAGCAAGTGTCGACCCGACCCTGGCACAACAAGCCCGACGTGAACCGAGTAAGGTCAGTGATGGTCCAATTCGACCGGCCAAAATTCCTCGAAAAGTCAAGGCGAATAAGGAGCTGGAAGCGGGCAAAAACAAATGGCAAGAGTTCGCGGCCAAGTCAAAGGCCGGAAAATTGACCAAGAAAGATAGCATGTTTAGGACGGGTGAGAGTGTCAATGCTCGAGGTAAGATTCGGGTTACCTGCTCGCAATATTTCGTCCTATCCTAACTTGTCGTGTAGTTGGATTCACCGGCAGTGGTCATGAAATGCGCAAGGATCCTAGCCGAACGCGACACATTTACCAACAGGAAAGTCTGGATGACTGAAGAAGAATCAAGGGGCAGAGTCAACGTCGTTGTGGCATTTAGTATTTCCTAATTTGAGCATCCATGGGTTTACGAGGCAAACGCTGACTGCCTGGCCAAGTGCAGATTGAGCAATGACATCTCGTCCAAGAGCATGTGCAGAATTGCGACCAATTAGAGTTGTCTTCAGACAAGTATCTTCCTGATTTCCGTTGTGACGGTATCTGACGTATCATTTTCTCGTTTGCAGGGTCTCAATTAAGCATTCATGCTGGGAGAATATCTGCGTCTCACGTCTGTTTCCGTACTCTGATCACATTTGCCGCGATCAGTCAACAACCGTGGATTCCGCTTTACCATCGGGATGGGGACGTATCCGTTTCTCAACAATCTTCCTCGTAGCTTCGTTTGAGGACAATATTGCCATGCTCAAGAAAAGGAAGTCAGGCCGATTTCGTTGAGGCGACACGAGCACTCGAATTGAAAAGGGTTTCGACCCTGGGCTGGCAAACCCTGGTATCCACCATCAAGTGAACTCGAGCATACCTGAAGCCGACAACCGTTCTTCCCTAGTGGCACGATGCCCTTTTGCGGGACTATATACCTGCTATCGTGCTGAGCATGTTATGGTTGGCAGGAAGGGAAAGACCGCAATTGTCGTGTCGTCGTGTTCCTCGGCTCATGTGGCTCACCGGTAAATCTCGCCTTTCGTAGGAGAGGGGCTATTTTCTCATAAGCCTCCCTGTATTCTAAAACTGCTCACAACCAGGACAAGCATGTTGATGATTCCCCATAGCAACGGTGTCCAAGTACTCATCATAAAATATCCAGCATTGTAAACCGCTCCAAGCACTAAGCCAAGCAAACTGCCGGCCAGTAACGCCTCCAGTCCACCAATGACAATATATACGAGAGGGATCAGCCAAACCCAGCTCAACGTCTCGCCGATAGGATATTCGCCCAGCAGTTTCCTGTTTTTTGCGCTCAGAGCCCTCCCCGCCGGAGTTCTCAGATATCGCCTTCTATGCGCTGCCGAGTTGAACTGCATCAACACTGCCCAGGTCGCAACGCAGACGTGTGCCGCCGAAATCGTAATCAAGGTCCAGTATAATGTGTAGCGGTAGATGTCGGACAAGTAGTACAGGTACTGAGCCTCGCCGGGTGCGGCGCGGACAGGCCAGTACAGGGAGGGGAACTGGGGGGCTTGGTAAGAGATTGGCACGCCGCCGCCGTAGTTGATCACGGCCATGTCGAAGGGGACCGGAAGAGTGTCAGAGAGGATCTCGAGAGGAGAGGGTTTGGTGCGTTGTCATCGTGGTGGTTCCATGGTTTCTGGATAGAAGAGGGAGAGACAGATGAACTACCGTTGAGGTGTGGAAGTCGAGGGCCGATGTGATTGGCCCGCAACTCCCCGCTGTTTTGCCGAAGACAAACGTCGTCAAGCCTAATTGCGGATTCAAAGAGTTGTCCTCACTTCAAGACGCCTGATTGGTAAAGCGTATGACCGGACAGACGACCCACCCAGATGTTGGTTTCATCATCAGAGCATCATTATGAACTGTTCTGGCGGATCTCCTATTATGGTCATGTCATCAGATGTGAGTAGAGCAAGGTTAGTGTGGCATATCTCAGAGCACTCTCTTCATCAATCTCAGTAACACTTTCCCAATGCCATCCAAATTCCCACGACGGATTGGCAACCCAACAGTCCTTGTACCCCGATCCCAGGAGTCACTTGATAGCCGCACCCACCATACCCCTCAACTCGAATAATGAATCTTTCAAACCCTCCAAACTCTTTGATGTCTCCGGCAAAGTTGCCCTCATCGCCCGAGGCCGCAGTGGCGTTGGCTTTATGGCAACCCAAGCTCTCGCCACCGACAGCGCCGAAGTCTATATCTGTGGCCGTACCGAGAAGAAACTTGAGCACGTCACCGAGATCTAGAGCAAAGACATCCCCGACTCCATCATTACCGTCACAGCGGACGTGTTGAAGAAGGGCGAAATATAGAATCTCACATTTTATATCTCCTCTCGCAAAAAATGCCTATGCATCCTAGTCAACAATACCGGCACCGCGCTCAATACACAACAGACCGAAGTATCCTCCGCCGAAGAGATGTCACGCAACTCGTTTGATGACTCCAACGAGACCTTCGACATGTGGGCCGACAGGGAGCGCACGAACGTGGCACAACTCTTCATGACTACCGCGTTCCTCCTGCTCCACATATACACGACGATAACTTCTCCGGCACCGCAATCCACATCACCTCGATCAGCCGCCCATATCCCGCGCAACAAGTACAAGGAGAAAATCTCCGCCGCACGGTCTGGCGAAGATAGGGATATGGCGAATGCGAATCTTTTTGCGGCGACGAATCAGTCCCTTAATGGTCAGACCGTTGCTGTCGATGATGGGTATGTTCTCAGTACGAGCAGTGCATCACAGTTATGAAAATGAAGCCTGGGAATGTACTTATGACTTCCGTGCTGAGCGCTGGAGACCTAAGGAGACAAACGGATTCATAAAGTTCGACATAATCGAAATTATTTTCCCCTTGATGTTTGGATGCTTTTATTGCTTCTAGTTACGTACTTTACAAACTGAGTTGGGGTTTAGACCACTGTTGGTCTATCGATCTACCGTCGGATAGTATCCGCTTAAACGCCTCACCTCGTAGATAACCAGTGGCTGCTGCCTTTCATGGGAAGAGGGCGCCTCCTCGATGTCGCGTTGAATAATAGGATATTCCCCGGCCACAGGAGGGAGGGATATCAAGAGATGGGGTATTTGAGGAGCAACAATCAGACTTCTTCGATCTTCTTTTCCTCCGCCGCAGCAGGTGGAGGTTGCGGTGGCGAATGCTGTTGATGCGGCTGTGCTTCCACTGTCCCGGTCGAACTGGGCTTCCTCGATTGTTCAGATTCAATCTTAGCTTTGGCAGCAGCAGCCTTCTGCTCGGCTTCAACTTTCTTCAAATTCTTCCACTCCATAGCCAAGCTGCCGAATATAGTTGTAGCGCTGACGGCGGTACAGACATAAAATGCGTTCCGGAGCGCCCCGTTGTATACCACCAGCACACTGTGCAGGTTCTGGGAGGGAACGACGTCTCGTAGATCAGTGGCGCCGACGTTCGAGATGACGTCGGGATTGATGCCGGGGATGGTCCGTAAGCCCTGGGCAAGCTTGTTGTCGAAGATGTTGTTGGCGACGCTAACGAAGATGGATCCGCCGAGAGTCTGGGCAAAGAACATCATCGAAGCGCCGGTTGGGACATCTTTTTTGGCCAGTGATACTTGTGCGCCCACGCTGGGTTGTTGCATTCCCAGCCCCAGGCCGAAGCCCCAGAGGATTTGATATCCGATCCACGCCGGGTGTGCCGTGGTGGTGGAGAATGTAGAGATCAGGCCTGCGCCGATTGGGGTGAGGAGGGAGGACACGTACATCCACGGTGTGAAATAGCCGATTTTGCGCGTGAGGAATCCGGCCATCATGGCTGCGAGCGTCATGGCCAGAATCGCCGGCAAGTTCATGATACCAGAGTGCACGGCCGAGGCGCCTTTGATGGCTTGGAACCAGATTGGAAGGAAGTAGACCATAGACATCATTCCTGAGCCGGAGAAGAAAGCGTAGGTAACCCCTGCGGCAACGGATCGGGTCTTGAGGATGCGTGGGGGAATTGTGGCGTTTTCTTGTCGCCAGTGTTGAATCCACATGAAGCCGAGGAAGAGTATGCCTGAAAGAATAAGGAGAACGATGATCCGCGCGTCCGACCAGTGGTAGGTCACTCCGCCCCATTGGAGGGCGAGGAGGAGACATACGATGGCCGGGACGAAGACACATGTGCCGATCGGGTCCATTTGATGAACTTGTTGCTGGAGATGGACCTTCGCCTTCTCTTTCTTAGGGAGATTAAGGACAAATACCAAAACCACCACGGTGGCTCCTCCGATGGGGAGATTGATATAGAAGCACCATCGCCAGGAGACTTTGTCTGTGAAGACGCCGCCCAATAGTGGTCCAGCGACGGAGGCGACGGCGAAGACGGCTCCAGCCATGCCGGTCCAGGCTGGACGTTTGGACAGTGGGACAAGGTAGACGATGATGATAATTGCCCCAGAGAAGATGCCTGCACTGCCCAAGCCTGCGATGGCACGACCGATAATGAGCGCGGTGGAAGTGGGAGCAGCACCGCAGATCAAGGAGCCGAGTTCGAAGATTCCAACACACGAGATATAGACCCATTTCGGATTATAGAAGGTGTAGACTCGGCCCATGAAGAGTTGAAAGGCGGACATGGTCAGGAGGTAGGCGGAAGCGTACCAACCTACATCTCCCAGGGAGTTGAAGTGGTCGGTGATAACAGGGATGGCGGTCGCAATGATGGTTCGGTCCTATTTTTCCCAGTTAGTGTGCAGTGTCGGGTAAAGGAAGGAAGGAGGGAGGAGATGTACCAGTGCGACGAGAAAAGACGTGAACATCACCGCCGCGACGGTGATCAGGACAGTTAGGAACGGAGGGTATTCGTCCTCCTCAAGGGGACCAACGGCATTTGCAGCATCAGTGCTGGCAGGACGCTGAGTGCTGGGGCATGATTTTGTTTCGTCTGACATTTTGATCATGTGTGTATAAGGACGGGATAAGAGTGCATGGAGACAATGGGAATATTCTGAAGCAGAAATTGCGAATCATGGATTGTTGGACAGATGAGAAGGAAATATTAATGTGATGAGAATCATCACTTAGACCATTTTTCCCCCCTCCCCATACTCCATATACTAGTATATCAGGCTCCGGTATAGGGACTGGCAACATGTCTCGGGCGCGAGCGCCAGACGAATAAAGGTAATCGTGGATCGAAGCGGCTGCACGAAGTTGTAACATCTCGGACATTGGATGACATTCTCAACAATGGTCAATGGTCGGAGTTGAGTTGGGCGTCGACTTGTTCGGGGCCGAAGTAGAGAAGAGTCTCCGGAAGTCATTTTGGGCAAAGAGGAGCCGCTTTACCGAATTGGTTTAACGCTCGAGTTCACGTGATTAAAGCCATCCACCGAATCACGTGGCATTCACGTGGCTATGGAGTTGCCCGGCGGCTTGTCAACAAAACCCACCCCATTACCCGGTCCAGCCTCGTGGACCGCTCGTGATGGAAATTCTACTTGCTGATCATGAAGATGCCAGACAGGAACAGATCGCTCCTCGACCGGAGATGCGCCCCGAGTCTTGCCTCATATCCATCGTGACATCAGTGTTGGGCATATGACGTTCGTCGAAGACACTTTGAGGATATAGGACTGATCCATGCTTCCTGTGTTTCTTTCCGACCAGAAATGTCCGTTTCTTCATCTTGGTGACTGCTGACGATACATACAAATCATTGGTGTAATGGAATCCATCAAGAACGCCGTCCGGGAAGCTACCAGCTCCGATTCTCCCTCCGAACCTAACTTCAAAGTGCCCATCTCCCACCAACAGCCCCCCGGCCGAGAGAGCGACTTGCCTCTGAAGCCTGTGAGTGACAAGATACCCACCGAAGATGGCGGATGGCAGATGTACAAGGAAGCTGGAAAGTTGCAAGACAAGAAGGCCCTTATCACTGGTGGCGACAGCGGCATTGGAAGATCGATCGCTCTTCTGTATGCTATGGAAGACGCGGACAGTTTGATTGTGTATCTACCCGAAGAAGAGGAGGATGCCCGGGAGACGAAACGTCGAGTCGAGGAAATTGGTCGCAGCTGTCATTTAATCGGCGCTGACATCACAAAGCCGGAGAACTGCCAGAAGGTGGTCGATACTGCCTTGGAAAGGATGGGTCGCGTGAACATTCTAGTATGTGAATTTTCAACACGGCGTACTCCCGGAGTTCGGTCCTGATCGGTGCTCTCAAAGGTAAACAACGCCGCGAACCAGATGATGCATGGTGATATCACCGAAATTCCCCTCGAGCAATGGTCAAGAACATTCGAGATCAATGTCTATCCACTCTTTTACCTCTCTAAGATGCTCATTCCACATATGAAGAGAGGGGATACCATCATCAATTGTGCCTCGATAAATGCATACGTCGGCCGACCTGATCTTCTGGACTACACGGCAACCAAAGGAGGCAAGTGTGCTTGATGCAAAGTCAAGATATTTCCCACTAACTGGTGATTCAGCTGTTGTCTCTTTCACTCGGGGTTTGGCCAACCAGCAGCTAAGCAAAGGAATCCGCGTAAACGCGGTATGTCCGGGTCCTGTGTGGACTCCTCTCATCCCAAGTACCATGACCACCGAGGCACAAGAACAGTTTACGTCTCCCATGGGACGACCCGCTCAGCCGAGTGAAATTGCCACGTGCTTCGTCTTCCTGGCCAGCCAAGACAGCAGCATGATCAGTGGCCAGAGCCTTCATCCAAATGGCGGGGTGGTGGTCAACGGCTGAGGAGGCAGGAAGAATGGTACACGGTGCAAGGTTCCTGGTGGACAAGGAGAAAGTTGAAGGGGACTCACGCTAGATAATCCATATACCACCAGGTCGAAAGAATACGGTTGCCCTGCCAAGTGGCAGCCTCGTCGAACGGCAAGCCTTGTCTGCATTTTCCCCAGTTAAGGTATGCCTCCATGGTGGCGGTTTTATGATTTGACTTCCATTTCCCTCAACTTCTACCATACACCCACCCCGCGAGACTAGGATCCCATCGTGTCGGGCAACTGGGAGGTGAAAGTAGTATGCGTAGTACTAATACAAATGTGGTATTAGAGTGCCAAGAATAGCCGAATTTGGGGTTGTTTAGCTGTTGCCTGCCTGAATTTCGCCTACTGCGATTAGAGTTCATGTTTTGTTTCCTTCTCGTCATGGACATGAACAAGTCAAGGTAGGAGATGGCTTCTTGATATCGCTCTTCTTTACTTCATTTTCCGATTCAACGAATTTTCTCCAGCCCAGCAGACACAGAACGGCGACACAGTTCTGGCCCCCCCCACCCTCTGGGAAAGTCTAGTGACGCTGGCGACCATCCTCTGACTCATTGTGCAACATCAAGCATAGTAGACAAGGAGTGGTTTCTCTTTCATCGCATGTCTATCCCAACAAGACCCGGGATATTTCGATTACCTGAGATCTACTCCTGTCTCTGACAGCTCGAAGGGATGAGTACCACAGATCGCCCTGCAAAAGCATACTCGTGCATCAGGTGTTTTGAGCGCAAAGTCAAATGCGACAAGCAAAATCCTTGCTCGAATTGCGTCAAGTCCAAAGTCGACTGTGTCTTCCGCATCCCACCGGCACCTCGCCGGCGTAAGAAGAGGCCTCAAGAGGAGTTATTGCTGGCCCGGCTGAAAAAATGCGAGGATCTCCTTAAAAGCAAGGGTATCAGCATTGATAGCCCGGACATTCCAGGCCCATCATCTACATCCCCCACCGACACCGTTCCCGGTGCATCACATAACCTTCCAGACGCTGTTTTGAGAGGGAGTCAAGCCGAATTCTACGCCTCGCCTGACACAACCGTCAAATCGGGACAATTGATTGTCGATCATGGTAAATCGCGCTTTATTGAAAACAACCTGTGGACAAGCGTGTCCAGCGAAGTAAGACATGTGATTCATCATTCCACGAACCCAACACACCCCTCCCCCCCTTTTTCCTCCGTAAACATGACTAACACATCTGTACAGTTCCAACAACCCAACGACGTTATCGCAGAGTATTCAGAAGATGAGGATGAGATCGGCTCCCCAGTCGAAGAGAGTACAGACTTTCTTCTCGGCTACACCCCAACAAGCAATTCAATCCAGCAATTTCATCCTTCGCCGGATCACATTTTTGTGCTTTGGCAGGTATTTCTCGAGAACATCAATCCCATGACCAAAGTCATCCATCAACCAACGCTTCAAGAGACCCTAGTCCAAGCTACGTCAAATCTTGATAACCTGCCCAAGGGCCTGGAAGCTTTGATGTTCTCCATCTACTGCTCGGCCGTGTTCTCGATGGGTGATGATGAATGCGAAATGAAATTTGGTGAAACTCGCAAGGTTCTCCTGGCCAGGTATCGCCACGCGACCAGAAAAGCGCTGGGTAGAGCCAGATTTATGGGCACCTCAGATCCCGTGGTCTTGCAGGCCTTTCTTTTTTACCTGCTCACAATGCGAGAAGACTACGATTCTCGAACCGTGTGGACTCTTTCGGGCGTGGCCAGTCGGGTGGGACAAGCGATGGGAATTCATCGGGATGGAACCCTTCTAGGATTGCCCCCTTTCGAAACAGAAATGCGACGGCGCTTGTGGTGGCAGATTTCCATCTTGGACTTTAGATCGGCGGAACTCAGTGGGTCCGGCCGATTTGGCGAATTCAGTCTCTCAGACACTCAACTACCAAGCAATGTCAATGACGCCGATATTTATCCGGGCATGACAGAGCCACCGGTTTCGCAAACAAGGCCCACCGAAATGGTATCTTGCCTTCTCCGTGCCGAGTTTGGCCATTTTTGGAAGGAAAAGCTCCTCAAGAGATCGACCATTGCCTTCGAGAATCTACGAATCTCATCACCCTGGACCACTACCCTGGACGAGAGAGATGCCAGCATCAATGAACTCGAGCAGCGGATAGAAGAGAAGTTCTTGAGATACTGTGATCCTTCCATCCCCATACAATTTCTCGCCGTCATCATTGGAAGAGCGGCCGTTCATAGCATGCGACTCATGGCTCACCACCCACGGAAATACAGCCATCCTGACGATGTTCCAGCTTCGGAGCGAGAGTATCTCTGGCACCTTTCGGTCAAACTTCTCGAATCTGACAACCTGGCCCATTCATCCAAGGGCTTACACAGGTTTATGTGGCACTCCAATGTGTACTTTCAATGGCAAGCCTTCATTTACATCCTGAACCAACTGAAGACACACACGATCGGGGATGAAGTCGACAAGGCATGGCAACAAGTCGATGAGATTTTTCACCATCATCCGAAGTTTGTTACAGATAGTCGAAGGCCATTGCATGTGGCTGTGGGAAGTTTATGTCTCAAGGCATACGATGCGAGAGAACGAGCACTTCGAGAAAAGACAAACGGCGTTTTCCCCAAAGTGGTGCCGGAGTATATCCAACTCCTTCGAGAGCAACGTCGAAATGCTCTTGTGCAGCGGCCGTCGACGAAGCTTGAGGGAGAATTGATCAAGGAAAATTTCGCTGCTGGAGATTTGTCAGCCAGGCCATGGCAGGATAACCTTTCAACCCCAAGAACCTACGGCTCTCAAATCTCCAACCAAGCTGCGGGAGGTCAGCTTCCCCTACCAACTGTTCCGCAACCTCCGATGTCAGCCTTACCTGTTGACGCCATCATGGACGCCTCCGATCCCAATCTGGCGCAGGATCTCGGTATAACAGATATGCCGATGGACTGGGCTCAGTGGGACTACATGATTCAGGATTTTGACCTGTCGTCCAGATGAGATATTACCGTGAAGCATATGACCGTCACGTTTTGAAATGTGTGTATGCATTTGCAAGCGGGAATCAGAATCTTCCGCTCAATATCAAGATGTATGATTAGGCCCACTTCCCTCAAAAGTTTGACATCGGCGAAGAGATCATCCAACTTCGTAATCGAGGACGATTGCCGCCGGCATGCTCGCTCCAGGCGAAGAAGGATATCTCTCGCAGTCTGAGATACTCGCCCCAAATTACAGATGGGCTAGATATACTATATCAACTCGAACGCAATGTATGATATTTTCAATACACTATGACTAGATCATGTAGCCTCCCTGAAGGCCAAGCCTTGGAGAAGGCTTGATTCCTTGAGACACGAGGCTGGGCATCTGCGGCCTGATGAGGCTGAGTTTCAACCTTGACCCCCACGTTCTGCTGGCCGCCAAAAATATGTACCCGACATGTTTCAGGCTCAGCCCCATGTTGAGCAGCTGCCATCATCCATTTTGCTTACGTCGGTCGCATTTCAATTAACACCTCAGACATCTCCGTAGCAAGAAAGACGACGGTGTCGGCATATGGGCTGCTAAAGCTCTCACGTTGGTACGCCCAGCATTATTAGGTCGCCCGTGCGTGGGCCCAATGGGCGTTTCCTTGAAAATCTGAGGTTCATCAAGGAGTCATGGATCCTCTTAGCATCACAGCCAGCATCATTGCGGTCCTCCAAGCAGCCAATGCGGTCATATCCACATGCTATGATTTCAAAGCCTTGTTGAAAGATACGCCGTGGGCCCTCACCCGCATCATCTCCGAAGTGAAGGATTTGCGCAATGTTCTCGAAACTCTCGATCAACTGACTGAGCCGACGCGGAACTCGACTACTTCCGTTAAAAAGAAGCGACGCTTTGAGATCCTCTGTGACCCTCAGAACGGTCCGCTATCCACATGTCTGTGCGAACTGAATGCCTTGGAACAACTGCTGGGGACTCGCTCCCGCCACCAACCTGGTTCCCTGACCAAAGCGCTGCTGCAAGCTGTGACGTGGCAGACGAAGGAGAAGGAGGTACGATTGTCGTTGGAAAAAATCGAGCGATGCAAGAGTACTCTCAACTTGGCCATCACAGCAGACGAAGCGTATGCCGTGGTTTCTCTCCCCCGTATTTGATATTTGAGGCAACAACGCTTTTATTTCTGATTCACATTCACATCCCGCACGCCTTTTGATCAGATGCTAACTCGTTGGTGTGCAAGATCCGTCCTCCATGACATCCAGGACATGACATCCTCTATGGCAGCCGCTGTAGAGAGTATGGGGACGAATATCGAGCAGCTTGTTCAGCGACAAGAAGTGAAAGAACTTGGTGAGTGTCATTCCCTTTGGACATGGAGACAATCAGGCCCTGATGATGATTAGACCAGGCTCAGAAAAGCATATTACACTGGCTATCAGCCACTGACCCATGGGAAAGCCATAATGCTGCGGTAAAAGCTCATCAGGAGGGCACCAATAGCTGGTTTATGGATTGTGAAGAGTTCAACCAATGGATCACAGCGAAAAGGGCTTTTCTCTGGCTCAGCGGGTTTCGTAAGTAGCCCGAAGATATTCATCGCTATCTTCATGGTTTCTTATTCGTCAACAGCGGGCGCCGGGAAAACGATTTTATTGTACGATGCCCTCTCACCCATTGAAATTCTCCGAACATTCTTTCTGATATTTCTAGCTCCAATACCGTCAATTACCTGTGTCGACAACTGAATAGCCTTCAAGATGGCACCCAGATGGCCTTCTGCTATTGCGACTTTCGGAGAAGCGAGACCCAAGATGTTGTGAATATGGCAGGATCTCTGCTCTCGCAACTCTGCTCTCACACGGGTTTTATTCCTGAGGAACTTGAAGAAGCGTTCCACCAAAGCCAAAGCGGTGGCACGACCAAACGACCGACCTTGTCTCTGATAGGGAGAATTTTGGAGATTCTTGCTGTCGAGTCCAAGGTGATGCTCCTGGTCGATGCATTGGACGAATGTACGCAACGACAGGAGGCAGCTGCATTCTTGTCTGACCTGCAGAGAACGCTCCCGCATACGAGAGTCCTGGTTACAAGTCGCGATGAACCCGACATACAAGCAGGCCTGCATTCATTCACACAAGTACGTATTGAAGACCACTTAGACGAAGTCAATGAAGATGTGCAGTCATATATTACCCGACGTCTGTCGTCGGATCGGAAGCTACAATGGCTCAACTCGTCGGTGAGGGAGGACATTTCTTCCCTCCTAATTGAGAAGTCTTGTGGAATGTGAGTCCAATAGACCTGGCCCTGAAAATCAAACGCTGACCTAGGAGGTTTCGATGGGTCCAATGCCAGCTTGACGCAATTGCAAACCTGCGAACTGTCAAAGCCATTCGGACTGCTTTGAACGAGCTGCCCAAAGGACTGGATGAAACGTATGACAAAATTTTGATCAAAATTTCACCTCCTGATATCGAAATTGTCCGCCGAATTCTTCTCTGGGTCTCGTTTACAGTGTTTCCTTTGACGCTGAGAGAGGTTCACGAGGCTGTCGCCATCGAACCCGATCTCGACCATTTGGATGAAGAATCTCGATTACGCAGTCCCCAAGATATATTGGACCTTTGCAGTAGTCTTGTCCATGTCTCCGAAGAAGGGCACATTAGACTGGCTCACTTGTCAGTGAAAGAATATCTCACATCACCAGGCATTCGCAAAAAAGAAGCAGTCTCGGTATTCGCCCTTGAGTCCAACAGTGCCAACCTGGAGCTGGCAAAGTATTGTCTGACCTACCTCTTTTTCAACAACCTTTCATCAGGCCCATGCCCAACATCCCAGACCTACACGGAAAGAATGATTCGATATCCACTATTGCAATACGCCGCGGTGTGTTGGACTTATTTTGTCCGAGAAACTACACCGACGCCAGAGTTACGACAGTTCATTTCCAGATTCTTCAGCCCGCTGTGTCGCTCGACTTTCATGTCCTGGGTCCAAGTCTTGAATGCTGTCCATGCGAGTTGGGATTTCTATCCTCGGCACACCACTCCATTATATTATGCCGCCTCTTTTGGCCTTACGGAGACAGTGGCCGACATGATCACCAATCCTGAAGTCGACTTGAACGCTCCGGGAAGTCGTTTTGGCGGTACCGCTCTCCACGCAGCAGTCTTGCGACAGCACACTTCTGTCATGAAAGTTCTCCTCGATGCAGGAGCCGATCCCAACCAGCCGGACTGGAACAAGATCTATCCGCTTCACACGGCCGCGAGTTATGGCAATGAAGAAGTCGTCAAGTTGCTTTTAGACTCCGGCGCGTCTCCCGAAGTTCATGACGAAGAGGAGAGGACACCAGGCGAATGGGCTCTTGAAGCGGGTAGCTTGGAAGCAGCTAGACTAGTCTTCAATGCCATTCAACTGCCCTTTAGAGAGGGAACTGAAGTGACTGGAGTCAGTTTTACGGAATCTTGGAGCGATGATAAATTCCTCACCCCCTCGAAAGCTTCCAAGAGTATCGTCATTAGCCGGACGCAAGACGAAAGCAAGAATTCTATCACGGACGGCCTCAGAAAATTGGCAGCCACTCAACAAGTATGCAAGAACAACAATGAAAATCTGATCTGCGATCAGGACATCTCTATTCAAGAGAGAAAAGACGATCGCACATCCACCACCACGGTTTCCCATGATGACCACCAACAGCAACTACAAAAAAGGGCTCATTCTTCTTGGACTCTCCTTCAGAAACAGAAGGAACGAACCACGAACAAAATGCCATAACATTCTGCCGGGCATACCAGCGACGTCGGCTGTCTGCCTCCAACAGTAACTCTATCACCTCTGTCCCGTCCATCTTACTCTGGCAGTGTTGCAAATGTTGGTACAGTCCAACCATTTCCGACACGTATGTGTGCCGAGAATGTTGCCATCGTCGTTGTCCTCGCTACAAGACTGACGGTGTATCTGCGACCTCGGAGATGTCGACGCTAGAGGGTTGAGGGATTTCAAACACCGCTTCTAGTTGATTAGAACTTACTTGCTCTCTGGGAATCTCCGGCTATATATCAGCTTTACCTACATCATTGGTTTCGGATCTGGTTTAGGATGTTCTTTCGGACTACTCAAGATTATGAACTGACGAGAGCGTATGTAAATCTTTGAATGAATTTCTCCATTTTTATATCCTACATATCTCCCTCCTTCCCCCCATACATGACTCACATAATCAGTGCTCGCTTTTCATCCAAATCAAAAGCAACTTACTAACCCCCCGAAAAGATATCGCCATGTGTCGAAGACACCTGGACCAAATCCAATCAGCAACCCGGACGTCCAGTATTAGATCGTACAAATCCAGATCTCTGCAGCAGCTCCACCCAACCATCCCTTTTCCCTCCCAAAAACAAAAAGAGAAGCAAGTAAACGTCCTCTTAGACTTTTGTCCGGTTCCAGCGTGCAAATCACTTGCTCACTTACTCTTCCTCTCCGCATCGTCTATAGGCTTCGGATCCTCTGTGCGGTACCACTCGCCATTAAATGCGTTGACAAGCCACTTCGCCAACTTATCATACACGATATGATTAGCGTTGTGGAAGAGGATACTGTGATCGCTATCAGGGAAGAAATGGACATCGTAGTTCTCGATACCCGCAAGGTCAAACTTGTCGAGCAAAGTCAGCGTGTTCTGCATGTGAACATTGTCATCCGCGACGCCATGCATGATGAGGAAACGAACATTCTGCGCGATCGCTGTCACGTTGGTGATGGCCGTGTTGGAGTATCCTTGTGGATTGTGCTGTGGCATGCGCATATAGCGTTCCGTGTAGATGGAGTCATAAAACCGCCAGTCCGTCACGGGGGCCACGGACATGCCGTACTTGAACGTCTCGCCTGCGTCGGTCTCGAGGACTTTGAGCGTCATGAAGCCGCCGTATGACCAACCCCAGATGGCGATGCGCGATGCGTCGACGTACGGTTTCTCCGCCCAGATTTTCGCCGTCGTGATTTGGTCGTGCGCCTCGTACTTGCCAAGTCGGTTGCGAACGATCGTTCGCGCTTTGCGACCGATGAACCCTGTCCCACGCCCATCGACAGTTACTACTATGTAGCCTAGTGAGCTCGTGATGTAGGCTTGGAAATCCACTTGGAAGCGTCGGTTAACCATTTGAGAACCGGGGCCGCCGTACAGGTAGAAGAGCACGGGATATTTCTTCTTCGCATCAAAATGCGGAGGGCGTCGTTCTACAACTTGTAATGTGTATCCGTCGATGGTGACGTTTTGAAAGATTTGGTGTGGAAGTTCGTGTGATGAGGCCATTTGGGCCAAAGCTTTATTGTCTTCCACAACTTGTTCAATCTTCTCGGGATTGGCTGGTGTAGAGACGACTTTCTGATAGGGAATTCCAGGACCGTTGTATGTCAGACTAACAAAGCTACCTCCAGAAGAGAACGAGGAATCCCAGTATGCTGCTTCATCGGTGGGAACGAGGGATTGCATATCGGTTCCGTCGAGCTTCACGCTGTATAAATGCCGTTGAGTCGGCGCTTCTTTGGCTGCGATAAAATAGACCAAATTGCTCACAGGATCAACTGCCGCAGCTCCACCGTCTACCTCCCAGTCTCCCTTTGTAAGCATGATAGGGATTGAGCTGTTTAGCGGAGAGAAGTAAGCCAAATGGTTGCGGTTGTCAGATATGATTGTGTCGACATAGCCATCAATTGGCCGATCATTTCGAGGGTCAGCGGGGATGTACTTTGTTTGTTGGGTCGGCTCTATCCATCCTCCATCCACATCATTGAGATCGACGGTTCTGACGGTTTGACCTGTCTGGGTGATAACATCTACTAGAACCACACGGACGCGGTCACTTTCTCGGTTTGATTCCGACACCAAGGCTTTGCCGTTGTCCGCCCACACGATGTTGAAGATGATTCGGTCATCGTCTGGGAACCCACCAGCAATATCGACGGTGAAAACTTGTTTCTTGGAAATATCGTAGAACAGCATATCCACCACCGGATTGGGAGCTCCGGCTTTGGGGTACTTGATCTGTTTTACTTCCGGGTAGTTCTCGAGACCTTCGATCGGCTTCTTTCCACTTGGTCTCGAAAGGAAATATTGGACAGGGTATTCAGGAACCATGGTTTCATTCGTGCGGAGAAACGCGATATATCGGCCATCCCTTGCCCACCATGCGGCAGAATTGGTGCCCAAGACTTCTTCCTCGTAAGCCCAGTCGGGAATGCCGTAGAAATATTCCGGGCCGCCGTCTTCGGTGATTGTGATGACTTGGGGCGAATCCAGAGATCTCAAATAGAGATTATTATCCCTGGTAAATACCACCGAGTCACTTTTTGGTGACCATTGAGCCAGTTGTATCCTCGAGTCTGGAAATGCGGGGTCCAAGGGCTGAACGTTTTGCGTCTCAACATCCAAAATAAAATAGAGTCCGACGAACGAATGTCGAAAGACCTTTTCTCTCTTCGATAGCAGGAGGACATGCTTCATATCCGGGCTGACCCAAAAGTCATCCGTCAACAGCCGTTGTCCATTGGCATTGAACCAACCACTTTTCACCAATGTTCTGCTTTCGAAAGCGTTCAGCGACGAGGCACGGTTCCGAATGTCTTCTACCATCAGGTAGTCCTTTCCAGGCTGATTTATTTCCAACAATAGACCGTCCTCGCCATTGGGACCAGCAATCCATTCGATCGAGGCATGTTTTGGCTGCCACAGTCCTGCTTGAATTTGCTCGAGCGTGACTTTCTTCCCGGCGCTTTTTATAGGTGTATCATGGTCGTAATCTAACGTAGAAGCATGTTTATAACGTCCACCGGCCAGAAAAACAACTAGAGCCAAGGCCCAGCCAACAACTCCTACAATGGAAATGGTCCATATGGTCCGCCGAAGGCCTTTTGACATGCGCTGTCCACGAATGGTGTAAATTTGGTCCTTGAACGCGGGTAACTCAGGATCGCTATCACCGTCGCGGTAGCGTGAGGGTTTCGGGGGCTCTTTTGCCGAATACCCCGAGTTCAAATTCTCGAGAACTAGGGATGTTGTGGAAGCACTCGTGACACTCTCCTGGGATGGTCTTGGGTAAGGCCCCGCGGATGATGATTCCTCTTCTTTCATTAAGCCTTGTCTCTCCTCTGCCAAACTCTCGCTAATCCTCTGGCCCATGATTGCCGCCGGAGGTCGCCGCCGAGGGGAGGCGTTGAACACGTCGTAGTTGAAAGTGAGGGAAGTTGGCCTCGCATTGGTCGGCTCGGAGTTATCTGTACATGATAGGGGACGAGGAGGGAACTGCGAGACAGCACTATCGACGTCCCTGGGGACTGTGGCCGAGACCCTTTTACGAGGAGATCTCAAGGGACCCTCTTTTGCATGCAGGTCAGTGATGATCTGAGCAGTGGCCGTGGACAATGTGGACGCTGATGTTGACTGCGCCGTTGGAGTTGGAGACGCGGAGGACGCCATGCTGCTTGCTCTCTCATTGGCCAAACTGCGCAACGATGTCAACGGGCCCAATCGCCGCAGTCTTTGCTTCTACGTCCACGCATGTTTTCTATTCTCCCTTCGATCTGTATTGCAGCCCTACCGATGGCCAGTTTGTTCGATTGAAGATGCTCTGTTTGCAGAACATCTGGATGTGGCACCTCAACCCTCGACGCGTTCGTCTGTGTTCCGCAAACGGAATACATACACTCAGCTAGTTCAATCGACCACTCCCTACCGCCATTTCGACGCCTGCATCAATCCGACATCCTGAAGGCCTGCGCGACTCCTCACCCTTCGACTTGCGCCTTGCCAGTGATAAAATTTGAAAATATACCGGAAACAAGACACCGACACACCACGCATATAGCCAGAGAGGAAGTAGCCCGCAATATAAAATCTGTCTCACGAAGTTCAGCTTTCTTCCTCGGCGATTTCACTTTAGGTCCACCGAGCATAACGATAGAAAACTCAAGTAAGAGATATCGGCGTTGACACAGCTAGTATGGGAAGGACCATTACAGCCAAGGAACTCGCGGTTTTTTATATGGTCCGCTACCACATGTCTTCATGTCCTTGTTGATGAAGAATGCTTTGACGAAGACAAGTAAGCTCACTGCGGCAGCGATGACACTGCGGGTCAGAATGGAAAAGCCCCATGGCTACATATCTAGCATATTTCTGACGCTATTATTCATTGGTTCGGCAATGCTCATAAGGCTGCCTTTCTTGATTACTGTCCGCGGCTGTCGCGTTATGTTCAATGTCTCTCTGACCTTCTGCGTCCCGGAATCTCCTTTCTCATTCAAGAGCGTGCCTCCTCGTTCAGGATGCGTTGGATTTGTGGCACACTGTTAGTAAAAAAAACAAATACAAAGACGGGAACCACACTGCAGGCTAAATTTCCATTCGTTTCCACCTCACCCTGCATCATGACTCGAAAGTCATGAATTCCAACTTTTCCGCAGGCTTTCCTCTCCCCTTCCAAATTCTTCTCTTCACTCAACGATGATGACCTTGATGTTCCAAGGTCTTGACGTATCTAACAAATGCCTTCTTGTGCACCATACCCTTGAACTCTCCCTCGTTTAACACGCAAATGTACCTGAGCCCCAATTTCACGAAACACTGGTACACAAGGTCCATGGGCGAATGCATATCCAACGCAACAGGTGCGGGGTCAATGTATGCTGTAAGATCTACTGGATTCAAGCTTGCAGGATCTTCTCCATCGGATTCACGACCGGAATCGTACCCTGTCTCTTCAAACGCGTCCCAGTAACGATTATGCGTATTGTGTGCATGGTTAATAGTGGAGAGGAGACAGAGCGCATTGTCCTCATCTTCGACTCTGTCCAAGGCGAATTCTAGGTCAGGAGCTGGAATAAGACCCACCAGGATTTTGTCTCGAAGGATAGGCAAACCGCCGTCAAACTCGCCAAGGTATTGTAATCGTCGAAGTTTCGCCCGTAGATCACTGGCCTTGACCAATGGAGATATTGTAATATCAATGACTTTGTCTCGTCGAAATCGTGGGGTGATGTCGCCGAGTTCTGAGTCGAAAACTGGACTGCTCTTGTTGTCTAAGAACGGATAAGAATTCATGTCTGTCAATAGGTCGTAAATGCTTAATGGCTCGACAGCATCTGCGGTCCACTTGGCACACAGCACCCCCAGAGAAAAGGGCAACACATGGTCCAGGCTTCCAGTCAGTTCGAATAGGATGACCGCCAGTGTAACCGATAAACGGGTGACACCACACATTGTTGCACCAGCAGCCACCAAGGCGTACACACCAGGAGTGACACAAGCTTCAATATCTCCAGATTTCTGACATTCTCCCCACAAGAAGAAATCGGGAAACTTCAACACGACGTATTGGGTCAGGTGACCAACAATGCGTCCCATCAAGCCGCCAACGACCATAGAAGGCACATAGATGCCCGCGGGCACTTTGATTCCAAACGTGATGATGGTGAGAAATGCTTTGATGACGAAAGCTACACTTAGATAACCAATGACTGGCAGAATCTCGTCCTTCTTGGGGCAAAGTCCATTGTCCGATGGCTCGTGGCAAGGACTTGCCAGTTCGAAGAGGAGTTCTGTAACGGCCAGGCGAGTGTATCGATTCCAGAAGCCGATGAGACCGGTGACGAGTGCGACCAGGAACACTTCGAGCATGGGATAACTTTTGATGATTTTTATTCGACGAAACGTAGTGGCCCAAAATCGGGATGCTTTGATGAAGAGCGCGCCTGCGAGGCCTCCGGCGAAACCGAGAAATGCAAAGTTGAAAAGTTCGAAGAAGCGCCAATCGGTGAAATAACGGACTTCAAACAGCACAATTTTGGATGTGCCGTAGGGGTTCAAGAACTTCAATGATAGTGCCGCGACAATGCAGCAGAAGAACGTTCGAAATAATGTCTTCGGTGGAAAGTAATAGCTGACTTCTTCCAGACTGAAAAGAACTCCTCCCAATGGTGAACCAAATGCCACCGCCACGCCACTCGCAGCACTTGCTGATAGAACTTCCCTTCTTTTACCATCGTTGAGGTTGTATTTGGAGAACAATCTGCAAGCAATATTGCCGACACACGTGGCAATGTGAACGTAGGGGCCTTCTTTGCCCAAGCTCATTCCCGAAGCCGCACTCAAGACGAGGGCGATGGTCTTGATAATGAGTACTCGGAGACCAAGGTATCCGTGGAGAACAAAGCCGCTGAGGATAACTCTGCATTCTGCAACACCGCTTCCAGCGGCCGAGTAGTAGATATTGGGAGGGATCTCGTCCGACGTGAGAGGCCGAACGCTGCCAGGCTTGTCTTCATCCGTCTCTTCGTTGACATCTCTTCTGATGGCGCCCAAATCCTCGTCGAAGGTGGAAGCGATTTGCGACGGAACCACAGTCTTGGAATACAAGGTGAGGAAACAGGACAAGCATGCCAGAGCCACTGATCCGATGATAAAGGCCAGGTAGTCAATCGACGACTCTTTGAGAGGAGATGCACGAACGAGCCCCGACCAGGTCGTCCAACGTTCGCAAGTTCGTTCTCCGGCACAGCAACCGGCTCGACTGAGATACCATGCCCCTCGACAGACGCCTCGTTTGAGATCGAAGATGGATGACTCGGTCACATCGACAAAGTATGCTATACCGGCGATAAGGACACCAATGAGGGCAACGAGAATCCATCCTTGAACAGAATCGAAGAACAGCCAAATACGTCCTCGAACTCCCCTTCTTTTTCTCAACTCCAGGACTCGGTATCCATCAGCAATACTGTCATGGACCCAATCGGTCGAGGTAAACTGATCGTACCACAACCGGTCATCTCTCGAGATAGATCCCATAATTGACTGTTGTAACTTCGGTGTTCTTAGACCAGAGCTCCGCGTCCATATCGGACTCGTCTGTCCAGAAGGTCGGGCACTATGAAATCGACGCCTGTGCAGACTCCCACTGTAGCTATTTACTCTTGAAAGTTGCCGGGACCTTGGTGACTCGGGCATGCTTTCATTGTACCGGCGCGCAGGCTCATGACCTGTTCCCAGAAGGGCACTCGTCTCGGTTGACCCAGGAGTCATGATCAGGGAGGGTGGCAGTCGGGATCTCACTTCGCTCGTGGACAGCGAATTGGTCACTCGGCGTTGAGTCTCTGGGGGGGACGCGGTAGTGGTGGAGGTGTGATAGGAGAAATAATCGACTTCATCATGTTCACTCCGATCTTGAAAGGAGACATAGGACTTCGGCATTGTGATTGTTCAAATCTTGAGGCAAGAGAGACGCCGGAACGAAGGTAGGGCCGGGAACGACGTCTCGTACAGGCAGACGCCGCCATGCGAAGGTCATCAGCTGGCCATGGAACGAGGCGTCAACACGCTCGTGGAGGGGCGTGGAAAGCAAAAGGATCTAGAAGAGACTCTGGATGTTTAGATTGTCAGCAGTGATTCAGAAATGACCGAGACTATATCAGCCGGGCAAGGTCGTCTGCAGGACAGATGAATGGTACGCAAATGGTCCGAAGCGTTGTTGATCAGGTGGAACGGGCTGTGAACCGTTAGTATCCGATATCATCTGACGAGTCAGTGAGCGACGGTCTGGTAGTTCGGTGATTTTGACTTCGGCAACGCGTTCGAGTTGGAGTCGAAGAAGAGGACAAAGCCAGCACCGCAGAACGCTGGAATGATGTCGCCCTATTGTCAGCGATATGAGAATATCGTGGAGGGGCAAAAGGGACGGTCGTATCAAGTCTCAAAGCTACCAGTTCTGGTGGGTTTTGGGCAGGATTTTAGGTCTTCATTGGCTGCTTGGCTTTGGTAATAAGTCGGATGAGTACAGGAGAGTGGGCGAGAATAGGCTGCTGGTGGTGACCTCGGCTGCAACATGTATCTTCAATCAGTCGTAAGGAACGATGAGATGGTTAGCACCAATGACGATGCCGTGCAGAGTCTTGCAGCCGGTGCAGGGATTGATAGGAGCATAACATCTGCAGCACTATGCGATTCGCTCGGTATATGCACCTGGCAGGCATTCACATCTACCAGATGAGAAGGGGTGCTCTTGGGGGGTTTGCCGTCAAACCCTAGGAAGTGACGACGACTTTACGCGGACGGGCAAACAAAACCACACAATGGTAGGCCCCTGCGTTCTCGAGATACAATATATGATAGAATAGCTCCATGTGTTCTCGCACGGTTTCCTCTGCTGTTCTCCTGCTCCCCTTTGCCATTCATACTGTAGACAATGTCTCATTTCCCCGATCTCAATGCGTCTACTCGCTCTGTCGGGTCTTCTCTCAAGACATATCCTCAATTCCTTCTGTTCGGCGACAGCATTACCCAGGGTTCGAGCCATGTCTTTCATTCCTCTCTGTCCGAATGGTATTCCAGGCGACTAGATGTCCTCATCCGTGGATTTAGCGGATATACGGCCCCCGTCGGTTACGACACTCTACTCCAATTCTTCCCCGCGGTGCCTCCGTCCGATGTTGTCCCTCGAATCCGACTGATGACAGTTTTCTTCGGAGCAAACGATGCCTGCCTCGCAGGGACTCCGCAGCACGTCCCCATCGGGGAGTACAAACAGTATCTGAGAAATATAGTCAACTATGAAGGCGTGAAGCTACACCAAACAAACGTGGTCTTGATAGTGCCTGCTCCCGTCGACGAGTGGCAGCTTGCAACAGGCGAAAGAAAGGCCGCCACAACGGCGAAATATGCATCTGCCTGTCGAGAGGTCGGACAAGAATTGAACCTACCCATTCTTGATCTTTGGACAATCTTCATGCTCAAGGCAGGTTGGAAGGAGGGTTCAACAGATGCCCTTATAGGGAGCAAAGCAGCACCACAGAACCAAGTGCTTGGGGAGCTGTTGTCGGACGGGCTACATTTCACGCCTGCGGCATATAGACTGGTGTTCGAGGAGCTGGTCAAGATTATTCAGAATGAGTTGCCCGACCAAGTGCCAGAAAATCTTCCATTTGTTTTTCCGGACTGGAGAACGAAGTTGGGAGCAGAAATGTGGCGTTAGGTGGAACAGAGGGGGAGGGAATAGAGATCATGGGAAAGGACAAACCGATGCAAAAGGTTCATGATTTCGCGACTCTAGATACAGGAAGGACTGGCAAAGACAGGTATAGACTTGGGAGCCTGCGGTAACAATCTATTTTTCTGTCGACCTGTCAGGAAAGGAGTGACCAAAACGCAATTCAAACATGACTGGTGGTGCCGGGAGTGGAGTGTGGACGAGTGGCAGGCAATGCCGAGACTTTCGACCTGAAGATGGAAAAGATGATGCCCAAGAGGTCCGGAATGAGAGAACCAAGTCTATCCTTCTTCACTCTCGTCGTCGCTTTCAGCCTCTTCCAGCCATTGCAAGAACTTTTCGGCAGCTTTGCGAACCTTTCGGCTGGTGCTCAGGTCGACATATTTCTTGCTGGCTTTTTGACCCCAAGCTTTGGCAACCTCCTCGCTGACAAGATCATTTTGGTAATAGCCCATGAGAATGGCGGGGACTTGAGGGATGAGCTGGGGATGATCGTTTCCAACGAAACGCTCAGTGCCACCAAGGAAGGCTTTCTGGTGTTTTTCGGACTCGCCAATCATGGTCTTGAGCATGCTGGCCCGGGCTGGGATCTGTTTGACAATGTTCTCGTCGAAGATGGTCTGAGCCAACACCGTGAGCGTCTTGTGTTTAGATTCGATGCCCAATTCTTTGGCCTTCTTATAGATATCGACATCGTCGACCTTGCTGATACCGCCCTTGGCTTTGGTTTCATCGATAATCCAGGTTCCGAGCTGGTCGTAGACATTGGCGGCGCCATTCTCCTCGCCATCCTCGTCATCATCAAAGGCGAGAGATCGCTTGAGGTCGGACGGAAGTTCTTTGGCACGAGCGGCGACGGCTTCAGCGGAAGTATCGACAGCCCATTCCTCATCCTTGATTTCTCCATTGGTCTTGTTTTCAATCACCTTGGCATCGGCATTGATCTGTTTGGTAAACTCGTCGTCGCTGCCGGCCGCAATTTCCACGTCACCATCCTCCGCATCTCCTTTATCGGAATTGGATTCATGAGGACTGCCGCCATTCATAGATCCATTCTCCTGGCTCTCGGCCTTGGCCCTGTCACGTCGAGACATCTTCTCCTTTTTGACCTTCTTTCCACCCTTTGGCTCATTCTTGAGAATAAATCCGCTCAGTTTGTGGCGCAAGTCGACTTGGGTTCGTTGACCACATGCTTTGCAGTCCAACAAGATGCGTCCATCCTTGATATTGATTTCGGTCTCGGGGTTCTTGCACGCTTTGCAGAGAACAAACTTGGAGATGAAGCCGTCCAAGGAATCTTGCAGTTTGGATGCTTCATGGGCCCCGTTGATGATCCAGCGGTCGTCCTTCGGATTGGTGTTCGTTTGAGCACCAAGTTCGAACCCGAAGTATTTGATGACATAGGCTGGCGGACGGGCCAGGGAAGCCGAGACGCTGGGAAGGTTGGCGACAACGGTTCTATCGGAATGGTTAGCGTGCACATAAACAGATGGGTTCATGTGCTTTACTTGATTCCGTTGCCTTTTCCTTCAATCTTGGACTGCAATCGCTCCATCTTGTAGCGATAGAAGGGATCGGTAACATCCCGACGAATGTTGATCGTAGCCATTTTGAGGGATAGTTATTCAACTGGGATGAATTTGGAGAGAATGAACCAAGGTCTTGATATCTTAGACGGTAGCAGAGAACAACGGCGTGTGAACGATTCTTTCAGAGAGGCCAGACATGCGTGGATATCACCACTGGGTTGCGAGATATAACATGAAGGATTGCCGCGGGAAGTCGTATCAACCATAAGATGATCTCGCAGGACTACAAGGATCTTTGCGGGCCGGAAATATGTCCAGCTTTTGCTTGGTTTTGGTTTTGGAAGAGTGAAAGACTGCCCGATACATGAACAATCGAGGCTGCACTGGATTCGAGGACTTGGGATTTCGGTAGGGTTGTGTGAGGATGGGAAACAGAGGACCTGTCGCGTTGGAAGGTTGAAGCAGTGGAACAGCAGTCAATAGGTTCTGTCGTTGTGATGAAGATGATGAGAATGCCTGATGGAACAGGGGAATTCTCGTTTTGTTTGTTGGCTTTGGAAGTGATGATGAGAGGAAGAAAAAGATCCAGAGGGAGGCAAAAGACAAAAAGGCGAACCGGATTTTGAGTTTGGTTTGGTGCCTGGCAACCTGCGCTAATTAGCTTGCAATTTGTCAGTGGAGGCCGGACAAAGCAGTGAGTTGGCTGTGGTGGTTGACTGGGCTCCCTCTCAGGATTGCCGGGTGGAGGAAAAAGAAAAAAAATTAATTGAGTTCACTCTTAATGAGCGAGAGCGAGAGCGAAAAGGCCGAGGTGATGGTCGTGAGTGTAGCAATGTTAGAATGAGAAATGAATGTATTCGCCGAGTCTCTTGCGTCCTCTCTGATTCTGTGTCCTCTTTGCTTTTGATTTCGTGCCCTGGAGTCGAAGCGGAAGGGCACCTACTCGCAGCTCCAACCGTTTGCATCTCACTCCTGTCAGCTGGTGGTTGAGAGTAAAGATTCGTTTCGGTCACGACCTGAATGTGATTATTTCACTATCTTCCCAATCGGTAGGTCCATTGGCCACTTCAGAGTGATGCTAACCCGAATTCCTTGCATTCAAAGGCCCAGTGTCTTGTTTCCCTTCCGTACGTCCAAGCTTTGCTTGTCTCAGCAAATTCGTCGATGACACAATCAGGCTTGGTCGTGGATTTTTATTTTTCTCGAACGGATTCATTCCTCGGCGCCCATGTTGCGAACGGAAATCTTCTTTGCGTGTTTCAATCCGTACTACTTTTTCAAAGAATCGTTGATTCATCTTTCTCGAAGAGAACAAATAAAATAGGAGGATTCAGCTCTGACACAGATTCTGAAATGATTGGCAAGCAGCCTTTCCGTTTATCATTCTGTTCATAAGCCCGACAAAACCAGTCCAACAATGTTACCGGCTTCAACGTCCATACCCCCGATAGATTGGTCCTTGTACCTCGTCACCGACTCTACACCTGCAATCCTCGGGGGGAAAGACCTGGTCCAGGTCGTTGACCAGGCTATCCAAGGCGGAGTTAGCATAGTCCAATATCGAGACAAACATGCCGATACCAGGCTAATGATTGATGTTGCCACCAAACTTCACAATGTGACTCAAAAAAACAACATCCCTCTCTTGATCAATGATCGGCTTGATGTATGTATGGCCGTGGGGGCCGAAGGTGTTCACATTGGCCAAGATGACATGGATTGTGCCCAGGCCAGAAAAATTCTGGGACCTGATGCGATCATAGGAGTTACAGCCTCGTCAGTGGACGAAGCTGCGAAAGCCATCCAAGACGGTGCCAATTATCTGGGAATTGGCACGACCTTCGCCACCCCAACAAAGACCGACACAAAATCAATTATTGGCACTCGGGGCCTTCGGCAAATTCTGTCTTCTTGCTCAACAGGAACAGAGAAATCGGTTCCTTGTGTGGCAATCGGAAGTATAAACGCTTCCAACGTCCAGCGAGTGTTGCATCAATCTGCATATGGTTCCAACCGACTCAATGGTGTTGCCGTTGTGAGTGCCATCATGGCATCCACTGATCCTCAATCATCGGCCAGGACATTGCTCGACTTAATCAAGTCGACCCCCGAGACATATTACACCGCCGTTCCGCCAAGCGAGACGCCTGTTACCGACCTGGAAAGCCTGAAGGTTCAAATTCCCAGCATCATCAAATCACATTTTTCATCCTCGGTGATCTGTCACAATATGACGAACACGGTCGTTCAGAACTTTGTCGCGAATGTTTGTCTGGCTTCTGGCTCGTCACCCATCATGTCCGAGAACGGCGCAGAAGCCTCTGACTTGGCTCAACTCGGCGGCACCCTTGTGATCAACATGGGCACTGCAACGGCAGACAAGGTCAACGCCTTCATTGCCGGAATGAAAGCATATAATGCGGCCGGGGCGCCCATTGTGTTCGACCCTGTTGGTGGTGGCGCAACGGCTTTCCGTCGGGATACTGTGAAAAAGCTCCTCTCCTCAGGCTTCTTCAGTGTTATCAAAGGAAACGAAGGCGAAATCGGCTCTGTAGCTGGCACGTCCACCACGCAGCAAAGGGGTGTAGAGTCGGGCCCCTCCGTCTCCTCGGCAGATGAAAAAGCTCAACTCGTCCAAACCCTTGCACAGCGCGAAAATTGCGTCGTTCTCATGACGGGCAAGACGGACTATCTTTCCGACGGGGCGCGCACCGTGACAATTAGCAATGGGTCGCCTCTGCTCGGGAAAATCACAGGTTCGGGCTGTGCTTTAGGGGCTGTGGTGGCCAGCTACCTCGCTTTGCACCGAGAAGATAAGCTTCTCGCTGCACTGTCGGGAGTTCTACACTTTGAGATTGCAGCCGAGCGTGCAGAGGCCAGAGCTGATTGTAGAGGGCCCGGCAGTTTCATTCCGGCGTTTTTGGACGAGTTGTATTTGCTCGGTGAGGAAATCAAGAAGGACGAATTGAGTCCTAAGGACTTTGCGGCGCTTACCAAGGTCGAGCTCATCATGGCTGCTTGACGCTTGATGTCGAAAGAGCGGATTAGGTGCGGGGGAAAGGCTGGTGCGAAGAATTCTGAATCAAGGGCCAAACGGGACGTTCGTCTGATAGGAAAGTTTTCTCAATAGAAAGCTAGATAGCGAGTCAAGCAAATACAAAACAAGCCCGGAATATAATGTTTGTCAAGCAAATTTGTAGTCCAATCTCAGCTATGTCTATATTTGTCGTGCGCCATGTATCCCCTGCCTCCTGCTTCCGTCTTGGACTTCAAGACAGGCTGAACTGTCTCGAGCATATCATCACTTGGTGTTACAAGTTGTATTTTATATCCTATTCACCGTAGGCGACATCTGTCGAATAGAGTTTCGCTCATCACGATCGCTTATGGTTCATCCCAAACACCGACATCTTCCCTCTGCACACGGCCGTACATCTTTCTCGATGTCGAGTTTCAGCCACCGCCTGCGTGATGTGCTTTCTCCGACCGTCGAGGAAGAGTCAGGCTCGGCTTCTCGCACGCCCCGCATGGCCGTCGCAACCATGAAATCCGCGTCGTACGCGACCAGCTCGATGTCCACATCCTCAACTTTCCGGCCACGGAGCAGTGTTGTCATTCTCTTCTCCGCCTTGGACGGCGGTGACCATTTTTCTATTTCAGTTTCGGGACTCACAACACTGAAGCCAGAACTGGAGTTGTTTTTGTGATTGTGCGTGTGCGTGTGATTGGCATGCTGGGCTGGCACCGGCGGCGCCACGACATCAAGGAACTCCAACTCCCGTAACCAACTGGCCAGCAGACCTTCGCCGACCATTTTGATATAGGCTTCCTTGAGACCCCAGTACGCGTAGAAGCGGCGGAGCTTAAGCTGTATGATCTTCGCCTCGCGGTCACGCTGGACGCTGTTAACGTGGTCTGTCGGCGAGTCGTCGCCATCGCTGCCGGGCCCGTCACCTTCCTCCCTCTCGACGACGGGGACGTGGATCGGCGCCACGCGCATATTCCGCCGTTCACGGTCCGAGAACATCTCCGCAAAAATGTCTACCCATTCGTCGAACTTGGCTTGGGTCGTCAGATCTTTAGGCGTGCGCTTGTCTTCGTTCGTGCAGGCAATGTCGACGCCAAGCCTAATCAGTTCCGACGGCAGGCTCAGTGTATGGTGGCCTGTTAGATCCATATGGTCGAGCGATTCGGGAAGGTTAGGCGCGAGAGAGTCAGCGTGTGAATTGGGCAGCTGTGGCGTGGGAGTACTGCAACCGATGATGGCGACGAGGCCGGCTTGATGGGAGACATTGAATTCCAGTCCTTTTATCTTCTGCTTTCCGCCAGGATAGCTCTCGTCTTGGCCTTCCCAGTCCTCCGGCGGTTCCCAGAACGGCCGTCGATGGGGATGTGGAGTTCGTGAGATGTGCACTTCGGACCAGGGAATCTTCGCCCGGCGGTGGATGAAGTAATATTTCAACAGTGCGCTGGCTAGGGACATAAATCTGTCGGCGGGGCGGATGAAGCGAGTGACGGCTTCTTGGTCGGAGAACTGCAGGGTCGAGAGTAAAGGGAGCGAATGTCGTGATTTTGGATTGGAAGGGGACGGGACGAGCGGTCGGGTATCGATGTAATAGCGGTCTATAGTGGTCATGTATTGCGAGCGAGGCGGAGATGCCATCTCGAAAGCGAACAAGGAGGAATTCGGGATCAGAAATGCTCTCTTCGGCCTCCCCAGGGGCTTTTTAATTAATTAGTTGCCTCTGAAAGATGTAAAGTGAGTGTTTGTCATGTCCACCCTCAGACAATGGACCGGCTCATGCGTGGTGAGGAGATATGATCAAACGTCAAACTTGATCGAGGGCTCCATAGCACTGTCAAGATTGCATTATAGGCAGATCTGAAGATCTTCAGCCCCTCGAATGAGGTATTTGATAAGACAAACAACGAGAGACGGCGTGGCTTAATTTAGAACGCCGAAGGCTGATGGGTCGAGGTCCGAGTTCCACAAGGCTGACGGGGCTGAATGCCTCTAGGCATCTGGTCGTTGATTTGACCGGAGAGCATCAACTGGCAACTCGGTGTTGGATGGCACTGCTTCTTCCAATCATCAGCAGCCTTCGCAGGCGGTGGCAGAATTTTTTGGGAATTTCCCAAACCACGTTCAGATATATCAGGGTCCCGAATTAAATCTCCATTTCACGTCCCTCCCATATATGTTGTGTCAATGACAATCACCGTCGGCGTGCTGGCCTTGCAAGGCGCTTTCCTTGAACATTTGGTTCTACTCAAAAAGGCAGCCAATTACCTGCACAGTCAGGACATTACTACATCGTTTGAATTTACAGAGGTCAGGAACGTGAGTCAGTTGGCTGCGTGCGATGCGTTGATTATTCCTGGTGGCGAGAGCACAACCATCTCCCTTGTCGCCGCTGAGTCTGGCTTGCTGGAACCACTGAGGGAGTTTGTCAAGTATGTGAACCCTATCTCGTTCTGATCCTGCCATCGAACATTCCCTAACATTGTCTCAGAGTCGATCGCAAACCGACTTGGGGAACATGTGCAGGGCTGATTCTCCTCGCCGAAGCGGCGAATGCCACCAAGAAAGGTGGTCAAGACTTGATTGGTGGTTTGGACGTTCGAGTCAATCGCAATCATTTCGGAAGACAAGTCGAAAGTTTCCAGGCTGACCTGGATCTGCCATTTTTAAAATCCGAGGGCTCACTTTCCAACCACCCTTTTCCAGGAGTTTTCATTCGCGCCCCGGTTGTCGAAAAGATCCTCCCCCATGTCGAAGGCGTGCAGAGAGGAGAGCAACAAATTGCCGGAACGGTTGTTGCGCCCTCCAAGCTTGCCAAAAACGATCAAGTGAGAATGGCGATGAGCTCTCATGTCGACATCATGGGCACACTACCTGGTCGGCTGAAGAAGGCTTCTGCAATGGGCGTTGAAGTGCCTGCTGGGGAGGAAGTCGGCGATATCATTGCTGTCCAGCAAGGCAATGTCTTTGGGACCAGCTTCCACCCCGAGTTGACCTCTGATATACGAATACACGTTTGGTGGTTGAGGCAGGTCCTTGATGTGGTCGGAAATGGAACTAGAGCTCGGTGAAGAAGGCTGTCGCGCGAGGCATAACAATGCTCAGATGATGCTTGGGGTTCGGGCTGACGGCGGTTGGACATTTTGCACCGTCGGGCTGATCATCTCCCAATTCCGTATTCTTCCTCTTCCCTTCTTCTCTCTGCGTCGATTGCACGACCGTAGCCTCCTCTTCCGGGATCAAATTCGTCCCGGTATTCATCTCTGACCTGTCCGCCTGATTTGCCGCGACCATATTGTCTTCCTTCTTGGAATCCAGCATCGAGATCGGTCCGGATGACACGTTCATCGAGCTTCGTTCCGCCGATATATTTCATACAATCAAGCGCTTCTTGATGTGTATAATATTCGACGAAGCAAAACCCGCAAGGGGTCTTCTGGAACCGATCCAAGCCCATGATCAGTCGTTTGATTTCACCACACCTAGGATTCATTAATCGAGAGGCCAGAAGGAAGGGAGGGGGGGGGGGAGGGGGTCTGGGGTGTACTTTGAGAACAGCTCGTGAATTTGTTCTTCCGTGGTGTAAAATGATCTGTAAAACAGTCAGCTCAAGCCGTCTCGAGGCGTCGGTGGGAAGGCGCACAAGTTGCCCACATAGAGAGTAGTGGCATCTTTCAGAAGATCTACCTCGTCTGCTTTGTTGTCGGCTCCGTCGCGATCCTCTGGTTGATCTCGTCCGTACTTGCGCTTCTTCTGTCGTCGAATATTAGCATGGTTCGATCGGTCAACGCCAATGATGAGCAGACTCTTGCGGAATAATAGGTGCTGGGCTTGTCCAGCCTTTCAATGGTAGAGCCGGTCTGCATCGTGGATGTCAATGTGGAATGTTTGCGGTGAAGATGAAAGGAGCGAGGGTGGTGGTAGAAATGATGAAAAGCGGGCGCGTCACCAAAAAACGCGATTCTCAGAAGCCCAGCCAACTACCAACGTCAACTTTGGTGGCAACTCAGCAACTCAACGCCCCAATCCACCGCCCGTCGAGCTCATTGAATCCTCCCCTTTTCAAATGAATAGCCTACTCTGATCACATAGTGATCCAAAATTTTTCATAAGATGCCGAAAGTCATCGGCCATACTGCTCCCTGGCTTTCTCGACCCGCCCCGGGCGCAAAGATATTTTCTGATCCAGCGCCTCAATCACCCGCCTCCTCTTCGAAACGTTCTTCCTACGTTGGTTCGCCTCCGTCAAATGATTACCAGGGGCCCAGAAGACTTGTTGCGAGCAGAGGGACCGAAATATTCGCCGTCGTCGGGAACAAGATCAGATGGGCGGATCTCGCCACGGTCAGAGATGAATGGGAAGAGAACAAACCATGCGGTAGCAATCGCTTCGGTCTTTCACGAGGGGGAGAGTCCGATTCGGCGGAAAAGAATGTCTACCGAGTACGTCCGCGGCACCTCGACGTGGGGATATCACTGACCAAGACAGACTCTCGATGTGTCGATTTACTATCAAATCCGCCAGATCGTTGTATCTCCCTCGGGAACGTTTCTGGCCATCTGTACGGAGCATACAGTGCACATAGCAGTCCTACCACCACCATCCCGGCTCAGAGATCATGACCGCTCCCCACTGAAGCTCAAGACATACCATCTTGGTCCTACCATCCATGTCATTCCTGAGTCTCCTCTCGCGTCTGTGCTCTGGCATCCGTTGGCCTCTGCTACTCCGTCCACGGATTGCATTGTTACTGTCACGACAGAGGCAGCCGTGCGAGTATGGGAACTAGACCGCTCCAACAAATGGTCGTTCGAGCGTCCGGCACTCGCCATTGATCTTCGGAAGCTGGCCGACGGTGTGTCATGCGACCAAGATTTTGAACCGTCGGGATTTGGAAAGACCCGGGGATTTTCAGTCGATGATTTTGACATGGAAGTGTCTTCTGCATGCTTTGGAGGCCGAGGAAGAGACGAAGAAGATGCGTGGGCGAGCATGACGCTTTGGACGGCAATGAGACATGGAGACATCTACGCTCTGTGTCCATTGCTGCCATCCACGTGGAAACCCACGTCGACAACGATTCCTTCTCTCTCCACCACTGCCGTGTCTTGTATGGCTTCGATTGCTGAAGAGGAAGCAGACCTGGACGAACGACGAGCGGTTGACCAGCAATATGAATGGGTTCAAGAGATCGATAATGACGAGCCACTGCTTCTAGAATCAACGGATACCCTTGGAGAGTTTGAGGCTCGACTGAGGCCTCAGAACCCCAGTGCCATTCCTCGCCTTCAAGGACCGTTTGCGATTCAGCCCGACGATGACGAGCGTGATATTGAGATTTCTGACATTCACGTATTCCCTCTAATGCTCAACGAAGAAGACTTAATGGCTGAAGAAGATGAATATGACGACTTCAGCTTCGCCATGTTTCCTGGTGTTCCTTTCACGACCATTTGTGTGGCAACCACCGAAAACGAGCTTTGGTTCGCAATTGATCTCGATGGAGTCTCAGGACAATGGCTTCCCAAGAAGGGCAAAAGCGCGTTCGGCGTTCCGTCTTCTGACCCAAAGCAATTGACCTGGATCGAGACATTTTCTCTTGACGACCCGACGACAAATTCAGCAACCAATTGGCCCGTCTTCACTGGAGATATTGTGCACAGTTATAGCCTGTTTTTCAGCACCCCAAAGCAGGTTTACTCTTTCTCTCTCAACGACTGGATTAGCCGATTAGCAGCTGAGTTGACAGGAACGGAACCAATTGATCCTGGCTTAAAGACCCGTTTGGAAACTACCTGTCAGAGCCAAGCCTGTCTGAGCAACAAACTTCTCGAAGTGGGCGAACCGACAGAGATCCTCTCCGCTCCTACCGTCGTGGACGATATGTCGGTGGGATATTTCATCTTGACCACGACTCCCTCCTCAGCCTATTCTGTCTTCTTTGACCAGGGCCACCTCCAAGCATCTACGATTGCACCGTCGTCACCAGAGCTGACCTCTGCATCCCCTAGCCGTATTGCCCGAATACCAGCGCAAGAGGACCCCAGTAATCTCGAGACCCTTCCCACTAGATCACCATATGTCCCGTCCAAGATCTTTTATGCCAACCATCTCTATCCCCTCGAACATATGCGTCAACGTCTCCCACCCAATCTCAAGAGAGCGATCATCGAGCGGCCTATGCGCCTGAGTCCGGCAATGCTGGAAATCATGACATTTGCTCATCGTACCATTAGCGTTCAGTCGTCAGAACTGGAAAAAGCTGCAGCAGAGCTCTTCCGACGTTGCGAGCGTTTGAGAGAAGAGCTCCGCGATCAAGTCAAGCAGATGAGCGAATTGGCTCAGCGTTTACAACATATCCAATCGAGTGGCGAGGATGATGAGGATGGCGATGTCAAAGAGAAGATGTCCCAGGAGACGAGGATCAGGCATGCCCAAGAGCGCCAGGCGAAGTTGGTAGCGCGATATGAAGCATTAAGGCGAAAAGTCGGACGTGTGGGATCAGCCAAGAGGGAACTGAGTTCCAAAGAGATGGCTTGGATCGAAGAGATAGGGTTCTTGGGCAAGAATGTCGGAGTTAGTGACGTGCAAGGCGCAGAGCCGAGTGAACCAAATGCAAATCTGGGTAAGAGGTTCGAGACGGTACGTTTCCCTTCCGTTTTCGCCATATGTTTCTCCGTCCTAATGGATGCAGGTGGAACAACTGGCACGTGACTTGGTCGACGAAAGCCGCCGTCTTGAGAAACAACAGCAACAAACCAGGATTGAGCGCGGCGAGTCGACGTTGTCCTCATCCACAATGTCTGCCTCCATGTCCAGTTCGATGTCAGCATCTAAAACTAGTGCCTCTTCGCCCTTCGGCGTTTCCAGCCGTCTTCAGAAAGAACGAATCGCCGACGTCATGGCTATGGTCGAGCGCGAGGGCGCTGTCATTGACGCAGCCATGAAGCGGCTCGAGCGGCTGAGTGTCGAGTATTAGATGTATTTGTCCTGTGGCCTTGGTGTGGAGGCGGAAATGCTGAAGTGCATTGGTTGACGGGCGATGAGCGTCTGGTACGAGCATTGTCAGAGTCCAAAGCAAAGGTGCTGGTGGAAAATTGTCAATTTCTGGGTGTAAGGTTCTCTGGCATCCGGCCTGGAACTTTCTCATACGCGAAGTAACGTGTTGCGGCACCTTTCATCGTTGCCACCATTTTTGACATTATATTTTCCGTTACTCTGCTATCCTGCTCCCATCCGATGCAGCGCAATGCAAATGCTATGACCACACCATACGCCAATCAACCTTGGCAAAGAACAAAACTGGGTGTCTACATACCAGATCTATAGGCGTTTTCAATTGCCGCTTCACGTTTTACATATACACAAATTAATCGGATCTCAATGAGAGCCAATCGCGAGACCGTATGTTTTGATCACATGCTGTATCTGACAGTATGTGACAGATAACTTCAATCCCGAAACACCGTGAGTGGTGGCCTTAACTAATAGCGGCAACAACTTGGATCAATACTATCGATTCTTTCTCCCCTTTTTCCAGCAAGAAAAGATTCTCTTCAACACGAATATACGTACTCCCCTCTTCAACGCGAAGATACCCCCAGCTCCAACTTCAACAAGGAGATTCTCTTTAACACGGGAACGAAATCCCATTTCCTCCGCCGACTCCTCTGTTCTTACTGGCCGTGGCCATGGCCATGGCCATAGATGCACTTTATGTCGTCGCATCGACTCTGTTTAGCCTTGTTGCAAAATCCTTGGCGCGCGAGAAGCCATAAAGCGTCAAATTCAGGGTCTGTCAGTGGGGGATGCGCGTGATTTCTCGAGCATCCCCTGCACTCGCCGCGCAGGAAAAGCCAGTGACAAAGATTGAGGCTTTTGATTCTCTTTAGTAAGTTCTCATCCACACTGAGGGGAATATCCACACGGTAACCCGACGAATTTACCACGCCAGATGCCAACTTGTCCATCTGCTGCGAAGGCACTTCAATCGTGAACTTCTTCGTATTTTGCCCTGGCCCGTTAATCGAATCCGGAGCCATAAAAACAGAGGGAAAACTTGTTGTCTTGAAATTCAGCTGTTTGAAGGCAGGAGCAACAAAATCGCCTTCAATTAATGTCACTCGCTCGAAGACGCACGAGTCTCCGACCAACTGTCCCAAAAATGGGGCATAACCCGCGTCATGGCAACAAGCCAATAAGATGTGCTTGCACTGTGGTGTATCGACATAAAACTTCAGACTTTCTGAAATAGCGCATATAAAGTTAGTCGGACCACGACACAGCAACGTACCATTAGCGTAAAACGCACCTCGTATCTTTTGATCCGCTCTTTCTCGACCCGGACCCACGTCAAGGAAGTCAAAAAAAGGCGATCTGCTGTTAAAGTCGGCAACAACCTTCCTGAAATGTCTCTCGTCACGAATCTTGCCATCTCTGATGAGCGTAGACGACACAGCGTCCAAACTAGCGAACGCCTTTACAACGATGTCGAGCTGATCTGAATTATCCATGATACTGCTCAAGTGTTCCCGTGTTGTCTTCCGCAACTCATCTGCCGCATACTCTCCGCCCATGTCAAGAAATGTAGTACGAAACTAGTTACCAAATTGTCCCGTTAGGTCAGAGTAACTCGGGACTCAAGAAAACCTCACCATGTATGAATCTGCATCTGCGTCGATAATGACAACTGCGAATGATCTTTTTTCCTTTGACAGAGTGAGTTACAGAACCACAGCATCAAAAAAAAAAAAAAAAAAAAAAAAAAATAATGGTACCATTGCTTTAATTTGGCCTTCCAGATTCCGAGTTTTCTGCTGCAGAGATCTCCGCATATTCTGCTCAGCCTGAAGGTCCATCTCGGTTTGCTGTAACTTGTCCACAACTTCTCTCAATTGAACCAAGACATCCTGGGTGTCATCAGAAAAGCTGAATCTCAAGGTTCGACCAGACTTCCCTTCGTTAACTTGTTGCGATCAACATCAAGCTCCCTGAACTGCTCAAACCGCTGGTCAAACTCAACCAGCACCTTCTCCATCTTTCCAATGGTAGAGATCCACCTGAGCACAAATCCACCTTATGCAGACTTTGTGTGATTCATATGGCCCAGAATACAAATTCTGTGGAGCCGTTTGTGAACGGGAACACAAACGTTGATGCTGAGAATGAGGGCATGATTCGTCGAAAACACCTCTAAAGCACGTGACGATGAGTTGCCGCTATTATCGGTTACTGCGGTGACTGTATCGTATCGTAAGATCTAAGATGTTACCGGAACCAAATGTGTGTGTGTCTTGGCTGGCGATTTCAAGGTGAAGCCGCAATTAAAAACGCCTGTTCGTCGTCACGGTCATTCCTTCAGATATCCCTTCCCTATCATGCAATATCTCCCTCTCCTAGTCCAATCCCGCCTCAGAACCTCACCTCCCTCGCCTCGCCCCTCCCTTTCTTAACATCAAACTCAATCCATCTGCCCATGCCGGTCCCGCGCGCCGCACGTCGACTATTTCCCAACTCATCGACCACCCTTCCTGGATTCATCACATGGCATCCCTCATATGTGATGGCAAATAATGGCATTTCCGAGTCCGCGAGCACCAACGCCGAGGGTAGCGGGTACAGGGACAGCGCAGCCGCGTGGTCCCAAAACACAGGTCTGATAGAATGTGCGAAGGGCGCTAAGTGAGATTGATCGAGAAGGGTTTTGATCAGTTTCCTCGCTGCTGGCGTCGTGTGGCTGGTAGGTTTCGTCGTGGCAGTCGTAGCGGATGGGAGGTGTGAGGTTGCCTCGTGGACCATTTTGTCAAGACATTCGGTAGTGTTGCTGTGATCGTCGAGCTCCATGCCGTCAGTGTTCGGGCATTCTGGCGCTGTGGGTCGCGTTCCCATCCGCTCGTCTCCACCGACATCGTCGCCTTCAGGTTTGGAAAAGGTGATGGCTTGTCTCCTGAACCGACTTGCGATATCATCTCGGAACAGGACGATCTCCTCCAATGGCCCAAACAGACTCAATCTCGCTGGGTTGGTAGCCCAGATCGCCTCTCCAGCGGGCACGTTCTTGTCGCCTCTTCTGCTCTCTGCGTTTGCCGTCACCATAGCTCTTCGAATCCTCGAGGTGAATAACTCTGGAACTCCCTGCCGAGGAAGTACACATGCGCCGCCAGCCGAGAATGAACTTGCCCATGGATCGTTGTCGCCCGGGACGAAGACAAATGTTATATTGGACAACAGAGAGGGGAACTCTGAAAGCACGGAGGCCAGAGCATCGAAATGTTCTTTATACTCCACGCTTCCACCACCTTTGGTAGAGCCAGCCATACAGGCTGCCGAGACAAAGTTCCCCATCATTACCATGGAAAGCGGGAGGTCAGAAGCATCCGGGCTGGAGTTGCTGTACGAGGATAGAATCGCACGGATAGCCTCAAGGGTCCGGGGGCTGTCGAGATTGCATTCTCCCAGTATGGCGATTTTGGTCCGTGGAGGCTGAGATTCCTCTTCGTCTATATCGTGCAGGGAGGCTGGTGGTCCAAAAAGACGTCTCCGAATTCGTCGCATTTGGGAGCCGACTGCCTTTTCACTTCCTACGCCCAGGAAGTCAATCCAGCCGAAACCGGCCCCAACGTTTGTACGCGCCTTTTCTGAGTCTTGCCCATCCGATAACCCGATGGTGAGTCCACGCCGTTCTGCAGGAGGCCCAGCCATGGTGTCGGCGAGGAAATGGCCTTTGATCTGGCCGCCCACACCTGCGGCCGGACCAAGATTCGAACTGTGAGAGCCATCTTCTTCATATATTCCCTCGACCAGGACAATCATTCCTGGACAGAACCATGCTCCATCCTCGGGGACCGGGCGGGTGGTTGATATATCAAGAACCACGCTCCCCGAAAGATCTGTCAAGGCAAGGTCACCTGCTGCTGAATGGACGAGCATGCCGAGGAGGAGATGGGGTGACCCTGATCGGCCCAGGAGGTTGGAAATGGGAGTAATTTTATATGCTTGTTGGAGAGTTGTTACACTGCTCCCGGAATGCATCAAGCTCGGTGGCCGTGTAGTAATTGAGAATGCCGGCGACTGAAAGGATTCGTTTCTCATTAGCCGCTGGTGGACTAGGTTGTATCGGTTCTTGAACATTGATATCTTGTGTTGGATAGGAGGAAGCAGGCTTGCGGATCCAGACATATGCTCCAGAGTTTTCTTGGACGTCGAGTATATGAGACGGGGCTGCTCAAATGCAGAAATCACCTTTAGGTATGAGCGCGCATCAAGTTGTATTTCTGCCGCATTATCCTCGCCCATGTCGCCATTTTCTTCCGCGTCGAGGCCTGGGACCCCTAGACTCGTCTGATGGTGGTCTCTGCTTGCTTCAGGCCGACTACTAAATGAGCCGGTCCGTGATCGGTTCGGACTCGCCACCGAGCCGTTACGGCGAGACAGCATCCCCGTGTCCAGTCGCCCGTCAAACATGCATGGTTCCAAAGTCTTGAGAATACGGGACAATTTCTTCTCCGGCCCATCTTCGACAATGAGCCCGCCTCCGTTCCTCTTCCATTGCTTTGCGATCTCATCAAGAACGCGTTCTGCAAGGCCCTCTTCCCGCCATCCGCTGCCACAAAATTTGCCAACAAACGTGGAGAGGAGGCCCAGTCCTGACGAGGTCAGGGTCAAGTTATGTTTCTTCGTGAGGGTTCTAAATGCAACGGGTCGAAGGGTCTGAGGTGGAAGGAGGATCGGTAGAACAGTAGGAACATTGTTCGTCGTAGTGTTCAGTGGCGGCGCAAATGCCTGTTTTATACCTGGTGGTCGACTAACAATTGGGTATGCCGGTGTGCCAAACCCCGGTGATGAAGACAGAAGTGGCTCTTTAGTGGATGGACCAGCGTCTGGTTTGAACACTTGAACTGCCTGTCGCGAAGTCGAAACCGGTTCTTCCATGGTCGCACTCAGTTCTACACAGCGGACAGAGATCAATTGAGACGGTAATGGATTGATGGCGCTCTGCGCGTCAACAAAAGTTTAAGCGAGACGCGTCGCACTTTTTACTCGGCTGCGATGACGCGGGCCTGGGCCAAGTCGCGACTTCACCACTCCCGCAAATCCATTCTCATGCCTCCCTCGACTTTTCTTGATCCCCGATCCTGACCTCGAAGAACGCTCGCGATAGTCATCATCATGTCCGCGACTACAGATGCACCCGCCCCTCCCCACACGAACGATACCTCCGGTCAATCGCCACCGGAAAGGCTAGCAGATCTCGTAGCCAAAGCAACCGCCGAATATACCGTTAAACACTACTCCGAAGCTGCGGAATTCTACTCGCAGGCAACTGAACTGCAGGCCGAGATTAACGGAGAAATGGCACTGGAAAACGCAGACCTGTTGTACTCGTACGGAAAGTGTCTATTCTTCCTGGCGCAACAAACGAGTTCAGTACTCGGCGGGACCGCGGCATCCGCTCAGCTGTCGACCAACAAAGAAAAGAAGGCGCCCAAGAAGCGGAAAACGAATGGCGCCGAATCCGGAGAGGCTTCCGCAGGCATGGCTACAATACCAGAGGATGCGATGCCAACCGTCGGTGATGTCGTTCCGGAGGAAGATGTGAAACCGCAAGAAAGAAGTTCAGGGAAGGCATTTTTCCAAATCACTGGTGATGATGAAAATTGGGATGGATCGGACAATGATGAGGAAGATCAAGATGGAGAAGCGGAAGACGCGGAAGACGAGGAAGACGATTTCGCAACAGCGTATGAACTCTTGGATCTGGCCCGAATTTTATATTTGAAGAAGTTGGACCAGACTCAGGAATCCGCATTAGAAGATTCCGACAAGGGAAAATACGTCGCATCGATCGACCTTACACCCGAAGTCAGAAACCTCAAGACCCGCGTCGCCGATATTTACGACCTACAAGCAGAAGTTTCGTTGGAAGGAGAGAAGTATTCGACCGCCGTGACGGACCTGAAAGCATGTCTTGCTTTGAAGGAAGAGCTCGAGCCTCCAGAGTCCAGTATTTTGGCCGAATGCCACTACAAGTTGAGTCTGGCCCTCGAATTTAGTGCCCAGACACAACAACGCGATGCGGATGGCAATCCTTTTGGCGAACTTCAAGTTGACTGGGACATTCGCAATGAAGCAGTCAGCCAACAGGAGAAAGCAATCGATAGCTGCAAGTTGCGCGTTTCCAAGGAAACAGCGGCACTAGATAAGATGGAGGCCGGCCCTCAAAAAGATAAGGCCATGGCACAAATTGAGGACGTCCAGGACATGATCAGCGAAATGGAAGTGCGATTGAAAGAACTCCGCGAACCGCCGGTCAGTGTGAAGGCCGAGACAGACAGTCAAATGATGAAGGATCAGATTTCAGGTATATTGGGCAGTATCATGGGCAGCAGTGCCACGGCGGAAGAAAGGAAGGAGAAACTCGCTCAGGTGTCAGAAACGGCCACTGATTTGACTGGATTGGTCAAAAGAAAGAAGCCAAAGAGCGCTCAAGTGAATGGTGGTGGTGAGAGCGGGATTGGCTCTGCTGCGTCGACACCCGCCCCTCTGCCGGTGGTTGCAGAAGGTTCGGGATCTGGGATGGCAAAGAGCAATGACAAGCGGAAAGTGGAGTCAATGGACGACCTCGAGGAGGTTGAGAGCCGCAAGAAGGCCAAAGTGGAAGATACGGAGGATTCGGGGCGTTAAGGTGTGCTATTAGGAGGGTATTGTGCTTCTCAGTTTGAGACGACGGCATAATAACAATGGGCAACGGACTAGATCTCGGTGCGAACGGGCCTGGTCATGAGACTATGGGTTGGGGGGTATGAGGTTGCGAACTTCAGAATGAATCGCGGAGGAACTGATGAACCACACTCGACATTCAAACTTGGACTTAATGATGTACAATAGCCATGGCCTCGACTTCATACAACAAATTGGGATCCGCCAACGCAGCAACCCCGAGCAACGTACTTGGTGGACGATGATCCCCGATGAATTTGAGATAGGCTTCTGCACGAGATGTGTCTTGAGGATCGAGATTGACGACAAAATGGGTAGTTTTGATGATATTGGCTGGAGTCGCTCCGACAGCAGCCAGACATCTTCCGAGATTGGCCAGTGCCACTTGAACTTGCCCCGCGAATGTCGACGGCACAGTTTTGGTCTCTGGTTCCATCCCGATTTGCCCAGCAATGGTGACCAGTGTGCTAGTCGGGGATATTTGGATGGTCTGGATATGGGAGTAGGTCGGTCGCGGAGGGTGGACGGTAGAAGGGTTGATAAGCTGGGAAGCCATGATTCTGAGACGATGGTGCCTTTCGCAACTGAGATGTGATTGTGCGTCTAACAGATTGCTCGTCGAAGCTTTGATCCTGGCGAAGAGGAAGATACAAACGTTCGTATACGGTATCTGGTTATGGCTGCGGCGATAATATATGACCGTCTGGCATCAAGCCGAGTGGTTCTGACAGGGAATGGAAATACTTTCTTCCGGGGGGGATCTGCCCTTTTTCCGACATTTAATTTTCCAGTTCTCCTGCATGCTCCATAGTCATCTTGGAGGGCACGCACCATGGGCGTGTTTCCCCGGTTCTTCTCCAGCTCTCCATGCTCAAGCAAGATGTTTACTCTTACCGGAGGCTCGGAACCAGACCCAGAATTGGGGCACCAACTCCCCGCCGGCGTCGCGAAGTGTGGGGTTTTCCAATGCTACCCATCCATCATCTGAATTTATTTCCAAAGTCATCTGGTGATCCTAGGTCTAGAGCTCGGTCTTCGGGTTTTTCATTTGCTTCCTCGTGCCTCTGACATTTTGTCTGTCGGAACTTTTACCAGTCTCCACCTCCTGTCCTACGGTTTGCGACGAGAATTCGAATGCGTTGCAGCAGTTATCTCAAATGACGACGTACAATGCAGGTCAGACTTCTCCTACCGATGCTTCCGAGGATAGGAATTCCTCCATCTCTGGTAGTGAGGTCGAAAATGACAATCCCGACAAACAGCCAGATAGAGGTAACGCCAGCAAGAAAAGAAAGAGGTCATTGAAAATATCGTAAGCTCGACATGCCAGCGTTTCGAAGAAAGACAAGTCATTGATCGAAACTGGCAGCTGCGAACTATGCAAGGCTCGAAAAGTAAAATGCGATCGAGTCGAGCCTGCCTGTGGTTGGTGTGCGCGCAACAACCGCGTATGTGTCTACAAAGAGCGGCAGAAGCCCGGTCTCCGCGTCGGCTATGGACGCGAACTCGAAGAAAAAATCAATCGCCTTGAGGCGCTCCTGCAAGTCATGGGTCGTCGACTTGAAGAGCACATTGCTGAACATGGCGACTTCTCCACTCACCGCCCAGGATCTGTGCAGATTGTTTCGCGGCCCGCCGCGTACTCTACATACCCTCAAAACGATCCGCGGCCTTCAAATGCTAGCATGTTCTCTCAAGACACCCCCGTCTCGGACAATAGATGGCCCGTCGCAAACGCCTACGAACGCATGCAATACCCTCGAGCACAAGATGCAATGTCTATTCGTTCCGTTGTTGACAATAGCAACCACGAGTTGATGTCTCAAAGCGACCGAGGCACGTCTGCCGCCTGGTATCCAACATCGACTCCCGGTCAGTCACTGCCCGATTCGGAACTGCCTCCGTACGATCTGTTGTACACCCTGGTCGACTTGTACTTTAAACACGTCAACCCATGGTCACCAATCTTAGATCGCAAGGCTACGTTTGATGCATTCTTTGGTTCTCAGACAATGGATGAAGCTGACCGCGTTCTCATGCACGCTGTTGTCGCCACCACTATGCGATTCTCCAAGGATCCTCGTCTGACTCCCGAATCAAGAAGTCGATTCCATGAGATTTCGAGACAAAAAATCATACTCTATGCCATGTCTCATCCTAATGTGAGGGCCCTTCAAGCTCTGGTTATTCTCGCCGTCGACGTTCTCGGAACCTCGAATGGTCAACAGGGTTGGAACTTGTTGGCGCTCACGGCGCGAAATATTGTCCAGCTAGGTCTGGACGTGGAGAAAAGCGCATATCTCGAGTCGACCGCATACCCATCTGCGACTTTACTTCAAGCATCACAACCGAAATCCTGGATCGAGAATGAAGAACGGCGACGGTTATGCTGGATGACATTTATTCTGGACCGGTACGCCACGGTGGCCACGGCCGACGCCTTTACCCTGGACGAAAGGGACATGGACAGATGCCTGCCTTGCCGGTATGATCTATTTTCCCGAAATGAACCGGTCGAAACACGATGGCGACGTCGGGGCGCCCAATCAGAAATGACGGTGAATACACCGGAAAACCTGGGGAGTTTTTCCTACCACTGTGAAGTCCTGGGTATTCTGAGTCGTATCCATCGATTCCTCCATCAACCTCTGGACATTACGCGACATTCCGATATTCAAAGATGGCGCGAGACTTATCGAGAATTAGACGGCGAATTGAACGACTGGCTACAAAATTTGCCTGGCGAATACGGCAAAATTTCTCAACTCTGTCATTCCGATCCTGGAAGTCGAATTTCGAATTGGATTATGCTTCACGCGGCCTTCGTGACTTCAGTCATTCGACTCCATTCATCGGCCGCATATCCCACCATCAAATCTCCAGTCTTCACTCCTTCGTATCATGCTATACAACGCTGTCTGGGCGCTGTGGAGAGCTTACGCGAAATAGCCCAGGATGTATTCAACACTGGGATGCTTGCTCTGCTCGGTCATCCATTTGCGTTTGCTTTATGGGTTTCTGCGCGCCTCCTTCTGGTTCATGCTGCCACCATGGAGTGCGAAGTGGACCCGAAAATCACCTTTTTCATCTCTACTCTGGAACAAATGGGCCAGCATTGGCAAGTGGCACGAGAATATGCTAGAATATTGAATGATGTCGTGCAAGAAGGGAGCAATGGGTCTGGAAGAACATTCACCGCGATGAGAAGGTCTGAAACTCCCCGAACCTGGGAATACCCAAGCTAACACGTACAGACGAGCTTACGAAGTAAACCTCCTTACGTCTCAGAGACCCCGATCAGTCCTTGAACCAGTCACCAATCACAACTCATCACAAAGTGAGCTGGAGTATCTCGAGATTTTCGACTTCTTCAACTATCCCCGATTAAATGCAATAGCCGGGAGTGGGTTTGACCCCTCTGTGACCATTGCACCGGTCACAAACCAGACATCAACGCAAGGCCAGCTATCACAGTCATATCGAGCCACGCCGACCTTTGCAATTCCCAATCCCGAGTCTGATTGGCTGATATTCAAGCCACCGTACGAGTAAGGGTCTTGTTGACAACAGGTCTCAACTCGGTTACTAAGGACTCTGATCTTTTAATATCTGTACGTCTATCGACCGAAGCACAATTATTCTCGCTCCCTTCTCTCGGGATAAACCACGGCAGCCTGTACCAACCCTGAGCGCTCGGTCGGAATGTCCAACACAAAATCTCATTCTTCCCTGCGTCAACTGGATATCGTATGGCTTGTTGGACTTCCAGAGAAGAAGAAGTTGGAATAGCCCCTTCCAGGAAAATTCAAGATGAGCTATCCAATAAAGTATGCAAGCCCTCTGCCTCAGAAAAAAAAAAAGTGCAGATGTGTACGGAACCCCTTCGATCCTCTCTCGACAACAATACCACCATGTTATCATCATCTTTTGGGGTAACATGGGGCAGTAGGGCGGAAGTCAATGCGCCTCTTAATAGCCTATAAGAGTCTTATTTGTTCGCAGGGCCAAGGAAGCAAGTCCATTCGGTACGCGACACCTGCGCACTTCCGCTTGCTCATGCCGATACTCACAGGACGAACCTGGTTCCTATATGCATTCATTGCACCACCTGACCAACAACCGAACGAGAAATATCTTCTTATACGACTAAGGGGTTCCCTCGACTCGAACCTCAACTAGGACCACTAACTCAACGCAGGTAGTTGGATTTCAAGTTCGAGTTTTGCTGGTTTTGCTGGTTGAGGATTCGAATTGCATGTGTCCACATTCTTTGTCAGTGCGAAGATGAGGCAGATGTGTTTGGTGCAAATCTGGCTGGGAGGATAATGCCAGATAGAGTGAGTGCTTCAGAGCACGGAAATCTCAGAGCCTCGTTCCGCCTCGTCAATTACCAGCCAACAGAGGACACGATGACACTCTTTCCCGTCCACTACTACGTTACGTGAATTTGCAAAGGCATGGATTCGAGTCATTTCTGGTGGAGATGCAGGCCATACTAGGAACACTTCTTTGGGGCATGCCGAGATTGAGAGGTATCTACTCATGATGGACACGCCCATTCTCACCAGACATATGGTCGTCGACAAAAGGAAATATTTTCGAACCCAACACGACACCAGCGCCGAGAAACCTCCGAACAGTCCCCGATATCAGTCAATCAGTTGGCCCATCCCTTGCTCATTTCTACAGCCTTTTCCCATCGGCTGAAACGCGACGCGCTTTCTTCTTTGCTGATAGCCGGCTTGAAGATTGTGCTCCCTTCAGTGTTGACGTCCCCAAGCTCTTCAATGCTCTCCCAGACACCCACAGCAAGTCCTGCTGCAATGGCAGCGCCCAGCGCCGTAGTCTCACGCATCGCCGGTCGCCTGACCGGAATGCCGATGAGATCGGATTGAGTCTGCATACAGAGATCCGAATTGCACATGCCACCGTCGACGGCCAATTCGCTGAGCTCGTGGCCGCTGTCCTTCTCCATGGCTACCAAGATGGCCTTGGTTTGGAAACATGTCGCTTCCAAGGTCGCGCGGGCAATGTGGCCCTGCTTCGTGTATGCGGTGATACCGAAAATGGTGCCACGAGCATCGTCAATCCAATACGGGGCAAAGAGACCGCTGAAGGCAGTGACGAAGGTGACACCACCGTTGTCTTCGACCGTCTCGGCCAATTGGCTGATCTTACTCGAGGACTCGATGAAGCCAAAGTTCTCCACCAGAAACTTGACGCTAGATCCTGCCACCGCAATACTACCTTCAAGGGCGTACATTGGCGTGCTGTTGCCACCGAAATCAAATGCGACAGTGGTCAGGAGACCGTGGGTGGAAATAATCGGCTTATTTCCAATATTGTAAAGGATGAAACTGCCTGTTCCATACGTGTTCTTTCCGAGACCCGGTGTGAAGCCCTTCTGGCCTACAAGGGCCGCGGATTGATCTCCCAAACAACCAGTGATCGGAACGCCTTTCAAGATGGTCGAGGCTAGCGAGCCATACGCAGAAGAGTCGGAAGAGTGAACGATTTGGGGAAGATAAATTTTCGTGGTGTCAATTCGAAAAAAGTCGAGCAGGGATTCATCATAATTCAGTGTCTTGAGGTTCATGAACATGGTTCGGGATGCGTTGGAGGGATCGGAGACGAAGATATTTCGTTTGGGGCCTGTTATATTTGTCATGTTGGGGATCCTCTGAGGTCATCGAGATCTTCTTACCTCCATTCAACTTGTACACGAGCCAAGTGTCTATGGTCCCAAAGGCGAGAACTCCCTTGTCGTGTGCTTCATTGACCTGTGGTACATTCTCAAGTAGCCAAAGGAGCTTGCCCACTGATGGATAGGTAGAAAGAGGTATCCCGCAGATGTCAGTGAGCTTGTCAGCCCCAAGACGTTGCTTCAGCTTTCGGACCAAGGCTTGGGTACGGGTGTCGGTCCAGACAATTGCGTTGTACAGTGGCTCTCCGGTTTCCTTGTTCCAAACCACGGTAGTCTCACGTTGATTGGTGATACCAACTGCCTTGATGGTATTTACGTTGTGACCTTGGGTTTCAAATTGCTTGACCGCGCCATCAATGCACTTTTCGACTGACGATACGATCTCAAGAGGATCATGTTCATGCCAGCTAAGTGGGTCCCCAAGTTAGTAGGTGATCTTTTACATGGTGAGGAGTAAACTCACCCAGGCTGAGGGTAAATCTGCTTGAACTCGAGTTGATGGGAAGCCACAGGTTCGCCTTGCTTGTTGAAGATCAAGAATCGTGAACTTGTGGTTCCCTGGTCAATTGAACCAACAAAGACCTCTTGCATACTACCCATTTTTTTTTTTTTTCTTGGTTTCGAATCCTGATGGAAAAATGATAGGAGATACGATAGGGAAGAGACTGGAGAAGGAGTTGGGAGGCCTGGAGAAAATTCTGGGGAGGGGTATGACGTGGTATATAAGATCGCGGGGGGAGGAACGAAGCATGCGCCTGTGTACCAAGCGAGGCACGCGGTTGTGTGGCCGTCCCTCACATTCTTGTAGCATTGGAAGCAGCTTGGGTCCATTGTGGAGTGTTACACCGAGTCATGCTTCCAAGCCCGAGTTCCAGCTCGTGAATGAGCTCGGTATCCAATGTGATGTTTGCCCGAACCTGGAGAAGAAGCATCATTCCAAACTCCACGAGAGTATCCACAGCCCTCACGTGTGGCATAGCATGGAGATGGCGGGGCGGACGGAGAAAAAGATCAGGGGCAAGCACATGGCGGGCCAGGCGGACACCAGGACGCAATGGTTTTGGAAGCGAGAGAGGTAGCATTTCACTGGCTTGAGGAGCTCCTGTCCAGACTTCGAGTTCAACAGGGCAAAAGATTCTTGCTTTTGCGGGGGAGAAGAACAGGTCGGGGCTGCAGGGCCGAGATGCAGAACCGGAGGAATATTGTGGAGAGCGAAACAACCTTAGAATGACCTTAAAATGACCTTAAATATGCCTAGTTTATGCTTAAAATGACCGGCTGCCAAGATACTCCCCGCTGTTGTCGGAAAATTTATTTTTCCTTCTTGGCATTTCGTCAGCTTGCGTCGGAACTTCGGCTCGGCACCAACTCGGCCCTCCCCAGCCTCTATCAGGGTGACATCCGTGGTCCACACAGTCTAAACTCGTGATATTGCAAACCTGACGGTGCACCTCCACTTCAAGCTCTAGAATTCCAGCCGCCGCTGACACAATTCAGATATCAAACACGGACTGTCTCGAAACACTCCTTTTTTTTGGGCGTTGATGCACCTCGGTCACGGTCTCCGACCTATAACATGGGAGAAAATATGGCCTTGTGTGCCCTCGCAATTCCAATCCCGAAATGCACTACCTTTCTCCGGCCGCGTGTTTTAATGCACGGCTAAGTGCGGACACCAGGGGTCCACGACCCGTATTTTCATTCCAGAATCCATACAGACTCGTAACGGCGATACCCTCCTATCAAGGCTGGTCACACAACAAAGAAGTATCAACCGTGGTGGCGGAGGAATGGAGTTGTCTGAACACTCCCGTCTATATAATTTTGACCCCTTTCCCCCATGGGCATCCATCACATTCCTCCATCCCCACAAACTCCAGCATTTCTTTCACTCTCTTGCCACCCGCGCCTCTCTCATGTCTCTTACGTCCTCTTCATCTGTATCTGTGGAGAAACAAACGGTCCCAATGGCTAAAGTTACCCACGACGAACACCTCCATGCCCCTCAAGAGCAGAGACTACGAACCTCTGTCCACGATGTTCCGGCCTTCGCCGAGCATGGTCCTTTGGTAGACCACAAGATTCCTCAGAGCGATGTGGTTCAGCAAGAGCCGGACTTGGCCTGGAGTCGAATCCGCCATTTCCTCAGAGAACCCCTTTCGGAATTCTTTGGTGTCTTTATCTTGATCCTGTTCGGCGACGGTGTTGTTGCCCAAGTGGTTCTCAGCGGCGGTACCAAGGGTGATTATCAGTCAATTTCATGGGGCTGGGGGTGAGTTTCGGTTATTGCCCCACCACCACTTAGAAATATATTAATAGCTGGCTAGCCTTGGTGTCATGCTCGGTGTATACGCAAGTGGCATCTCAGGTGCACATCTCAACCCAGCTGTGACTTTCGCCAACTGCGTCTTCCGCCGATTCCCTTGGAGAAAATTCCCGGCCTATATGCTTGCCCAGGTTCTGGGTGCTATGACCGCCGCCGCCGTGGTTTACGCCAACTACAAGTCCGCCATCGATGTTTTCGAGGGAGGAGCAAACATCCGCACCGTAGGTGGCGAAACCTCTTCGGCGGGCATCTTTTGCACGTACCCGGCGGAATTTATGACCAAGACTGGTCAATTCTTCTCAGAGTTCATTGCCAGTGCTATTTTGATGTTCTTGATTTACGCTTTGAAAGACGATGGAAACATTGGAGCGGGCAATTTGACCCCACTTGCTCTCTTCTTCGTCATATTCGGAATTGGTGCATGCTTTGGCTGGGAAACCGGCTATGCTATTAACCTTGCTCGAGATTTTGGCCCTCGTCTCGTCTCTTACATGATCGGATACGGCCATGAGGTTTGGTCTGCAGGTGGCTACTATTTTTGGGTAAGGTTTCTGCCGAATCCTCCATCAGCTTTCTGAGATTAATTTTTCTTTACAGGTTCCTATGGTTGCTCCTTTCTGTGGCTGCACATTTGGAGGCTGGCTCTATGACATGTTCCTCTTTACCGGCGAGAGCCCTATCAACACGCCTTACATGGGGTTGCAACGTTTCTTGCAGCCTAAACGGTCGGTCTGGTCAAACACCTACACGGCAGATAATCAGGTGTAATTTATATATTTGGTCTGTGTGGTGGAAAATTTTTCATACAAGAAGCGAAGGCGTTGTAAAGAACTTACTCCCCAGCTGGTAGATAATTTGACGCAGATTTCACACGTCAATCTCTAGACAGAGGATGATAACGGCGGGCCCGGTAATCCCGAAACAAGTCCAGCGAACGGACGGAGTTCAAGCATAGATGAAGAGGGCAGATAGATGAATATGAATGACAACAATTTTCATCTTGACTTGGGCGTTTTCCTACAAATCTTCTCCCTGTCCCAAGATTCCACCGTCTCCTCGACTCTCATATTTCTTCTTTTTCTCGCAAACTAGACCGAGGTCAAGAAATAGTCGACTGAGATTCTGGCATTCACGGAGGATGTCCACTAAGGGAGCAGTTCTGATAAGGAAGACAAGACTGGAACGAGAAGTCCCCGCTTATCCATGAAATGGTGGTTTGGCAAGTCGAAAAGCTGTGTGAGTGCTGATACTCTAGGGACCGAAGCAGCGAACGGTCATCATCGAATATTCACGGAATAGGAGTCCGACATATTATGCTGTCCATTCCCGTTCTTGTCTGCCGAAGCTATCATAAGACGCAGGTACATTATCTTCTACAGAGAGCTGATTGTTCCTTTGGCAGTCATTAGGTTCCCTACTTTGGCACAACTCCCTTCAACTGATTCCAGCAGTCTGGGCCCACATGATCCCTGTCTTTCGGTCTTCAAGGAAACAGGAACGTTCATGTGAACGTCTCACCCTGAGTGGGCTCAGGAATGTTCTGCGACCGATATCAGGCCACAGAACACTCTCCTGTCGGGTACTTGCGAGTCCGCACAAGGTACAAATGGTTCACGTGTTATCTGGGACGTTACCGCAACTTGAATGATACGACAAATGTTCCTCTGATACTGATTCTGTACCTGGACCCATTACAATGCGACTCTACGAGAGTGTCTGGCTCCAACTAGTGGATGACTGACGGCTGTCAGCTCTCAGAACGGAAAAATCTCCGTTGTTGAAAACGTCCGTCGGCGTATCTCTACCGAGCACAGCGACGCCACATTTCTCGGATAAGAGACACCGAGATGCATGCTCTTAATCTCTTCCCGTTCTCCCCAACCTGAAAACGCGGGAGCGCCAGATTCCAGCCGACCCGGGGACAAAGGAGCTCAGACTCTATGAGACCCAGACCCAGCGACCCTCAAAGCTCGGCCATGAATATGGCCCGAATGACCTCAATGGCAAACCCTTTGCTATGTTGTTATGCGAGAGACGTTTACAATACATTCAAATGTCCGAGCTTCAAGCCTTGATGATCTTCAATTTTCTCTCTATATTACTTGAAAGTGTTTCATCGGCTTCTGGTGGCCTCTTCTTTGGACTTGTCCTTCCGTGAAACATTGTTTCGTCATGGCTTCACGATTTTCTCCTCGACGGCTTCTCAAGCCTTTAGCATACGGCACTGGACTGGCCGTGGCAGGGACAACTGTCATGTACATTGCCTATAGACCTCGAAATGTCCCAGGTGCAGAATCACTGGCTCCGAAACCACCTAGAAGAGACGAAAACGGTGTTATAATCCCACCGAGATTTCCCTACATTAAAACGAGAGCCGAACAAATCGCCGACCTTAGGAAATCATCATCTGGGTCCTCTTCCGAAATATACGATCTTCTCATTATTGGCGGCGGAGCTACAGGCACGGGTATAGCTCTTGATGCAGCTACACGAGGTTTAAGAGTTGCCGTCGTGGAAAGAGACGATTTCAGCAGTGGAACAAGCAGCAAATCCACCAAACTTGTTCACGGTGGAGTACGATATCTGGAAAAGGCCGTGTGGAATTTGGATTATAGCCAGTATCAATTGGTGAAAGAGGCGTTGAAAGAGAGAAAATCCTTCTTGTACACGGCACCCCATTTGTCGTCATGGTTACCGATTATGTTGCCTCTGCAAAAATGGTGGCAAGCGCCCTATTTTTGGGCCGGAACCAAGTTTTACGATCTTCTCGCTGGATCAGAAGGCATTGAGAGTTCATACTTCCTCCCGAGAAGTAAAGCTCTCGAAGCATTTCCTATGCTCAAGAAAGAAAACTTAGTCGGCGCCTTGGTATACTATGACGGGCAGCACAACGACTCCCGAATGAACGTTTCCCTGGCAATGACTGCCACTCTGTATGGCGCCACGGTAGTCAACCATCTCGAAGTGACTGGTCTGGAGAAAGACGCGAATGGCAAACTTTCTGGTGCTCGAGTACGCGACCTTATTGCCCCCAAGGATGGAAAACCCAGCGAAGAAGTCTCGATCAAAGCAAAAGGTATTATCAATGCAACAGGCCCGTTTGCCGATTCGATTCAACAAATGGACAACCCGGGTGTGAAGGACATTGTTGCGCCGAGTCTGGGAGTTCACGTTGTTCTCCCTGGTTATCTTAGCCCCCAGAATATGGGTTTGATTGATCCGTCGACATCCGATGGCAGAGTGATTTTCTTTCTCCCATGGCAAGGAAGTACCATTGCTGGTACGACCGACACTCCGTGCGCTATTTCACCGAATCCAATTGCAGGTGAAAAAGATATCGAGTGGATTTTGAACGAAATCCGCACATATTTGACTCCGGACATTAATGTACAACGATCGGATATCCTTGCAGCGTGGTCAGGTAGGTTTTCCACCCATCTCATCCAAGGAATGGAGACTGATATCAAGGCTATATAGGTGTCCGTCCCCTGGTGCGCGATCCCCATTCCAAGAATACCGAGTCTCTTGTCCGCAGCCATCTCGTAACCGTCTCTGATTCTGGACTGTTGACCTGTGCCGGTGGGAAATGGACTACTTACCGACAGATGGCCGAGGAAGCAGTCGACAAAGCGATTGAAGTCTTTCAATTACGGCCGAAGCCCGTCAGCTACGTTCCCGACATTTCCGGTGTCAACGGTACTGATCCGACGGTCAATCTACTCAATGGCACGTGTCAAACTCACCACATCCGCCTTCTCGGAGCGCACGGATATTCGACAACCCTGTTTATCAATTTGATCCAGCATTTCGGCCTCGACGCCGACGTAGCGAAGCACCTCGCAACCGACTATGGCGACCGAGCGTGGGATGTTGCGGCATTAGCTTCTCCCACTGACAACCTCGAGCATTACCCACTTCGCGGCCAGCGCCTGTCTTCTCTGCATCCATTCATTGACGGTGAAGTACGATATGCCGTGCGCAGCGAGTATGCGCAAACCGCTGTCGACGTTCTCGCCCGACGAACGAGATTGAGCTTCTTGAATGTTCAAGCTGCCCTTCATGCTCTTCCGAAGGTGATTGACATCATGGCTGAGGAGCTGAATTGGAGCGAGAAAAGGAAAGAAGTTGAATGGAAAGACACTGTCGCTTTCCTTGCTAGCATGGGTCTCCCTAACGATATGCTCCAGATCACCCGCGAAGAGGTATTAGATGGAATGATGAGCTCGAGCAGTTTGGCGCCTACCAAGGGCTCTTCCAAGGCCGTGGTACCTCTGAAACCGTCATTGGGACCCGTTGGGCAGGCATATGGTTCGCTTCCTTGAAAACCCAAATAGTGCTTATTCCGATTTCTTCGGCTTCTTATTTTCCATGACTTTGGCTGTTTTTTCCTTTCAAAAGTGAAACAGATTGTCTTGATACCATACCCACGAAGTATGGCGTTCTCCCGCCGGGGGGAAAGGGGTTGCCAAATATATATGTACTAGGATGGCTAGAAAACAACGGTTATTGTAAATATGGACGGGGGAAAAGGGAGTTTATAATTGGTGTTAAGGGTCCATATGAAAGCATCGATGATGATTTTTGATTGCTACGAAAAATCAAAAGCTTTGTTCCATCTATTATTCATCTGCTTTCACGAAATCTCAGATATTCACCATTCTTCTTCATTCAAAAATGTCAACCTCAGATATTCTCATCTGTTACGAATCCCTCCGCTCCTTGAACGGGGTCCAAGCACGAATAAGATTCAAGCCTCGGCACGTCAACGGCTACTAAATCACCCCAAGTTCCAGCCCGTTCAAAACAGAGCTTGCTAAATACCCTCAACCACTCAACAGCAGATCTGCCGTCTCCGCCCCGCATGGCGCTTGTGGCTAGACTAAAGCGCCACAAGCATCCCCCAACCCCAGAATTTCCCCAGGATTTTTGGCTCAAAATGGAAATGTCATGGGGCTGATTCAGAGGATTTGGAGAAGTGGGGCGAAATGAACCCATCTAGGTCTTGCTCCATCTCCATCTTCTATGCTGGAAATGGGGCATTTGACGCTGGCTGGTGCCTCTCTGTCGGGGGAGGGGCTGAGACTTGGTCACCGGGAAAGGCGTGCTCCACATTTTGAGGTGATCTATCTATCTCTTTAGCTGGCTGGCTGAGACCGCCTTTTTTGCTTCTTAATAAGTTCGAACAGCACGGCCAGACTCGGCGGGCCTTTTTATTTCCTCCTCTGAATTCGCCTTCTATCCTCGAAAGCTGTCTATCTGCGGCTCAGATCAGATCCAATCCAGGGGCGGGGAGCCTAATAATCCACTTCGTTTCAGAAGATGCCTTTCCTAGGAATCCTCGACGACACAAAAATCCCACACATCCCAGGAACCGTCATCCTCGAAGAAACCGCTGCCCACTCCCAAGAAGTCACAGGCGGTCTTAAGCATGGAACCGGACGCAATGCCAACATCGTCCTCGTACCTCAACCTTCCAACGACCCCAACGATCCCCTAAACTGGCCCATGAGCAAGAAACTCACGGCGCTCGGAATCACATGCTGGGGGGCCATCTTGTACGCGGCTGTTGTGAGCGCAATGCTCAACGCTGCCTTCGCTACCATGGCGGTTGAAATCAACACTACCATCTCCAAGCTGGTGCTGGCATCAGGCTATCAGACGCTTGTCATCGGCGTGACGGGCCCACTTTTCTCAGCCTTGTCGCGGAAATGGGGCAAGAGGCCGATTTTCCTCCTTGCTTCGATTCTCTGTCTCATCGCCGACATCGTGGGATCGTGTGTCAACAGTTACGAAGGTGTGCTGGCGTCGCGGATCATTCAGGGATTTGCCATTGCGCCGTATGAGTCGTTGATCTTTACGTTGATCAGTGACATGTTCTTTGTCCATGAACGTGGTTTGTATGCTTCGTGCATCAATTTCATCTTGGCTGGCATTTCGAATCTCACGGGCGTGGTCGCCGGTCCTATTGCGTCGAATCTAGGCTGGAGATGGCTGTAAGTATAATCTTCCTCTCTTCTCTTGTACTCTATGCGAACGAAAAGACGATGAAAGATGAACGATTATATACTAAGAGATTCTTTTTCCCCTGTGCTATCCAGATATTACCTTCTGGTTCTATTCGGTGGGACCCAAACGATCCTTCAATTCCTCTTCGTTCCCGAAACAAGCTATAACCGCGACCGCCGCTATGAGATCGACGAAATGAAAAACGACAATCTCCAAGACGTCGCGGCTTTCGAGTACCAGGAGAAACTGAACATGGAAAAGCCCGGCCTTGCCAGGGCAACACACACGGAAGAAGCCAGTGAGGGTGTCTCGCAAACTTCATCCCGCCAAGAAGAAGCTGTTCCTCGAGTCTATCACAAAAAGACATTCGTTCAAGAGCTGGCGATATTCTCCGGAACATATTCGAACGAGAACTTCTTGCAATTGATCATCGCCCCTTTCGCTGTGGTCGTCAACCTGGCGGTCTCGTGGATCTTGATCGTCAACTCCATGTTCGTTGTGCTCTACGTTGTGATCGCTTTCGTTCTAGCCCAGCTATTCTCACCGCCCCCATACCTCCTCAGCCCCGCCAGCATCGGGTACTTGTCCCTTGGGCCTTTTGTCGGCGGCGCCTTGGGCTCTATCATTCTCGGCCTTCTTTCAGACCCGTTAATCAAATGGTGCGCTCGCCGCAACAAAGGCGTCTACGAGCCCGAGTACCGGCTCATTCCATGCACATTTGGCGTTTTCAGTGGCGTCGGTCTCATGCTTTTTGGGCACCTCGTCTCGATCGGCGCATCCCCTTACGCCTGTGCCACCGTTCACGGCCTCATGCTCTTCGGCGTCATGTTCCTTTGCATCGGCACCTCGAATTACGCGCTCGACGCCTACCGGGGAATGGCCAACGAGATCTTCATCGCTAGTATGGCTGTGAAAAATATAATTCTTTACGGATTCAGCTATTTTGTGAATAATTGGACGGCGAGCGCAGGGCCGGAACATGTATTTTTCGTCTGGGGAGGGGTAGCGTTTGCACTGATTGCGACGTTGCCTGTCATGTTCTTCTTGGGCAAGAGGTATCGGAGCTATTGGGCGAGGAATAATTTGTTGGAGAAAATGCATGTCAGGACGCATGAAGAGTAAGAGGAACCCAAGAACCAAAGGGAGAACAAAGGTCTTGGGCGAAACGTTTCGGGGCTGGTGGGATCGGGGGTGTGTACATTCGGGCCAGGTCTACCCTATTTTCACAAGGCTGGACGTGATGTGAGATAATATTGTAGTGCTGTAGTTGAGATAGTTTCTGCCCTGACCAGTGAAAGTCTCTCGTCACGGCTGATGTTCATATTCCTCTTGACTTACGTTTGAATCAGCGACTTCTACTCCAGCAGACCCATTGAAATACTAATAATCCACATTCTCTCACCTCTGCTGGTTACTGGCGGAAATACTCAAAAGGCCTTCTGATCCGGGATCCCCCTAGACGTCCATATCATTCTCCTCTCTCCTCAGCACGCCACTGGAACACCCACACCCCGGTCCACCACGTGGATAAATTCAGCTAATTTGGTTGCTCCCTAGGACTAGCTTAGCTTTAGCGCGGAGGCATCTCCAACAACGTTCGCCTTTTCTCCAAGCCGAGGCTTATCCCCAATGGATGGGACGAGGTAACGCAAGGCTGGACCGGTCTTAGTCTCGCAGAGTTTCAAACCGGACGTTTCTTTTCCGCCGATATATGTATCTCGTCTGGGCGTTGATTAATGCCCGAAATTAGAGTAGAAAAGAAGTCCTTGGCTCTGAGTTGAGTCGAGTTGGGGAAAGGGAAGGCGTTTAAAGTTCGAAAAGGGGTTTTGCGCTGCGGGAGAGTTTTGGATTGATCAAGAGATTATTTGTTTTGTCTGGGAAACATCCCGAGACGAACATAGCTTCTATCAGCATGTCATCATTCTCATGATCGATTCCATTTCCATTTCATTGTCAGCTGTGTCTGCGTGGACATTTGTATCCTTCATTCCCGATGTCGTGTTGTCCAACATCTCGGCTTCATAGAGGTCCTTGACGGTCGAAGGGCATTTCCACGTAGCTGCTGCGACAGTGGCTGCTGCCGAGGAAATTCGTATGTCTTTCCCAGCGTCGTGGCAGTGGAAGGCCTGATCGACTGCGGTGTGCGGATCGAAGGCGTAGAGTCTCGTATAGCGATAATGCCGCCGGTGACTCCGCCTAGCTTGCCATAGGCCGCGACGGTTGCTTTGGCGATTTCTTGAAGTTCGCATTGTCGAGGATATGCATCTAAGATCATGTCGGTGGGATCGAACTTTGCAGAAAATATAAAGCCGTTGAATTTGCTTACTTTCTTGTTCCATCGCGAGTGGTGGCACAAATCCGGATGAGACAAATGTCGCCCAGTCAAAAGGCAGATACAACCACTAAAATACCATCGTACTGGTTCGGATATCGCTAAACCATCATATCCTCTTATCTGCCTCCAGTCGAGCATCCGCTCCAGTACGAGTACTTCGGTTTGGTTCCGCAGAATGCAATTGTCACCGTCTCTCCGATGGTCGCAGTACCACCCAGAGCAACCAAGGCACAGATTTGCAGCTAGACTTGATTCCGTTTCCCCAGACCCGACAGTGCCCACGCATCGGGACCCGTGAGTGGTGAGATCGGGTGTCCGCCATCAGTGCGGACAGCAGAGAATCCTTGTGACTTGGACCGGGCGAAAGATGCGTTACCTAGGTCGGCTAACTATCCAGAACCGCCGATGCCCATGAAGCAGCTGTCCCCATTATTCTTGAGGAGGGAATCAACTCCAGGCTGTGATGGAATCGTCTTGGTTTAAATGTGCGTATTGAAGTATCACGTCACAGAAGCTAATTCTAGTAACGTGGGGGTGGTAGTGATTTTCAGGTCCAGTGGAGGCGGCAAAGCTAGTATAGTGCAATTACTGAGAGTAAAGGTAGTTTTGATCCTTTTGAGGGCTGGGTTAGAAAAGACAGAGGTCGAGCAATTGAGAATGGCATTGGTAGTGGTAGCGAGGCATAGGAGCACCGCGATCAAGTGAAAATGCTGCATATTGACGTCGCTGAATGAGTGTGCGAGTAAGCAATTATATGGAGCTTCTAAGAAGACATTATGGTGATAGTTGAGGAAGCGAGGTTCGGTTGTTGGGGCGAATCAAATGTTAGGGGCTTGGGTTCCGGGGTGATAAGGGGAAAGAGTGCAGAATACGTCTCAATGATAATTTCCTTCGGGTATGTGCTTTAGTTATAATAGAGCCTTGCTAAAGAATACCCACTTGCGCCAGTCCCTCTGGATATGAGCATGGCAAGGTTGGCCGACAAATGCCAAAGCAAAATTCATGCTATGCACCCAGTCAGAGAAAAGAGCTTTGCTGGTCCTGCAGAATGCTTCTCGACGAATTCAACTTCAGCTCGCACGAGTTTCCGATTGGCCATATTTTGAAGCCAAAACTCTCTGGATCAAAGATCGGCGGGCAACCAGATATTCAGGATCACCCCAGAAGTCACCTTCCATACTTAATCTTTTTACCTCTCGGATTATTTCAATGCCATGCAGTCTTATGAGGATGAGCATGGTTCCCTTCAATCTTGGTCTCTGTAACCTTTTTGATTGACTCTCCCAATTTTGTGTCGACTCTGCCAAACATCGCTATTTGCACAATTTGTTAGCAGTCGTACAAGTCATGACGAATTCAGCCAGAGAGCCCACTCACCGTAGACTTCTTCCCTTATCCAAACTTGAGTAACTCCGCTCACATGTGCAACGACATTGCCGATAAAATGCCCCTGAGCACCCTCCTGCTTCTCCATGATCCGCCACAAATCCCTCGCTTGTGTGAAATCCGCATCGGTGACCGAAGTGAATACCGAGCAAGGTGCTGTAACTTGGGCGTGGTCGAGAGTGGTTTGGTCCTTTTCCTTCTCTGCTTGCAGCTGGGCTTCCTCGGCATTACTGACTGGATAACTGCCTTTCACATTTGCGAATTTGACAGGTTTCAGCCTCGTGCCCACTTAGTTTGGATCTGTCCCATAATTCTTGGTGAAATTCTTAACTCCATCCCTCTGAGTGGGACAATAGACTTGACTTTTTGGTGCATTGGTGGGAGGGAACTGATAGTTGGTACCCAGTCTGTATCTTGCAGCATCCGGATACGCAGACATTCTGGCTTGAAGCATAGGATCTGGACTGGGTGCAATCCCTGGAACCATATTGCTCGGACCGAAGGCCGCCTGCTCGATTTCTGCAAACCAATTGGATGGATTGTGGTCAAGGACCACGCGACCCATTTTGCGTAGTGGGTAGAGTTTCTTTGGCCCCACTTTTGTCATGTCGAAGATATTGATCGGAGCTTTCGATATCTCGCTCGGACGGGTGACTTGGACTAACACATTCCATGATGGAAAGTCTCCCGCGTTGATCGCCTCCTGAAGGTCCGCCAGGTGGCGGTCAGGATCCGTGCCTGCTAGCTGGGCTCCTTCGCTGTTGGTGAAATAGCGGGTTCCTTGATTCGAGATCAAGTGAATTCGAACGTAGACGTATGACCCATGCTCTTTGGTAAACTTGTAGGTATTCCCGCTGTACCCATTCACATGGCGAACCGAGGAAGGCAACCCCCTGTCGCCAAACAGGAACATCAAAGCATGTATACTCTCTTGGTTGTTGATATGGAAGTCCCAGAACATGTCGGCATTGGGGGTGTTGGTTCCAGGATGTCTCTTATGACTTCGATTCAGCGAAGGAAATATGACCGGGTCTCGAACAAAGAAGATAGGCTGGAGTTTTGGTCAATAGACAGGAAATATTGTATTTCATGGGCCACGGACGCTTACCTGATTGTTGAAAACCCAGTTATTATTGTCCTGGTTCGTCTTGAACTTGACGGCAAACCCTCTGAAATCTCCAACGGTGTCTGCAGATCCACGTTCGAGTCCAACGGTAGATATTCTCATCAACACATCTGGCCTTTGCCAATGCCCGTCAGGAAATCAGCATCTGTAATGTCAGATACATCGTCAGTGACCTCGTAGTATCCTCGTGCTCCTGCAGCTTTGGCATGAACAGCTTTTTCGGGGATTCTTTCACCCGAGAAATGCGCCAAAGTCTCGAGAAGCTGGGTACTGGTCAACAGGACGAAGCCACCGCCCGATCCGGTCATTAGCTGCTCAGTCGTGTCATTCCGAGCAGAGGTTGCCCTTCGGCAAGAGTGTAATATGGCTGGGGCGGATCCATGGCTTCTTGAATCTTGCTTGTTGCTCACAAGGTATTGCCTTATCAAGTGTTTTACTCTCCACAGGAGAAATTCAATATAAGGACTTTTGGAAGACGAATGATCATAACTTCAATGTTCAGCTCATATCGAGAACGGCTATCAGGAACTCCGGATGGCCCTAACAAGGCAAAATGGTAACAAAAGTCGAGTGTGTATTCACTTGCATTGCATTCGTCGGCCTTGCAAGGGTGCTGAAAATGTGTTCCATGATTGAGTGCCAGCTCTTCCCTATGAGGCATGGACAGGTAACTAACCGGCGAGAATTTTCCTTCAGTTCATAGACCCTTCTCAAACTCTCAGGCTAATGCTAATACGACGATCAACACACATGCGATTGCTTTTGGGCCAGAAGAGTCTCGTACTAGCTCGTACGAGGCATGTACAGAGACCCACAGCAATCGGCTCCACTGGAATTCTTCCCCCCGCCTTTGGCCAACCATATTTGGAGTTCTACAAAGTATTTACAGATTCCTCCAGTTGATGTTATACGAGACACTCGAAAACTGTGTATCTTGATTTCGCCACGATAGCCGAAGGTTGATTGGTCAGTCATGCTGACCCACCCTCGACTGGGACTAAACAAATTAAGGCAATCTACCTTCCAATGAAAGCTGTCTGCGCTGGCACATCAGATCGGACGGTTAGGAAAAAAAGAAAATGAAAAAGAAAAGAAAAAGCTTGACAATATGCTTCGGTTTATTCTCTCATCCTGCTGCAAATCTCCCTTATTGACCCATCTGAAATCTCCTAAGTGCTTCAGCAAGCACGTCAAATCCAACCTCATTTCCCAGGTCCAAGATTGCTATTCGTCTCCCCGAAGCCTCTGACTCTGCATTGTCAATAATCCTGCTCACGGATCGACCATCACCGGTTGAAGGCCCAAAGACTTTCGCTTTCCTCTGAGAGACAATATTTTCTTCCCAAGGATCCTTTCCAGAAACAAATCTCATCAGATCCAGAGCAAATTCCTTTGCTGCTGCTTCTTGTGATGGAGGAAGCTTGTCGTTATAATTTTGGAACAGAAATACCACATCGAGCACGTGTGTCGCCAATCCCTGGTACACGCCTGGCCATGGATTGGGTTCATTGAAGAAAAAAGTGAAGATTTTGGAATTGGATGACGGCCACCCACGAGCGAAGGATGTGGTGGCAGCGTAGTATCCAATATCGGTGCAGAACTTGAGAAAATTGAAAAATGCGATCTCGTCATCATCTCTAGGATCCAGGAGAGCAATGGCCTTGAAGTCGTACAACTCGAGAAGAGATTCTGCAATATGCGGGGTTGATGATAGCGAAGACCGGATTGAGGCAGAGAACTTTTGCCGGATGTTAGGTTTGAGGTGAGCCATCATGAATCCGAATGTAGAAGCCTGGAAGTATTAGAAATGAGCAGTGGTCCCAAATCGTAGCGGTTGAAATCGTTTCTTGAACTTACGTCGAACTGGCTATCCCCAATGGTCAAACCTTCACACCACTGTTTACCAGGCATGCTTTCGTCTGCAGGGTCGGATACCGCTGCAAAGGTAGGCCTACAAGGAATGATGTCGCCATCTACCATAGGCAGAAACGTAATATATGGGGGGAGCTTCGCGATGATCTCGTCCATTGGGATGGACAAAAGCTTCTGGATTCGTTCTTCGGGTCCCAAATCCTCCGAGCCAAGGACTGCCAGGACTTTCTGGTAGACGCTTTCATGATCCTGGGGAGAGAAAGGCGGCACCAGAAGACAAGAGCCGCCTGTGGCGATGGCGCGGTTGAAGAGTGGTTCTTTGGAGTATAGATGAAGAGTTGTCGCAACTGAACATCATGGGTTAGAGACCGCACTCTTAGATACTTCGGTAAAAAGAGAAAATTTGTTGATAATCTCTTACCTGCCCCTGTGCTTTCCCCGATGACTGTGATGTTTTCAGGGTCTCCACCAAATCCAGATATGTATTGTTTGACCCATTTGAAAGCATTTCTCTGATCACGGAGCACGTTGTTCGATTTGTACCCATGTTGTCGCAACTCATCTGACGTCAGGAGACCTGGGAGTCCGAGGCGAAAACTATTCCCTTGGTTAATTTTTATCTCATCAGGCCTCAATTTATTCCACAGGATGAGAAACACTTACTTGACACCTACTCCGATGACGGGAACGCCATGGTCACTTGCCAATTTGACGACCTTGGCATGATCATAATGAGGCCACGAATTTGCTCCTACCACAAATCCTCCCCCGTGCATCCAGATGAAAACGGGGAGCTTCCTCTCCGAAGGGATGCCATTTTGAGCACTAGGCACCGTAATATTCAAATTCAGGCAGTCGATATCTGAATGAACCATTTCGGGCTTCGGTAGTGCTTGCTGAATAAATCCCATCTCGTTGTCGAACCCTGTTGGGGGAGAGAACGATGAAGGCCTGATGTGATTGAGTCAATTTCTTGGTTCACGGCTGATCAATAGAGATATCAATACCCGTAGTTGGTCGCATTGACTGGAGTCTGGTATGTTGACTTGACTTGAGACTCGGCCAGGCGATCCCGCAGCACAGCATATTGCAAACCCAGGAATTGATACACTCCATTGCCCTCATTGCCGAGAATGGTCCCTATCGAAGGGTGCTGGAGAGTGGTCGTCGACATAGGAACACACGCTATAACGAGTAACTATCCGAGTATCTGATGTAGTCGTCGATTCTTTGTTATCCAGGGATTCTTCCTTCAGCCTTGTAGAGATTTATACCCCAAATTCCCTATGCGGGGGATTTGCGAGAAGACCCCACATCCCTCCCTTTGCTCAGAAGGGATTTCCCCCAAACAGGTTTGAGGTAGCGAGGGCACAAAGTCTTGGTTAGAGAAGGACGAATAGTAGAGAAACCCAATCCATGTTTGAGATGTACCCACGAAATTTGAGAACTCTTGTTAGACGTCTAAAATTGGAAGCACACCTGCGGACGTGGTTGTGGATAACGGAGGGTAGTAGGCAAAAAGGTGAAAGAATCAGTTCCAAATATTATTTTTTGCATCCTGTTTATTATCTCCTGACTCAAAGCCCTGATTCTGCGGCCGATGATATAGCTTTCACTCAAACCACGGCATTCTGAGCAGGCTGCAGGATTCTTACAATAAGAGTTCCAGGGGACTCATCAAAGCCAACCCAGGGCCAGAAAAATCCCGTCGTTGACGATGCTCCATCGGGTTGGTAGGCCACCAAAGACACATACGTTGTGCTTAGCCCTGTCTTCATCCACTATGCCCTAAGTATGATGGCCATCCCAGCCGCTACATTCACAGATTGCTAGCTTCTCTTTGCTAGCCTCTTCCGCATTCTATACACAATTTGTCCCCTTTGGAAGTCCCGTATACAGTTGTCCGGACAGTGAGGCCGAGTGCTAGGTTTGGGTGTAAATGTCTCGCATCCATAAGAACCGTTGCTGATCCGGCTGTGTCTGATTGGCCTTATTCGGTGACGCGCTCCAAAATGTGTCCGGCGCTCATCACTATTCAATTTCACAGGTCAATATCAGAGAATGGTACCAAGTGCTCGGTCTTACTGCATAATCTGCTCTCGGATAAACCGTTGCACGGTACAAAACAAGCTGGAGGGGTAGTCGTGCGCTGTCCATCTACTAAGATGATGGCACTCACAATGTATCCATCTCCGGCCACAAACCACTCTCCAAATAGCAAAGCCAGATCAGGGTCCGTTCGGGCCCCCTCTTTTCGGGGCGAATTGCAAAACCCCTTCTTTCAACTTTGCTGGCACCAACTTTGGGAATATTTGCCACAGAAATTGTATGAATGCTGCAGGAGTATTAATGATCTCGAGGTTGAAAGTTGAGACCCTGTTCGGGGCATCAATGAATACAACGGGCGGTGATCGAGAGACTTGTGGGGTAATTCCCGGTCTCGCATAACGAGTCTGTCATGGGGCGCCAAGACCCCATGCCAAGAACATGTATAGAGCATGCGTTACGCAGGATACCCCTATCCGACTTCCAAGCGTGGAAGTCGATGTCGCCCCTGCACCTATATAGATAGATAGGTATCCTTTTGACGTCTTTACAGCCTGCTGGCGAGCTTGCCCCTGACAGAGTCCATATTCTACATTTGTGAGCTCCTGTCGCACATTCTGGATGGTACTCGGTTGTGTTCGTGCGCGTGGTTTTGTTTCGTGTGGTGTTGAGGTCATTCCTCCTAGTTATCCTAGAGAGGGAAGATTGCTATCATGCCAGTGAGAGCTCGAACAAAGCACTAGGAAGGTTGCTAGAGCATATTTCACAACTTGCAATAAAGTCTGCAAATCAACAAGATTCTCATTCAATTGATAAGAGAATCTTTTGATATCTGACGCTTCAACTTTCCGCTGCACCTTCCTGCATATACCTAACAGGCCGCCTCTTCGACGAGAGCTCCGCAAATACTCCTTGGACTTTCTCGGCATCTCAGCTGAAAACCTGGAGAGCTTTTGTGTATTATTTGAGTGACCTTTTCAGAAGCTTGCGGTTCTCAGATCTAGGGACGAGGTGAACACGATCTTTTGAGAGTTCCAAGGCCGACTGTAGGATATCGAATCGCTTGACAAGGTGCTGGTACTCTTGGTGTGACTCATCGTTGTCGTCGAAGGCTTTTTAGTCTTTGGCGTCCACTTCAGAACTGTGTCAGCGTCGCCGACCCTGAAACGGAACGACATATTGGGGTGAATGAAATCAACATAGCAGCCCCAACAGAACTCTAATGCGTGGGGGAAAAAGAGAATAAGAATGAAATGTCAACAGAGGCAGTCAGGCTGGACCCAGGTTCAATAACACTATGGCACGAGGGACCCAGCTGATACACGGAATGATTGGTAAACCGAAGCATAGGTGCAGTACAGACCCTTTTGTCTTTCGTTCACTCGTTGTGCCTGGAGATGTTGAGCTTGGCCAGGAAAAGTTCAAATACGGACTCTGCCATGATCCAATGCGATCCAATGCGATTTTCTAGGCCGAGTCAGAGCCCAAAAAGACGTCTCAACCAATAAGCTATCCAGAAGAACACCCTTGGTTAATCGACCAAATGACCTCCGGAGAAGCCAAGTTGCTATGCACGAAAAAGAGTTTTCAGTGCGAACCAAGAAATTCGTCGAAATGCCTATCCGGTCTTTGGGCTCCCCGTACTTATCCCTGCAGAGTGATCCAGGGAATTTCTAAGCAAACCTACACAAATTCGCTCCACATGTTACCTCCTCGGAAACCAAAGCCCTCGATCGGAAAAGTGTTGAAGTCAGTGGGTCCTTCGCTACCAGGGATAAACCCCTTTTCACATTTGGTGAAGTATACTCTTTCTTGGTGCATCTCGTAAAAGTGGTCGAATCGTGGATTGAGCGCATCGTGGAGATCGTTCACGTCGCCAGCGGGATGCAACACTTCCCATGGATGCGTGCATGCTCGGGCTTTGCATGTCTTGAGTACCACCAAGAGCGTGTCCAAGCGAGGCAAAAGATGGTATAATTCGATGGACTTGGTTTGCTCAAAATCGTCCGCGAGACCAAACCGGAAAAGAGACGACTGATTCGAGGAGTACAAATTATGGATTTGGTAAGGGTCAATCTAAGAATTGTCAGCAAATTTCCATTCGGAAACAGCAATAGATGTTGTGGACCCACGTTCATGTCATAAAGCTCATGTTCTCCCGTGCACCACACGCTGTAGTAGAGGTCGTAACCCCGCCCCATCAACCTCAGTGCTTTGTATGTGTGGTTGTCAAATATCTCATGCCCATACTTGCCTTCCGCCATGGATATGCCCCAAAACTCGACTTGGACATGTTCGTGTCGTTTGTTCCGTGCATGGGAGAGGGAAGATGATGTGAGCGGAATGGCAGCACCGTCAAAGTCAGGCTTCAGATCTCCGCCAGCCAGCGAGAGGAAGGTAGGTGCCAGGTCGGTGTGTGAAGTCACAACATCACTCACCAGTCCTTCGGGAACACCAGGGCCCCGCACGATCAGCGGAATGTTGATGTCTTCCTCGAAGCCACATACTTTGCCGGGTTGAAGTCGGTGTTGGCCGATGTGGAACCCATTGTCGCTGGAGTAGAAAACATAGGTATTGTCGAGGATGTCGTACGCGGCCAGGCGGGTAAAGAGCTCATCAATCATTTCGTCCACCGACTGAAGTGCGCGGAGGCGATTTCGATAGAACAAATCATTGAAATCGATATTCGTCTGGTTTTGTTTCGGGAGCTGCGAGATCCACGCAACACTGCTGGGCTTATTGACGTTAATTCAATCGCACCCCAACACGAGAAAGGCTGAAATTATACCTCATCGGGATTAAAATTGGGCGTTCTCGGAACAACCACGTCTTCGAAGAGATGCTTGTGCCTATCAGCAGGTATCGGGGGTGAAAAGTCGTAGTCTTCGAGCCTGGGATGGTCGGAGAAGAAGGCTTTCCAGTAGTGGATATTACAATGAGGCGCGCTGGGTGCAATTGTCAAGAAGAAGGGCTTTTGAGCAGCCACGGCGTCATCCAGAAAGTCGAACGCCTTTGTCGCCAATACGTCTGTCGAGTATTGACCCTCATAGCTGACTGGAGGATCTTGATTTCGCTGGAAGGTGGCATTGAGATATTCGTAGGTAAAAGGATCCAAGAGGAAGTCGGACCCGGTAAACCCGGCCGGGAAAGGCGAGTCGTAATTCCTCATATTTTGATGATTGAGCAATTTACCCGTGTAATAGGTGTTGTAGCCGGCATCCTGGAGCCAGACGGGGAGATATGCCTTGTGGAAACCCTGCCGGATGAACTTATCGTATCCTCCTTGTACGCGATCAGATTAACGAAGAAGCCAAAGCCTATGTCGGTCGGACAGTCTTACCGTGTGGCGGGCCGACATCAGTCACGTTGGTGTTGTGTGCTGCTTTGCCAGTCCAGAGATTGACTCGTGACGGACAACACAGGGCAACAGTGCAGTAATGCTTCTCGAAGAGTGTCCCTCGGTGAATCAAGTGCTCTTGAACATGTGGCATGTACGACAGCGAGTCCATTCGCACGTCTTGATCATCCGTCAAGACGAAGATGATGTTTGGCTGATCATTGTTTGTGGGCTGGTGGGCCAGTACTCTCTGATCGTCTTCCACTCGATATGATGTGGCTTGTGAAAACGAGAAAGCAAGGCAAAGGGCCAGGGTGAGTATCGGGGAGGAAACCATGTTGGCCTGGTGGATTCAGCTGTTCCCAATACGTGAGAAACTGGGAAACAAAGATGGAGGGGCTGAGATGTCGGCTACAGTGAAGCATTGAAGCTTTGATATGTATAATTCGTATATTTTAGTAGGGGATGTACAATGATCTCACTACTGTAGTACTGTGCCTCTAGGCGACGGATTCATAAAATTCCGTCCCGGCTGAGTGACGGCGTTACAATTTTTCGTTGCTCCATCTGCTTGCGAATCTTGAACAACTTGCTCGATCAGAACCGCCACGATGGCGCCCAGAATCCCGTTCTCGCTTGTCCTAGTACCGTTGATCTCTGTCATTCTCTACACCCAATCGGCCGAATATCTCTGGAAGCTTGTCGGGCGGGTGGAGATCGACAAGACGCGACTCGTCCGATGGGAGAACAGCACCGCCCTCAATAATGCCGAATGCCAGGTCATCAAGACCGCCAACGCCTGTGAAGATGTGAAAATCCATTATGCATCCCAGACGGCATTCCTCTCCTGTGGAGATCCTTGGGAGCGCACGCATTGGTACCCGTGTGCCGGCGTTCGTGACGCCCACCTGCGCGCTGAGTCGTCCTTCCGTGAGCCGCTATTCAAGCATGACCTGAAGACCGGCCAGACGACAGAGCTCCAGATTAAAGGCCTGGAAGGGGACTTCATCACTCATGGCATTGATATCCTTTCGCTGCCGGGTGACTCTTCTCGGGTACGAATACTTGATAATCCCCGATAAACGATGCACACGCTGATGTTTTCCGGAGATCCAAATCTTCGCTGTTAACCATGCTCGAGACGGAGATTCTATCGCCATCTTCTCTCACACGCTCGGGTCGGATGTGGTCGACTTAGTGAAGAATGTCAAACACCCCAACATCAAAACTGCCAATGGAGTGGTCTCAACGGGTCCCTTGTAATGAGCAGATGGATGCCATTTTTCCCCCCTCGTCACAATGCTGACCCTGGCAGGACCTTCTACATCACCAACGATCACTATTTTGCCGGTGGTCCGCTTCGTGTCCTGGAGGAGAAGTTTGGACCTTGGAGCTGGGCAACGAATGTTCAGTACTGTGATGCCAGCGGCGAGGTACGCCCCCAGTCGAGTGTAACGATGCTGCCCCAATCTCCCCAAGTCTCACAATGATCAAACAGGAGGTGTCTTGTAATCAAGTCTCCGGTACATTTCCAGGCGCCAATGGCATCAATTTATGGAAAGACCGACTTTTCGTGGGCGACGCCAGGAACGGAACGGTCACGATTTTTCAGATTCATCCAGATCACTCCTTGACCAACCTGCAGACTGTGGTATGTTCAGGCTCGTATTAATAGGAATTTTTCCGCGTCTTACCAGACATTGATTCCCAGGACCTTGGAGCAGCAGCAGATAATATCAACATTCTCCCCACAACAGGCGATCCGATCGTCGCAGGTCAGAGCGCACACCTCCAAGACAGACGAAACTGGTGCTGACATCATGCAGTTTTCCCTACACTTGAAGATCTCCCGGCATACCTAGACAATGTGAAAACACTCGGCAAGGACTTCTTAGTTCCGGCTGCAGCTCTTCGACTCGATCACGAAAAGAATTATACACCCATGTTAGTCTACTTTGACGACGGTTCTTTGATCAGTTTCATGACCGCCGCCGCCGTCGACCCTTACAATGGTTTCTTCATCGCCGCGAGCGTGCTCCAGTATGGAGGCTTTGCGGTCTGCAAGGTGCCGCCTGATGCTTTTGCATGAACATGCCTGAAACGTAGAGAGAAAGATTCGATCACCTATTAGATTTGATAAAATCGTCGTCTCAAGTATGACCAACGGTCAGCCCTTAGGGCCATACCTCCCTACCGAGCTATCCACGCCAGAGAATAGTGCTATGCGATCAAAGATGGAGCTGAAATCAGAAAGAATTCTAGTGCCACTCTTTCTTCTAGCCACCGGTATAATTCTTCTACCTTGGTCCTTAAACTTGACCTTCCGAGCAGCCAAGACTTATGGCGTTGTATTGTGATGTGCTTCGACCACGACTGCCATGTCGCCGCAAAACAAAGATTTCGATCATATTTTCTTTCATTCTTTCAACACCATACTTGATCGACAGGAATGGCCGAATATCGACACTTGGCCATCCCCGACAAAGAATGGGTCGATGTAAGTGTCATTGCCCAAGTCACGGAAGAAGAAATATATTGGTCATGAGAGAGACCAATGTTGTCAGACCAAACTTTCCCAGTTTTACTATCCCTCATCTCAGGATCTTAACTAAGAATGCCCCCAGTTCCCACACCATCTCCCTCTCGGGACACGAATAGAAGGCATGTCTCGGGACCGCCTTCCCACCACCCCTCAAGAAGGCCTTGAGATGGAAGAGTTCGACATCTCATCTTCGTCCGATAACTATCTCGTTCGTGTACGGACGTACCGGAAAACTCGGTCCGAGGACTTACCTCTATTCATTTACATGCACGCGGGAGGCTTTGTGACCGGCGGCCTCGAAACAGATGATCGGTACTGTCGACGGATCGCAGCGGATCTGGGCATATTAATGCTCAGCGTCGAATATCGTCTTGCGCCGGAGAATAAGTTCCCTGTCGGATTCCAAGACGCGTTTGATGTTGTTCGATGGATAGGGCATTCGTCGATATGTTACAAAAATCTCTCATCCTTCTCCGGCTCACTACTATGTCGACTGACTGGACGTTTTACGTTCGTGCTCTAGGCATCTCAATCCTCATCCCAAGCCCGTCTCGCGACGAACCTCTCCAAGGGTTTCATTCTAGGCGGCACGGATGGGTTGGGAGTGGGCTCTTGAGTTTTCAGCCTGATCCCAAGATCCGAATAGTCAAAGAATGACCCGCTCTGTCCGCTGAGAGTGGAAGTCTAGTGGAAGTAGAAGCAGCCGTAGCCACCACTTGTCGTATTCGTCTTGAGCTCGCCTCGCAGGGCATTCGGTGCACGAAAATTCGAAGCACGAGAGCTATGGACTCACCGGGAAAAGGCAGAGAACAAGGCGAATTTGTTGGGCGATGATCCTATGAACTTCCAAGTCAGCAATACCTTCGGAGTGAGAAATGACAGGATCTTTCATATGCAAGGCCAATTCCAGGCCAGACTTTGGTAGAAATCCGACGGTCTCTACACGGAAGAGTGCAATCTCGAAGCAAATGCAGGAAACCTGCGATCTTTGTTCTCCACCAAACGAGCCGGAGAAGCACGTCAACCGGACGCCTAGACAGAACCACTCCTAGGGCACCTTGCTAACAAGGGGCCCGTCATAGGGTCGAGCCATCCGTATCAGGCATCAGCCGTCGCCAGTGAAATTCTATATGGCCTTTTTCAAGCACTTATATTTCCTGGCCGGGACGATCAAGATCCTCAAAGCTACCAAGACACTTCCTAACTCTTGGTCTCTTACGACCCAGGTACCGATAAGATATATCGAGGCAGGTATGCCTTCTGTTATAGAATAACTACCACCAAAGACAATTGGACTTACGACCCAGGGTTATCACAATCTCACAAGAAGCACGTGTAAGTCCAGCGATGAGAATTATCGTTGTCGGTGCAGGCATAGGCGGCCTCTCCGCCGCGCTCGCGCTCTCCATCAGTGGTCATCGCGTAACGATACTCGAATCCGCTCCTCAGCTCGCGGAAATCGGCGCCGGCGTCCAACTCACACCTGACGCCATTAAATTCTTCTTTCAATGGGGCTTACGGGACGATATTCTCTCCAAAGCCGCCTTGCCTGGGAGCTTTTTCATTCACGAGTCCAAAACAGGCAGGGTTCTGCGGGAGATCAAGATTTCCGAGCTAGAGGGTGAATATGGAGCCCCGTATGTCGTTGTGCACAGGGGCGTGTTGCATGAGATTTTGCACAGGCATGGCGTGAAGGCTGGGGCGGAAGTGAGGGTGAATTCGAGGGTTGTGGAATATGAGTTCGAAAATGGCGCCGTGGTGTTGAAAGATGGTGAGCGAGTGTGTGCTGACTTGGTGGTTTGCTGTGATGGTAAGTGTCAAATTGTGCCACAAACAGGTCTCAAATGACGTTCGGCGCACCTGATATATTGATGACGGTCGATGAAAGGAATCAACTCATTCGGTCGACAACAATTCCTCAAAGACCAAGATAAAGGGGCTCAAAAGACTGGATGGGCTGCGTACAGAATGATGGTCGACGTCTCCAAAATCCAGGAAAATCCCGAGACTTCCGAGCTCGTGGCCCAGCATAATAATCATCTATGGTAAGTTAGCTCAACCTTCGGACGGACCGTCTTCCTGCTTTATCAGATTGATGGAATCTTTTGATACGCCATTGAAGAACCGGGAGGCCCACTGACGTGAGTACAGGATAGGCGAACGCTGCTCGGCCATGATCTACATGATCCACAATGCCACCGTGTTGAACATGGTCATGTCACACCCTGACGACGTTGATACCACTCACTGGTCGTCCGAGCGGTATATGGAGGAAATTAAATCCCTATTCCAGGGCTGGGATAAGAGGGACGTACTACCCAATGCACACACCCCGAAACCTCAACATCCTGTGAGGTCTGCAGAGGTTACATCAACCCCGATGTCAAATTCGATTTGCAGGATGATGCTGACGCATATGAGGAGAATAGATTAACAAACCTGATCGAGATGGCGAGACCAACCGTTCAAAACTGGCCTATATATCAGGTACCCCCTCTCCCTAAGTGGATCTCAGAATCCGGAAAATTCGTCATAATGGGAGACGCTGCGCATGCTATGGCATTTTATTTATCTATGGGTATGTATGGGCCTGAGTTTCGCTTCTCCATCGGGTTCTTTGCTTTCTTCTCTCCACGTACTCTTCTTTCCCCGAGAAATTAAAAAGAAGTTCTGTCTAATATGAAGAAGGAATTTCAATGGCAGTTGAAGACGCAGTTGCTTTATCTGAATGTCTCTCCTTACTATCTTCCTCCTCGATGACCTGTTCAACATCAACCTTATCAACCTCGCACGAACAGACACAGAGCCAGTGCCAAAATCTGAGTCCAAACTCAGATCTCCACTCAGCCCTATCTATCTTCGAATCTGTCCGGAAGCCACGCGCCGAAGCCGTGCAACGGGCCAGTCTCCTCGCGGGGAACATCCTGCATTTACCGCCAGGTCAAGCACAGGTGATTCGTGATGCAACGATGCAAGCTGACGGCGCCGTCCACAAAGGGGATGAAAAGTATGTGTATGGAATTGCAGATCGAGCAACGAGGGATTCGTGCTATGGATATGATGCAGCAAAAGAGGTGAGAAAGGAGTGGGAGAGTGTAAGTAAGACCTCAGCGAACTAGATTAGATGGAACAACAGGGAAGTGAGGAAATATTCGGATCCACAATGGATACAGGCACGCAGATGATTTCGAAAAATCTTTTGACTAGGAAGAGGAAATGAAAAGGACAAAGAAAAGGGGAAGAAAAAGAAAAACGTCTGTAAGAGCATTTCTTTCCTTGCATTGGAGGAAGCCTCTATCTCGGTCTCAGCTTGACCACCTGGGTAGATACAACACCATTTCAAAGCCCAGCTATGTATGTCTTTGAAGATATCGATGGAACCTAGGTTCCGCATGCCTCGCTGCAAAAGTGCATACATATATCGGTAAGAATACCTTCCCAAGTCAACCCAAACTCTCTTGATCATGTCAAAGCTCGACCCATGGTCATCTACATTTTGGATTCCCCACTGAACTCCAGTGCTGTTCGTGAAAAAGACTTCCGACCCAATGATACCCCACGAAGACGGACTGATCGTGTTGTTGTAAAGTCTCCCATATCGAAAATATTATTAATCCTCATTGGCGACCAGTCAATTACAGTTCTCGGTAATCGGCCTGTCTCGCTCGACGATTTCGATTCATATGCCGATGTGGATTCACCGGTTGCCGCATGTAGGCATTATCCTCTTCATTTCCAATATGTCGTTGCTGATTGGAAAATTTGCTGCTAGCAGGACCTGTGGGAGGATAAAAACTCTGATTTGGATTCTGTTGTTGCATCAAGGCTTTAGGACCAGTGGGAACACCAGTCATTCCTGCTGGCTGTTGTGATGTTGGTTTGGGTGGTTGAAAGCTTGTGTTGCGATTTGGTCGATTGGTGTTGAAATTGCTGTTGTACCCTTTGGGTCCCATGTTGTTGCTGGCCTGATTTTGGTTCTGGTTCTGGTTCTGACTCTGGTTCATATTCATATTCCAAGTTGGCATTTGGTTCATGTTTGGAAAACCTATATTCCCGTTGGTTTGTGGGAACATGTTCATACCATTCATACCGGTCATCATGTTGAAATTCGGGTTCGTCAAGTTCATTCCATTCATACCCATGTTCATGGCCATGGGATTCATCATGAACGGATTGAAACCGGTCATCATGGGGAAAGGCATGTTATTGCCCGGTTGCATTTGAGACAAATCCGGTGGCATCATGTTTGTGGGTAGCATGTTATTACTTTCAGGAGTTGAACTCTCTTTGATACCGTCCTTTTTGGCGTCAGCCTCGGGCTTTGGTGTCGTCGACGAAGACGCTGCTTCGCCCGACTTCTGACGTTTCATGGCTGGCGCAGCGAGATTCCCGGATGCAGAAGGTCCATCCACGTCACTGGCACTGCGTTTCCGAGCTTGTCCACTGGTCGATTGAGGGGAACCACTTCCTTGTCGTGAATTTGATCTGGATCTTGAACCCGAACCATTTGCTTTGGGTGAATCCGCTGTGACAGTAGGACTTCTAGATCGTCGCTTTGCTTCTGCCTTCTCTGCTTCATACTCTTTGATTCTGGCCTTCATGTCTTCATCAGGCTCGAGACGTTCGAGACTGATGTTCTCTGTCTCACAGCCGGGGCAAGTGAGATCATTCTCAAGCAAAGCATTTTCAATACAGTCGTGGCAATAAGTCTTCCCACAACAAGGGGTCTTCATTGGATCTACAAACAAGCGCTTGTCAATCGAGCATTCCAAACCTCGATCTTGCAGCTCTTTGTCGCCAATTTGTACTTTCTTCTGGGCAGCTTCAGCAGCTTTGACTTGTTCCAGATGTTTTTTCCATGCCTTTTCATCCGCTTGAGCAAAGACGTATTCTCCTTCAGCATTCACCATAAGATTTTGTCTTTGAACATCATCAAGCTTATCGATATCCGATTGGTCAATCTTCTTCAACATTGACCGAGGAATCCCAGTGGTTCGTTTGATGCGATTCTTGTTGTCGTAGTTGGCATCATCGTTTGTCGGGCATGCTTGGATCCAATGACCTGTTATCTATTTAGCGGTGAATTTTGGGGCCGTGGAGTGCAGACTTACCTTTTTTGCCACAACGATAGCAGATATATCCATGCGGCGGTTCTCCTTCGGGGACGTTGGCCTTTTTGAAGGGCTTGCCTCCTTGCATGGGCACTCGTGTCTCATGGGCCATCTCTTCTTGTTTCTGTTGCCATTGTGCGTCGGTGAATTGAAACATCGCCTGCAGCTTCTCTTGTTCTGTCATCGCTTTATCCATATCCACCGTCTTGACCGATTTGCTGGCAGCATTCGCAGCAGTGGGTTTGGCGCTAACAGGCGGCTTGCCGGAGACATATCGAGCAGCACGGCCTTTGCCTGGAGCCGACGCAGGCAATCTTCGAGCGAGGACAGTCGAGTCTTTGGGTATGATTTCAGTATCATCTGTGTATTCTAGAAGATGTTAGTGCTGCTACGTTGACGATATTAGAAGACGATCTTACCTTCATCACCATTCTCCTTGTAGATCTTGAGGTCGAAATCTGTTCCATCTCCCAGACGAGAAATGGTGATGATTTCACGTTTCAGATTCCAGACGTCCGTATGAGGGCCATCGATTGTTACACGCTGTGGTTCTTTCTGTGACTTGAACTTGAAATATACATAAGATGCCATGGTGGCAAGGCCAACCGGGCCGGTTGAGGATTAGAGGCGACAGCAGTCAAGTTGATATGTTCGTCCAGTTAAACTGACAGTAAGCACGGTGGTGAAAGCGTGATCGTGATGGCTTCTGGTGTAATTTTTTCTTTTTTCTCTTTTTTTTTTTTTTTCTCTTTCTTAAAATTCTTTTCCAAGGGACAAGAAGTCGAAGGATGACTCAAGGGAAAGAAGGGAGATTGTTATTCAAAGTAAACAGAATAATAGTTTTCAAGACGAAAGCAAAAATTCGCAGCTCGGGTGATTCTGTTACAATTCACCAGCCGTTCTTGCAACAACAATAATTTCGACTCTGGATCTGCCACTCCCACACTTGAATGATGAATGAATAGCAGCCACCCGTTTTCCCGATATGACCCAGCTCTTGACGACGTTATGGTCTCTTTCCTATTCAATACCAGCGAAATGTGGATTGAACACAAGAGTGTGACGAAGAATTATGAAATCAAGGACTGCAGTGAACCGAGAACCCGTGAATCACCGATACATGCAAGGTTGCCGTTTGCAGGCGAAGAGACGACACTCTGTACAAAGGAAAATCTCCGATTCAACCGACCTCGACGGTATTCTACAGTGGAGGAAAGAGTCGTAAGAAGCCGTGATTGTACAAAACAAAGATGGAAAGTCAGATGGGATGATGGTAGAAGGGAGGGTTGTGTGGTGATGAAAAGAAGACGGAAGATGTGAGGAAGTTGCAGGCAGCACGCCCCGGCCCTCCCTGCTCATCTTTCGGCATGAAAAAGAGTTTCGGTGGCAAAATTTTAATTCAGTCTCGGTCATGTGATTATGAATCACGTGATAACGAAATGACTTCTGCCAAGGCCTCTGGGCTACGCTAAACTACATTCGTTTACAAGTAAAGCGGCCACCCCCTGCAGATTGTTCTAGTTAGTTCATGTCTTCTGCGAGAGGCTTGGCGTCATGAATTGGGAGGACTCGATAATTGGAATGTAACCGTAACAAAGTCCCCGTTTCCCAAGCCGGGCCACTAATTCATAGGTTCCTTCGATTGCAGCTGACTCATAACCACCTTCAGCACCTCTCTGGTACTGAGATATGCATTCCTAGGATCCTTCCTGACCCTCTGCCAAACTTCTCCATGCTTGGGCTCACTAGCAACACATTTTGCAATGACGTCTTCTCGTTTTTCCTGCGCAGAGAGTATTGTTAGTCGGGGGCTCGAACCTGGTTTGGGGAAAGCGAATCACTCACGTCCGTGCCATGTTGCGTCAAAAACTTCAAATACCATGCCCAAGTGTCTCCAAGATCGCTGTCAAGCACAATGGCTTTCTCAAACCAGCTCATCGCCTTGTCCAATCTTCGCTCACTCCAGAATATCCTCGCGACGGTGACGAACAATATCGGGTCGTTATCCACGGCCTTGATTGCCTCTAAACTGAGTGGTTTGCGTTGTGTTCTGGGTTGCAAATGCCAGATATTTTCTGACCAGAGGAGTCCAGACTTAGGGCATTCTTGTAATGCTTTGGACATTAATATCTTCGCTTGCTGAACATTGGGTGGCTTGGCTTGGAGCTCAACTCTGACACTCTCTGCCCACAACTCGGCATTCTTCGGGTTCTGCAGTCGTGCTCTGTCAAGAACGGATCTTGCCTTGATGATAACGCCCTCCTTCAATTCAAGTCTCGCTGCGAGAAGCCACAGCGACGCGGACTTGGGACATGACCTCGTGCCCTGAGAATAAGCCTCCCGAGCTTGCGGTATCATGCCCTTGTCTTCGTAAATTTGACCTTTCATCATCCACAACTTAGCGCTTCGAGGGAACCGTGTTTCTTTCTTGTTGACCACGGTAGACGTAAGACCTTGAAGAACCAAATCCAAAGCAATGTCAATGTTACCCAGCTGTCTCTCATATGCTGCGCTCTTGTACCACACTCGTTCTGTTGGCGCTTCCTGTCTGGCAGTGGCCAAGAGCTCGCGTGCTTGATCGACCTGTTTGGCATCCGCCTCTAACTTGACAGCTGCCAGCCAGATTTCTTCATTGTTAGGATTTTGATTGAATGCCTTGGCCAAGACGCGACGAGCATCGTCCACTTCACCAGCGTGCCATTTTTCTCGGGCAAGTTGCAGCCACAGAACTTCAGACTGAGGACATGCTTCGACAGCCTTCTCCAGAAGCTGCCAAAGAGCTTCTTTAGTGCCGTGGTTCCTTTCAAGGTCCGCCGCGGCGGTCCACAAGGATTTGCTGGTGGGGAAGATTCGCAGGGCATACGCATAGATGGCCCTGGCCGTCTCGTATTTTCCTCGCCCGATGCTTGCGCTCGCATCATCTTTGAAAACTTCTTTCCGGTCATCATCCTCATCGAGTGACCAACCAAGCGTTTCTCGAATAATGGCGCCGCAAGTCAATACTGCACCTTCTTCTTCGCACTTCTCAGCCTCGGTGATCCATTCTTCACGTTTGAGCATGGCGCCCTCTTTGGCGAGCGCCTTGACAGCACGATTCATGATATTGACCTTGTTGGCGTTACCCATCTGTTCTTGTAATCTCGCCGCAGCAATCCAGATCTCGTGGCTTGTCGGGACCGCTTTTCTAGCTTTGTTGAGAACCGCCTGTGCGTTTTCGGGAGATTCAAGTCGAGCCAACGCAAGCCATAGTTCGACGGACAGAGGGATGATTTCTGTCGCCTTTGCAAGCAGCAATTTGGCGTCTTCCGGGTCCTCTTCCAGATTGACAGCTTCCTTCCATATAGCTACAGATTGCGGTATATGATCGATCGCTTGTCGTAGCACTCGCTTCTTCGCCCGAGGATCTGACTCAAGCTTCATGGCCTCAATCCATAATCTCGTCGATCGTTCATTGTTCTTGATGGCGTTTGCGGCAATAATTTTCGCGTTATGACTGTCGTTCAGGCGAATGTTCTCGAGCCACGCATCTTCGCTCTTCGGACATTGTTCACATCCTTGAGCCATCAATTTTCTTGCCGTGACTATTTTACCGGCCACTTCCTCCAATCGAGCAATGGCGATCCACCCGGGCGCATGTTTTGGATTTGTCTTAATAAGTGACTCGAGCAACACTCTCACACGATTGATGTCACCGACATCCACCTCGATCGCCTTCAACTCCGAAGTTGCGAGACTCGTCAAATACCCTTTAGGATCGATCGTCGAAGCGGAGCCGGTGCCGGCATCCGCCTGTGCTGCTCGATCCAATCTGGCTTTCAACACTTTATCTCTCGCAGCCCCGATATCGGCAAAATTGGTCATTGTTCCATCTTTGTTATCTACACTCACCGACGATTCGACACCATCATCTTGGACGCTGGTCTGAAACTCTGTCGCATCCCTTGCTCCTGCTAAAACGCTGTCGGGAACTGCATAGAAACGCTGTCTTAGATTCTGTTTCGATCTCCGATTCTTGCCAGTCAGATCACCGGGGTCCGGAAGATTCGCCCATTCTTCGTCCGAAATCGTGGCCAGAGGTCTCTTCAGGTCGGCGAATTGTTGTTGAACAGTGGGATTTTTACGCTTGTATTCTTCTTCTTCTTCCTTTTCGCGAGCTTCCCTAGAGAACGGCCAAGGAATTATGTCGGTAATCTGTTCAAGCACGAGCGGAAAAGATAAACCACAAGTTTCTTTGAATAGGGAAAGAAGAGGGGGGGTTGGGGGAAGGGGAGAATAATATGAGGGACTTGTGTATGCAGGGGAGTAAACTAACCTTGGTCTTTTGCGCTTCCTGCCCATCTTTTCGTCGACACTCTGGAATATCCGATCCGCCTCGTCGTCATTTTCGTCATAATGTCCAGAGGCAAACAGGCCGGATTCGTTGTCGGGATCTTGAAATCTCTCATCGTCGTCTTCCTCTTGTTCCTGTCCCCGTTTGTCGATAGCACCGTAGGCCGTAGGAGGAGCAGCACCTAATTGTTGAGCGCGTCTCGCGAGTGCTTCTTGGATCTGTTCGGCGCTAGGTCCTTCTCGAGCAGGACCCAAATCGGATCGAGTTGTAAAACCTGTGGCGCCTCTGCCGAGACCAGCGACGTAGTTTTCGGGCGCTTGTTGGTTGAGAAAGTCTCGTCGCGAAGCCATGGTGGCGGACAGTTCGCGACCTCGACAAAGACGGAACAAGAAAGGATGAAGAAGATGTGAACTGCGTACAGGTAGATGGGGTCACAAATTTCCCCACGGCCAAAAAAATAAATTCTGCCGGTTTTCACCGCCAAAAAAATGTTCAATCCTTATGCTTCACTCCACCAACGTCTTCGCCTACGGTAGAGGACGGTAGAGGGCGTTATCTCCACTGGAACCGCCATAACCTGGACCTAATTCAAAAAAGGAACCTAGAATGCCGAAGCAACACCCTAAAAAGCGCTCTGGCGCAGCCTCTTCCTCGCCCTATTCGAAATCCGCGACGGTGGCTTCGAATGCTATATTCAAGATGAACACAGACATAGGACAGCACGTCCTGAAAAACCCAGGGGTTGCCCAAGCGATCGTGGACAAGGCGGATCTGAAACAGTCAGACGTTGTACTAGAAGTTGGTCCTGGAAGCGGGAACCTGACGGTGAAAATCCTCGAGAAAGCAAAGAAGTGTGTGGCGGTCGAACTGGATCCGCGCATGGCTGCAGAGGTAACGAAACGAGTCCAGGGAACACCGCAGGGCAAAAGACTAGAAGTGGTGCTAGGAGATGTGATCAAGACGGAGCTGCCGTACTTCGATGTCTGCATTAGCAACACACCGTATCAGATTTCGAGCCCGTTGACATTCAAGTTGCTGGCCACGAACCCCGCGCCGAGGGTGTGCATATTGATGTTTCAGCGTGAATTCGCGATGCGCCTGTTCGCCAGGCCGGGCGACAAACTGTACAGCCGACTCAGCGTCAACGCTCAGATGTGGGCGAAGATCGATCATATCATGAAGGTGGGCAAGAATAATTTCAAACCTCCTCCGGCCGTGGAAAGCAGTGTGGTGCGCCTTGTCCCCAAGAATCCCAGACCGAATATCTCGTATGAAGAGTGGGACGGACTTCTACGGATCTGTTTCGTGCGGAAAAATAAAACGTTACGGGCGAACTTCCTAGGAACGACGAGTGTCATGAATCTTCTCGAAGCGAATTATAGAACGTGGTGCGCACAGAACGATATCCCCATTGACGACGGCCCTGCAGATGACTCAGCCTTGATGGAATTTGAAAACACGCACGTTGCAGACAACGCAGACGAAGGAGAATGGGACGGCTTCATGGACGTTGACGACGATGAAGACGAGCTCCCCTCTTTCTTCCAGGACAACCAATCACCCATGCTCAAGAGCATGTCAAAAGGTCCCGGTTCGAGCCGGAAGAAGCGATCCAAGATTACTGACCTGGTGCGCGAAAAGGTTCGATCCGTACTGGAAGACAAGACACACCTCGCGGACAAACGGGCACGGATGAGCGAAGAAGGCGATTTTCTGAAGTTATTGTGGAACTTCAATTTGGAAGGGATTCATTTTCGGTGACCACAGACGATGGAGCAGCAATAAGAGCGAAAGATACTGCCGAGCCTGCCCGAAAATTTGCATCTTTTGTGCGGGAAGCAGGAAAACAATCCAGAGAAGAACCACCATGAACGAGCAGTGAAGAGTAACGATGACATGAATTACAAAATACCCGATACTAAATCTCAACCGATCAGTGGGTAAGGAAAGATAAAACGCCAGGGAAATGACTTGAACGGACATGAAGAGCAAGGATTAGAATCAATTGAAGTCTTTCCTGAAAAAGCGTTCTTGAGCAGGCAGCGAGCTATCTATGGCTTGCATTGTTCCATTGTCATGCAGATGAATGGCATGAATAATAGAATATCACAGCAAATAGATCCTACGCCGCAGGAAAGGGTCCCATGTCCTCCCAGCAAGCAATCTCGTTCGGGACACATCCAAGCGAGCGAGCTCAACCATCATTCATGCATAATGATATCATATACTGTCGTGAATACTCGTAACATCGTCCTCCAACCGTCGAAATGTTAAATTCACCTCGTAAAAGAGCGCCAATTTCCACCTTGTCAGTTGTCCTCCACATCAGACGCATGAGGTGAGCCGGGAAGCCCGGTACATTCAGCATCGAGCATAACCAACCCACAACCATTTCCCATTGATTGATCTGGCCGGCAGAGTCAACCCCCATCTTGTCACTGCACATCCCAGAGACTTCCAAAGAATCCTGAGTCCAGAATCGAAGAAATAAACTCATACAAAAACCTGCTAATCGTCTGTCCAAACGAATCATCCAAACACATAATTCTTGGAAAAAAATAAAAATAAAATGTAAATAAATAAATAAAATCAAAAGCCGCTCTCTGTTTTCATTTTTGGTAATCGAATACCATCCAGAATTTTCATCCTCTCGAGAATAACCGAAAATTCAATCATTCCTTCCAGCCCTTTTCTGCTCAGGAGTTGCTTTTTTGTCGTTTCAAACAAAAACTCAAGAATATCGCCTGACAGATGGGGGTATCAAGAAAACTTTTCTGTGAGCTTTTTGGAAATTCGGTTTTTTTTTTTTTTTTTTTTTTTTGGTTGCTCAGAGAAGGGATTTGCAAACATCCAAGCCGGAAAACGTACTGAGAGCGGCACAAGCATCGACAGCATCGTCCATTGAAGCAATCCGCTTGAGGGAGAGCAGATCGAAGCTCAAATATGGTCCAAACAAATGAGATCGTTTGCCATGGCATCAAGGGGAAGGGAAAAAAAAAAAAAAAAAAAAACAGTGCTTGCAGAAAGGACACGTTAGAAAACAGACAAAGATGCCTCAGAGAGGAAGCACCGTTGCTCAAAATGCCTCCATGTAGCGCAATAAAATGCGTAAGAACGTATCCGGAATCCTCCTTTCAAGCGCCGTAGACGGCTTCATCGAATCCTTTGCTATAATCGATGCTCTGGCGACTAGTATACTCATAGCTGCGCCCATTTACACTTGGAGCTCGACTATTTTGACCACTCGTTTTCACAGCGGGAGCCCGCTCTTCCACATAGGAAGCTCTCCTGGATGACTGGGAAGGTCGTCTAGATGATTGCCCTGAAACCTCACGATCGCGATCCTTATCCCGGTTGGAGATGACACTGCTCGAGACACTTTTCTTCGAGGTACGGCTTGTGACGCTGGAAGCTCGCTCGGTCTTCTTTTGTTCTTTGATTCCTTCAACTGAATCTTTCTCTTCTGTACCAACTGACAGAACAAGGCCTCCAAAGTTGATACTGAGGGGTCGACCGTCCTTGGACATATAATCTGTGGGAATATTCATGCTGACACCGCCAGGAATACTCATGCTGACACCGGAAGGAAGAGTAATGTTAGTCTTCGTAAGTCTCGTGTGGCTTCTTCCGCGTCCAGATGAATCTTTAGATGAGGACTGCCGACTTTTGACGCTATAGCTGCTCCCCGTTTCAGACCTTGAGCTCGAGTTGCGATGATTGAAATCACGAAGCGCTTCGACAGTTAGGTCGTTAGAGGCATTGTTGGTTTGCTTCTGGTACTCTTCGACCTCAGCCTCCTTTTGTTCTAGTGGCACCGACGGGAGGATCGTGCGGCGAGAAGCATGGCCTGGTTTAGATGATGCAACCTTAGTCGTAGCAGTTGGTGTAGAATAGGAGACCGATTTCTTTGGTAAGGTGGGTCGATCGCGGTTTTCGATGATAGCCGGCGCTCGGTACGACGTAGGTGGGCGAGAAGCAGACTCTTTTCGTCCACGGAGAGTAGAAGGAGGAGCACGAGATTCTCGATATTCAATGTCTTCCTCATCGAATCGATCTGGTTCGTATGATAACGGCTCTCGAGGAAGTATTTCCTGAGGATAATACGCCTTGGACCTTCGATTGCTTGGCCTCCGAGCCAGAATGATCTCAGATGGATTAGGTTTTGGTGGTGGTGGCATGATGGCACGATCGTTATTAGTGCTCCGGGCGGACTTTTGAGATGGCGGCGTAGGTCGGTTCTCTTTTGAGGAGACTCTTTCCAGGCTTGCCATTCCTGGCTCATGATGGCCTTGTCGGATAACTGGATCGCCATAAGCACTTGATTTGGGGACGGGGCTTGATCGTCGACTTGGTTTGGCTGAGCGAGGCTCGGGAGGAGGCGCTTGGTCGTAAAAAGAAGGCATTGGTTGATAAGGCGCGAATGAATGAGTCGGCAGGGCCCCAGGAGGAGCATATGAATAGGACACGGGGCTGTACGGCATCGACGGTGTGACAGGAGTGGCCCATCCGGGCGCTGACACCACTGGGGGGCCATAAACCGCTTGATTGATGTACTGTAGAGGCACAGCTCCATTCGGAATCATGCTCAAGGGTCTCGGTTGGCGGCCAGAAGATGACCGTCTTGACTTGATAGGCAAAGCGTCATCGTCCTTTGCACTTTTTGGTGCAGCCTGCCTGGTGGCTGTGGGAGAAGGAGGCGGAGGAGCTACGCTAGATGCCCGTGACATTTCCTTTGTAATGTCGATATGCTTTCCGTACTGATCGCAGACCCAGCAAGAGCCACGTTCATGCACGATCGTCTTGGTCCTGACAGATCGTTGTTCGGGTGCTGGGTCTTTGGCCTGAGATGAGGACTGACGGCGTGACTTCAATGGAGGAGTTTGGGGGAGGTGATAAGGTTGTCGCTCTCTCTCAGGAATTGCAGCAGTGTCGAGCTTCAAGCCCGGCATTTTTCGCCGACTCGTATTAGTAGATTCGCTGATTAGGGTATCCGCTCGGCTGGCGTAGCCTGAATCAACACCATCATGGCGAACGTTTTGGGAGTCTTGCTTGGCAATTAATTCTTGCTGAGATCGTTTGATGGCGACATTGGCAGTGGTCTTCGAGCCTGGGAGGGCCTGCTGAGTCACCTCATCCCAATCCTCGCATGTGGCTGCTCGGGGACGACGACGTTCGCTCCCGGGCATGGAAGCGGTAGCAACAAGGACAAGACACAAGGAGGGATATCGTCAAGTGATTCGACACCGGGTGAAAGGAGAAGCTGTTAACACCAGCGATGGATTGTGATGATGGGAAAATGTGAAAGTGTGGAGTGACCGGGATACCCGAGAGAGGTATTGGCACAGGTCGCTCCACGAATTAGCGGCGGATATATCCCTGGAGACCGTCGGCAGCGGCTTTGTCGCTAAACGGCTCGTGCTAGGGAGATTGTGGCGGTCCAAATGTGTTGCTGAGAATAACAGAACTCTTGAGTCGGCCTTTCTGGGGGACGTTTTTGGCCCGGTGAATTGATCTCTTTTTTGTTCCGAGTTTCTCACTCCCGTTCGTGTTGGTGGGGGGCCATTCCGAATACCCTTTTTCTCGATCACCCTACCACTCACTCCACCTTGCTCTGGAGCTTTGACGGGTTTCTGGCTACAGCTTTGGTGCCGCCGTAGATTTTGTTCCACTTTCAACGTGGTGACAGATGCTTTAGATGCGCTGCACACTTCCGGTGGTACGGGACACTGCGGATTAGCCCTTTTTGCCTGCGGACGAGAAGCCAAAGCAGGATGTAAAGCAACTGAATATCAATTCAGAGCGAAGCTGTAGTGGCGGGCGGATTTGATTTGCTCGTTTGGAGGCGCGCGTGTCAAAACGAAAGGAAGGCTGCAGAGGCTTGCAAAGGATCGAGGGATGCCACCCACTATATGAGAGAAATGAGAACGAGAAAAATGTCAATGCCACTGTGAACCTCGATATAGACGGCGGGATTGAAGGAGGGGAAGAAAGAATCGATGGCCTTTGTGCTTGGATTTCTTTTGATAGGAGTCATTCTCATCAAACCCCACTATGCATGGTTCTAGGCTGGCGACGCAGAGAGCGAGGAACGGCGAGGGTCGACAAGGTGAGAGGAAGCAACCAGCAGGATGCCTGGAGAGTTGATTCAAACTGAATGGCTGGTGACTGCAGGATGACGAACAGGAGTCGGAGGCAGCAACTCGTCAATCCATCAAGGGGGATTTCCAGGCTTCCCATGCCTTGCTAGGTTGCCACGGTCGAAAATGGCGCGCGGAAAAAGAGAGAGAGAGAGAGAGAGAAACCCGGAGCGTGTGTACAGACGGCCAACCTGGAGTTCAATGGAGCATTAGTTGCGTGATGTGCACGAGTTGGTAGGCTGTTCGGCGGTTTTGGGTGGTTTATGGTTGCGTCTCGCTGCGTTCTGAATGGAGGATAAGAAAATCGCAGCCCAACCTCTGCATCTTCGCAAGTGATCGCTAGTTTATTGCTGGCATGCCAGACAACAATATCCACTCGACGAATGAAATCCACCGCTCTCTGACACTACGTTCTCGGTGGTCATCTTCGCCCTTCACCCTCCTGTGGCCTGTCTATGGTGCCTCAATCACCGCTCGGCGTCAGCAGGAACTGACCATCGACGCCGAAGCTGCCAATCTGAGGCTTGACAGTCGACAAACAACAAACAAACATGGGCAAGTGCTGCAGTGCATCTGCATTCTGCATCTGCCTGAGCCCTCCAGCCTACTCCAGGTGTCACAAAACGTGGAGTACGGGTCGGATGGGGATGGCAACGTGATACTGTACAACAGCGGACAGGAGCTTGTTGGACCAGCAGCAGAAAACGCGGGGAGCCTACATGCAGATAACGCTGGCTGGTTCAGAGTCCTCTCCGTTCGAGATGATGGACGATGAACACTTTGCTCAGCGATGGCTGTCCTCACTCACCCCCACCCCAGCCCAGAGCGTTGCCCCTCCACTGGGGGATGTGCTGCTGCTCTGCCCGAGAGAGGACGATGGTCTCCTGGCCCAATACAATCCAACCTCCACATCAGCCCGAATACCACGTATCTATCGCCTCCGAAGGAGAAAAACAAAACAGACCTACCCCTCCAGATCCCGCCCGGTAGTGGCAATGATGGAGCGGACGGCATGGCTGCCCAACCCGCTGCCATCCTGGGGAGCAAATCTGCCCTGACTAGCGAAAGGTACCCTGGGCTTTGAACATCTGCATACGTAGTACAACCACCTTCAGCCTCGAAAAAGGGAAGGAATTGCATCATCAGCTCTGACCTACAACAAGCCTTGGACCAACTCTTGCAAGTAGCCCTGTAATTCACCAGCCTGATCTCTTCTATCAACCCTCGGATCTACAAGGTGCGCCCGCCCGCCGCCTTCTTCCTTCCGTTGTCGTGGTGGTCCTTTCCTGTAAATGAAGTTCCAAACTCCGTGATAAGTCGGACATGGGAATCAAGCGACCTATTTATTTTGTTTTTCCCCCTCCAGCAATGGCGTCCCGGACCCCCCCGCTAAAATGCTGAACCATTCCTATTGGAACACTCGTCGGGTTAGACATCACATCCGCTCCACCGGGGATAGACCGAGCAAAGTCATCCCATTCCACAAGACTTGTCGGGCAGCCTCGTACAATGCCAAACGAGCCTTCTGCAGCTCCGGCTCGCTCCCCACAACTTGTAACTGGTCGTAACTTGAGCTTAAGGCATGGGCCATTTTGAATAGATAAGTCAGCACTGTCGCTGGTTCGCGTGTCTTGAGGGTATTCATGACAACATCGGGGTACTGCGCCAACGACCGAGCCAAGTTGACAGCGTGGGGTTCCCTCAACAATGAGAGGTCCGCGGAACCCAAGGCACTCAAATCTGCATTGGCCTTTCGTTCAATCGAACACAATCGCGCGTGGGCGTACTGCAAGTATGGTCCTGTATCACCCTCGAATGCCGTCATCTGGTTGATGTTGAATTCGTACCCGTTGCGAACTTTGCCCGTCAAATCCTGCACCATGATCGCAGTGATTGCAAGGACATCAGCCACGGCATCAGGGTCATCCAGCTGTTCGTATTTCTGTTGATTCTTCTTCATCACCTCGAGCATGACATCCTTGACTGATTGGATCACATCGTCCAAAAACTTGACCGTACCTTTTCGGGTGCTCATGCCTTTGACCATGCCGAAAGAGATGTGCTCGCATTTGTCGGCCACATCTTTGTGCCCACTGATCTCGGTCGTTTTGAACAACTGTGCCACGTGTTCATTCTGTTGATCTGCGATCACGTAGATCATCTTGTCGAAATGATACGTGTCATGTCGCTCCAGGATGGCGGCCAAATCTCGAGTGAGATACAACGGCGTCCCGTCTTTCCGGACGATGATGGCTTTGTTGAGTTTCTTTGCCCCGTGTTTGCTGAAATCGATCAAGATGGCCCCTTCGGACTCTTCCGCAATTTTTTGCGCCATCAGACTGTCAAGAACTTTCTTGATGTTTTCGGCCTTTACTTGCGATTCTCCCGAGTAGACGTCAAATTCAATGTTTAATCGCGCGTATGTCTTCTGGTATTTCTGAATACTCATGTCTCGGAATTTCCGCCACAACGAGAGCGCCTCTTCGTCGCCGTCTTCCATACTCTTGAAGTATTTTCGGGCCTTTTCGTCTTCACTCGCCTCGACTAAAGGGGCCAGCCTCTGTTCTAGCGCAGTCACATCTTCGCCCTTGGCTTTCTTCTCTTTGATTTCCTTCTTCAGCTCGTTGATCGGTCCATCTTGCTCGCTCTTGATCTTGCTGATCTTCACATAGACCTGGAATAGATGCGCGATCGAGTTCTTGTCCAATTCTTCTTGGCTTCCAAATTGCTTGAAGCCATTGGCCAATAGACCGTATTGCTTGCCCCAGTCACCCAAGTAATTCATCTTCAAGACCTCCCAGCCCATGGTGGCGAAGAGCTTTGCCAGAAAACCGCCAATGATGGTACTTCGAAGATGGCCAGCATGGAACTCTTTGGCAATATTGGGGGATGAAAATTCCACAATGACCTTCTTTTGGCCTGTGGAAAGATCCGAGGGATCCTTGAGGCCGGGGGTGGGATTGGATCCATACGCCTTGGTCGAGGTGAGAATCTCCGGAATAACAAGCTTAACAAGATGATCCGGCTTAAAAAAGAACTGTACAAACGGACCAGCTTGTGAGGCCGTCACAACGGTATCGTCAGTCTTGGGAAACGCGTCAACAATCTCTCTGGCCTGGTCTTGAGGAGGTTTACCCTTGACTCGTAGAGCAGGAACTGGTAACATGAGGTCTCCCTTGTCTAGAGTTGCTGTCCATTGTAGCAGTGGTACCAGTTCGGTATCTTTTCGGTTCACAATCGGCGCCAGTCTCTCCGCAATGTACTGTCGGTAGAAGTCAACCGGATTTTTCGCTTTTCCCATCTCCTCCAGAGTTAACGCTGACGCTTTCTCGCTGATTCCCCCAGCCATCTTGTACTGTGGTGCCGAAGCGGTCGACCAATGTTTGTGTTGATGATCTACAAACCTCGTTGCCGATCTCAATGCAATTTTCCCGTAAGGCGAAGGGACTTGAGGCCAAATGAGTGAATTTGCGAAGCCGATCGCGCGGTTCACTCTTTCAGAAAATATTTTTGGGGAAATGGCGAAGAAGTGCTGACTGCAAGAGTAACCGGGGCGCAAGGTCATTGTTTGCTTGAAGAGTCATACCTTTTTCTCATCGCCTCATTTGCTCAGTTGGAGTCAAAACTGGCATGCCTAGCCTTGGCACGTGCACCAAGTCAATTTTTCTCCACTGGTTAACCTAGCCTTGTGTGGCCTCCCACCGCATTCTGGCTCGCTGGCTCTTGCTAGCCAGGAATAATGCCATCCCGTCCCCCTAAACATGTCAGAAGAGTCAAATTCTGCGGCAGAGCCGGAAACTTTGGGAGAATGTGGCAAGGAGAAAAAGCGATCCAACCGTTTCCGCTTCAAATCCAAAAGCGCAGGCGGCTCTCTTCACGACTGTGACCATGACTCGAGAGGCCATAAACGACGAAGACATGATGACTCTTCCCGCCGATACAGGAAACGCCATAGATCTTCGGAGCACGATCCACATAACCCAACGCCGAGCTATCTCTCTCCAGAACAGGCATTTCGAGAGTCACTCTTCGATGCGCTCGGAGATGATGAAGGAGCATCCTTCTGGGAAGGCGTCTACGGCCAGCCAATACACAGCTATCCCAATACCTATGAAGACGAAGAGACCGGTGAATTGGAACGCATGACCGACGAGGAATATACTCAATTTGTTCGGCGGAAGATGTGGGAGAAAAGTTGGGAAGGAACAGAGGCGGCAAAAGAAGAGGAGCGAAGAAAGCGGGCAAAGGAAAAGCAAAGGATACGAGAGGAAGAAAGGAAGACGGCAGAGAAATCAGCCCGATACGACGACTGTAACTTTGAGAGTCAGATCGAGGCCAGTTTACGAAGAGGGGAAAACCGACGAGATCGCAAGAGATGGCAGACCTTGTGGCAAGATTACTTGCGTCGCTGGGACGAACTGCAGACGCTGGCTCGGAATCGGCCAAAATGTGAGGATAACGCTGAGCAAGTCTTTCTGCGCAACAAAATTGCCTGGCCAGTTGAGACGGGCCGGCGTAAAGACGTGGTGAGAGAGGAGATTGAACGCTTCGTGAGAAAAGGTACAGAGAATGCGGAACCCACGGAGGGAACCGATCCATTTGCAAATGTGATCAAGAGCGAGCGTGTTCGGTGGCACCCCGATAAAATTCAGCAGCGATACGGATTCATGGAGATCGATGAGAATACCTTGAAAGGGGTTACGGCTGTTTTCCAGGTATTCGATGCGATTTGGAATGAGATACGGCACGAAGTGACATAGTGTTTGACCCATTGATTTATTAACCCGGGCACAATTCTATTGAAAATTCTCAAATCCCATGTCGATATTGAACGAAATTATCCTGATCGTTCATAGGTTGGTCACCGTCGGTCCATTCCTGAATGATGCTGTCCGGAACATCTCTGACAAGAACGTGCACATGCTCCATGCCGGGCACAGACTGTAAGGCTGTCCAATTTTTGAACCACATCACCTTCGGTTGCTCACCGGGCAAGTCTTTGACTCGATCTACAAATTTGCTCCGTATGAAATCCTCGACTTGCCGTCTTGATTTGGGAGTCATATCACCTCTTGTTGGCTCCGACTCCAATCGTGTCTTCAGCCAGACAATGAGGTGCTTGATGCCAGGAGTCACTCCATAGGGCCAGTCATTGTGCAAGATTTTGAAATCGGCTGGATCAGCAAAGGGCAGCGGATTTTTCACGGCGAATTTCGGTCCTGCGTCAGGGTCTGTTGACGGGAGAGGCGTCCATTTGAGCCTCTCTGTCATCACAAAGTTGGGAACACTCCCATATGTTGTTTTGGTCTTGCGAGACCATTTTATATACCGTCTCAAGTCCGAAGGCCGTCTCCTGAGAGTGCTGAGATTGTGCTCAGCTACGTGAGGTCAGAGAATTGATCTAAGTGGGTGATACTTCATGTATGCCAGTAGCACCCACCAATAATCTGCTTGAGTTCTTCCCATGTATGTGGACTGAATTGGTCGTCGGTCATGGCCAGGATAGACCGATCGACATCTGTCAGCTGGAATGGATATGCGGTATGGTGGTCGACGGGATCTGGAGACATGGTTGCGGAGTAGTTTCTGTTGTTGTTACCCTAGACCCGGATGAACTCGGGCAACGTCGAACGGAAAAGAAGGGTGGCCGATGGGTATTCCGTAGGTAGCAATTTGTTCCGGATTAAGTTGACCGGAAAGGGTGAGTTAGCAAAGAATTTTTCGACTTTCCGCGCTTCGGCATGGCTCCCGCGCTTTGTCACCGAATACGGTCAATAAATAACAGGGGGAACCAAAAGTATCCCACCATGGCCACCCAGTCAAAATGGGCTCAAGGCGCAAGCCCCACACACTGGTTGGCGCGCCGTACTAACTCCGTAGTACAGCTGTCCATACAGTAGAGGATCACGCCGATTTTGAGAGTTCCCCAATTCCGATAGATATTTTGGACTTCAGCTCCCGGGCGACTTTCGAACACCACCTATTCCCTCTCCATTGCTGTTGGGGGGCACTCCTGTGAGCGTTGAGGATACTGGTGAAGCAGCGAGCCTCGCAACAAAGACTTACAAAAAGTCATGGGGTAAGTACGATTTTCCCCCCCTCCACTCTCCGAGTGTGTGCTCATCCAATTCTCAATTCGCAGGAACCCAATATTTTCCCAGGCCAACATTAACGGGGTCTTCATCCCCTCTGCCCTCTTGATTGTTGGAATCGGCATTGTTAAGACCGAATGGCTCCCTTATGCCGTTGTCATTGCTGCGGTCTTAGGAGGCACCAAGATCGCTTTACGTGGACGTGAGTGACCCTGACCGCAAAGTGGCGTGACATACAATTGACTTTTTTCCTTCTTCACAGAATCGAGAAAAGTCTTGAAGCCCGATAGATTCCAAGAATTTCCTCTCACTCAAATCACCAAAACCTCGCACAATGTCGCAATTTATCGCTTTGGCCTCCCTCGACCGGATGACGTCCTCGGCCTGCCGATTGGACAACATATGTCTCTGGCAGCAACCCCCAAGGGTGCAGATAAAGAGGTGGTTCGATCATACACCCCAATTTCTTCAGATGAAGACAAGGGATTCTTCGATCTTATGATCAAGGCTTACCCTCAAGGCAACATCAGTGCGCACATGACCACCTTGAAAGTTGGAGATACCATGAAAGTTCGTGGTCCCAAAGGAGCTATGGTTTATACCCCCAACCTTTGCAGGCGCATCGGGATGATTGCTGGTGGAACAGGAATCACACCCATGCTTCAGATCATCCGCGCAATCAATCGGGGACGACCGAAGAGTGGTGGAAAGGATACCACCAAGGTCGACTTGATTTTCGCCAATGTCAACCCGGAAGATATCCTATTGAAAGACCAACTCGATGCTCTGGATAAGGAGGACTCTGATTTCAGTGTGTACTATGTCCTGAACAATCCACCTGAGAAATGGGATGGTGGAGTGGGGTTCGTGACCGCCGACATAATCAAGTCCAAACTGCCACCTCCGGGACCCGACATAAAGATCCTCATCTGCGGTCCTCCGCCTATGGTTAGTGCGATGAAGAAAGCGACAGAGAGTCTCGGATACCAAAAAGCTCGGCCAGTGAGTAAACTGGAAGACCAGGTTTTCTGCTTCTAGAAAGATGGAATTCGGAGAGTAGAACGAGCCGAAGAAAAGAGCATAATCCCAAACAAAAATTCACAAGACTTGTCGTTTTGGCGCTTCGTCAGAATGGAGGCTTTGTATGAATTAGTAGCGAGAGAAAATGGGGATGTCCATAGATGGTGAATGTTGATATCTAGGGATTGATCATTCAAGTTCACGTCTTGTGGAATAATTGTCTATCCCTTCCCCAAAACAGCAGGACGGAAGAACGTCACTGTGGCTGTGGTTCTATCAATACCTGCTGTACCGTGGCAAATCTCCTAGTATTTATCTGATCTAGTCGTACTCCAGTGGCAACTATTGACGTCAGGATGGTCCCAGCACCCGGCCCCCGCAAATTGGTAGCAAAGATACCTCTCCAACATCCTTATACGTTGACCTGGTGTCTGTCCAGTGAGTTAACCGAAAGTAAATCCTCCCGTTACAAACTTGAAAACGCCACGTAAGATTGCGTGGCTCATGGCCTGGGCAAACCACCTTGACACTCTTGGTAGCAGCCACCAAGCCAATGATCCCAGTCGCCATGCATGATAACAAGGCTAGCTTGATCATGATGATGTGATTGCCCACAATTTTGACTGGTGCGAATCGCAGACAAGGCAATGATCAATGGAGTCGCCAACCGCTAGCCAGTTATTACCCAGGGGTACTTCCAGCACAACGCGGGTTGAAGGAAAATCTGCCGCCGAATTTGGAAGGTGTTGTCGCCGCTTTTGGCCACCTTATTTCCCCTCGATGCCAAAGCACTATTAGCCTGGTTCCGCCATAATTGCCTAGGTGCCTGATATGGTCCTCTTCATTTGACCGAATGATATCTTCGGCCATACAACCTCTAATAGTGGTGCCTCTACTACCACAGAACAAGGAACTCCAACAACTCGTTTATTCTTGGCAAGCCAAGAATATAGTGAACTGCGAGGAGCCATCAGGTCACGTGATTGTATCTCACACTGCTCAACTAAATCAGCTGCTTAGGACATGCTCAATTTTCTTCATCTAGCTAGTCCTTACAACGTCTGTATTGCTGAGGCCCAACAGGCAGCTGCCCGGCAGGTACCAATACGTAGTTGTGATCACGTGATAATACATCGATCACGTGATAATACATCGGTCACGTGATAATACATCGGTCACGTGATAATACATCGGTCACGTGATTGCACATATATGTCAAGAATGAGAAGAGGAAATGGAAGGAACTCGTGTGAAGATTCAGTCTATGGAGGAGGGGGCCCTTAAGTACACGTAGAAGGCAGGGGTTCTAGCTGCATGAAACAGCTAAGGGTTTCATCTTTGACAATATATCCTCGACAGTATCTGTTAAGGCGACGGGCGGCGCCCAATAGGTAGCTGAATGAGCGGGTGTGTGAACTGCCGTGGAACGAGCGGCGATGTAAGTCCTATTGGAGGCACAATTCTTCGACGACATGAATAATGAATACAAGGAGTGGATGAAGGAGCAGAATGGATTCGGGAAGCGAATTTCCCAGCAATGACTGTGATTTCCAGGATAGGCAGGGACTTGGCATGGCGACATGGCATGTGGCCGCTATAAGACATGTCCTACCACATCCGGTAATACGTTTGTCTATATAGTCCGGGGCTTCGCCCCTTCGGACTTTCTGTAGTCAACTTCGTTCACTATCACACCCCTACCATTGGGTACATTTACTCGCTCTGTATCCATTGCTCCTAGCCTTGTACTCATAGTCCCTGACCTCCAACCACGTGACACCCGGCTTCCAATACCGTCCACGCATATTATGAACAAACATTTACGACCTGAGTTTTGTGATTGAATAAGCCAGCGCAAGATACCCTCGACCAGCTGAGCTGAGCGTCCAAATATATTCACGATTATATAGCGAAGGACCTCCTGGACACTCACCGATGGACCGTGGTAGGAGGTATACATGCCAATATACAGACGAATCGAATCCCCCCCCAAAACGACCACCACACAGTTGAGGCAACGAGACATACACCCAAAAAAAAAAAAAAAGGGTCGTTGAGACAGACCGGACCGGAGGAATATCCATAGCCTCGTCCAGACTTTCTTTCAGCAGCGTGTCCCCTACACAATATATATAATCCGCTCCAATCCAATCTAGACTGCGACATCATGGGGCCCTACACAATCCGAGGGTTCCTAACGCTCTCTGTCTCTCACCCCTTACTCACAAAGACCGCTCTCCTCATCCTCGTCTCCTTAATAGTCTCCCCAACGACGTCCTCAAGTTCCTCCTCCAACGACTCCTCCCCTGACGACAATTCCTCCTACTCAAAGCGAGGACTCATCTACATCTCCCCAGACTCCTCCGACTACGACGTCCTCACGGATCCAGCTTCGCCTTTGACGTGGTACTACAACTACAGCCCATGGCCCTCATCCAATCTAACAAGCTGGACCACCAACTTCGCACCCATGGTGCACGGCACGACCTCTGCCGCCACCGACGTCGACACCATAAAAGCCGTCCTGAACGGTTCTGCCGGGGTCCCACTGTCAAATAGCCCCGACCAACCCGGCAACAGCATCACACATGTCCTCAGCTTCAACGAGCCCGACGGCGACGAAGATAGTGGAGGCAGCGACTCCTCCCCACAGCACGCGGCTCAAGTCTACATCGACACGCTCCTCCCGTTGCGCTCAGAGCCATGGAACTTGAAACTGTCATTGCCCGCGACAACGGGTTCGCCTAGGGGACTTGAGTGGTTACGCGACTTCAACGAGTCGTGTCACGATATACAGGACAGTGGTTGCGAATTCGACTTTGTCGCGACGCATTGGTATGGAGATTTTGCAGGCATGGCGAGCTGGCTCGGCCAGATCCACGAGCTCTACCCGCAGAAGGATGTGTGGGTGACGGAGTTTGCGATCGCGGGGCTGGACGCATACGAGACAGAGGCGTTTATGAATCAGAGTCTGCCGTACTTGGACGGGCTGGACTATGTGAGTCGGTACGCGTGGTTTGGCACGTTCAGATCGGACGACGCGAATGAATGGACGGGCGACGGGGTAAGTATGTTGGATGACGATGGCGCGCTGACGGCGCTGGGAGCCGAGTATCTGGGAGGTAAGGCTGATGGGTTTGAAGAAGGTATGGGTGGTGGTGCCGCTGGTGTCAGGCACAGCTTTGGATTACTGGTTGTAAGTCTCATGACGGCGCTAATGACGGCGTTTGCATCATGAAAGCGAAACAAAACTGCTGGCGGTGGTTGATAGAGATCGAAGATCAGTTAGACTCCAAACAGAAACAGTCAATATGCAATCGGTATTATTATATCTATGTGCCGTTCCCCATCATAATGTAGTGTTAACTTGGTCATTCATCCCCTTCCATGGTTCCATGTCATGGAAGTCGGAGCCACGCAATGCTTGAAACAAAATTCAAAGAACGGAAATGCTTCCTCCCTGCCCAATTTAGTGATGTTCCTGAATTGGCCCTTTCACAGGCGGCCCAAAATACCGACCAAAACGCTTGTCGACGTAAGACAGTTATTTTCACGCTATCATCAGCATATTCTACTTATGCCGATACTGTTCAAAGCCCAGATCGGGCAGTTTAGGCTCGCGGGACAAGGGAGGCGGACTTCCATCGAGACCATTTCTTCCCTGACTCAAGCTGCGGTATCCCGATGAGCCCATAGATGCTGCGCCCTTGACGAGCCCTTCCTGACTGTCGTTATATCGGGATCCGAGCCGAGACAAGGCGTGGGCTCGCATTGGCTCATAACCTTGTGTCGAGTTGGACATTCGACGAGTGTGTTGAGGGGGTGAGGCGGCATATGGATTTGGCTGCATCAGGAATACATTGCCTTCGAGATCTCGGGACATGTTCTTTTCGGCCGCCTTGCGTCGTTTCCGATGAGGATTTTCTTTGCAGCAGGTGATGATGCTGTTGATGACGATCAGGAGGGCGAGGATAGCAGTAAGGCCGGACTGGACGGCAATCAAAACGACCCCGGTAATGGTCTTTGTGGTCTGGGCGATTCCAAGTTCCTGGACAAAGACCAAAATGCAAATCACCGACAAGACGCGAACGATTTGAATAATGATATTGATCCAGTTTCCGGATTTGCGGTTGTATGGTCGGCTCCAGAGAAGAAGTATAAGCATCAAGGCCTCGATAACCATCTGGCCGATGGTTTGGAACAAACCATGACCGTCACCGGCAGCCAAAACACATCCTTTGGCAAACATGTAAACAATGGAGGGAATGAAAAGCCACCAGTATCCACGTTTGTAGTTTTCGTAGAAGAGCTTGTATTTTTTCCAAGTCTCCTTGTTCTCGAACAATGCGTTCGCATCACCTTCCAATTTCTTGAGCTTGTGGACCACACTCCAAATCTTCCAGGTGTAGAACCCAAGAAGGGCTGTAAATGTGGCCAAAGTGAGAGCAGCCAGAAGCTTCGCCGCCCATGAATCACCATGAGTGAATTGGAAAATGCAATACAGCGTCCAGACGCCATAAAGCAGAAAGATGAGAGACGTGATCGTCTGGGCCATGATACGCCAGTATTCCTTGCGGAAGGTAGTCAATGACTTGGGAAACTTGCCGAAAAGTGCCCAGGCCTCCAGAATGACCTTGAAAAGAAGAATGCCGACCACAATCGCGGCGACCACAATGGCGAAGATCAAGAGCACGGTCATGAAGGTGTTCGCCTCGGGAATGGTAAGTTGCTCAACATAGCCTTGGATGCCTTGCACCAGACGCGATTCGGAGGAATTATCTTCACTGCTGGAGCTGGTGCCATTGACTGACGTATCAACGTCACGAAGAAATAGGAGCGCACGTTTGGCGATTCCGGTTGTGGTTTGAGACGTTGAGCCATCGGGAAAGACTAGCGTTGCGTTCTTGAGATACTCGTAGTTGGCATCGGTCAAGTTTCCACCGGTATGGGATCTGAAACTGTCGATCGACTTTTGTAGTCCAGCCCAGGACACCAGACCGGTGCTGAAAGCAAAGTTCTTCGCGAAGCTGCGGTAGATTGTGGGATATGGCACTGAATGCATACCGTTCATGGCCATTCCTTGGAACCACCACATGACCTCAGAGAAGCCAGGGCTGGAAGTGCTTGATCCAGGATGTCCACCGCTGGCCGCAGCTCCGACCAGGGATACCGCCAAAGCTGCAGCGGCAACAGCAGCAGCAACATATGAGACGGCAGGTACCTCCACGGTCTTGCCATTAGAAACGCCGGATTGGACACAAGCCACCTCTTGTCCGTCCTTTGCCTTGAGAATCAACTGCGCACTCCCCTCGAGATCGGGCAACGAGTATGCGATAGAAGGAATGAGGGATGTGTATTCGGAAGGGATCTCTTGAGTCCCGTTGGCAGCAAATGTTCCTTCAGGTACTGGGAACTGCTTAGTCGAGTCCGATGGGGTTGAGAGTGAAGTGATCACCTACCTGGACAGAGTTGTTCGACTTTGGTGGAATCATCACAAGGATCAAACGTGTCTTGATAGACTTGGACACCATACGCCGTCACAATCAATTCGGCCGTAACCTCTTGTATTTGAGTGCTGGTGCCTGAGACATCGAATGTGATTTCGTTGGTGTCTCGATTGAAAGAAATGTCGACATTGTTGACTTTGATAGTAGATGTCCCATTGTTACAGTCGGAGAATCCGTTCGTCTTCAAGATGTCTGTTCCAAGCACAGATGGAAGGAGAGCCAGAGAAGTGAGGGATATCACCGATGCCCTCCACATGACTACTCTGTGTATGTTGTGTCCAAAGGTCTTGTACGGTGACCCGGCAAGCGGCGAAGGTCGTCCCTTAATTTAGATCCGCCTCCAAGTGCTCTTCCTGAAGTGAATATTCTAAAAATACCAAACCGCGGTCACGTCCGATGTATATGCGCTGGATTGGGAGTACGGCGTGTTCGAAGAGAAGGGGTGAGAAATTTGTTGAATGATGGAGCAGAGAGATGGGAAGGAATCGTGGGAACGAGTGACGGTTTGAAAAAAAAAAAAGAAAAGAAAGAAATGATCAAGAGCGAGTGTAAAGAAAGTGAATGATAGAGTAGTAGTGTCTGCTGTCGAACAGTTTCATATGCAAGATCGAGAAGAAAACTGGATTTTCAGCAGGGGTCGATGCAATGAAGTATGGCCCCCCCGTGGACGGAGAGCCAAGGGTCCCCGGTTGATCGCGCCGTTTCAACAGGTACGCAGCTGGAAGACAGGGACAGTATCTGAAAGGTTCGGTCGAGCCCTGGGCGGTGGGGACGGTTGGAACGTGGGTCCGAAAGCCTCGAATGGGCTCATGGCGTTGGTCAGCAGGGGGGGCATTTTTTGAGAAGAGTTGCAGCCAACATGAGTGGTTCACTGGGTTTCTCGATCGATGGAAATGTTCAGGGTGCTGTGTGTCCCCATGTCCAGGGGCGTTGAAGCCTGGTTCGGTAACCAGGGGAGGATTTTCGCTATCCATGGGCTTTCTGATCTGGTGGTGGCTTGGACGATAATTCGATGCTTGGGTTGGCACAGTCACGTTGGAAATCTTTCAGCCGACGGCCTAACGATGCGCTTATTACGTTGCCCCTAAAGCATGTGTTTCAAGCACCACAACAGTGAAACATCTAAAGTGTGCGGATATGGGTGCGAGATGAGATTGTGGAGGGTGAGGAGGGAGAATGGCGATTCTGGTGCTCATGCCAGCTCAATTCATCGGAGAATAAGGTGAGTGCAGTAGCTGTGTCATAATAGCAATTCTCTGATTCTCCGGGGCGTCGAAGCCCATTGGAAAAAAACAATCTTGAGCCAAGTGGTGATTCCTGGCCGGATGGGGCTTGTCGGTGGTGTTTGGTGCTTGAGTTGGGGCGCAGTCAAAAACAAACTGCGAGACATTCCCCCACTATGAGTGAACTGGCATCTGGGATACTGGCCAACTCCCCTCAAAAAAACCAATCGCTTTGAGAATTTTTGCTGGCTGCGCCTCCTCTGCCGAATCCTTCACAAACTGACCAGGCATTCGTCATCTCTTCCCGTTGACGCCTCTCAAGCTGAGGTCCGCCTGCATCCCCGATAATTGTTGATGGTCGCGTGCCCAGAGTAGCAAAGTTTGAGAAGCATCGATGCTCCGACTTTTCAATAGCGCTCGAAGCCGTCAAAGCCTCCTATTAATAGACAAAGCCACGCCAAGTACAGTTTCCTCACCCCATACCAAAAACCCTCCGCCACACTTAGAATCTGGGTAAAGAATATGTTGGCCAATTACACCACTTTTTACTTGATATCCGTAACGGGGCTTCACGGTGATGATGATCCGACGTACTCCAGCAATGTTCCTTGCATCGCAGCGAACTAGCTGTAGGTACCCTGTATCCTTACATCAAGCACTGTCGGGGTTTCCCGTTCAAGCCTTGCGCAGCCTTTCCAGGCAGGCGTTTTAATATGATACATTCCCTTCCTCCCTTAGGACAACCCCAATAAAATCCATAAAGTATGACGCACAACTCCTCCATTTGGGAACTGGATGCCCCCCTGATTCATCAACCGATCTTTCGTAGAATCCTTTGTCTGCAATGTCTCCAGATACTTTCTCCCGTCTCTCCGCTAGATATGCGTCATCCCGTCAATCGCACAGCCATTGTAATTTCCGGAAAGCACGAAGGAGGCTCTCGACTGGTGTCGAGCATAGCCGGACCATCTTTGAGTTTGTTGATGATATCAGACGCAAGTTCATCTTCCATAAGGATGGTATCTTCCTCTGCCTCCCCGAAAATTGGCGCCTGGTTTTCCGGCGTTTTTGGGTCCCGTGGGTGCATTTGCCGGAGCAGCGCTCGGTTGAGTCGCTGCACTGGGGCCTTTGGGTGGTTTGGGTGTGATATTGCGAACCGGTCCGGCAGAAGCTCTGCCTCCCGCATTGCCCTCCGGTTGAGGGACATCATCATACATGCCTTCCCATGACTGAGGTCCCCCGAGGTTTTGGTTCTGGAAGCCTTGACCACGCAGGCCTTGTGGAAAATTCCCCTGTCGACGAGCTTGTTGATGTTCGTACTTTTGTTGTTCAAATGCCAGCTGTTCTTGGGCTGAAAACCCTGGACGTCCTCCTCCCATGTTGCTAGGACCCATTGGAGGTCGAGCACCGCCCATATTCATCCCACTCATTCCACCTTGCTGCATCTGCATAATGTTATGCATCATCTGAGGATTCATGCCCGGCATATTGCCCATGTTGTTAGGGCTCTGTGGATTCGGACTGTTTCCACCCTGCATTTTCTGCATTTGTTGTTGCATTTGCATCTGCGCCATCAGTTGAGGATTCATCTGGCCCATGGCCATGTTTCCCATGCCGGCCATATTTCCCATGTTGCCCATGTTACCCATCATACTTGCTGCCATTTGCTGTTGCATCATTGCAAAGTATTGTTGCATTCTTTGCCAGTATTGTGCCATCATCTGAGGAGTCATGCCACTGCTACCACCCATCATGTTTGGAGTCTGGTTGGATCCTGTTTGGGCGGCTTGACCGCCGTCATTGCCAAAGCGATCATCTCGGCCGAATTTTCCCCTTCCTCGACCACGGGAGAGGTCGTCCTCTTCGCCCATCTTGCCTCTCGGTTGAGCACGCTTGACTTCGATGGGCTTCCCGAGGATCTCCAAAGGATGATACTCGAGACACTTTTCAACGGCGGCATCACTGTCAAAGGTCACAAAGCCGAAACCACGTGGCCGACCGGTGTCTTTATCCATCATCAGAGTAGCGTCCACGACTCGGCCAAACTGGGCGAAAAACCCTTCAAAGTCTTCTTCAGTTGCATCTTGACTGACCCCTCCCACAAAAATTTTAGCTGTCTTCTCCTGTTCGTCTCGAGGAATTGCGCGTTTAGGGTCGATCTGCGCGCCATCACGTAAGTCTCTGATTTGCCGGCTTTCCATTTTCCATCGAGACAGGGTACCAAGCTTTTGCTGCTCGTCCGGGGATTCATCAAAATGGGTAGGTCTTACAATTTTTCCATCCAAGAAATGCTCTTTAACCATGACTGTATTGACCGTCTTAGGGTCTTTGAAAGTCAAGAATCCAAATCCACGTGAGCGACCGGTAGCGCTGTCTCTCATAACGGTGCATTCCTGAACTTCGCCGAATTGCGAAAAATAGTCATGAAGAGAGTCTGCCGCTGGGTTAGAAACTCCCTACCCAGTCAAACGGGAATGAAATTTGATGTCGTGGTAAATTCGTCACCAGGATAACTGGGCGGTAACTTACGATCAGTGGTTTCCCAGTTCAGTCCGCCAATGAACATTTTTCTGTAGATCACTATGTCAGCTATGAAAAACAAAACAAAAGAGCAGCAATGTGAGGCGAGACGAATTTTGCAAGAAGACAAAGAGGTACAGTGCTTGATACAATGCATCTCAGGGTGGGTCAACCATGGTCACAGTCCGTCCCTGATATATCAGCCTCGCCGTACCCGGCCCAAAAATATTTTGCTTCTGCCCAACAGCTCTGTGGAGGGCATCCTGCAATGTCGACCGACGACATAGACAAAAACGTTTCAAATAGCTTTCTAGAGGGAGATTCATGGCGCAGCTAGTTTTCTTTGTTGCAAATATGAGAGCGTGTAGGCGGGTCGGCTGGCAGACAGCCTTTTGCGGCTGTGACCATGGAAGAGACAAGAGGTGGGACAAGGCCAAGACTAGAATGTCCTCCAAATGCTCAGTTCTGGCTGCGAAAAACATTTCAAACCTGAACTGAGGCAAACGGCATCCAGGGATGTATTGTGATCTTAAATTATCCGCCCGTCTTGCAAACTTGTAGACCGATGTTGCCTTTGTCTGCTTTGCTTGCCGTCACCCTGATACCATTGGCCAGCAATATATCTGTCCGCCTTGATGCCTCCTCTGTTTCGCATGCGCAAGTAGTCGACTTTGTTCTAGCGGACGGATGAGAATTTTTGTTGGCTTTTCTGAGATTCAACAGATACTCATAGCATCTATCTCCTGCCTGATTTCGACCTGTTACTCTGCTCTGCCTTGAAAAAAAAAATATCCTGTTGTGTGGTAGAAGCCTCAGAAAGCTATTCTGGCCTGGCGGACTGAACGACCATCCTCGGTATGAATCGACTCGGCTAGTCTGACGAAAAGATACCAAGCCTCTGAGGCTAGGGTCAACTTTTCTGGAATATGTATCTCATTCTCTTGACCGGCCCGACCGGCTGTCCTAGAGCGACAGCCTATTATTCGCTCGGTGCAGGACTTGCGCATGCGAAAAGCCAGCCAAACACCAGCTCATGTTCATATCCACGTGGGTACATCAAGTCTTTGTCGTTTAACTGTGACCACATTTCAAGCCCCACTGCAGACCAGGGATGCTGTTCTCAAAAGAGCCGACTTATTGGACCTCCGAACAGCTCTCGACGTACAGATGACATCGCAATTTCAAGCACGACCATGGATAGGCTTGTCATGATATACCAGTCGATGAAGCGTGAAAAGCGGTGAGCGATGACCTAACCTGCGTGATAGGCCGTCCAACACCTTTCTCTTCCCAGTATTCACACCACTCAACTAGCGGCCCGGCCAGTTCCACTCTTCGCTTCTAACATGTAGCCCAAAAAAAAAAAGAAAAAGAAAAAGAAAAAGAAAAAAATTAGGTTGGTAGTGATGGGAAAGTGTCATGTAAGGAACGTGGTGAAATTCAAACCGGCACAATCTACTCACCCATCTTCTTTCATGTTGATGCCGAATGGTTCGGGGTGTGATGGTTTCTCAGAAGAATCTTGATCTTGTTTTTGGCTCTGGGTACCATTTGCCTGTTCATCTTGACCAGAGGGTTCAACATCGAAGGAGGTAGGATCGTAGTGAATTTCTGGTTCTTCGCCATAGCCTGGAACGTCATTCGCTTTCATAGCAGTGTCGCTCGAGTTCGGTTGGGCTGCAACAGGAGCAGGGGCATTGTTCGATCTGGCATTTTCGTCGCCATCGTATCTGATGAAGTAGGTAAGCAGAGCACCCCGCGAGAAGAGTTGAGAACTATCATCTAATGGTAGAAGTGACCTAGTGGAGGGACTGAGACTCACAGATCGGCAAAGAGATCTTCCTCCACTTCATCTGGCTCTGCCATGTCTGCTTGTTGTAAAGAAAGTGTGATGTCAAAGTCGAGTTGTTTGCGCTCACGAGATCTCGCGGGTGGTTGGGCAAAAATGACACCTCAAATCAGTCGCGAGCAATGATCGGAGGGAAGGATGAGGAGTTGAAGAAGGGATCGAATAAGATGCCACTGCTACTACGTAAGCAGAAATTGAAGGGTGATGTCGACGTGCAATGAATGGAATTGAACAGGAGAAGTCGTAGTTCAAGATATTGAGAGAGATCGGTTCAAAGGGCGGAGACAATACCCATTAAGATGAGCGCAGGCTTGGCATTGACCACCCGCCCCAGCAAGCAGGCCTCAGGCTTGGTGATGATGGGCCATTCCAGAATGTTGTTATTGGGCTTAGCACGGTCGTCAATAGGTTGCTTTAAGCATGTTCTCGCCATTTAATGCGAAAGCGATCAGAAGAAAACTGCAATAGCGGAATCTTTTGGTGGCGGGACATTTGCAGCGAGTCACAATGGCGCAAAAGAAGTCCCAGCGGCAGGTAGACCATCTCTACGAAGTATTTTCTTTGGATTTGGAGCTGACTCTTTCTGCAGGAAATGGTCCAGGTCGGTTCGTGTCTCTTCCATTGGCTTTGTTTCTCCCCTCTGCCTAGATGAACCAGGGCGACTTTGCTAACATCGGGATGGGCCTCAGACAGATCAGAGTACGAGGACATGGGAAACCTGGGTTATTCAAAACAACTATGCTAACGATTTGAAGGAGGCCATCGTCGCCTTTCTGGCGCGGGCGATCATCAACCCCTTGTCAGGCCTCGGGAAAGCCTACGAAAGTGATTGGCGCGTCTTATTCTCATGCCGACATGCTGAAGTTTGATTCTCTGTAAGGCGCTGCCCATCGACGTCTTTTCTCTCAGACTGACGAGATCCAGGTCTCTGGGATCGAATTCAAGACCAAGAACGCCTCCAACATCATCAGCACGACCACCACAGACTCCTCCATTAGACAGACAAAGTTTCCAGTCACCAGAAAGAAAACCATATCCTGGCTATACTTCCTCTGCATTAGGCGAGAGCTGGGACGTACTCGGCGGAGGAGATCTCGAGGACGACGACGATGATTTCGTCTACGAAGACGACGAAGACGAATTTGGCCTTCCCAGCATAGCGAGCATGCGCCGGAAGCACAGTATGAAAACCAAAACAATCAAATCCCAACAAGTGACATACCCTAGCATTGCGCAGACCACTTTGACTCCAGCACTGGCACCTTCCCCTTTACCGCCTCGAGCCAGATCGAGTAGCTTTGATATCGCCGAAGAACGGAACCCATTGTCATATCCCAGTGCGAAGAAAGGAGATGGGAAGATTTTAAGACCTCAATATAAGGAGATTTTGAAAGATCCCGCGAATTCTCTTCACCTAATCAGCCACCCCGTTCTACCTCCAAATGCTACACCCAAGGAAGCGGAGGCTCACAGCACAAGAATCTCACGAATCAACAAGTTCAAACGGATTTTGCAGACGAGTTCCGTCTCCTTGCCGGACTTACGCGCAGCAGCTTGGTCAGGTGTGCCTGAAGAGGTGCGCGCCATTACATGGCAACTTCTGCTTGGTCATTTGCCCACCAACAGTGAGCGTCGAGTTGCAACTCTTGAGCGAAAACGAAAAGAATACCTCGACGCTGTTCGTCAGGCTTTTAGCTCAGGAACCACGGCAAGCCATAACGGCTCAAACACTGGTCTGGCCAACCTTGCATCTCAATCACCAGCCAACACCGGGCGAGGACGTGGTCTAGACGAAGCAATTTGGCATCAAATCAGTATTGACGTCCCCAGAACGAACCCTCATATACCCTTGTACGCCTTTGAAGCTACGCAACGGTCACTGGAGCGCATTTTGTACGTTTGGGCGATTCGACATCCTGCCAGTGGTTATGTTCAAGGCATAAATGATCTTGCCACTCCATTCTGGCAGGTTTTCCTGGGGACCTACATCACCGATCTAAATATCGAGAGCGGGATGGATCCAGGACAACTCCCGAGAGCTGTGATTGACGCAGTAGAAGCAGACACATTCTGGTGCCTGACCAAATTACTGGACGGCATACAAGATAATTATATCGTGGCACAGCCGGGCATTCACCGTCAAGTAGCCTCCTTACGAGATCTCACCACCAGGATTGATGCCGGACTCGCTCAACACTTTGAAGACGAGCATGTGGAATACATGCAGTTCAGTTTCCGGTGGATGAATTGTTTACTCATGCGGGAACTGAGCATAAGAAACGTGATACGGATGTGGGATACATACATGGTGAGATCGTGCATTTTCAACGCTATCGGGGGGGCCCACACTGACAGTTTGAGTTGCAGGCAGAAGAAAATGGATTCTCTCAGTTCCATCTTTATGTGTGCGCAGCATTTCTGGTGAAGTGGTCGGAGCAGTTGATGAAGATGAACTTCCAGGAGATTTTAATGTTTCTACAAGCATTACCCACACGGGAATGGACTGAAAAGGACATCGAGCTACTGCTCAGCGAGGCTTTCATCTGGCAAAGCCTATTCCGAGGCTCGAGGGCGCATTTACGGACGTCGAATAGCACAGTACCCATGGGCTCCCTAGGTCCATCAAATTGATGATCAAGACTTCTCGTTGAGATCTCTTTTCCAAGTATGGTCGTCCAATGCTATTCAGAGACAGATCAGTGACGATGGATTTTTTGATTGGTCTGTGTAATTTACTGGTCACTTGGGGGTGGGGCCCGCATTGTCACCCCATCGTATGCCGCTTTACTACTGACGTCCTTGACGTTTCTCTCGTGCTAACGTTGAGCCGACTCCACCGGCCAATATGCAAGTTGATCTGGTGTATTCGTTTCTTTTCCATCTTGCCTGAGGCAGTTCTTCATGCACTCGCCATGTTCTCGCTATTTGCCCCCGCGATTTGAAACGAATCTTGTGCCCATCAGCTGCCTCATCTCTCGATCGTGTTTCAGTCCTTCTTCTCGGATACATGACGTGCAAAAATCAGCGGTCCGTCCGATGCAATGTCACAAATCTAGAAAGGCGACCACAATGGCCCAAAGGCAAGAGGCTCACCAATACCAGGCTGGCGCCTCCACGTATAGACAAGAGGACGAATGGAAACATCGCGAACCATATCGTATCCACGATTCAGATGAGAATTTCCCCGTCAAGTGGGAAGGAGGATGCCATTGTGGGAAGGTGAAATATCAATTGAGCAGAGACAAACCCCTGGCGGCCAAGTATTGTCACTGCACAACTTGCCAGAGGTTACATGGAGTAAGTTGTTGGAACAGAGATTGCGATTCAGAGCCAAAACCGATACTGACGCCGTTCAGGCACCATTCCAATGGGCAGCAATCTTCCATAAAACAGATATCAACTTTACCAACGGTCACCATGATCTTGGCTGGTACGACCCGACAAACAAAGACACATCCCACCATCTTCCATGCAAAGTATCGTGTGCATACTGTAGGTCGCCGATCATGGATGAGGGTCGAAATATGATCCTCCTCTTCCCGCCGTTGATTAAAGGGATCGATACCAAGGAAGGCATGACAGCGTTTAAACCTACGTGTCACATGTTTTACCCCCAGCGAGTGGCAGAGTTTCGCGGGGATGGAATCGCGAAATGGAGGGGTTTAGACCATTCAAGCGACTTGATCGACGACGATGAGAACGTGCTGGTCAAGTACGAAGAGGGTATGAAAGATAAGGATATGGATGCGAAAAGGAGGAAGTTTGTCGAGTGTGATGAGAAGGAGGAGGCGAAGGGGGTGAACAATGGGGCATGAAAAAAGCAATACTTGGATCGACTTGGATGGACGTCAACCCTCCCATTTTCCCATATTGTCCTGATCGTCCTATAATTTTACCCTCCCGTCGCCAATCAGGCGAATTCTTCAGCCTTGTAGCCTCGTCATGAAGTGACACCGTACTAACCAATTCAGGCTAGTTACTCTTGGCAGGATTATCAATTCTTCACCACCGTTTCGCTCGGACTTTCTTCGTTCATTCCCCACGTTTTTCCATCTCTGCCGTTTTTCCGTTTCCAAACAAACCTCAGACCTCCAGCCTCCCCTCTCGCGATATTCAGGCGAATGAAAACCGAAAAATTCTACAATCTCATTCTCCTTTGAGCCTCATTGCTCTCACCTACAGCCATGGGTATGAGAAGAACCTCCCCTCAAGGCTTAACTGCCAGCGACTTCCATCATCAGCCTTATGTCAACCCACTCGATGTCTTTCCAGCCAAGTCGAGGCTGGCGAATCGGTCTCATCCTTGCAGGTCATCGGTAAGAAACCAGGCCTCGCATCGAAGTCCCTCTCGATTCCAAACAGAATCCCACAAGTTTGTCTGCTGTGGTGAGAATATTATCAATTTTCAACATTCCTCTAACCACGATAAACCCCTCCACAATTCCCCCAGCCCGATGGACTGCGAGGATTGTGTGGACGACTGTGAAGAATGTGTAGATGAACACCAGATTTTCAACCACCGGGCCAGCCGTTACATCGGTGACTGTGAAGAATGCAACGACGAACATGCTATCAAGTGTACCGAAGGTCCGGCATGCAAAGACACTTGCGACGAATGTGACTTTTCTTGTTTCGATTGCATTGACTGGAATGAGTTCGAGCAGGACAAATCTCTTGGACTCTCTTTCTCGGTTCCCCTGCTAGATGGCCATGGGTCTCATAATCCTGAACCACGGCTCGACGACAACGACGCCTTGAAATTTCAAGCGCCAGAAATAACCAGCATGCAATCTGATATCATGGTACCTCCCCTCGAAGTCCCCATGCATCACCAGTGTTTTGGAACCGCTATTCCGTATTGGAACAGCATCCCTCAGAATCAAATCTGCACCGGCAATCCGGGATTCAACCCACAGACACAGCAATCCCCACTCCCTCCCTTCAATCTGGATTTTGGTTGTCACCCAGCAGCGGCTCACCAACAAGCCCCTCTTCCTCCATTTTCTGCACCCACGTCCCTCGAATTCACCACGCCGACGCGGTACCAACCTTCTTCTTCGTCAACACCTACCATTCAATCTTCTGTGCACCCCTTGAACACCACTCAAGACCTTCTTTCCGCCGTCTCAGCACCGAGCACCTCGTCAGCCTGCCAATGGCTCATGCCCTGCGGCACCGTGTGCGGAGCTTCCTTCGCATCAGCTACGGACCTGAAAAAACATCTCAAGGCGGTCCATCTCGTCAAAGGCGTGACCAAATGCAGCTGGCAGGGTTGCGACAGCGCCGACTTCACCACTGAAGCCGCCTTAACGGGGCACATTAGCAAGAAACACCTGGCCCCGCTCCTCGCGTCCGCTTCGTCATCCTCATCGTCAAATCCCAACAAAACCCACCACTCCCCCTCGAGCGACGAAGGGCCTTTGCCTTTCAAATGTACGTATCCCGGCTGCCCGAAGTCGTTCATGTACAAACAAGTACGCGACGAGCACGTCGCGTCCTGCCACAACGGCAATAAAATGTATTGCGACATCTGCGGCCAGTTCCTAAACGGTGAAGGGTCGAATTTCAAGCGCCACATGGCCACGCACCGGCCCAAGCATCAGCATATGTTGTGCAAGTTCCACCATCTTGGCTGTAAGAAGCGATTTCCGCGGCTGGATAATCTCAGGAGACATGAGGCGTGTTGTAAATTTGGGAAGAAAGCTGGGTTGGTGGGAAATGGGAAAGAGGGGAAGCATAATCACCAACATCATCATCACGCTCATAATTTGAAGGCTTGAACCATTGAAGGAAAGGCGTCGAGGTGCAGCTTTTCGTCTCTCTCCAAACATCAGGGCTGATGCTCAAGGTTGCGTCAGTTTCGAGCCGGGGTAATCCATCCATATGCCACGGCCGACGGAGGTATGTCATGGGTATTAGGTATATATGAATGATACGACAGGTTGTATATTGTCCGATGCTTCTTTTTCTTCGTTTGTACAACATGACATCCATGTAAGCTCGGTGTACAAGAACGTACCAATAGATGTTTGTTTGATTTTTGACTATGTGGAGTCGAAGACGATAATCTACTTCAACCCAATGTGCTCAGATGAATTGATGTAGAAGAAAAATTTCGGAGATCAAACAAATATCATGTTCAGTTCTAACTGAGCCTGGGTAAAGTAGATAGGTGTAAGATATATGATGCCATTGGTTAATTGGAAAGCTGGGATGATCCTCAGCTTCTTCCTCAAACCAACGGCGAGAGACTACGTCCACACTCTGGTATCCTAGAGCACGTCGTTCTCCCGTTTGATTACATTATCTCCTCCAGGGCCGTACCCACGTATCAAGACCGAAATCGACAAGCAATATATATGTTATCCAAAAGCGCCCGAACGACCGCGGTATGATTTGGGGTATCATTCATTGTTAGTGTGTTCATGTCCCATAGAAATGCAGGAATAATTAAATTCGACAATCTGAGCCTCCTGTTTGCGTCGATGGGTATCTGGAATCGGCGCCAGTTATGTGATGGGGAAAACTGGAATTGACATCGACTACGGGAAATTGAAAGGCTGATCCGAAGTCATCGGGATGATATGATCAAGGAGGCAGTTTTTCTGAGTCGTTGGATATCAATGTCGGAATCGGACTTGGCATCGTTCGTCATGACAAAGTGTCTGCACTGCTGGCAGCGCCAAAACTTGTCAGGCTACCAACAGGTCGTCTTCCGAATCTCTCTCGCTTCCTCTGTCTTCTCTTTGCTGCGAGTTGGGGACTCCACACTCCCGCGAACAAATCTTCACATTCGTCTTCATCCTGTGAGTCGAATTCCAGGTCGACGTCCGGACCGACAGGGCCGTCCGCGAATTTCCTGAGTTCTCGAGGCGGTAAAGGCAGAACCTCATCATACGGTGGCGTACCGTCGTCTTCACCCTCTTCATTTTCCCAGGATACCCCGATTCGGATCCTTTTGGTTTCGAGAATGAATTTTCCAACTTTGTACTTCTGGCTTTCCTCGCTGGCTTCCACGTATTTCCAGCCCAGAATGCTCCCACAGATGGCACAGCTGATGTCACTAACGATATGCTGACCAGTCACCAGGTTTCGCGGGATGGATTTGTTCTGGTACGTGTTGGGGAGGGCCGGAGTGGTGGTGTTGATGTGGCTGGTAGTACCTTGAACAAGATAAGCACGACCATGTCGGCCTGTGAAACCTTTGCTGATGATTTGCGACGTAAAGCACAAATCTGTCGAGCATTTTGCACATTGAATGTGTGAGCTATGACCGTTGAGGAACTTGCCATCGGGAGGAACAACGACGGAGGAAGCAGAAGAAGCAGGAATCGGGGTTGGCGTCAACGGTCTGGTAAATGGGTTGGAAGAGGGCGACGGAGCAGGTACGTTCAAGGTGGCAGATTCAATTGAGCCATTGCTTGACTGACGACACCGGCGACGGAAAGGAACCGACGGAATCAAGTACGTAGGGAAAACAGCAGGAAACGTATGAGGATCGGAGGACTTGCGAAGGAAGGACATTCTCGATGTGAGAGCGGAATGGATGGTTCCTCGGTATCGATGATGGGTATGCAAAGGAGGATATGATACTGGGGGTCAGCAAGTCACGGAATCCGCGTAGTTCATAATGTGTCTGACAGCGGAGCCGGAATCGCGGATGTTCAGAAGCGGAGAGTTGTAAATGACGTGAATACCCTGGCGTCAATTGTCTGGGGGGTTAGAGAGGGGTATTGGGTGAGGATGCAGTGGGCCAGCCACGAAAAGTGAAAGAAGCGGAAGAAGGCTTCGCAGCGACGAAGAGATGATGAGGAGGAGATGGTGGTGGAATGATGAACTGTTGCTCGGATGGGGAATGCGAATTGCGGTAAAAGGCTGAGGAATAAACTACGATCCGTATGTCACTCGGTCCTCGTGATCATCTGAACAAACAAAGTAGTCTGACAGCAAATAGGAGTAGTTTAGTTCGGAGAATATTCTGTCTGACAGCGCTTTTTCTCCTCAAGCGGGGATGTGCGACGGGGGTGGAGGTTCCGGAACTCGCTCAGGCTTATCGATATCGGCTCGACTTCGGGTTACTGTTTCCTGAATGATCGACGTCGATACAATATTCCATGCTCAAATATCAATCCATGGTAAATGAATGACTAGGTGTTCATACCTAATACCAGGCTAAAAGAATGTCCCAAGCAACACATGCCACCATCAACGAGAGATAAACGAGAGTCCCATCTTGATACAATCCCTGATAGCTGCCAGTCAGTGGACCTACCCTCTTCTCTTTCTCTTATTCTCCCACTTATGGATGATGGCGTATGGCATACACTCCAGATGATTGATCTGAATGCTCACCACCCGGAGCTTGAGGGCATCTAGGATGTTTGCCTGCATCACCACCCCACCAAAGAGCTTGACATTTATGACACCAACGCCATGGATATTGATAGTCAGGCCCTGGATTCCCGGCATTGTGCAGAAGCGTGTAATTCCCGCTGCTGGAATGATCATGCATTCCTCCTTTAGCACACGGTCCATGGCTTGGACTTCCCCCATAGCAGAGGATACGGCATTTGTTGCAGAACCTCCAGTCGCGTTGACCACTGGCACTCGAATCATTCATGGCCAAGCTGTATGAGCCACTGGGGTTGCTGATATGGGCTCCGCCACCGGCACATGAGTTGTAGCCATCATAAGCCAGCATCTGGCATTTGGAACACCAGCGCCATTGATCTTGGCCGCCGTGAGGATTTCCATCAAGGGACAGAGTATAGTGGCCACTGCCATTGTGGTCGTGCTGGCCACCAGCCTGGCAGCGCCCTGGATTTCCGCCCGCATAGGCGAGTCCTTGACATTTGTGGCACCAACGCCAATTGATTTGACCGGGAGCAGAGCTATCATTGTGCGTGAGGCGGTAGTTGCTGCTTCCGGAAGTGTCATGATGCCCGCCTCCGGAACAGGGCCCATTTGATCCTCCACCAGTGTACGAGAGGACTTGACATTTCTTGCACCACCTCCAGTCGTCCTGACCATGGTTACCGCTAGAGACCAAGCTGTAATCTCCACTGCTGGAATGATTATGGACGCCTCCGGCAGGACATTTTGCTTGTCCGCAATAGTGGAGGCAAGAACATTTCATGCAGTATCGCCAATTGTCCTGGATGCTTGATGCGGCCAGAGCACTGGCACCCAACTCGTTGTTGTCTTCTGAAGCCATGGCCTTTGCTCTGAAAAGAAATGTATTTCCAAAGAAGAAAGAATGACTCGGGCTTCTGGGTTTGCAGCGGACGACCAATTTGAAGACTTTTCAACCTCGTATAAATATCTCGTTCAAATGAGGGGATTACTCCTGGGGGGGAGGGGGGAATACCTGTTCGTCTCCTGCTCGTCCTTGCCTGAGCTTCACCCTCATTCGGAAGCAAAATGTTCGTTCAACCATAGGTACTTTGCAGGGTCTCGATCGTTCCACTCTGTTTGGACTAGTTTTCAGATATCTCTCGTAACAGAAACAGGAGGTCGCTACAGAAACACAAAAAGCACTTTCTATTTCATATCATTGACTGTCTTGTCAGTCTTGGCTCTGAAAAGAAGTGTCGGCCTGGCTCTATCATGAGTGGTTAAGAATGCCACGGGACGCCGCACTGTGCTAAGGCTGTCGCTTCTATTGGGTCGGGCAGATATGCATACACATAGGCACGGTCTGAACAGCCTGAGCTGTGCAAGAATCAACAGTTCTAATCGGCACAGGGCGCTGAATGAGGCCGTGCGAGACATCCGGGCGAGGATTGAGATCAGACTCGAACATATGGAAGTCATAGTAGACACCTGCTCTTGCAACAGTCAACCCATTTGAGGCCGTTTCCACCGGCTTTCCGTGGAGAATGAGTGGAGCAAAAGGCCAAAAACAACCCGCCATATATTCTGTATTTTGTGGCTGGCTGGAACTCGAAGCTGAAGGAGACTAGATGCAGAAGGTCTCTTCGAATTCCCGCTATTTCTGTAACACTGACGCCGCATTCACGGTGAGGCTGAATGCAGCCCAAGCTACAAAGTTGAGGGGAACCTAGTCCAGTCGCCTGTTTATGGCAAGGGCCATCAGTGGGCTAACCGTACGGTTCACAATGCAAGGAGAGAAAAGTACGATGGAATTTGAAAAATGTTCTGACTTTCCTTGAGCACTATTGGCTGTCGTGACTCCCTCTCCCTCCACCACTTGAACTATGCATCGACGCATCATTCTTCAACTTAGCTTACCTGCTCCCTCATTCTACCATTTACGTCTGAGTGGTCGAGGTAGAGCTCAGCATACGAGGTCTGGTCCAGGTGATTTTCACATCTCACAGCAGGTTTTAGTCGCGGCTGGACAACATCAGCGTTTTGGATGCTTTCGCCGGGTTTCGCCGGCTGGCCGGCCTACTGTCGGAGCCGGTATATATATGTCCGCCCGGCAGGAGTACCATATCATTTCTGTCAGCCGAGGACGATTCGATCGGTTCAAACAGAAACAACCAACACAAAAATCCAGTGGGAACGAATACTCATGATGCCAGGAGAGACGGGATGACCAGCAGGTATAATGCGGACAATGATCAGTATGAAGTTAAAGTTGCTTTGGTCATGTCTTACATGCAGTGAGACTTGTTCAGGATCGAATGAGACATGATGATCATTAAATTCCTTTCCTCAATCTAAATGTACGGTCTAGTAGTGTTTGATTTCTTACGCCGGCGTTTCCAACGCAGCCAGCCTTTCCTTGGCAATGACAGGATGATACTCGCCAGCACCAAACAAGAGTTCATCATCCATATCGACCGACCTGTCGATCTTGAAATATCTGACCTCCCACTCTTCATCAATCTCATCCCCATAGGATTCCAACTCGGCCCATAATTCCGGATACGCCTTGTTGGCCCACTTCTCGACCTCATCTTTGCGATATTGCCAGGGGATCGCATTATAAAATGTCCCAATGGTCACAGCATCTGGTGGTTCACCGATATCCTTTTCCATTTCCTCAATCAGTTCCACTACATTCTCAAACTCGGATTGTCCTGCCAACGCGCCGATATAGCAGTCATAGATCTCCTTGGTGATGACCAAGTTGAAGCTTTGCATCAATGCCATGATGTGCCTGGCCTCATATCCACCTTGGGGTACCCATTTCTCGCACGCGCGCAGTGCCAGTGCAAAGGAGCTCAATGTAGGTCCTTCACGTGACTCCATGATTTTCCAGAAGTGATCGATGATGGCGACGAAAGGCTGATGGCACTCGGTGTATGCGGCCATCAGGCCGTTATGGATTCGTGTGGTTTGTTCCACTGCCAAATCAAGTTTCAGCATATTATACACCATCTGGAGGCCGTCAACATCTCTACACTTTGCGATTCCTTCAAAACATCGTGCGTAGGCTTCGGATGTCGGGCGCGCGTCGGGGTCTTCTTGCTGCCGCATATGACCGAAAATAAGGCATGCAAGGTCCGAACGACCACGATCGAAGAAAGATTGCATTAGTGGAAGCCGGTCTTCCACGCTGGTTTCGGGGAAGGCATGGCGGAACAGCTCGTAGGCGCTGAAGGCCCGCAGATCTTTGATCGACGGATCCACGATGAATTGGCAGAACACGGCAGCAATTCGTGCTCGGTCGTCCATCGGATAGGAGTCGACTCGGTGTCGAAGGAGGCCCGTTGCTTCTTCAAGTTCATCTTTCTGAAGGAATACATGGCATAGCCCGGCCATGGCTTCGGCTTCGAGCTCCGCGCCGCTCTCAAGTACATGGTCAACCACTTGCAGGAGCCGTCCATATTCGGGATCGGCAGAAAAAGACAGCGCGGCGATGTATCGGTTCAGAACTGGAACGTCGGACCGATCGATCGGAATGTCCTCTCGAATGAGTAGATCGAATGTTTGAGCGGCTGCAACGCGATCTCCTTGTTTCAGCTCATAGTCTAGCTGAAGAGACAAAGTTTTGGCATCGGGTCTCAGACCCAGAATTTCCGCCAAGTGAACATATTCCGCGGCATCGTCCGGTTTGTTCTGGGAGTAGAAATACTCGATCGGTCGATTCACGGTTTTCATTGTAAGTGCGTCAATCATGCCCGATTCCGCCAACTTTCGGATTTTTTGGCGAATTTGATGGACGTCGGCGCCATGAACAACATCCCACAAGAGCAAAGTCCCTGCCAAATCTGCTGAATCGGTTCTGTGTTGCATCATTTTGACCAAGTGTGAAGCCCACTTCAATTGTCCATTATTCATGGCACAATCCACTGCTTTGACCAGAGAAGTAGTCGTTGGCACCTGCCCCTCTTCCAAAGGCATATCAAAGATCTTTTTCAAGACATTGATTTCGTCATGCCCCGCAAAATATGTAGTCAATGTTTCCTGTGAGATGGCATCAAGGGGCCCGACGGCGTCCTGTGTCTCTTGGAGAACCTTCCAGAATTCTTGCATTCGTCCCTCGCGTGCTAGGCCTTTCAAAGCAGCAACCCACATGGGAAGACTGTCTCGGTCGGAACTCATTGAAGACTTCCGCAAGAGTTCCAGAGCCTGATGGGCAGAGCCTGTCTTGGAAAGTACGGTAATATATGTGACCAGCAAGGAGCCTCGTGGTGGATGCTGGCCATGCTCTAAGGGCGGATCAAGTGATTCAACTTGTCCCGTTCGTTTCTTGAGTGCCTCGAAAACGAGGGTTGCCAGTATTCGAGCATCGGTTCGGAATCTATCCCTCCCCGTTGAGGACGCCAAAGCCAATAACACATTGTCAAGATCTTCCTCCGACAAGGATGTTCTTTCGTCGCCAGACAAGACATGCCCACGCTCTTGCAGATGTTTGAAGGCTTCAGTCACGAGAAAGACTTCATTCCTCGTCAGACGTCGTGGAGATTCGATCCTGGAAGCGAAGAGAAATCTAAGTGCGCCAACGATCTGATCGTTAGGCGGTGATCGAGAGTTGATCCGTTTCGCCCGGACAAGATCAACCAACTTGCTCAGAGCAAGTTCGATATTGGTAGAGGTAGCTTTTGCGCCATGAAAGCTTTGGTGTGCACCTCCAAAGTTCAAACCAAAGAGACCACGTATTTGATATACATTATACGTGGGGGCAAGAATGTGAGGTCCAGCTCTTCTACCAGCCCGTCTTTGACATTCTTGAACACCGTATGGTCGGTTGGCAAGGATTGAGCGGAAAACGCTTCGAGTCAGGTTGGAGGATTTCATGGTGAATGGTATATGAAGATCGTGAGAATAACCTCAACGGCCCGGTAGAGTGAGGAGAATCATGATAATCCTAGGAAAACTGAGAGTCGAAAATAGTGGCGTGATAGCTGCATGCATACAAAAAGTCGTGGACGAAATAGCAACGGGGCAATTGATGGTGACTGCATTGACTGCGGAGTGCGAACATGGGATCACGTGAGATCACCTGAATCTCGGGACGGCCTTGGCCGAATTGCTTTTTCCAAATCCTTCCCCCTTTTCACTGACAGCCTTCGCCTCTGGTGCGTCTCTACAGTCTGCGTCTGGAATGAATCCATTGGGCAATAACACATTTGTTCCATGTAGGTCTATTTACAGCTCTCATTCACATGAGTTGCTTGAAGTCGAGAAGCAGAAGAGTACTGCTTTAGTCCCATCTCTGTACGAATTGCTCCCGCACACTTTCATCTTCAGGCTCACCATATTGGAGTTCCTTTCCAGCAACCTGCATGGAACTGTGACAACTAACCAAATTCAACCGTATCTCACGTTTACTTGTAGGGACATCCTGGGACTGAGACACGAGGTCCGTTTGTCTTATTCCCTAGTTCGACAGGCTGGAGCTGGTTCGTTGCTCTCATCGGTTAAACAACCCTCTGCCGATACAACCCGCCAATATCCTGTACATCTCCACCCTTCACAAGACATTCTTGTCAAGCAAACCCAGTTTCTAGCTAGGTGAGTCCGTCACGTAGCGCTTTGCAGTCGCAAGATTGACACCTCTCCTTTCGTCATTTGGCCTGGTTTGATGTTACTACAGTATCCCGCACAGCACTATTTCCCGTTCAGGTCTCGCTTTTTCATCTCTCCAAATCCGGACGTTGTTGCGATCTAGCGTAATCTGCCCCACTGTTGAGAACTGACAAATTCTCGATTGGTGTCCCGGATTGGGTCTAACGTCGTGCCCAGTGTCGTGCCTGAGGTAGCGCCTGAGATCGTTCTGGTATTCTCCGGACTCTTTAACAATGTCGTTCCAGGATCGCCTCTCCATAACCGAGTAACAGTAATCTCTCGGCTGGTATCCCAGACTGAGTCCAATGTGATACTGGTGCGTGGGCTGCAATCACGGTGGGTGGCAGAATCATGGTCGACCTTGTTGTGATGACCCATGCAGTAGTATCCACATCCTGGGAAAGAAAGCTCTCTATGGCCACATCTGTAGATATCTGAGCATCAGCGGCACTTTTTGGCTTGGGAAACTGACAACCAGACTCTTCAGGTCAAGGGATCGATTGAAGAAAAAAGAAAGAAAAAAGGATTTGGTGTGCTTCTGCCGGCAAAGATGACGGATCCCTGGCCCGTAGTGGAAGTAGCTTGAGCGGCTTCAAATAGACATTAATAATGGTTGAGGATGGCCACGAGCGATAAGCGACGGAGAAAGCCCAATCCGGTGCAGCACCTTAGCACATAAATTGATGCATGCCATAGCTGATAAGTCACTGGACACAGGATCAAGAGGTTGTGACATCCATGGCGGAAATAACTGTTCACTAGGACTCTGAGATTATATTGCTGGTGTGGAGAGGAACGAATGCTTCGGTCAAGGTTTTCTGAGAGCTGCTCGTTGTTGGCTCTTTCATGTTTCCTGACATCTCTAGGGTAAACGAACGTTGATAAATGAGGTGCATAAGCTAAGGGATTGATGGGTTACTGTATTTTGAGAAGGCTATAGCTGGAAAATCGATCAGGAAGGACGGAGATACTAAAGCAAGAGCAGGACTTGCTCTGTTTTTTCAAACATCTACAATTGTCTATACTCGAGAAATGAGGAGCCGCATTCTGCAGTCGTAATGGCGTATCTGAAACATGAGATCAACGAAATGCCGCTGTAATTATCCTGGCTGAACAGCCTCATTCTTGTCCATGTGATTGGCCAACTCTGCCAGCTACCAGACGACAGTGAACGAATGAGAGAGATGGTGGAGAGTCACATGCAGTTTTTTTGTCACGCCCAGGACAGATACAACCCCCTATGCTTCGTAAAACTGATGAAAACGTACAGGTGTCAAGACGGGGCAGTCTGTCACAAGGCTGCATTCACCTGACCACATCAGAGTCCTGACTTACCGGAAGGATTATCCCATTGAGGCGGGTCTCGCCAGAGTTGAGATACGTTCGATTTTGCAGCTGAATAAAAGTGAGAACATGGGTAGGGTTTGCTAAAATTTAGTTTCCAGGGCTTCTGAGACGACGGGCAGACAAGTCAGGAGACATCCTCTTTGCTCTCGATTTCATACGGGCAAGTGGGACTTGATCGCTTAGATAGCGTGCGCAATACAAGACCCAACCACCACCATCAATAGCCTCTGGAATACGGTCTTCCCAATCCGAGACCAACGAGGCCACTTTTGCTGACCTCAAAAAGACGACCTGCACTTCCCCCGTAGGACGAAAGGAACTTATGAAAGCGCTAAATGGCAAAGATCATCGTCACGCATGCTAGTTGCGCGGAACCGCATATGGCGGCTCCAGTCTGGAATTTGATTGGAAAGCGGAGACATGGACTCCGGTGCAAGGCCATCGACTACCATGGGATGGACCAGTGATATTTAGACACATGAGGGACTGTCTCTCTTGTTTTTGGAGAATCACACATTTACCCCACAGCCTACAAGATATCTGTGCTTGATGCGTTGGAAAGATCAATTCCCATAGGAGGAAATTCACATGGCGAGCCTAAGGTATGGGCAGAGTTCGAGGTTTATATTCTAGACCAATACGCTTTTCGATTCTTCAAAGCCTGTTGGCACTACATGCCATAGATTTCTTTCTCTTTGTCTGCCATATACACACATACCCCCGGAGACTATTCGAAAGACTTTCACCAGATCTCAGCAATAGTGAGAATGTCTAATTTGCTGAAGTACGTCCTCCAAATGTCAATTTCCAGTGATCACTGTGCCAGTGGTAATCTAACATACGATCTTTCCAGCATTTCCGGTCGAGTCGCCATCGTGACCGGCTCATCGTCCGGAAACGGCAGAGCAATTGCCCTTGCACTGGCTTCTGAAGGAGCATACCTCGTCTGTAGCGATCTGAGCCCCGAGCTTCGTGCAGGAGGATATGAGAAATCCCAGGTCCCGACTCACGAATTGATCGTTCAACAGAAGGGAAAAGCCATATTCCAAAAGGCAGACGCAAGCTCTGTAGACGACGTCAAAGGCCTGGTTGGCTTGGCCGTCCAGACTTATGGGAGACTTGATATGTAAGTTCCGGCACATTATTTACATTGTGGATGAACATCCGACTTTGCGAGTTTATGGCTGTAACACTGATCGTCCATGGGGGTGTAGAATGGTCAACAATGCTGGGATTTTCATGGGATTGGCGAATATTATGGACGAGCCTGTTGAAAACTATGATAAAACCATGGTGAGAATTTGCATCCTTTAGGGCCTTTGAATCTGTTGTCTCACTGATACCTCTCCGTTCTCCGCAGGCTGTGAATGCCAGGGGTGTCTATCTCGGAATGAAATACGCCATCACTCAAATGATGAAGCAGGATCCTTTGCCATCGGGAGAGCGAGGCTGGATTGTCAACATTGCGTCGATAGGCGGACAAGTTGGTCTGGCACTCGAACGTAAGCATCTTTCCCATATTCTTCTCTCATCAATGGCCACTGGGATCGTATCTGTGATGGACCAAAAGACTGATCTGGGTGTATAGCTTCATATTGCGCTAGTAAAGGTGCGGTTGTCAATCTCACGAGACAAGTTGCCGTGGATTTTGCAAAGCATAAAATCCACGTCAACGCCGTGTGCCCGGGATTCCTCGCCACGGCTATGGTTCGCCCCTTCTTGGAACAGGCAGATACAAACAAATTGCTGCATGACCAGAGCCCCTGGCCACATCTGGGGACGCCGGAGGATGTCGCAAAAGCGGTACTGGTCCTTGCAAGTGATGCAGCTAGTTGGATGACTGGGGGTATGATGCAGGTAGATGGCGGATTCGTTGCGAGATGAGGTGTTTCTTGGGTCTCATCCATATGTATCGACTTGTCAAGTTGTTTTTGGTTTTCTGTTCCTTTCTTTTCTTGGGAACAGGAGCTCTTGTCGGACAGGTAAGTCGCTGAAGCTGGGGTGTGTCAGTGGAATACATCACTCAGGGACATTGCAGATCAGGATCTGAGGAGCGGGTCAAACTCTTTGATGAATGTGGAAAGAAGAGGCACTTATGGAAGCCGATCCGATTAAGACACCCGCGTTCATGCGCGCAAAAGAGATAAAGCTCTACATCCTTGAATGCAATCGATACTTCAAACCGGCTCCTTCGACATCGTATGCTGTTCAACAACTAGCACGTTCCAACATGCCAACGCTTAAGACAAACTAACTTTTTCAGTCCGGTGAGAGCCAGCTCAATCTCCTCTTGTGAAAAGATGCAATGCTTTTTGTTTTTATTTTTGGTCTGGAGACGGGGGCATGAAGACCCTAGCGGTAATTCCTACGGCTACGCTGACAACTCCTTGGAACCCCTTGCACCATCGAGGGTATAGCATACGCAATCAGTCCGCCGAAGTCTCCTGCTATCGTGGCTGCTGGACAGAGTATAACTGGATGTTGGTCAACCCCTGAACCAATTCCTGTCGAGGACAAAGATGTATATAAAAATTGTTCCCGCTACTAGTTGCTTACCCATTTTTCTTATACCTCAGGCTAATATGTAAAAGAAATGTAGACGCGAAGCCGAAGATGATTCGAAGGGAAAGCACGGTTGCGGTATTTTTGGCGGTGGGCGCACAGCGGGAGAGTGTCGCAAACAGAATCACACATCCTCCAAGCCAAATCATCAAATTGGCTGGGAGGATGTGGACAACGTAGCAAAAGTCTTGATTCGCGTCAATATGGATTGAACAAGTAGCCAGTGCCCCTTTTTGGAATATAGGGGTGGGAATAGGAGAAGAAAAGGGGTCAACCAAACGTGTATACATATCAGCAACCTGGCATGACCAGTTGCTAGAGAGACAGAGCATTCGATTCACATTCTCTTGACATACTCAGTCTGGCCGTTCCAAACCTGTCCGCTCGAGGAATCGCATTGGCCCAATTGACAAACAGTTAGAAGATGGAGTTGACAAAAATGCCAAAGCAGACGAGGCTAGCACGTCCAGAGAGCCTGCAATGTTGTAGGCCTTTCTGGAAACTGCAATTTTCATGATGGGCCGGCATTGTGAGGGATAGCAGCCACATTCATTACAGGAATAACTGGCACACATGAGCATCGAGGCGAGAGTACATGACTAGTGGCCATCCTCTCACTTGCGGTCTGGAACTGGTTGGTCTTGAGCCGGAGCAACGAAAAATGGTGATATAACCGTGGCCAACAATGAAAACACAGTTGTAGATCGACTGGTCTTCCGTGGTCTGATCCCTCAAATGGAAACTGTTGCCCCGGTGTTTGGGCAAATATGGGCATTGACAGGGTGTCCAAGGCACACAATCACATATAAGATAGTGGTGACGCTGGCTTGATGCAGACCTTAGAGCAATTACGTCGAGTTAGGATTGAGTATGTCGGCACCGATTATAATCTCACAGGGGCGAGACTTGCGAGATTCCGAGCGAACCCCAAAGGAACAGTCGGATCCCGTGGAGCCTGTGCAGAAGTCAATGGTTATTTCCCAAGTATTTAGGCTCTCCAGGGGAGAACAGGTGATCGTTACTCCACAATAGCTTGAGAAGTCACGGGCCATGCGAAAGTCTATCATCGCTCCATGCAATGTAGTCGGCACCCCAATCGACCTACCAGAAAAATGAGCTAGCAGGAAAGACCCTAGCATTTGATCGGATCTTCAAACTCGCTGATAAAGCCGGTGCCGTCGATGAGGATGCGGAATCTATAAAGAAACGTTTCGGGCATCATCTGAATTCGAACGGCGCAATCCCAACCAAGAATGACACCCTTGGCCATACCGTGTATCACTAAGTCACCAGCTCCCAGATGGCTCAGTTGCGGGCCATCGCTGGAGTTGGGAGCAACGGAGAAACCCATGAAGCCTTCGGAGTTCGCTTCAAAAGTGACACCGGGCCCGAGCAAACTCACTCACGAAATGAGCCATCAGGGCCTCCGCGAGCATCCTATGCAAAGTTAGAACGGGAAAAGCAGTTCTCTGATTTCATCCACTAGCGCCAAAATTGCTTCTCCTTCCAAGAGTACTCTTTCGATCCCTTCCCAGCTGATTTTCAGATCAAATGCGCACACGAGGTCATTGGTAGTGGCGCAGATTTTTTTTTTGCCCGTGGCGACCACAAACTCAAGAGCATAGAAATTTGCAAAGGCACACATATCTGCTATAGTCTGTCCAACTTCGCTTTCCACGAACAAATCTTCCATTCGTGGCGTGATAACGAAGCGGGGGCGAGCACCAGCTCTATTGACAGGTCCCATTATGGTTGATGGAGAAGCTAACGAGTCTCGACAGGCGTGGTTATCAAGGCCAGAAAACTTGGAAGCCATTCTGACTAGTTGTCGCTATGAGGGTGGCAAGCTTGCCAAAGTGCTGCTCTATCCTGCCGACATCAGACAAACATTCCGGCCTAGTTCAGAACTGGAGACGGGAAGCCCTGCTCCTGGAGTTGCTCAGACAATTCTTGAAGAGTATTTCAAGCTATTTGGGACCAAGATGTCCACTGGGAACGGTCTGGGAACGGTGTGAGAGAGGTGTCCTTGGAGTGAAGCAGAGGATGAGAAAGTTTCATTCGTTTGCGACCATCTGAGCATGTGCCTTCAATCCTGGTTGGGAGGTTCAGTGTCGAGGAGGAAGACTCTCTATCCATCGTGATGGTATGTAATAACGGGACGACGTTTTAAATAGCAATGTTTCGCCGTCTACTGTGACTGTAGTGGAGTGCTGCGACGTAATTTCTGCACACCCGCAAACAGCTTCATTGAATGTTCCGAATCAGTCTCATTCAACAAAAATTTCGTGATTTCTTCTTTAACCATGCCGGCACGGGTGAGTTCCAACTCGGGGCTCCAGTGGCTGCGCACAGCCAAACAATTAAAAACGCCTTCTCTTCCCACCAGTCTGTACTCATACCCCCAAGACAGGTCCTTATCTTAACATGAATCTAGCTACAATTAATCGAACAGCATCGACGTCCCTATCACACATTAGACGAGAGGAAGAAATAGAACAAGAAAACATTGCCCTTTCGAGGTTATTGACGCGAAATTGGAAAGCTGGCGATGTCTATGCACCCCATGACTTGACGGGTGCAGAAGCCCGCAAATGGAGGAAAAGAACCCGACCCACGACTGATGCTTTCGACGCCCTGTCCATCAATCCTTTGAGTTTGTACAAGGTCAGTGTACTCATATCTTTGGCTGTCTTCTCTCGCTGAATTTGCATAGAATTTCTCCGTCATGTCCGAATATATGACGGAGATGGGTCGAATTCGACATTCCGATTCCACTGGCCTGCGACCCGTGAATCAACGAAAGATCGCTAAAGCCATCCGAAGAGCAATCGCTTTGGGCCTCATGCCTAGCGTCCACAAGCATCCAGAATTTATCAAGGTAGCGACTGAGGGAAGGAGAGTGAATACGGGTCGGGTATACTCATGATAGGATTGAGCGGGATTGGCGAATCAAAATGGTATGGATGTGGAGGAGTCTCCTGCTGCTGCTGCTGCTGCTGCTACTGGGGTGCCACGGATACATCTATGTATCTCTCCGCTGGTTACACCTGAATTGCTCAGGACCGACAATTCAGCAGCCAGGACCGAGAAAGGAGCCAAGGGTTTGAAGGACCGGCAATAAGTCGGGATTGCCGAATGGATGCACACAGTTAACAGAGATGAGAAGGCGAAAGTGCTTTCACGAGCGTCAGCTTATGATCAATTTGATCATGGTGAGTCCCGTTTGGTAAAATTATGGTACAAACACGGGCGCGACGTACGATTTTCGATACCCGGAAGTACCAATGATGATTGGCCTTGTTCTGTATAACGCGCCAAATAGTGGTTTGTTGAGCAAATAGATGAAAGTATCGATGGTTCATCATTTCGGGGCGGTAAACCTATGTCGTCCCCCGAATAAGAAATTTATTGCAGCCTCGTCTCACGCGTCGGGCATTCAGGCATCCCGGATTCTGATCACTTTTAGGCAGAGATCTAACCATTTTTCCATTCCTCTCTCCTTGATCGTTTGTGCGTGAAGAAACATGTCCATCACAGCTGGTTGGTACTATGAACCGACAGGAGACCAATGCTAACCACGTCAAGGTGGCATTTATGCCGCTCTCCCCAGCACCACGAGAGGGCAGCCGACCCCTCTATCTACTGACGCCAAAGGTGAAAGAATAGCTTACGCCTCTAATAAATCCATCTTCCTCCGGTCTATTGACCACCCCGCCATATCCACCCAATATACCCAACACACAGCTGCCACGACAGTCGCGAAGTTCGCGCCATCTGGCTTCTACTGCGCCTCCGGTGACGCTTCAGGTATTGTGCGGGTTTGGGACTGTTCACCCAATGGATCGGGAACTACGAAAGGTGAATATGCAATCATATCAGGCCGAATCAATGACATTGCGTGGGATGGGGACAGTCAACGCATCATCGCTGTGGGAGACGGAAAACAACGGTTTGGGCATTGCATAACAGCAGATTCAGGAAACACAGTGGGAGAAATCAGTGGACATTCTGCGCAGGTCAATGCGGTCAGCATACGACAACAACGGCCACTACGAGCTGCGACCGCAGGTGACGACAAGAACTTGGTCTTCTATCATGGAGCACCCTTCAAGTTCAACGGTATTCCTGGCCGGGGGAAGCACACCAACTTCGTGTATGGAGTTGCCTTCTCGCCAGATGGAAACCATCTCTTGAGCGTCGGAGGCGACAAGAAGGTCTACGTCTATGACGGCAAGACCGGAGACGTCAAGTCTGAGATTGTGGACAATGTAGAAGGCCACAAGGGCAGCATCTTTGGTGTCTCTTGGTCTCAAGATTCCAAGCACTTTGTTACCTGCTCTGCCGATCGTACGGTGAAAACGTGGGATGTCGAAGCTGGAAAAGTCACGCACACCTGGTCGTTCGGTGATGCTGTCAATGTTTCAGACCAACAGGTTGGTGTCGTTTGGCCTGCAGGCAGGTCGGACGGATTGCTTATTTCTCTTTCGCTGAGCGGAGATCTGAACTACTTGTACACCGGCTCGAGTAAGCCAACAAAGATCCTTTCGGGCCATCAGAAGAACATCACGGCCATGACTTCCTCAGGCGAGTCTGAAAGCTCGACACTCTGGACTGGGAGCTACGAGGGCCGTCTCTGTTCTTGGGACGCAGCCAGTGGTGACGCAGAGACGATTGAGGGTGATGGCCACACCAACATTATTTCAGGCCTCGCCGCGACACTTTCGGGCCAACATCCTCGGATTTACTCGGTCGGCTGGGATGACTCTCTGAGAACCGTTGATGTTGGGGCTCGGACGTTTACTGGGAAGCCAACTCAGCTGTCGTCGCAACCAAAGGCGTTGACTTGCACCTCGGATTCTCTAGTCGTCGTTGCACAGCTCGAAAGTGTTATTGTCTACAAGGACGGAGAAGAGGATGGTGAACTGCCATTGAAATCGACCCCAACGTCTCTGGCTTCGACCGCCGGCACCGTGGCGATTGGTTCTCAGGACTCAAGCCTTCGACTATTTTCAGTGGTCCCAGGGAAAGCACCCAAGCAAACTGGAGTTGTTGAACGGGTATCAGCAACCCCATTGACCGCAATATCTTTCTCTCAGGATGGTTCTATGGTGGCGGTTGGAACTGCAGCGGGCAAGATCTATGTCTACAAGATTAGGACAGGGGTGACGGGACTCGTCACGGAGACGGCTTCCCTGGAACTGGTGACCGATCGATGGAGCGCCCATACAGGCAAAATCACATGCATTGCATGGAACCCAGAAGGCACAGGAGCCGTATCTGGCAGCTTAGATACCAACATTTTTGCTTGGAGTTTGAAAGAACCTGGAAAGCGAGTCAAGGAGACAAATGCGCACAAGGAAGGGGTCAATGGCATTGTCTGGCTAGGGGATACTGTTTATAGCACTGGAGCAGATGCCACGGTGAAGAAGTGGAGGATCAAGATAGCTTAGATGATGGATAGATCTTACGAGAAACACGGCGTCATGACTCAACATGGGGAGACACGCCAGACTCCCACCATCACGAGGCACGAGGAAGCATCCTTGGACAGCTGAGTGCAGAGCTGAAGTAGTTGAATGGTGGGATCGAGTAAAACAGAGACAAGCGAGGCTTGCAGTTCAGGGCTTGATGGATGGTTCACGGTGAATTTCGGTCATACCCAGACGAGCATCCGCATTCCACGATCCAACTTTCATTCAGCTTGGACCACTTCAGTGCATGTACCTCGACACCCCGACCATTTTTCATGTTTTAGATCATTCACGATAATATGCATCATCGAAACAAACACCAGTCTTTATTTAGCTGAATGACCAGCACGTCTCTCTGTGTTGCGCTGCCAATGCGCCTTCGACGAGTCCACAATGGCAACCTTCGACGAAACCTTTAATCCAGCAGCGCTCGCACGATCTGATACTCTCACTTCTACGACGAAAGCCCCTCCGGCGTCTGCGACCAAACAGGCCAAAGCGACGCAAAGTTATCCTCGGATCGACCTTGAACCTCTGTACACTGAATTAAAATCTTTGATCGGGCATAACTGGGAAACTTATTACGATGGATTGACACGGTTTATTCGGGGTGAGCCGGGCTATATACAATCTCCCACCGAGATAGTCCCGGTCAGAGTTGGCAATCTAACCCATATATAATAGGAGAACTGAGTGCAAGAGAGTTCGGTGACCTTTGCGATGTCTTTATCTACGCCTCTCCGCAAACAGAACATGCACACAACTCCCTGATCCTCGCGATTCTATGCAATACAGGCAAAGATGCTCCCGAGCCCGGCCTCGCCGCATGGGTGAGTGCGACAACAGACAAATCAGCGTTGGCGGCATCTTCGAAGCCGGCCGTCACGAGCGATGCAGGAGAACAACGTCTCAAGGCCGAGGTTATGGCGCTCCCTCCTCGAGACAGACGACGACTTAAGAATGTTGCAAATGACAAGGCGGATGAGGAGGCAGCAACACGGAAAAATATCTATGAAGAGTACTACCAGGCTGGTCGAATCAAAGCGCCAGAAACCGCGAGTGGAAGTGCAGGGGGATTGACAAAGACAAACTGGGACTTGGAAATCAGAAAGAGATATCTACAGCCATTGTTCTCCGAAACCCTCGAGTTTCCCGAGCCACCGGCCATTCATGCTCGGATAGTTCCCATATGCTACGAAGAATCCATAGCCTCGGGCTGCTCGATGCAGTGCGCCGAGCTGGTAGGAACATCTGCCGAGATTTTCCTAAAGGGAGTTCTTAGTGAAGTCTTCAATCGGACCCGATCGAACGGACCGCGTTACGAGCACAACGCAGGAGGTGGGGTTTTAACATCGTCATACAAGAAGAGAATCGCTCGGGAGGAAGCCGAGATCAAGATCGGCAAACTTCAGAGAACTCGGGACGACGACCTGTTACCCTGTGAAGCTCAGGAAGCGTATGCGCGACGACCTATCGGGATGACCGACCTCCAACTTACAACCCAAGTTGGACCGTCGCCCTGGAATGGAATGCCATTTATTGGAATGACAGTGAGCACGGCCTCGGCCGGATTTGACTATGAGGAATGGCAGTCTAGACAAGAACAAGTTACCAGCAACGGACATGTCGACCCGAAAGAGGATCACATGGACGTTGACAACACTGACAACTGCGGCTGGGAGGGTGCCAGACCCCAAGATAAAGCAGGTCTTCAGGCTGTTCTGGCGGATTGTCTGGCCATCCGTGTGTAGGAATACCGATGGAACGGACGATCATGGGAGAATATCATCTACCGCTCAGCGAGCGACCACGACCGTCCTGATCGCATTCTTGGTCGAGTCGTGAGACTTGTGTAATGGGCACTGGATGGTGGAACAAAAGCCGACCAGAATATACATATATATACGATCGAGGCCGTGGATGTGGACGGGGGCTTAGGCGGCACGAGGCCACGCCATGATGTTGATGCAAAAATAAGCTTATGATACCCTGAAAATACTTCCCATCAGGACTCTGGTCCTCATACTACCCACGATATTTTCTGCCCGATTCTGAACGAGGTCGCAAAAAGGCTTGTGGATTGGTGGGTTGATTGTTTACTCGCCCTCAGCCTCTTTATATCGGAGTTATCCACCAAACCATTAATGCAGCAATCTACAAGCTAAGTCATGCGTGATGCCGAGAATGCTGGGGTCACCACTCTCCGGCTGCTCCCTCTCGCCAGAACTTGGCTTGCAGCGAATGGCTCGAGTCTAGATCCGCCACAGTTCGTGTGGAGATACGGAGATGGCAGCTTTTTCCCCGTGGAACGCACACCCAGCTCTTGAATGGACTTGTCCGTCTAGAATCGGGAATCCTTGGTTGGGACAGAAGTTGCTGTGATCACACGAATGGCCAGGATTTTCAGCCAGCAAATGATTTCGGCCGGTTTTGAAGGTATATATACCACTAGGGGTCGACGAACATGGGTGGAGGAAGGTGCCTTCGTTGTGCTGCAGCTCATGTGGTAGCCTCGACAAAGGTGCTGGACCATCAAACAACAAGAATCAGATAATCGGCATCCAGCACCTAGATATCGAGGATCTGGTACACAGCATGGCTCTGGCACGAAGACTTTCCCTCGCCCTTGTCGCTCTCCTCTACCCCCAGTCACCTATCTCTTGCCATGCACATCAGCCGTCCCTGTCTTCCACCCCTATCGGTCCTAATTACGATTTTCCTCTCGAAGACCTGGATAAAGATCTCCCCTTCTCCCAACCTGTCACCTTTGCCCATCTTCCTTGGGAACGGTGTTTCTCAGCCTCACACGACTCTCCCTTGGACATCGCCGTCGTCGGCTTTCCCTACGACACCTCAACCTCATACCGGCCGGGCGCACGATTTGGACCTCGAGGAATCCGTGCCGCCAGCTCGCGTGAGAAGAAAGGCCGTAGCTACAATACGGTCTGGGGCCTGGACCCACTCACGGAAGGTGGCCTCAGGATCGTCGATTGTGGAGATATTCCCATTACGCCATTCGATGCGGCACATGCCTTTCGCCAGATGGAACAGGGGTATCGACAAGTCCTATTCCACAACACCACGACCGCAGTCGGGGCAAACTGGCGGCATCCCCGAATTCTCAGCCTCGGAGGCGACCACAGCATCGTCCTCCCAATCCTACGCAGCTTGAAACAGGTCTATGGCCCCATTAGCGTGATCCATCTAGACTCGCACCTCGATACCTGGGACCCGTATGCGGGATACACAGGCATTGTGTCCGAGCAGAGCTCCATCACTCACGGCACGTTTTTCTGGCACGCCGCGCGCGAGGGGTGTATTGCCAAGGGAACCTCAGTCCACGGCGGATTGCGCACCAAACTCTTCAGCCCCGAAGACTACGTGGTCGATCGCGACGTGGTCGGCTTCACGCTGATTGAAGCGCACGAAATCGACGAACCCGACATCGGCATCCATGGCATCATCGAACGCGTCACGAATACCGTCAAGGATACCCCCGTCTACCTGTCCATCGATATCGATGTGTTGGATCCTTCTATCGCGCCCGCAACTGGCACACCCGAGAGCGGCGGATGGACGACCCGCGAAGTCAAGCGATTCATCAAAGGTCTTGAAGGCATCAGACTCGTCGGTGCAGATGTCGTTGAGGTCTCTCCGCCCTACGACACGGCTGCAGAGGTCACGAGCGTTGCGGCCAGTGATTTGCTAGTGGATATTTTGGCATTGATGGCCAAAGATTTAGTGCGGACAGCGAAGGATACAAAGGATGGAGTTAAGGATGAGTTATAATGGGGCCGTGACATAATGATTGTGCCCGTTATTGACGATCTGATAACCTTTCAAAACGGGATACGGGGATTCACCCCTGCGTCCGACAGATGTGGTGGCATTTTGACTCGGTATGACTGGGATGAGACGCGTGTATATACCTGCATGCATGTTATGTGAGGGGTTTGGTGTCAGATACCGTGACCTTCAGCATATAATTAATTATGAAATCTGCTTTCCTTTCCCTTTTTCCATTCCTGATCAACTTCTTCGATATTTCTGCCTCTGACTAGTGTAAAGGCGATGAACGGTTTGGCACTTGAGCGCCTGTCATGCAGGGAGGATGTCGGCGTCAGGATCATTGAGCAACCACACACGAAGCTCTAATTGCTTCCTTTCTCTGTGTGCCTCTGTCTCGCTACGTGTCCGTGAAAACCAACTGCTTTCGACCAGTTTCTAACTGCTGAGGGAATGACTTAATATTGACGTGGTCTATCATATTTATTCCGCCCATAGAATCAAACTGTAGAAACGTATAACAGCACATACTTTTTTTGCTCAGGACAAAAGCTTTAGCTGAAAACAACGGTCTTATGACCATTCAAAAACACCCTCTTCTCGGACCACCACTTCACCGCAGCGGCGAGGACTTGGCTCTCAACATTGCTGCCCTCATCGACAAGTTCTTTGGGCGCCATGCTGTGGTCGACTCGAGCGACACGCTGCTCGATGATGGGGCCCTCATCAAGATCTGCCGTTACAAAGTGTGCAGTGGCGCCGATGATTTTGACCCCTCGGTCGTAAGCTTGGTGGTAGGGCTTGGCACCTTTGAAGGAGGGCAAGAAGCTGTGATGGATGTTGATGATTTTGCCCGACATGGCCTCGCACAGTGTCGGTGACAGCACCTGCATATACCGTGCCAGGACGACCAGTTCAATGTTATTTTCCTTGATGAGTTCGAGGATTCGTTGTTCCTGCTCGGCCTTGGTATCCTTGGTCACAGGTAGATGGTGAAATTGAATGCCGTAGCTCTGCGCCAGAGGCTCGAAGTCTGGATGGTTAGAAACGATCAGGGGTACGTCGATGCTTAGTTGGCCTGTCTTCTGTCGGAACAGGAGGTCGTTGAGACAGTGTCCGATCTTGGATACCATGATCAACACCCTGGGCTTCTGCATAACGGGCCGTACTTCGTAATCCATCTTGATCTCATTGGCCAATTCGTTGAAGGATGGTGTTAAAAATTCCGTGTCGTCCGCTGGCCCAAAGTGGACTCGCATGAAAAACTTTTCTGAGGTTCGGTCACTGAATTGTTGCAGGTCGAGGATGTTGAGGCTGTTCTGGGCGAAGATTCTCGTTACCGCGTGGATGATTCCTGGTTTATCCGGGCAGGACAGGGTAAGGATGTGGTCGTTGGCCATTTTGGGCTAGACAGTGAAGTCTGTCGATATGGAAAATGGAGATTTGAGTGTCAGGCCTGTAGAAGGTCGCTGATAGTGTCTTGATTGGATCAGTAATTTGGGAAATTGTCTTATATACTCAGCTGCAGTCTGTAGGGCTCGAACCATCTGCTATTCGGAGTATGGGGCGCAAGAATTGGGTGCATGTGTGACGTCTAATCGAGATCCCAAGAGAGTTTGTGGGATTGGGATTGCGCCAGCAGGTTGGACTGGGCCTCCGTATATAGATTGCATGGTGGAGCAGATGTACATATCACGTATGTTTGGTCCACGCCCTTCACTTCGGTCGATGGGGTTGTGATGTTTCTGAAGTTTGTTTCGTGCCGGCTAGTTCGCCCCGACGCTCTGGATCAGGAAATGTGGCTGAGCTCGCAAGTAAATCTGAAACTGTGGCCAATCAATCTGTTGGTCAGAAGGGCTCCGTGGCCTGATTGGCATAAAGGAATTAGGCGAGAAGAGGCATCCTTCTCCACCTGCAGCAGACCCCTGAATATGATGCAGCTACCAACTTGGAGGGATATGGATGTCTTCTATGGAGAAGAGACAAGAGGCATGGGTGCCTAAAGTAGTGGCTTCCACGTTCCGCGCACTCGTTGAAATCCGTGCCACGAGGACTCTACTCATCTCATATAACACCTCCATGCTCAACCTCTCCTCGTCCACATGCCCATAATCCTCTTCCCAGCACTCCAACTTATCACAGGAGCATTGAAATCCACACAGCAAACTCAATCTATCCCCCTATTTTGGATATACCGTCGTTTTGCTTCTCTTTCATCTGTCTACAGCCCTTCTTTTCCCGCCACCATTTTTGGTCAGGGTCCCACGACCCATACATCTAAGAGCCCTTCTACCATGGAGCTTCCTTCTATCCCTGTACCAATTACCGAGTTTGTCGAATATGCCAACAAACACCCTCAGTCACACGCCGGTGTGGCCGAGGCAGTGAAACCATTCAAGGCTTTCGAGACCAAGCTGCGAGAGATCTATGCACAACATCCAAACCATCCTGCTGTAAACGCCAATCACCTGGTCTCTGTGTTCAAAAATACTCCAGTTACTATTCGAGCTAGGGACATCGCCAACGAGTCCACTGCTGACAAGGACAAATACCTGCTGCCTCTCTCAGACGATCTTCGGCGGAAAAATGGCTCCCTCGCCACTGTCTCATCCCTGAAAGAGTTCAAGACAAACTTCAACCTGTTTTCTGAATCCTCCCTTGTCGATCTGGACTGGACAAATGTCGTCGTTGCTGGAAGTGCCGTTGTCACTTCATTGCTTCCAGTTGAAGCTCCCCACAACGAATCCAAGGCGAGTACTCTTGCCAATTGGTCCTGACGGCATTAACATAACCGCAGCGTGCCCTTCGAGCATACTATCATGAGAAGCTGGCTCCTGCTTCTGACGTTGATCTCTTCCTGTACGGACTCGATGAAGAGCAAGCAATTGAAAAGATCAAACAGATCGAGTCCCGAATCCGGGACAGCATTTTGGCAGAGACCACAACTATTCGTACCAAGAATGCCATCACCATTGTTTCAGAATACCCCACTCGACATGTCCAAATCGTTCTTCGTTTGTACAAGAGTATTTCGGAGGTTCTCACTGGCTTTGACGTCGACTGTGCTTGCGTGGCCTATGATGGTCAACAAGTCTGGGCTTCACCACGAGCTCTAGCAGCCTTCATGACCCAAATGAATACGATCGATCTCACAAGGAGATCTCCATCCTACGAAAATCGACTGTCCAAGTATTCCCACCGTGGTTTCGAAGTATACTGGCCGGAAATTGACCGCAGTCGAGTCGATCCTACCATCTTTGAGAGATCCTTCTCAAGAGTTCAGGGTCTGGCCAGATTGCTTGTTCTGGAACAGCTTCCACACCCCAATGACAGAGACACATATCTGACGCAACGCCGACAGGAGAGAGGACGGCCCCCATTGCCACGGAATGCCAGATTCCGTCATCAGTTGCCTGGAAATGTCAAAGACGCACAGCCGGATGACGTTGCCGACTGGGTTGACGAAGAAGAAGTCTCCAATTATCACACTGTCAGCATCCCGTACGGACCGAAGTATAATGCAAAGCGGGTGGAAAAGCTCCTCTTCACCAAGGATTTGCTATTGAACGCCGAGTGGAACAGACCGAAGGACAGGGAGACCAAATTACATCGACACCCGGCTTTTTTCGGCTCTGTGAATGATGTTATCCATGATTGTTGTGGATTCTGCCCGGAGCCAACCACGGACGAAGACTTTGCGGCTCTCGAAGAAGAGAGCAAACTTTATGTCTCGGGGGGCGTGAGCTTTCTCAAAGATGATCCGGGACGACAAGCCATCGGCAGCTTCCACCCCATCACAGATGTTGATTGGACAGAAATGGCGTACGTCGGCAACACGACAAGACTCTGTCAAGCAATCGTCGAGCAAGATCTTGATGCTGTCAAAGATTGGTTTTCATCCACCGAAGGGGCCGATGTCAACAGACGAGATCACGCTGGTCGAACTCCTCTTCAACTAGCAGTGATGTGTTCAACTCCCGAAATCGTTCGGTACTTGATTGACCACGACGCTCGCATTGTCTCTAGATTGTATAACGGGATGACTGCTTTGCACATTGCTGCTCTTCGTGGAGAAGTGCGGATGGTCAAAGATCTCCTGGACAAGAGTGAAGCCAATGAGAAGGAAGAGTCTCGCAAAGAAGAAGCAAGAAAACATGCACGAAGAGCAAATGCCCACAACGAAGCAGGAAGAACCGAACCGAGTGAGGCCGGGGCCAGTGACTCGTTTGACTCTGAGGAAGACTTCCATGATGAAGATGACGAGGCTGACGACGTGACCGAAGGATCCTTTGTGAGAGTGGAGAAGACCACGGAAGCAAATGATGTATTGACCGAGGATAAAGGCGGACCGGATGTTTACGACGTTGACGTCCTCGCATGGGATAGTCCGCTGTCGCCTCTCCATCTGGCCATCCTGGCTGGACACATTCCCATTATCGACGTACTCATCGACGGATATGGCGCCGACGTCCTCCTTCCGGTCAAAATTATGGACCAATATAACCGAAAGAATGCCAAAGCTGCGATCCTGACCATTATACTGGCTCTCGAGCTTCCATTGCAACAAGCAAACGAAGTCATCAAAAATCTCCTTGCTCATGGCGCGACATCTACTCAAGCCGACATGAACCATGTTTCGGCCCTTCATTACGCTGTAAGCAATGCAAAAGCTCTGATCCTAGAGACTCTCCAGACCGCCGATTCTGCCGCCTTCACAAAAGCTGCGAACTTCATTGCCATTTCAGGATGTTGGACCAGTCCAAATGTCGACGCACCTATCCTGTCAGCAATCCGAACCGGGAACACTGGCGTTGTAAATAGTCTGGTTGCAATGGGCGCTAAAACTCATATTGACTTTGAGGTATTTGCTCGGACATACAAGCGCAGCTTCGACACAACGTTGGATGATCCAACGGAAGTGAGAAAACTCTATCAGAAACATGTTGAGCAACCAATCATTGTCGCCATGAAGATGGAGATGATCGACTTGGTCAATCAGCTTGTTGACAACGGCGAAGACGTCAACACACTGCCGAAGGAAGCTTACGCGTACCTTGATCATGAATACTGGCGAGGCGAAGATAAGTCCCTATTGGATCTCGTCCGAAGCAGGGTCGAGTTTCTGAAAAAGACCTTGGACACAGAAAAGGACAAGCAACTCAAAAAGCCAGAATCTCTGGGCAAAGATGAACAGTACCTCAATTTTGATCAAGGTTCGTACCAATATTGGACAGCATACCATGATTTACGCGATGCAAAACTTCTCCATCGATATCAAACGCAACAATACGCAGACAAACTTGCCTCTCAGAAGCCCGCCTCGGAAGAGGGTAACAAAGAACGAGAAGCTGCGGTGAAAGCTACCATTTCCAAGTTAGTTGAACTCAGTGAAAAGCTCGTCAAGAAGGGTGCGAAGACTTTCTATGAATTGCACGAAGATGTTACCAAACCAGACAACAGAATGCGGCAATACTACGGTGGAAATGGGGGATACAACACTGAGCCATACAAAACAAATATATCTTTTATAGTCCTGGACCTAACCACGGAAAAGAAGGCCGATTATATCCGGCTCTTTGAGGCTGCCTGGAAGGGTGACTCGGACACGGTGAGATCACTTTGCTTGTCTGGAACATGCCCTCTCCAGGTCGCTGTCACCGATCTTCGAGGATTCAGTCCATTCTCGATTGCGACTCTCCGAGGTCACTACGATCTGGCGAAATTGGTCGTCGAAATTGCCACCGTTCAGTATCAGCCTGGTGAGAAGTCAGAAAGATACCATTACAGTCTGCGTGCTGAACGAGGATACGATGATGACAGCGAATGCAGTGACGATGGCGAAGGCTCCGAAAAGGGCGATCACATCGGTGTCCTCGCTCAGATTATCAATGAAACTTTCACGGTCGATGACGTGGCGGCTCTCGCCGACAATGTCAAATCGAAAGTTTCTCCCGCTACCATGGTCTCCTGGGGTTGCCAAGTTAGTCGGGCCGTCGACGACAGTGTTGACGAACAAGAAGTCCAGCAATGTTTGGGGGGGATGTTCGCGCCAAGTGTTTATGTCGCTGGCCATTCTCATCAATCATGGGCTTGGTTCAATGCCGCCTTCGAAAACTTTTCCACATTGAACCGCCAATCTTTGATTCGATACGCTATTTTCACAGACAATATGAGCCTTTTGAAATTCCTCATCAAGATCCACAAGGATCTTGAGACTCAAAAGGAAGATGGAGACAGCTCGAGGGTAGCCCATATCGTCAAAGACGATTTTGTACTCGCATTCTACCTAGGCCGAGTTGAAATGATCGGCGAGATCATCAGGACCACTGGATTTGGGTTCCCACTCCAAAAAATGTTTCAGAAATCGGGTGTCAACCTAGACGAAAAGCCAAAATACTATCAAGGTCTGACCGTTCACGGCAAGAAACGTCAAGACTGGGCGGAGGCGGGCAGGAAAGGGTCGCGTCCCAAGCAAGTCGAGTCTGACATGGGGATTCCCCTGCTGGTCGCTATTGTCGAAGGTAACTTGGAGACCACGGATTACTTCTTATCTGACGCTCCTCTGCGTCGGTACATGGAGTTTGCGGAGTCGTTCAAGAACGACAAACGCATCCAGGGACTAGCGCACACCGAGGGCGGTATCCAGGGCACCTTGAATGCCTGGCTGTCTACACGAAACAGCTTTGCTCTCCATGTCGGTGTGTTGTCACGACCTACTGAGGACGGGAGTCAGCCGACCTTCGATTTCCTACTCGAAAAGATGCCGCAGTCTTTGGAGGTTCGTACAGCCGACGGCAGGACTCCCCTCCATCTCGCTTTTGAGGTGGGCAGGTATTACGCCGCGCGGAAATTGATTGCGGCTGGTGCCAATCAAGCTACCAAGGATCACAAAGGAAGAAACATTCTACACACCATTCTTGATACCATCGATCCCCACAAACATGCTTTGCTTCGATCTGTTTTGGGAATTCTTGACCAGAAAATCATTCCTCCGTTGTTGCTCGAGCGATGCGGTGGAACTGAGACTGCCGGTACGACTCCTCTGGCTCTATTTTTGGGCCATATCCACTCCGCCACCGGTTGGGAGGAAAGTGTCAAGATTGTCCTGTCCTACTCGAACGGCAAGGACCTGGAGAAAATAAATGGTGCAGGAGACTATCCCCTGCATTCTCTTATCCGCAGAGGTCACCAACAACTGGTCAAATTTATTGTCGAATACCGCCCCGGATTGTTGTACTGGGAAAACGCGACGGGCATGACCCCTTCTGACGTAGTGACTACCAGCTACCTACGACACCACATCGATCATCCCCCAAGACTAGTCAATACAGATGGGTGGAGCATTAAGAACAAGCCAGCAATAGAATTTGTCAAGAAAGGTCCCATGGCCTCCAAGGCGGAGACAGAAGATGGTGTCAATCGAAGCATCGAATGGCAAATGTATCGTCTCATCAACTCCCTCATGGCCAAGCATCCGGCAAAGAGAAAGCTGATTGCACTGCATGACGCGAACGAAGTCGCCAAACGCCTCGCATTGCAGCAACAGAAGAAGAATGAAGAAAACCGCCGTCGCGAGAGACTGGGACTGAAAGCCGCCCGTTTGAGAAGAGGACGGTGTAATGGGCAGCCTCGAAATGATACTAACTCGGAACAACAAGATGACATCACCGATTATCTTCACCATGCACAGAGATTTACTAAGTGGGATGAGATGGTTTGGAGAAAAACCGAAGCTCGCGAGACTGGTAAGGAGATTGAGGAAGAGTACAGTATTAGCGAAAACATCTGGGGATGGCCGAACGACAATCAATTTTATAAGAGGAAACCAGCTAAGAGGTCTGTGTTGGGTGGTGATATGCCGAGAATGAAACTATGATACGAGAGTCAAGAGGGACACCGGGTCTGAACTGAGACGAATCACTCATTTGAAATGGTCATGGAAAAGAGTGGACGGATCTCAGCGAGATGTGCATGTTGTGCTTTGCAGTCGGTTACCCATGTGTAGGGGACATGATGAAAATTGAAAGGTGCCCGAGACTTAATGGCGTCCTCGCAGCAGAAAGACACAGAAAGAAATCAGATTTGGGCGGGCGTTGGCTGTATGGTACTGGGATTCAACAGTGGAGCGTCCCTTACCTCGACCCGACGACTGAATCAATGCAAACCAAGTCAAGGCCGGGAAAACTCGTTCCTTGTGTCGCAGCTGAGTGTCTTGGATCAATCATTGACCTCAATGTCTTTCTTAATTTATGGAGAAGAAAAACCATGTCTTGAGAACATCTGGTTCTATGAGGTGGCATACGTACACAGACAATGGTTTATTGCTATTCGACTATGGGTAGGGTACTGGTTGAAGAAACAGCTAGAAATCAGGAATGATGATTGGTACCCAAATCTCACATTCATGGTGGACTGGAATTGAAGAGGGCTCATCCTCGGTCCCTTTTCTCTGATTCTCTCATGATGAATATAGTGTTTGTGAAAACAACACGAGCTACTTTCTCCAGCTCATGTCAACTCCCCCCCCTCCTCGCACTATTCTAGTCCTTCGCCGCAGATGATAATGTCATGATCGTGGTCTCAGAGCTCGATCAAACTTTCCTCCACGGCAACGGGCTGCGGTTGATGCTGCTGTGGATGGGACTGTGGTTGTTGGTATGACGGCGTATGCTGCGGCGCGGAGGGGAAGTGTTCTTGCGTATAGGTTGGGTAAGAGCCGTATGAGTTGGGTATCGATTGTGGAGCTGGTTGCTGCGACGGTGGCTGCCCCTGCTGTTGAGGAACGTACTGTTGTGGTTGAGAGTAACTTTGTTGATGAGGCTGACTCGAAGGCGGGGGTTGTTGTGGGTAGGGTTGTGGAGTTTGTTGTACTTGTTGTTGTGTTTGATATTGCGATGGTGGCTGTGGAGTCGGAGCCTCAGGAGACATTGGAGGCATCGGGGCATACGATGTTGGCGTTTGCTGGGGATCAGCCGGAGGCATTTGAGGATACTGTGGCTGGGAGGGCTGAGATGGATATTGTTGATACATTTGTGGGGAAGAGGGTTGGTTGAATTGAGGAGGCTGACTGCTTGGTTGATGTTGTTGCGAAGGCTGTTGATTTGCTGCGTATTGATATGGAGATGCAGGAGCTTCCTGCTTCTGACCGGTATATGAATAGGACCGTTGTGGCTGGGCCATTGGTGTCTGCTGAGAAGGAGGAGGAGGAGGAGCATACGACTCCATAGGTGCATTGCTGAAATAATAGTTCTCTGCACCGCCAGGACCAGTATTCATGGACGGCGGCGGTCCTGAGGCTATTGAAGGGTACATTCCGGACGGTTGAGGTGCCGCAGCGGGCGAGGGTAGTCCATATGCTGTGTAACCGGAGTTTCTTTGATTATACGTATTGTTCAATCGCTCTTCAAGCATGCGATCGTAGTATCGCACAACGGTGGATAGTTTCGCGTGCAAATCAAGCAATGCGTCATTCTTGGACATTGTCTCACCCAGAGTTCTGGCCAGTTTGGGCCGAAGCTTACCAATGCTTTCATACAATTCTTGAATTTGTGGTTCTCGGAGAATAGTTCCTGGAGGCTGATGCTGTAGTCGATCCACTAACGTCGAGAACAGGTTGATGTTTTCAGCTTCCATAATCGACAATTCATAATCGTTCTTGGGCATAACAAACGGTTGCGTGGAGCTGGCTCCATCGTCGGCAGATTTCTTCATCGAGGCCGCATGCTTCTTAGCCTGTTCCTCAGCTTCCTTCAGAGACAAAGCCAGAGCGGCTTTCAAGTCCGGATCATCCTCTTCCTCATTCGATGCACCATTTGTCTTCGCCGGCTCTTGCTTGGACTGTGATGGCGGAACATACCCGGAGCCTGACACTCCTCTGGCTTCTTCTAAACTCATTTCCAGCGCTCTTTTCAAGTCCTCGTCAAAGCTACCGGCCTCCACTCGAGCGCTTCGTGGTTGCATAGTACTCGGTTTAGGTGCGAAGGAAACCCGGCGCTCAGAACCCCCGGATGACTTCTTCGTCAACTTGTCGTAACAACCGTCGTCGACTCGAACAGGTTGCATGATGCCCAGATGGGGCAAAGGGATCGACTTGGAGGAGCATTGCTGATCGAAGACATTGCCGCAATTCCTGCAGTGGTGTTTCCGATTGGTGAAGGTGAACGCGGTTCGGCATCGCATGCAGACATCGCTGTCAGCCCACTCAGGCGGCGCGCTGCTATCCACCATACTGCTGGAGATCTCCACTTTAGGTGGAAACTTGAAGCCTTCTTTCTGTAAGCTCTTGTAAACTTCGTTGATATATGATAGTTCGTATCGTCCTTGCGTAGCACTGGCCCAGCTCTGCACCAACTCGAGTATCTTTTGCTTGACCTCGTCGTTGACGGAAGCGGCCCCGTATGCCTTCAGTAACGAAACAAGATTGTCCATGAACTCGCGAGAGGCGATTTCGGCGAGGAAATGCGAGCCGCCATTTTTAACACAGGTGTCGGTGAGCTTCAAGGCGGAAAGTTGAATATTTGGATTCTTGTTGCCTATCCGTCTCTTTAATGACCGCATAGCATCTTTAGGCTGCACAGTTTTGGATCTGATCAGATCTGAGATTTCCAGGCTTGTGGCAATGTCCTCCAAGCTGGAAGAAGTGGCTTTCTCGATCTGCTCGTCGAGAGCAGAGGTTCCTGAGGAGAACCATCCGGCCATGGTTCTGAATTCAAGAGAGTGATTCTTCAGGACAGGTTACGCGTGCGGAGTTCTTCGGTCAAAGCGGAGGCAGGATTCGAGGAGCAGTGAAAACTTGTCACGGGAGATTGGTCCCAGAGGTTATGGAGAGATGGTGGTGATCCAAGAACACCGCAACTGAAGTGATGCGCTCTGGGGAAACCTCCGATGCGTAATAATGCGGGTTGGTTGCCACTTGTCGCGGCGGCGCAGGATGATTACGGTTGATCAGACACTCCTGTGCTGCAAAAGATCCAGCCTCGTGAAATTGGGCGCAAGGCTGAAGTACGTACTCCCCCGTAATTTGCACCACTACGGAGTATCCAGCAAATCCCAGGTGCAAATCCGTCCGTGGGTGGCGCTTTCGACACTCCCATTCTCTCCCCCAGTGACCTTCTAGACCGTCTTTGTCACTCCCTTCTTCTCAACTCGCCGTCATCGACTCCAATCTCCGACCCTTCATATCCCTCGTCCCTTCCCAGACCTCCTGCGGCTCACCATCCCTATCGAAATCCCAATCTCCCCCCACGACAACGTGTGCCCCCCCTGTCGGCTCCCGTCCTTCCCAACACGATTCCTTCTCGCACGACATTGAGGGGATTATAAACGAGGCCCTACCAACCCAAGACTCGGTGAGAGTCTTCTGCGCAATGATCCCCCGGTAATATTGCTCCAACACCGCCATGGCGGCGTACGCATCCTCGTCATCCTTTTCCAGTCAGACCACTTCCAGCTCTGCCAGTACCCTTCCCTCTTCGAGAGGGAGTTGGACCGATCCCAGAGACAGCAAACCAGACTCGAGCTCCGAAAAGGTCTACCCTCACATCAAGGATATCATCCAAGATGCAACGTCATTTCAGGCCGACGGCTCGCTTGTGTACTATCTCAGCGACGTTGAAAACTGTGTCGCAACCGCCCGAAATGCGCTGGATTTTGGGCGGCCTGACCTGGCTTATAAAAGTTACGTTCGCGGATATGAAATCGCCGTCAACCATATTCCTCGACATAAGGAGTATGGGTTCTGGGATCACAATCACTCTTGGGCAACGAAGTACAAGACTGCCCTCCGAAAGTTGAACGAGTTGGAAGGCCAAATGACCCAAGTAAAGGTCATCATCGAAGATAATAACGCACAGCACGGGACACGACCACAGTCATGGGCCGTTCCGCGAAAGCCGGTGTATTCTACCGGTTTTGGAGTGCCTCCAAATGCCGCGGCGCCAGGAGGGGGACGACCGTCGTCTGCTGGTGACTCTGGAATCTCGAATACCCGAGAGAACCCTCCTCGTGCATCTCACGAGCTTCCCGACGCCCTCCGAATAGAACGAGCGCGTCCCACTAGCAAACCCAAACCTGAAGGTCTGCAAGGACGACCACTGACCGAGGCTTCTAACGATCTAAGTCAAAGGTTTGCTCGTCTCCGAGGATTGGGAAATGCTTCCGAGGAGTCGAGTGTCCTCTCTATGCCCAAAGCAAGCGATTTTCAGCCTGGCGCCGGATTTGGTCCGCGACCGCAATCATATTCTTCCGCAGGCGTCAACGGATTTCCCAGCCCGCGGCTGAGCGGGCCACGAGACATGCCTTCCAGCAATGGCCCGTCAATACCGCCCAAAGTTCCTCTTGCCACATCAATGGTTATGCCCAAACCGCCTAGTCCCGCCTATAGTCCTATCAACACTACTTCCGGTGGTTTCCATGCAAACAATCGGCCCTCGACAGAAGGCGGTCGTCCTCCGTCAGAAAGGAGACAAACATACTACAATCAATCTCAAAACTCGTCGTCTACTTCGTTACACCTGCAGCGAACTCGCGATGAGATTCTGCTACCCTATCGACCGATGACTCCAAACGGGGTGAATTCTGCCATGATCCCGAAAAGCAGCTCCAGTGATCTTCCCCATAAAACGTCAATCGATGCACCTACCTTGCACGAATACATGAGGAAGTACAATGTCCTTCTTATCGATATTAGAGAGCGGGTTCTCTTTGATGACGGGCATATCATGTCTAGTTCTATCATCTGTATCGAACCCATCTCCCTCAAAGAGGGAGTCTCAGCGGAAGAGCTCGAGGATCGGCTCGTTCTGGCTCCCGATGCCGAACAATCCCACTTTGCTCGCCGAAATGAATTCGACCTGGTGGTGTACTACGATCAGGACACGAACGACAACTCATATTTGAAAGGTCCTCCGACAATGACCAAAGCTCCCGCACTGAGAGCGCTCTACGACACCTTGTACGAGTTCAATGACACCAAACCTCTCAAGGACGGTCGACCTCCCGCGTTGTTGGCGGGCGGTCTTGACGCTTGGATTGACTTCGTGGGGGCTCATTCGCTGGTACGTTCCAAGACGGCGGCCACCCTCGGTACGACGCGTCAGCGAGTTGCCGTTGGTCCTGGGAGGCCCATTGCCCGACAACGCATGGTGTCTGCCAATTCGCGATATGAGGTCCGCAACCGACGACTCCGCGATCACAAGTTCCTGGACGAAAGCGAGCAGGAAGCATGGCGTCAACAGGCGCTTCAGGAAGAAGTGACGCCCAATGAAAGAGCTGAGACCGGGAGTGACGAGGAATATCCTGCTGCGGAAGAGGAACAGGTTCCTCCCTCACCATTTGTGCCAGACTACGAGACGTTCTTACGCCGCTTCCCTTCGATCAAGCAGCAAGAGTCGATGGTGATGCCATCTCGGAGACCCCTTCCTCCACACCCAGCGGCCTACCTTCCTCAACCTGTTACTTCTCCTCCACCTCCTGCTGCACCTGCGGCCGCTCCCACAGTCCCGGCCAGACCTCCTCCTGCTATACCCAGACCCAGCTATTCCGGGGAGGCGGATATCCACGCCCCTCAGCCAGCACTGGCAAGAGTAACGTCTGCCACGCGACCGCCACTTTATTCCTCTGCGACATCTCTACGCAACAGAAGACTACCCAAGACCGGTCTCACCAACTTCGGCGTCACCTGCTACATGAATTCCACTCTACAGTGTTTGTCCGCAACTATTCCGTTGTCGACCTTCTTCAATGATCGATTGTATGAAGGATATGTGCAACGCAACTGGAAGGGGAGCAATGGCATTATGCCCAAGCTGTACGCCAACTTGGTCCAAGCAGTCTGGCAGGGAGATAACGAAGTTATCAAACCATCTACTTTCCGGAACTTTTGCGGGCGTATGAATCGGGAATGGGTCATCGACCGACAACAAGATGCCAAAGAATTCTTCGACTTTCTAGTTGATTGTTTGCATGAGGACCTGAATGTCAATTGGGAACGAACCCCACTTCGACCACTCACAACAGCCGAGGAAATGCAGAGGGAAAGAATGGATATTGCACAGGCCAGTCCGATTGAGTGGAAACGATACGAACATCGAGATCACAGCTATATGTCGTCGCTGTTTGCAGGTCAACATGCTTCTCGGCTGCGATGTCTCTTTTGTAAGCGAACATCAACGACTTATGAAGCATTCTACAGCATCAGCATTGAAATCCCAAGGTCGGGCGCCGGGCACATCTACGATTGTCTCAATTCATACTGTCGCGAAGAGAAGCTGTCAGAACTGTGGAGGTGTCCATATTGTAAATGTGAACGCGAAGCCACAAAGCAAATCATCCTCACTCGACTTCCACAATTCCTTGTCATCCACTTTAAACGTTTCGCTGCGTCGAAACATGAGAAGGCCAAAAAGATTCACACCCCGATCGAATTCCCCCTGTACGGCCTCTCCATGGATGACTTCGTCATCCCTCGTCTTCCTCCGGTACCAGACCACGATGGCAAGATCGACATGGCAACCACTCCACCGTATAGCTACGATGCGTACGGTGTGCTGAGACATTTGGGTAACAGTGGTGACGGAGGCCATTATATCAGTATTGTCAAGGACCAAGGCCGAGGATGCTGGAGGAAGTTCGACGATGAAAGGCACATGGATCTCGATCCTAACAAGTTAGGACCCAGGGATCGCTTGCAAAATTCCGAGGCGTATATTGTCTTTTATCAGCGGGCGCAAGCGAGGTGAAAATTTTCCGGGGTATTTCTTCATTCTAAACGCTGGTGTGTAGGATTCGTTGATATGATACAAAGCCAAAAATGATGAGCTGCCTGTTTTAATCCGGGCGAGGTTCAGCCTTTTTTTTTAAGGAATGGCGCTTCCTTTTTGGTGTAGCTAGCTACTTTTTCTCTTTCTTTTGGGCTAGGTTAGAATGGATGGGGTGGAACGAGATGGCCAGAGTGGATGTCTGGGCCCAAATTTTCTAGCGTACATGCGTATGGAGCAAAAATGAGTGTCATGAACCATTGAGATGACGAAAGGGAGAAAAGAAAAGAAACAAAACTTTTAGATAATGAATGATGACAACAGTACCTGTACACCCTTGATTTCTCCTCTTTTGCTTTGCTTCTTTCTTGCCCGTTTGTGTATTGCCTCCATTGTGTTGGAGTTTTTAATTACCGGAAAACACATGCATGGTGCTATATCATAGATTACTCCTCCTCGTCATACTCGACCTAGCTTTCTTTGAAGTGCTTGGTGTGTGCGCTTGAGGGGACAGCCTCGGTGGGGGGGAACGGTCATGCTAACGGTGACGGTGCTGGGGTTGTGTTCTCCTGGACAGCAGGACCGCTAGTCGCGGAGACCGGTTTGATGACGGTAGAGAGCGTCGTCGGCGCAATTGAAAAGCTGGATAAACCAGGGAGAAGGCTGAATGTCGGAATAGTCGGGGCGACAAGGCAACTTGTGGTTGGGGTGCTAGTGCTGCTGGCGCTGCTACCTGTGGTAGGAATGGATTGCGCACGCGTCATGGCTGAAACACGGGCGAAGATGGAGATCGAGCGGCCTATTGACGATGACGTGGTCAAAGATGAAGATGAAGGTGAGCTCGACACCGGCACAACGGGCGCGCTCTGAAAGATGTCATCTTGAGCACCGGGCTTGAAGCCATTGCGCACGTTGTAGGCCGGGGTTTGAGAGCCACTGGTCTCGACGTTATTGCCCGTAGCCTGGTTCCAGACGATCATTTGCTTCGCGCCAGTCACGCATGTGGAGGGATCGTTGTCGCACATGACGGGAGCTTGGGCTTTGGCGAGAGGAGTAGTGGATGTGGCTCCCGTCACCATGCACTTGAAGCCTTGCATATAGATGTTAGGCTGGCCACAGCCACGGGGAACCCATAGCCAGGCACAAGTGCAGCCTCCCTCAGGGCAGGCGGGCATTGCGGCGGGGACCTGATATGTGGCCGCTCGCTTCCAAGGTGTACTAAGAGAGAGGTTAGCATCTGTTGTTGAACCTCTAACATCGACAGGGGATGTACTGCTCCAAGACCGTGAAGACGACCAGATCCTCCAAGCTGATGGCACCGAGATCACTCTCGTAGGCAATGGCAAAGGCGGTCCCCTGGGCCATACTCTGGTTCTGGACATGCATGTATCCTCCATCCTGAATACAACCCTCATCAACACTACCGCCGTGCCAGTCCTCTGGGTGGTCACCACCGTCGGGCCACTCAGTTGTATACTTGCCGTTGTAAGAAAGAGTGGTGAATGCTTGATTGTCCGCTAATTCGACGTCAAAAGACCCGCCAGCGGGGAGCTCGAGAAAAATACCCTCCGGGGGAGGGACCTTGTCGCAACCACGGTCGTGTTGAAACCACCAATCCTCCTGGTTGAGTTCGTACAAGGGAGACACAGGTGCGTTGCTATTGACATTTGGGTTTGCTGGGTCTGTACCGTTCTCGCAGTACATGCCCTTAGCAAAAGCTGCAATGTGGGCCAGGGCAACACGACTTAGGGCCAGGGCAGCAAGGATGAATGTTCCGGCCATGTCGTCCAAAGAAAGTTCCAAGGAAGAAGGGTTCGAGACAGTATCTGTAGCAGGAGAAGTTTGAAGGTAGATTCGGTTGCTGAAACGCAGATCCAAAGACCGAGTGAACGAATGTCTTTTTTTTTTTTTTTAAATTCAATTGACAATAAAAGGATGTGCGCACTGCGCCGCGTTACCGGAACGAAGGAATAGACCCGATAAGTACCAGAAAAAGAGAACAAACACGTATGCAGAAGGAACAAAAAGTGAGCCAAGGGTTGGTGAAGAATTCATTTGTACTCTGTATTCTGGCCCACTACCTTGGCAGTTTGATGTCAAGGGATCAAGGCGTGCAGAATGGGCAGGTTGTGTAAATGAAGGATAGAATAAGCCGCCCATGTTCACATCCACCGATGTCTCAGACTGTCGACATCCTGATATAGACGGTATGATTTAGGGGTGATGCCATACCCGTTCTGGGGCTAGCATGCCAAACACGAGGCTGACAGGCTGGCAATGGCGGGCCGAAGGATGGCGATTCTCCTGGGAATTTTAATGTTCGGTTTCAGATTCGCGCTAGGAAAAAGGCATCATCGGGAGATATTTATGCATCGCGCCTCCGATACAGTACTTTTTCTGTTTCGGGCATCCTTCACGTGATTGATAAAGCCGGAGGGGTTGAGGAGACTGCAGTACGTATTATAACCATTATCGAGTCGAGTTTTCCCCTTTCTGAGCCTCTCTCGACCAAGGCATGCGGGTCGGGAAATTCGCGAGGAAGATCTCTCAGGATCGGTGTAGCCGATAGGTGATAATCTGACTGACCATTATTAGATCCACGTCATATCCCTGTTGACCAGTTGACCCATTCACTCAATTAGTCCAGCTGCGACAGTCTCCCCATTTGCTCTCAGCACCACCCTTGAAGGTGCCTCCAATGGAACTGCTTGGTCAAGCTGCACCACAACTCGGACTACATGTCCTGGTTGCACGATTTTTGGCTTCTTCTTGACCACTGCACCTGTCGACTTGTCCAGAAGACCGATCAGCTGAATTATTCGGCCTGGTACATGAAGACGACCTCGGTGCACATCAACGTTCATAGGCGTCAGGTGATCGAAAGCCAAGATCTTCGCCTTGAATTCGTTGATGTTCTGGATGGGCGAAAGGGGACTGCAGAGAACGTCTCCGGTCTTGAGATGAATGGGGTCGACATCCGTCAGATTCAGGACCACATTTTGTCCTGCCACAGCCCAGTCATGTGGCTCCTCATCGACCTCCAAGCTCCGGATCTGTGCCTTTTCGCCGCTAGGCATGATGACGACCTGTTCGCCAATCTGAATGTTACCCGCCTCTACTCGTCCCGAGACCGAGAGCGGATTCTGTACGGCCCCTCTGAAGACATCGCTGATGGTCATTCGCAAGGGTTTGTCCAAGGCGTATGTCGAGGGCTCCGACATATCTAGCTCCTCGACCAACGTCGGACCAGTATACCAGGACGATCTCGGATCCGACGCCCTGGTAAGAATATTCCCTCCTTCGAGACCCGAACATGGCACAAATGCGACGTTCTTTGATTGGAAACCCGCACTGTTCAAAAACGCCGACATCTGCTGACGAATCTCTTCATATCGGTCGGGAGACCATGCCGCCGCATCCATCTTATTGACGGCCACAATTATGCGTTGAACTCCAATGGACCTGACGAGAAGAGCGTGTTCTTTAGTTTGGCCTTTCAACCCGGATTCGAAATTCCCGGTTGAGGCATCTATAACGAGAACCGCCAAATCTGCTTGACTGGCTCCTGCAATCATATTGGGCACAAAGTCCTTATGGCCTGGAGCGTCCAGGATGGTAAAGCTGGTCTTGTCGGTCTCGAATTTGTTGGTGGCGATGTCAATAGTCACTCCCCTAGCACGTTCCTCGGAGCCTTGGTCCAAGACCCATGCAAATGCAAATGATCCCTTTCCGATCCGTTCCGCCTCTTTTCGATACTGGTCCATGGTTCGCTGATCGACAGCATGCAAGTCAAAGAGCAGCCTTCCCATGAGGGTGCTTTTTCCTGCGTCAACATGGCCTTGGGGCGATCAGCAAGAGATATCGGCCACAGGAGCAATATATGGCGTACCAATGACCACGACATTTGCGGCGTTTTTCCGTTTTATCTTTCCATATTCGGAGATCACATCAACGTTTTTGCTCTTCACCGGAGAAGGCTGGATAGATAATTCTTGCATGCCGTTGCTGAGGGTCGCCTTGGATGCGCTGACTTCCTTTGACTTCGGCTTGGACGGTCCTACCGCTACATCGCGACCGAGTCAGCTCATTCCCCGGTGGGTCAAATGTGATTCCGACCTTTGGACTCCCGTGCCGTGGCGACAACATCGTCTGGGCTTGGTTCTGCAAAGTCGAAACATTTAGTAAACATGTCACCAGAAAAGAGGTCACGAGGAACTGAAAGGTAATTTCCAGCATCGTGGCTGGTCATGATGCTGGCAAATGCAGAAGGGGCCCCGCGAATGTTTGAGCTGGTCGAGACCGATATGTCAGTGACCTTTTCTGCTCTTAATTCTGGGGATCCTGTCTGCTCCGTGACATTTCCCTTATCTGCGCCAGATGACTCAGCTTCAACTTTGACCAGTTCGTTTCCCAAAGAGTCTGCCGCCCTCGCAGAATCTTCTTTGATCCTGCTTGGTTGGCTGATTCGAAGTTTGTTCAGACTGGTGATATAGTCGTCCTGTGAGGTGGAACCGTTCACCGTGCTGGGTCCCGAGCGCTCGCTTTCGTGCTGTCTCCTTTTCGCTGCGAGAGCAGCCAGCTTGGATACCTTGCCACCTTTGGATGCACCTCCGAGGAGACCCAAATGTGGGTATAATGGCTCGATGATGATCTCAGCTTTTCGATGGGCGGGGATCTGGAGCCATGGACAGTCTTTGAAAAAGTCTGCGGCCGAGAATGGGGTTGAGCAAGTTGCAGAGCTGACACACTCTTGATGCCTATCAGCATCCTGTTCGCCAAATGCTGCTGGCAAGCCATCATGACCATCACGATCTGATTGAGGGTTTTATCGGCAAGAGAGAGGTGAACCAAATGAAATTCCAAGCTTACTCTTTGTTGGTTGTGTTTGCTTCTTGGTAGGCGCAGTCTGGGGTCTTTGTATATCTGATCCGGTAAGCGGCTGAGATAAACCCAAGTTGATCCATAACAACATACTTTTCAAGTATGAAACAGATTTGCCGATGTCGTAATAGTAGTGCCAGAGGGTGTCTTGGATCTCCTTATCCGTAACGGAAGAGGCTGGTCCGATGGCCTCGCGAACTTTGATGGTACCTTGACGCAGTTGCTCCTTGTCTTCTGGTGAGAGATCGGTGTCGCCAGCTTGGTTGTATTCATCCTCATAGTCGTCATAGTCATCATAATCGTCGTCCTCAATGGCCAAAGACTTCACCCTTCGGTTGGACATCCTCGAAGTCGATCTCAACAGTAAAGGGAGGGCAAAACCACAATCTCATATCTTTCTTCGTCTCGAGTTTGAGGGTTATGTTCTTAGTGGTCAGAATGCGGCCGCCACGTCTTTCGATCGGCCCAGTGCGGGGAGAAGGATCTCGGGTGACCAAGTTTTGGTGGGTAGTGGCGTGAGGGAAACCGATCCGGGGTGTATTAGAAGTTGGAGGACGGCCTCGCCGTCGATTTGGCTAGAGACGAGAGATTAAAGGTCCTGTTGACAGTCTCGGTCCAAGTATAAATGGCCGAACGATGATGATGGCTGAGCGAAGTGTTGAACCACAGCCGTGGGCGTGAAGCCAGAAAAACTCGAAAGGCTTAGCACGTGAATTGGCCGGCTTGCCCGCCATGCCCAAACGCGCCCAAAGTCCCGTCAACGTCAATCCGACCTTTGCGCTCCATGCCAATTCCAATCAGCGCAGTATATCGTCTTTGCGCACTTGTAATTCACTTCCATCGTCTCTTGTGCGCCCCCTTCAGCTCCAATTGCGTCAATATTCGCCCTCCCGCGACATGTTCACCCATCATCTCTATACCACGCTGCGGTAGCGCGCGAAAATGTCGACGTCCATCATGCATGCCCCGCCAGTCGGGCAGATAGCGTCACCGTCAAGCAAGTCGAATCTGACCGAACAAATTGAGCAGAGCGAGGGCGAACGAACTCCAAGGTCGTCCCAAATCCCCAACAAAGGCTCCCCGAAACCACGGTCTCTATCAGACGCTCCTAAACCCGTCCTCTCTCCCTCCCCCGCTTTCCGAGAACCTCTTCGACGAATATCCAAAGATGATTCCGCCATAACAGGGCCGTCCACTCCGGTCCGACCTCCTATCCACATCCGCGGTCTGTCCCTTCATATGCCCTCTAAAGATGGTCCCGAAAATGGCACCGGCGCCAGCATTCCGCGTATTCCTTTATCTCCAAAGCTCGATTCGTCCCAAATTTACGGTTCTCCATCATCCATGCTTCCTAGGAGATCACGAGGGCTGGATTATACCCGGGCATGTACCAATTTGCATCATTCCACTCTGGCGGAGGCGTCCCCGGACGCTTCGCCGGTTACCGGAAGAGGCATTCAAATTCCGGCCAGAAGAAGCGTTGGGAATTCTGTCCTTGATTCACCGAGCAATCAACCAAGTGGATTGTGGTCTTTGTCAAACGACAGGACCAACCTATCCAGCTCCGTGAGTAGCGTCAACATGCTCGGGTCTGATTCAGATTCAGGCTCTGATTCTTCTTCCGACGATATGGCTGTCGACCGGGAGATGGATGATGCAATTCTCAGTACGCCTGCGGCTTCCAGACTGAACACGGGTTTCCTGCCCGGTTTCACGAATAGTCCTGGATTAGAATGGATGAATAACCAACCTACTCCAGCACAGGCAAGTCTCATGAGCTTCCAGCCAAATTTGATGAGCTTCAGACGGGCTCGTACCCGCAAAGGAAAGAGTCAACAGAGTTCCAGCAGTGTCAGCATGAACAGCTCCAAACCTTCCCCGGGCCCACTCTCACCTGGGACGCTGAAGAGTGTGGAAAGTGCCGGCGGGAGTTACTTCGGAACCGGCCTCACCAAACGACAAGTTCAGTCTCGGCGTGAGAGCCTGAGCCTAGGAACCAACGACCTGCACTTGTCCGACAGCGAAGACAATAACCCCAACAAATCCGCTGCGGGACAGTCTCTTTCAGACCTGGACCGTCCTGGCAGCGACGGCCCCAGGGGTGTTATCCGAAAAGCGGTCACTCGGCGCGGCAATCTTCTTCCCAAAACGAAAGGATTTGCTCGAATCCGTGCTCAACTTCAGGAAGAGGCCGCACCTATCGAAAGTGAAGCTCGACGCGAAGCAGAGGTTATCCGCCAGGTCCATGAAAATGACCCGACCGTATCTCACGCCACCTCGCCAGTGCTTCAATACAACAACCCGTTCGCCTCTGAGCCGGTAGAAGAATCCATTGAGGATATGGCCGTGGATACAAGACCTCCTCTTCCACCTGATAGTTTCAGCCGTCAGGCGGAGAGAAATTCCGCCGGCAAAGGGTTCTGGAATGCATTCGACGACCAGTACCGAACTCCCCCGCCGCCTCTGCTCCCGCGCGAAAGTTCTTCGACGATCAGTGATGAAGCTCTCGAGACTCCCGGCTCCTCGCTGACCGATAATCCTGCGCTCAGACATTTTAATCGTTCGAGATCTAGATCCATCACGCCACTGGCTTCTAATGCCCCTACCGCTGGAGATGTTGCACGACGCGTCAACAACAAGCGACGACGAGAGGAAGATTTTGATCCCACCTACACCAAACGCCGAGCTGTCTCTCCCGGCATGAGTGTTCAAAGCAGTCCTATTTTACCGCAGAGTCCCGTTTTCACCAACGACAAAGCCTGGTCGAAAATGCCGCCAAAGGCGAATGGCGATCGCAGCAACAGTGGAGGAGGCGTGAACGGAACCAAGAGAGTGGGCTTACAAGGTATGACTGAAACGAATGAAGGCTTCATGAGCATGAGCATTGATTGAGACCAAAATGAAGGCCGATGCCGAAGGTTTGACATTCAGCGTTGATTTGTCTCTTTTCGTTCTGATCATAGCCACGGCGTTATTTGGCAAGGAAATATGGGTCGATGGCTCTTTAGTTCAAAATGATGTATTGATTAGGGATTTTGCATGCCAAATGATACCTCGTTGCCTTTCACACAGACGGCATCATTACCAACTCGACCCACAGAAATTGGTCCTATTCCGTATACGGTGTGCTCATGAAACGCCCCCACATCAGGCTGCGGCGCACGCCCGCCTCAAGTATCAAGTTGGTCTTACGTCCGGCCAATGCTTCTCACTCCGCAGAGACCAAATTTACCGCGATCAACTTGAAGTAGACAGTTCGACCCGCAACCCTTACGAGTTGTTTTCCTACCGCATTTTAAGAGTTCCCAAACATGGGCTCAACAATTGATATCACCTCTTCTTTTATTGAGGGAGCACCACCCGGCGAACTGCAAGAGGTAGTCAAAGACATCAGGGCCCTCACCTCCGACGATGATCCAGCTCTGATTGCGAAATTGAAACCCTCGTTTGAGAAGTACAATGAAGAGCAGATGGTTGCGGTGAAACTGCCCGGGGCAAGCGAGCATGTACGACATCCTAAGGAACACCTGTGTGTTGCTGCTCCTCAGAGACACAGTTCTGAACTGCCAGTTGGGCTGACACTTCGGAATTGGAATTGAAAAACAGGTCTTAATATCCGCATATAATAAACTGCCCTCTTCCAATCGATACTACGACACTCAATCCTCCAGCTCATTTGAATTCGACCATACAGCCTCCAAGCCCACGTCGCCGCAATCCTACACTCACAACACCCAGCACAGCAGCTTGATCCAATCCATTCTGAAACCCCTCTCCTCGCACTTTGCAGAACACTACCCTCCCGCCTCCTCGTCCGCATACACCGTCTGCGCAACGCCCGGCGACACGCAGATCGCGATCCTCGTATCCACAACCAAAGCATCCCCGAAAAACTTCCTCAGCGGACGTTGGCGAAGTGTCTTCCTCTACGACCCCTCATCATCGACACTGTCAGGCACGATCAAGGTGGACGTGCACTATTACGAAGACGGCAACGTGGCGCTATCCACGACCAAGAGCATCGACGCGGCGTCTGTGGACGGAGATGGTGCGAGTATCGTGCGCAAGATCGCCGCGATTGAGAAGCAGTATCAGGAAGAGGTGAATAGGGCGTTCGTGGGAATGAATGAGACCAGTTTCAAGGCTCTGAGGCGCCAGTTGCCCGTCACTAGGCAAAAGGTCGAGTGGGAGAAAATTCGTGGTTATGGGCTCGGTGGTGATTTGAGGGGTGAGGCAAAGAGATAGATTTCGGCCATGGGACATTGAATGCTGCCAAAGTCTGGAAAAAGAAACAACTTATGTGGTCCGTGAAGGATAAGAAATGTTTCATAAAATAAAAATTGAAGCAGGTTGACGTCAATTACGGATCGTACAATTTTCAAGCGCATATTGTCAGCGGAGCTGTTCACAACCTATGGCAACCCCCTGCCCGCCCTGGTCGCCTGTGCAACCTGACTCTGTGTCGTATCCTCCGCATACCTCTTGTAGGCATCCACATACTGTTCACGATCACTGAGAGTGTCCAACACACTCTCCCGTTCCTGCGTCGCCTTGGCCCATTTCCGCCACCGTTGCCAGAGATGCTCGTCCTCTCCGCCTTTCCCCTCTTGGGGCACGCCCACGCCGCCTTTATATACATCGAATAAGAACAAACGACACAGCCACGGCGCAAGCATGATATCGACCAAGCTGAACCGCTCGCCGAGAAAAAAGGGGCCTTCTGGGTCCGCTTCGCGGATGAACGTCTTGATGTGCGTTAGAAGCTCTTCGCGCGCCTCGTCAAGCGAATACGCCTTGGCCGACGAGTGTTGCAGGAAGCGATAAAATGCCGGCACAATACGGCGGCTGATATGGTCAATCCAGATCCTGCACCTGGCGCGCTCGTAGGCGTCTTCAGGAAGCAGACTCAGTCCGTACGTGCTGGGGTCGCTGTACACTTCGTCCAGATACTCGCAGATGACGGCGCTTTCGTAGAGTGGTTTCTGCGTCTTGCCGGCATTGTCCACAGGGACGGCGAGAGTGGGGACCAGCCCGCGCGGATTCAGGGCCAGGAACTCGGCTTCCTTCTTGTAGGGGTTGATCTCGACGTATTGGTGCGGGATGTTTTTCTCATGTAGGCTTATCCAGGAACGTTGCACGAAGGGGCAGAACCAGCCGCCGTACAGGATCAAGGGGTTGGGCGACGAGTGAGAGGCCGCGAAGGCCGCAGCGCGTCCGGAGGTATAGGGATGGAGACTTGTATCGACTGAGCCCATTTTAAAGGGTAAAACTGTCCGTGATTGGGACGATGGACTTGGAGCACCACAGACTCTCAAATATGTCATGCGGGTTGATATCGACACGGATGCGGAAAAGGAGATGACGTTCATGTCCAATGTCGCTCGCTACATCTGCTTACCTAATGCCAGTTCCTCCCACTCGCCTGAGCCAGCGACAGAGTTGTGCCTTGAGATGAGGGCATGAGCCACGAGTGCCGCATGTGAGACTAGAAAACTGTCGAATCAACTCCTGAAGGTCCATTTTGCACATACCGAGCTAATAGTAGATGCCGGTCCCGCCATAGTCCTACCTAGATTGTGGGGGGTGACAAAAAGGATAGATGAGGTTTGACAGGCAAAGTCGGATTCCTACCGTGGTCAATGCCAGTGACCCGTTAGCAACTAATATCAAGAGGCCAGGCTGGCATCCATTCGGGGGGGGGAGAAGGGAAAAGAGAAAAAAGGACACTTTTCTGACGCCAAGATTCGAGTGACCGGTGCAGGCTCATCTTTCTTTCCCTGTCAAAAAGGACAGCGTAGCGTATCCCAGTATCGATAAATGTCACCTCTCTGCGCCGCGCCCATAAATATTTTCCACCGCCATCCCTCCGTCCTTCTCATTCCATACTAACTGATTATACTTTCTTTTTTTCCCCTTAGTCCTTGTTGATGACATCCAGCATGGCGCGTCGGGCTTCCAGATCCTCCTCGGCTCTCCAGTGGACCACAATTTTCTACCTCCTCCTGATCTTCGTCTGTCCCTTAGCATTCATCGGCACAGTTCATGCTCAAGATCAAGCACCTTTAAACGATTCAGATGCCAACTATGGCAAGGTCATCGGTATCGACCTGGGGACCACTTACTCCTGCGTCGGTGTGATGCAGAATGGAAAAGTCGAAATCATTGTCAACGATCAAGGAAATCGAATTACTCCGTCTTACGTGGCCTTTACCGACGAGGAGCGGTTAGTGGGTGATGCGGCAAAGAATCAGTACGCTTCGAATCCGTCCAGAACCATATTTGACATCAAGTGAGTGCCTCCAGCCTTTATTTGGAACTACCTATGCTGACGGGGGTTTTCTTTTTCAGGCGTTTAATCGGTCGCAAATACTCCGACAAAGAAGTCCAGCGAGATGCAAAGCACTTTCCCTTCAAAGTCGTCAATAAAGATGACAAGCCCGTAGTTAATGTCGAGGTCTCGGGCTCCCCCAAGACCTTCACTCCCGAAGAAATTTCGGCCATGGTTTTGGGCAAGATGAAGGAGGTCGCAGAGGCATACCTGGGCGAGAAAGTCACCCACGCAGTGGTCACGGTTCCGGCATACTTCAACGACAACCAGAGACAGGCGACCAAAGACGCTGGTACCATTGCTGGTTTGACTGTTCTCCGAGTGGTCAATGAACCCACTGCCGCCGCAATCGCCTACGGTTTGGACAAGAAGGGAAAAGAGAGCCAGATCATCGTCTACGATCTTGGTGGTGGTACATTCGATGTCTCACTCCTCTCGATTGAAGATGGTGTTTTCGAGGTCTTGGCGACCGCTGGTGATACTCATCTGGGTGGGGAGGATTTTGATCAGCGCGTCATTGACCACTTCGTCCAGCTTTACAACAAGAAGAACAACGTGGACATTCGAAAAGACCTCAAGACCATGGGCAAGCTCAAGCGAGAAGTCGAGCGAGCTAAGCGAACCCTCTCCTCGCAAATGTCCACCCGGATCGAAATCGAAGCCTTCCATGAAGGAAAAGACTTTTCGGAAACTTTGACTCGGGCCAAATTCGAGGAACTCAACATGGACCTGTTCAAGAAGACCCTCAAACCGGTTGAGCAAGTATTGAAAGATGCCAAGGTCAAGAAGGGCGATATCGACGATATTGTTCTCATTGGTGGTTCCACTCGTATCCCGAAGATTCAATCCATGATCGAAGAGTACTTTGGCAAGAAGGCTAGCAAGAATATCAATCCCGACGAAGCTGTCGCCTATGGCGCCGCCGTTCAAGGTGGTGTGCTGTCTGGGCAGGCGGGCACGGAGGACATTGTCCTGATGGACGTCAACCCTCTCACTCTCGGAATTGAGACCACCGGAGGCGTCATGACCAAACTGATTCCCAGAAACACGGTCGTCCCCACAAAGAAGTCTCAGATCTTCTCGACCGCGGCGGACAATCAACCCGTCGTCTTGATCCAAGTTTTTGAAGGTGAACGACCCCTGACCAAGGACAACAACCTACTCGGTAAATTCGAACTGACGGGCATTCCTCCCGCTCCTCGCGGTGTTCCGCAAATCGAGGTTTCTTTCGAACTCGACGCCAACGGCATTCTGAAGGTCTCGGCCGGTGACAAGGGAACTGGAAAGTCCGAATCGATCACCATTACCAACGATAAAGGTCGGCTGTCGCCGGACGAGATCGAACGGATGGTTGCGGAAGCCGAACAATACGCCGAAGAAGACAAATTGATCAAAGAAAAGATTGAAGCTAGAAATAAATTGGAGTCATATGCCGCCAACCTCAAGAACCAGGTAAACGATGAAGATGGCCTCGGTTCCAAGATCGACGAAGATGAAAAGGAGACGCTCTTGGAAGCCATCAAAGAAGCACAGGATTGGCTGAGCGACAACGCCAACACCGCGGAGAAGGATGACTTTGAGGAACAATTCGACAAGCTGTCCAACGTTGCCTATCCGATCTCCAGCAAACTGTACAGTGGTGGTGCAGGAGGAATGCCAGACTACGGAGATGATGATGACGAACCATTAGGCCATGATGAGCTGTGAGAACTGGCTTCTTTACTGGTTCCTTGGGTTGGGCATGATTCCTTGCGTCTTTTATGAATGTGTGAAACTTGATAGCAATGGCAGCATCTAGAAGTGCTCGACCGGAAAAGAAATAGTCGAGCAGGCGAAGGCGTTTGTTTTCAGATACCACCAAAAATTGAAACCTTGAAAAAATTCAATCCGCCTTGTAGTGATCGTTCAGTCGAATATTTCGACATTAGATCAAGCACCCATATTCTGGGAATCGGGTACCACCCTACCTTTGGTTTCTACTCACTTCTGTGCTTCCATGTCTCCAATTCGCATCTCTACCCCGCGAGTTCTTCCTCTCACCTCAAAGTCATCACTCCCACCAGTGGTTCCACCCTCGACCAGGAACTCCACGCCGTTTAATCCTCACAACAACCTCGCTCGAGCGCCACTCCTCACAGCACCACATATATCCCACATCCCCATCACCGCAAGCAGTTCTTCTCTCACCATGCCCACTACCATTCCGACGAGTGGTGATACTCAAATCTACAAATTAACCTTCTATGTTCCCCCCTCTGACACCCAGGCCTGTTTGTCTGCAATCTGGTCCACCGGTGCCGGCACCTGGCCGAATCCACCTGGTACAGAACCCGTTGACGCACCAGCGAAATATATTGAAACCGCCTTCGTCAGTCGGGGTACCGGCATGTTCCGGCCCACCGCGGCAGCAAATCCGCATATCGGCAAACCGGGAGATGCGGAGGTGGCCGAGGAGGAGAAAGTCGAGATGGTTGTCGTGGGCACGCCGACGGTGAAGAGGGCGGTGGAGGCGCTGAGAAAAGCGCATCCGTATGAGGTTGTTGCTTTTTTCGTGACCAAATGCGAAAGCTTTTAATGCGAAGGGATGTAAATAGTGAGGACGAGTATCTTGGACAGATGATTTGGTGGCCCTTATCGGTCGCAATGTATTTGAGAAGGAAAGAAGGCGGGCGCCGACCAAGGGTGACGGTGTCGGGGTGTCCGACAGATGGATGGATGAAAGTTAGAATCAGGAAAGGAGGCAAGGGAGAAGGGAGGGAAGGGGAGATCGATTAATATTGATGGAATCAAGCCGGGTTTTCGGTTTTCATGGGTGCATGATGCGTGGTGTGTGCGATGTATATTTACAAGGATCCGTCACACATTTACTGCTGTCCTTGCGAACAAGCAGGTGAAGGCAAGAACTCAAAAGCCCCGAGTGTCCAAATATCAATCATAAGGAAGGCAAAGTCACATCAAATCAATAATCAAAATTCTCGTAAACCAGCGTCTTGCCAGGCATCCAATCCTGAACGACCTTCCTCATCGCCGGCGCCGTGCAAAGGTACCAATTCTCCACTTGTTCTGCTTCGCCTGTCAGATCAGATTGTTGTATTCTTCTCCTCTCGATCTTAGCGCCCATGTCCATGAAGGCTTGGAGTTTGGATTTCCCGGCCTTCCCATCATCATCCTCAAGCAACGAATCGTCGCCCGTGAGGTAGATTATCATGCAGTCCTTGAGTGCCGGATATTGCGTGAGGATATCGAGAGGCAAGCCGACATCTTTGATGCCGATGCTCCACCAGACTTTCAGGCTCTGAAGATCCAAAGAGCCCATCTGCCCGAGCAGAGGCGTGATACCAATACCTGCGGCGATGAAACCATTGAGTCTGCCCGGGGATGGTTGATTGAACCAGAATTCGCCTCCAAATCCTCTGATGCCGATGTCACAGGTTCCTTCGCGCTGCAACTCGAGCCACGACGTGACATGGCCGACTTTGCGGACCGTGATTTCGAACTCTTCACCGTGTTCGCCCAGCGAGTCTGGTGTGGACGACACGGTGAAAGTGCGAATGTAGTCGTCATTCAAATTCGTGGGGTTGTCGTCGCGCATGTGTGAATAGCCCATGTCGAGCTCGGCCGCGAAGTCCATCGCTACGTATTGCCCCGGTTTCCAGGGTCCGAAGACCGAAGGGTCAGAAAGGGCAGCGCGGTACCGTGTGATTGTGGGCGTGAGTTTGGTCTTGCGAACGAGTTGTGCTGTCGTCGGCGCGTCTTCACCCGGCGTTGCTTTGGCGAAGGCGTCCTTTTTCTCGCTGGCCAAGAACCGTACGCGAGGGTTATAAGGGGAGCGGCCCAACGAAGCATCGTCCATCAGCGTGCCACGGAAGGGGAGACCGTCTTCGACGAATCGTGTGGCGGTAACTTTTAGACGGACGGCTAGGCTGCTCCTTGCGATGACGCTGCTCGCTGCGGCGCCGACAAGGGTTTCGGTGTCGCCGCTCACGTAGAGGACGTCGCCGGTGTCGAAGTCCGGAATCACCAGTCCTGCATGTGGTGTTGTTTCGAGATTGCCGAGGGTTTGGTACAAGTTATTCCCGCTGTACTCGGGCCAGACGATTGCGCTTCCTTCGTCGATGTGGGAAGGTTGTTCCACGCGGACGAAGCCTGGCGGGCCTCCTCGATGGTTGACGTCCATGTCTTCGCGCTCGTGTGCGGATGCGAGGAAGAATAAGTCGGCTTTGTGGATGAGGTCGATGGCTTTTTGCGAGAGGTGAGGTGAGGAAGATCGGAGTCTCGGTTTCGGTCTTGACGAAGTGATTTTCTTCCTGTTGAGGTACTTCGGACAGTTCCCCAGACTCTGGTCGATTTTGACAACGAGTTGGATTTGGCCTGATTTCCCGGACTGGGTTTCATCGGTGTCTTCAGCGTGACCTTCAGGCTGTGGATGTGCACACAAAGCGCCAGCGATGATTCTTCCGGCTAATTTGACCCGTCCTCTTTCTTCGAGATGGATGCTTAAACCGGCCATCATTCTGCCTTGGCCTTCTTCCCGCATGACTTCGCCATCATCTTTCCCTTTCCATATTGCTTCCACAACAGGATCGAAAGTGGCGTCAACATTGGTTCGAATGCCGAGGACGCTTTGGGCCACTGGCTGCGCAATGGGTGGTTCCCCTGATCCCCAGATTGTGCACCACGGTCGGTCGTCTTCATCGAGTGTTCCGATGGCAATAAGAGGATAACGCTGAGCTTGATGTGCGGCACGTGGAGTCAGAAACGGAGAAGTCGGGTTGTCTTCGCGGAAATCGATACGCGTTCGTTTGCGGATGGCGGTTTCACCTTCGTGCCAGGAAAAAGCTTGGAAGAAGGCCATTTTTTAAATTTCGTTTTCAGTTGTGCTGATCGTAGGTGAAGGGAACCATCAACTCGAGAAACATATATTATCACTTGCATCCCGTCCGACCGGCAATTCCAAATGGGCTCAAACTTCGTCATGGAGCCAGGGGCAGACTCACAATCATTCGTCCTGGGCCTTGGAGAATCAGCCAAGTTGGTTTCTATAGGCTTGTTCCCAAGGTGAACGTGTTGCCAAGGTTCAAAAGAGAAAGGTAAATCCCCACCCATTGGGGGTTATACTCAAAGCAGCGTGAGATTTCCCGCTGGTGATTGGAGATTAGTCACTGTCTGGGTAGATGACAAAGAACTCTCAAGCGGAGGAAAGCGGCCGCCCTACAGATGACGGAGAACCGCAAAGCGGCAAGGTTTCATTCATCAGAGTCACGTGCTCTCGCGATCAGCTGTGTTGAGACAAACCTCTTCATCATTAGACGTAAAACTCGGCCTGTGAAAACATTCTTCAGAGCAGCCGTCTGGAATCCTCCTCAAAGGTCCCTCCGTCGCTTTCATTTCCTGCCTTCCTGTTTGAATCCCCAACAAAACCCGCCTAGTAGTCCGACCCATAGATTCCTCTCGTCCGCCAGATCGACTCCAATTCACTGAGAAACAGCAATTCCTCTCCACTGTACAATACCTGGAATCTCTCCTCTAGATCTCTTCTGATCAAGGCCATGTCTTCCGGCTTATCGACAGCGTATCCGAAAATCAACGTCGGCCACGACCCAAGATAACACCGTGACCAATCTTTGTTCGCTTGAGGGCACCGCATAATCTCCAGAGCCCTTCTAACTTGCCACGAATTGCTCGGAGGTGGCAGGGAGAATACCTCCTCTGCCCCCGAAATCTCGTGCGATTCACATACCCAGTTGAAGAGGAGGGAGGCCGCTAAAACGTGCAAGCTCGTCGAATGCTGGTGAAAGGCTTGGGCTCGTTCAGCCGGCGTCGATCCGGTGAAATTCTGGCCCTCCTTCTTGATGCAATGACCTTTCTCGGGGATCGTGCTCTCCCAATACCTCATTTCACGGCCGAGTTCCAACAAGATACTTGCCTGAGGCCTGAATGGACTCTTACATAATTGCACAATCTCAATGATGAATTTCTGGAGACTCAGCGGAAATCCAATGACGGGACTATTCTCTGCCTCTGATGCATCGGGAAAGGTCAACGATTGCAGGATCTCTTCTGCCTTGGCGCAGAATTCGAAATCGGGTTGAAAATCCGCCGCGAAAGGATGTCTCACGGTTTGTCGAAAGACTTGATAGAGAATGCTCTCCCAGACAATCCGATGGATCGGTCGTGCCAAAGGTGGATGGCGACATTCGACGCAGCGGAGATTAATGAGCTGGATGGCCCCGCTCAGATGTCGGGGAATGTCCTTGTAGGTGTCGATTGTGAATACCTTGGGAGATTGCTGTCAGCAAAACAGTCTGGGACTCAACGCGACTGACTTGCTCGAACGATACGACTCACTCCGTGGACATAGAGGAAGATGATGGCCATCAACACCGCATCACTGAAGACCTCGCGACTCCAATCGATCGAGTTGAGTGCCTGGTGGACTTCAGACATAGCACGAGAGTAATAAATGATTCCGGCTTCATTCATCTCGGTCCTGCCCGAGAGCGCATGCAGGCGAGAGGCACCACAAGCCAATGCAATGTCCTTTAATCCGTCAAATTGAAGAATCATATCAACCACCTCCGGAATAAATTCGGACTTGAATCCAGGGTGTGTATTCGTGAGAATCAATAATGGCAAGAACCCATTGACAAATTGGCGAAAGCAATCCATCTCCAGATCTGATTTAAAGATTGTCCCCGAGAAAAGATCCGAGTTGATGGAGAGTTCTCGACAAATGAAAAAAGGCCAGGCATCGGTTTCTGCTAAAAGTTCCGATGCCAATGGAGGACTTCTTTGGATCACTATGGTCTCCGGTGACCGGGAAGGCGATTTAGGTGGTCGCGAAGGACGGCGATGCCGACGATCAAACAAGTCATCCTCAGCAGGCCATGAACACGTTCGTTTCGATTTGACACATTTCTCACACCGAGGCCTCTGTTCATTACATTTCTTGCGTCTCGCGCGGCCTGAGGAAGGAAAATTCCAAGGTCAGCGCTATGACATCGTCACGCCGGCCAAGTGGAACTCACAAGTCAAGCATCCAGTCTTCGTGCGGAGAGTGGCACTAGATATCATCGACATAACGGCCGACAAATGGTCGACGCCCTCTTATCTTGCCATCAACAGCTTGGAGAGATTTCCCATACTTTCTATGCTGTCGATGTTGTTGGGCTGAACGTAACGAGAGCGTTTTGCAAAGGATAAAAGTTTATCTCGAGGGTTGTTCCGAGGTGGTTGGCGGCGGTACAATACGATGGTTATCAATCGCTGAGCTTGCCAATGGGTTGGGCCTAGTGCCATCCTCTACGCTAAATACTGGAGTGAACTGGAACCACTCCGAACAAAGGCACTGGCTCGGTTGCCACGAAGCTAAAAATATGGAATCCCCTCGATGGTGCGGAATTGCGGGCGATAGACCGACGGGGTTTCCTGCATAACCTCTTTATCCGGCCACGGTCGCAAAAGGGGACGGTTAGCAGTTCGTCAGCCTCTCGGCACCCACGACAAAAGACACACCCCAGACTTTCTTCGGGATTGTTGTAACCAACCGACATCAAACACCTAATGCCTCGGAAACCAATTCAATGGCAGCCATCAATTCCTCGTCTTGCTCAGACCTCGCGATCACCTGGATATTGCAAGGTGCACCATCAACAGCCTCCGGATCGTCTGGATCGAGTTAGCTTGCAAAACCCACCATGAAACATCTTCAGTGGAAAACACCCACATTCTGGGATTTTTGGATCAGCGAGGTCGATGGTCTTATCCGCTTTCAGATATGGAATGATACAAGCAGGATACTGGAGCCACGGTCAGAAACCACTCTCCGCGAGTTACAGCTTCAGCGCCATCCAGTGCTTACCGCGAGAAGATTCCACATCACTGTGTATGGAGGATATCTGAATGTGTCATGCGGAACGGCGGTCTTGTGCGACCCGGGGGCGATTATGACATCCAACTTGTTCTCCATAAAGATCTTCAACCACTCCGCTCGAAATTCAAGACGTTTTTCGTTCATGTCGAAGAATCTCTCCATGGTCATCGGCTTGATTCCTTCCGGCGGCGGAGTATACAAATCTTTGACCGAAGTTACCCATGGTTCTCCGGAGTCCTCGATATATTGGAACCCGGTTCCTTTGTTATCAACGCCAAAGTATTCCCACGACAATTCTGTCGCCTCTTTGAATGACGGGAACTTGTCAAGTAAAATAATGTTGTGGCCGGCTTCCTTGAGCTTCTCCGTCGCCGTCTTCATCGTCCGCAGGATGGTTGGTGCGACAGGCCAGCTCGGACATTCAAACAAGACTCCAATGTTGAGCGTCTTTTTCTCTTCCACTAGATGCCAAGGCATACCAATGGCCGTGTAGTCGAAATCCCATGGCTGTGATTTGATAACCGTCTCGAGGAAGAGTCGGACATCACGGACACTCTGTGCCAGAGGGCCTGCAACGGGGATTATGCCAGTCCAGCCTGGCAGAATAGGATTCGTCTGGCCGCCAAAGGGGATACGATCAACGGAAGGTTTGAAACCGAAAGTTCCACAACAGAAGGCCGGAATTCGGATGGAGCCTCCGATATCAGTTCCAACACCCAAGATAGATCCTCGCATACCAATGAGAGCTCCTTCACCTCCACTGCTGCCGCCAGCATTGAGTTTGAGCTTGTAAGGATTCTGAAGATCATCAGCTGACATCTCTCAAGGATTCACACGATTCGCTTACAAGGACACGGCCAAAGACGTTGTTCTCTGAATCGGCTGTCTATGTCGAGCATAATGGTCAGTGCAACAACGTTCCTAGTAAATAACAAGTGGGACGAGCGAAAGAAGGCGAGATGTGTTCTTCAATCAGGTATGCTTGATCCTGTTCAGGCACTTACCATCAAAGTCTGTGGAATGTTGGTCTTGACATAAAGTACGGCGCCGTTCTCCAAAAGAATATCGACCAGAGGCGAGTTGAAATCAGCCGGGGGCCTGTTGATGAATGATACATAACCAATCGTGGTCGCAATGCCTTTGACATTGAAAGAGTCCTGCAGAACGAGTCTCATTTCAACAACCGCCAGCTGTTTTTTCGGCGACATGTCTGGCTTACCTTAATGCTAATAGGCATACCATGCAAAGGACCCATCGGTTTTCCCTCCTTTTCCAGGTATTCATCTAAATATTTGGCCCTCTCCAATGCCTTGTCAAAGAATATCTCGGTCAAACAGTTCGTCTGATGAAGTCAGCAGCATTTTCCCTGCCTGGGACAGTTCTGCTACTGACCACTTGGTGAGCGACGGCTGCTCTTTTGCACAAGGCCAGGGTGACTTCGTAAGAAGAAAGCTCTTTTGCCGCCATCTTTGCAATCAAATCGACGGCATCATATTTTTCGGTGATCTCGAGTTCCTTTGGAGTCAAAAGACCACACTTGGCAGGGACATCAAGCACACTGATATCAGCAGTTGCACCGATAGTATCTAGGATAGTGGAAGGGAGACGCCATTCTTCGGGCAGCCCTTTTGCTTGTTCCGCACGCTTCTTTGCGACAAGGTCTTTCCAATCTTGGACCATGTTGACAGGGGCTAAGATGATCAGACTGGGCAATTGCTTTTACGAGAATGCACTCCAGATGATCTACCGAGGGGATAGATACTCAATTTTATACCTTCCTCCCTTTAACTTCCAAGCCATGGCAGGTCGCGGACGGGGAATGGAAGCAGCATTCGTCTGCCATCGTTCGGGATCCTTCGGCAGAGGCGAGTTCTTGGATGGTCCATGAGGAATTATGTTTGACTATGACGGCTAACTGTCCATTTCGCGAAAGTCTCTCGATACGCTGCTTCTCCCCCGCCCCCAAAGGCCTAAAAAAATTGGCTGTCTCCTCCCTTGATAACCGTATTCTAGAGTCCACTCTTTCTCAGCAATGGCCTCTTGGTTCGGTGACACCAATCACACGGAATTGCGCGACTTCAAGCTCGATGAAACAAACCTCGCTATCATTCTGCAAGACCCACTAGAAGGTGAACTGCGGCCCAATCACAACGTTTAGCGCAATATTGCCCCGGGCATTCTCCAGATAGCCGTCTCTCTCTCTTACCTGTTTGGGCCATGCGATGAAATATATCTTTTATCTCGAAATCCAGGGGAAAGACGATTCAGTCGTCGCGGTCATTGGCCAAGTGTTTGTGCGACACAACCGTCCTTGCCGTTTTTTCCACGTTCAGCCATGTGGTGCAACTACCGCCACCTCACGGAGATTTTACAGAGCAACCCCTTATCTATCGCCTTCCGCATGGTACAACCTTGGGATTTGGTATCGAGTTCTAGCCTATGTCGAAAAGCCCTCTCAGTCCTATCAAACTTTGGCTATCCAATTTCTTTGTCCCTGGATTCTTTTGTGGAATTCGTACGATGCCTGTCAATTGCCGACTTCGGCGACAGAATGTACACGAATCTATATATTTGTGCCGCATCCCCTAAATCCTCCCATACGAAATTCAATTTTCCCCCAGGACCCTTCTAATCACCGAGTAAGCCCCGACCAAGATGGCTGCTCAATACGACCTTCCGGTTGATAGCGTGCCGGGCACAGTCCACCTGGTGGATCTGGAGCACACCATGCACACTCGACACGCTGATGGCTCTAAAGACGTCGTACTGGTTCCCACTCCATCGAGCGACCCGGACGATCCATTGAACTGGTCCCCGCGGCGAAAGCTTATGTCAACCGTCTCGGTGAACGTGTAAGCGCACATCCACTAACTGTCTTGGTCATGCTAACCATCCAACTTATAGATATACCTTGGTTGTTGGAATAGCTAACTCCGTCGTCTACTCTGTTCTGGTCCCGCTTTCTGAGGCTTCTGGAGTCTCGATAAGCGCTTTAAACCAAGGCACTGGATACCTGTTTCTCCTCTGTGGTTGGGGATTGCTGTTTTGGCAGCCTTTCGCACTCCGATATGGCAAGCGGTTGACCTACTTGATCTCCATTGTTGGAACCATCGTAAGCGAGACAATTCCGTGCGGTCGTCATATCCGAGTGGCTGACTTCCTGTGTCTTAGGGGTGCACCATGTGGGGGTCAGTCATTTGCAATGATCCCACGCCGAGAACAAGTCTCTAATGAAATTTAGGCCCTATATTCACAGCAATGGAGTTTGGATTGCCAAAAACATTGTTGGAGGTTTCTTCGCCGCCCCGATCGAAGCTCTTCCAGAAATATCGGTCACTGATGTGGTAAGAAGGCCGAGTCCTATTATTTTCGGCGGAAATAATGACCAACGTCACAGTACTTTCAACATCAACGGGGCACTTACATGGGCGTCTATGCTTTCTTCCTCGCTGGGAGCAATTATTTCGCCCCTGTCATTTGCGGATTCATAGCGGATGGACAAGGCTGGAAATGGGTGTTCTACTACCCATCGATCTTCTGCGCTGTCGCTCTGGTGTTTTGTTTTTTCTTTATGGAAGAAACAAATTACCATCGGTCCACGGTTGGCATCGTTGAGACAGCTAGCGGGACGCAGACTCCGATGTCTGTGGCAAAAGAAGAAAAAGAAATCGAAAAGAATGCCACCACTGTCACCAGAGAACCCGAGGGTGGCAGTGTCGAAACTGGTCCCGTTCACTACTCCAGCAACAAAACCTTCTTCCAGAAGTTGACTCTTTGGCAACCATCGCCTGGCCAGGATGTCTTCTCGAGAGCTATTAGTTCGTTGAAGTATCTTGGTTGGCCAGTCATATTCTATGCTGGCTTCAGCTATGGGAGCTACCTAGTAAGTGACGCCTCCCTTTTGTACTCTCCCTTTCAAAGTAGCGGTACTCCCGAGATCCTTTGCGCCCTTGGCAATATTCTCTAACATTTGTTATTCCTCCAGATTTGGTTCAACGTTTTGAATGCGACTGCCAGTCTCATCCTCTCCAGTCCACCATATAGCTTCAAGGCGTCTATGGTTGGCTTATCATACGTCTCCACATGTATCGGGGTCATTTTCGGGTGTTTCTTCACTGGCAAATTCAGTGATTGGCTCACCATCCGGCTAGCACGTCGCAACAACGGGATCATGGAGCCTGAACAGCGACTGTGGCCTTTTGCTGCCTGCATCATCATTGTTCCTGCCTCCCTGATACTCTGGGGTGTGGGTGCTGCTCACCACGTCCACTGGTTTGGCTTGATCTTCGCCATGGGCACACTTGCCGCCTCCACCTGCTTTGGGATTACGCTCAGCGTCAACTACCTCATCGACACATACCACGAGATTAGCGGAGACGCAATGAGTACGGTCATTATTGTGCGAAACACTATGTCCTTCGCTATTGGGTATGGTATCACTCCCTGGGTGGAGAATTTGGGTCTTCAGAATTGCTTCATCTCGGCGGCATTCATAGGCATGGCAGCCTCTTCTGTCTTTTTGATTATGATTGTCTGGGGCAAGACTTTCCGAGAGCGTAGCCGCGTCAAGTACTGGAATCTGGTTGCGGAACTCATGTCAAAAGGAATGGCAACCACCTAGACCAGACACAAGGTTCGACGCTTGAAGAAAGTTGACAGTGACAGAGGTAGACTCTACATCTTATAACCTCGATCCGGAGGAAGACGTGCTTCTTAGATAGATAAAGGCAGAGAAAGTGTAATTTTGATCAATACAATCACAAAAATCGGCTGAATCTTGGTAGAGATCGGACCATGGGGACTAGAAGGCAGACTCGGTCAGCATCCCTCACCTGACTGCAGGCATGTTTTTCTTGAATTGAAATTCCCATGAAATTGTCCGCCGCCAGTCGCCCTTCTCCACCTAAACGAGTGCGAACAGTTAGTTGTTAGCAAGCTATGGGCTCCTTCAGCGTGCGCAAATCGTCTTAAAATGTGATGAAGACCGGGCCCAGTTTCGGAAGGGCTCCTTCTTGCGGTGTCCGGGGGCGTTGCATCCGGTCGCACATTAACACCTCGAGTTGACATATAACCGCGCACGATCCGCTGACTGACAGATGCATTCTGTCTAGAACAAGGACATAGGCCACCTCTTCATACACGGGCCTCATCTGTTTGATTGCAGGCTCTATGCTCAATATACTGATCACCCGACAGGATGCATAACGTATCCGACTAGATTGGTAGGCCTCTTCCTTTAGATATATATCATGCCTGTGAGAAGAGCCAAGTCATTCTTGCGCCTGAGGATGGCATGATTTCCAAGTCCATATGCCCTGGCTCCAAGCCAATCTGGACAGCTTGTCATCAAAGCGGTCCAACCTACCAGACATGACTGAAGGCTATCCACCGCGCCGCCTGTCTCGTTGCCAATACTGAAATTATGTCCTCCGTCTCGGACTGGATAGGTGAGGGAGAAAGGAAAACCTCTTTGATCCAGAATTTAATGACCGTCTCATCGTCTGCTCGAAGACCTTCATGACATCCATTGCATTCAGGAGCATGGGAATCCGTCCATGTTGGAGGATTGGTCATTTGCTGCATCGAGCGGCTATGTGCACCACGTCGTGAGTGAATGGTTGAATCTACCGCCAGGATCTAGTAGGAGGTATAGGAGATATCAGAGCGGAAGGCATTCCTGTAGCCCTGCAGTCTGCGCCAGACACCGTCCTTTGGCAGCAATCGCCTGCTGCAGTACTGCAATCAGATTCTCTGTATTTTTGTTAGAGGTCCAAATGTCGTCAGAAACAATTGTGACAGGGGCGGCGTTATCCAAATCTGCATTTCCCCCGGACCCGGCTTCTCCATTTCAAAAATGTGAAGAGTGAAGGAAAGATCTCCTCCTTTCACGATTCATACAGTATACCAATGGACAACAGCACTTTGGATCGTGTTCTAGAGAGACTTTTGAGCAAGCGTACATCGGAAACAGGTGGTCAACAGAGCTAAACAGCAGAGTTGAGAGCCGAAAGAAAGCCGTAGAACAGTTTTGTGACGGCCAAGGTCACTGCAAGGCTGAGATGTCGCACCTCAGCCACGTGACATGGAAGGCTGAGTCACGTGGGTCAACTTTTTTCCGCGATAAAAAAAAAGCTCATCCATTGTTTTCTCATGAAGCATTTTGCAATTCTTTTGGAATGCCATACCTAGCACTACGACATGTTTTAGCTCTCAGTACCCTTTCTGGCTTTACCATATCCAGGGGGCGTCTTGGATTGTGGTTCAATATGCTGAACCGCAATCTCCCCATCTGTTCGTTCGTCCTCACCCACCACATTAGACAGAATCGAAATATATCGCCTTTCTGGCACCTCGGTTGGTGTTTTCTATGAGAATACAACTCCTCCATCGTCTCCGCTCCAAATTTATGTCGATTTATGTTTCAAAGTCAATCAAATTTAATTCAATCACTGCAGCCATGGACCAGCTTATCAAAAACCGCGAGCATCTGGCTTCTCTGCATTATTCGCATTGCAACACGCGAATCATCAGCTTGAAAGATCTTGATCTGCCTGAAACGGCTTCCGAAGAAGTCTATCGCCAGATCTATCTCAAGCATACCCAAACGTTGCACAAAAGTCAAAGTCAAAGCCAGAACGCGTCTCTCCTTCGAGATGCCGTCGAGTCCATTAAATACGGCATTGCTCCACCGGTTGCATTTCCCACGGAGACCGTCTATGGTCTAGGTGCAGACGCGACCAATGAGCCTGCAATCTCAGGCATCTTTGCCGCCAAAGGCCGACCGAGTGACAACCCGCTCATCGTCCACGTTGCATCTGTAGCACATCTTGAGCGGCTGACGGGCGAGCCCCTCCCTGAAATCTACAGATCGCTGGCTCAGAAATTCTGGCCCGGACCCCTGACGATCTTACTTCCAGTACCAAAGGACTCAAAGTTTGCAAAGAACGTCCACCCGGGCCAACCGACCATAGGTTTCCGAATCCCGTCGTCCAAGTACGCTCGTTTCTTCATCGCTTCAACAGACTGTCCCATCGCAGGGCCGTCGGCAAACTCATCAGGCAAACCTTCGCCCACGACGGCACAGCACGTCCTTGACGATCTCCGGGGTAAAATCAACTTCATTCTCGACGGTGGACCCTGTGACGTAGGCGTCGAAAGCACCGTTGTCGACGGCCTGCATGATCCGCCATTAATCCTCCGTCCTGGCGGCGTGTCTCAATCCGATCTGATCTCGCACGGTAAGGAATTTGGCAATCGCTTCGCAGATACAGCGATTGGATACAAGCGGCACGAGCACCGCTCCACTAATACTTCGTCATCATCGCCTTCACCTCTGTCAACGGGATCTTCGGATTCACACCCCACCCACGTTAGCGTGAGTTACGAAGAAGATATGAACGGGGCTCCGCGCGCCCCGGGGATGAAGTACAGGCACTACGCACCGAAAGGCAGGTTGGTACTGTTTGGTGAAAATGCGGTCGCGCAGGGCAAGGTTGAGGCGAAACTCAATGAGATCATACAGTCAGTGCCATGCCAGGAGGACCAGTTGAACGTGGGAATCATCTCGTGCCACTGGCCGCCATTTGCTGGCTTACCGGTCTCAACCTCTTCGGAACCACTTCTGACCGCTATCTCAACATCGGTGTACGCGAATATCACTTCCGTAGGGAAATACTCACCGGCCTCCGACTCGAATCCGATTTCTGGTGCAACCCCGATCGAGAAGGGAAATCTATCACTTGTGATATACAACGTCCACATCGGCCCTGACATCGCGACGCTCGCACACTTGCTCTTCGGCGTGCTTCGGCTCTTCGACGACCTCAACTGCACTTTCATCCTTGCGGAAACTGTGAAGCGTAGGGTTCCGACGCAGGAGCAACAGCACGAGCAGCGAGACAGAGATACAAGTACACGAGACATTGAAGATGCGGTGATTGATCGGATTGAAAAGGCTGCGGCGGAGAGAGTGGATTAATGAAGACAAAAGAAAAAGGGTTCTGAGGAAATTGAGATAGACAGAGAGCGTCATTCGGAAGTTAGGCGGTGGGTGAATTTGAAGGATAGAATACCCTATTGTCGGTTCCAAGCCAGATTGTCCTTTCATGTGCTTTTACAATATCTTCTGTGCACAATGTGTACGATATGCCTGTTCTCGAGAGCTGAATCTTTGATATCGACACCCAGCCCTCCTTCAAACTCTCGCTTTTGAATCCTCTTTTGGGTCTATCTCCCTTTCTTCCCACCACCGCCACCACCACTTCCTCGTTTCCCTTTCCCTCCACCACTACTACCTCCTCCTCCAAGACCACCTCCCATCCCACCCCCTTGTACAATCCTGCACCCCTTCACCGGAACATACCCGACAACTTCCTCGACCCTCCACTCCTTGAGGAGGTCGACTTCCCTCCTCCACACGCGTTCTTTATCTCTATTCGATTCATCAACCACCTTCGGCCCCCTTGTCCCGAGGCTTGTCCAAAATCCCAGGATTTCTTTAACGGCTTTCCCCTTTTTCACATTTCCAGGCTGCAATTTAATCTTATATTTCTGCCTCGCCATCGCCGTCCACGGCGCGACAACGGGAATCCCAGCGAGCAGTTCATCGCCGGGCTCAGGCATCGGGACTAGCCGGTCAATGTCCATGAGTTCCCGACGTTCTTGCTCCAATTGCTCTTTACTCAATTCGTCATCGTCGAGGTTATAGGAATTGGTGCTGTCTGCGGCAGCTTTTTCAAGTTGTTCGCGGCGTAGGCGTTCTTTCTCCGCAGCCTTTGCGTGCTGTGCTTTGCGTCGTTCTTTGTCGGCTTGAGCTTTGGCTTCGCGTGCGGCTCGTTCTGCTTCGGCGGCTTCTTTGCGTTCTTGGGCACGGTTCGAGCCGAGAAGTTGCATGGCGAGGGCGCGGTCTTCTTCGTCTTGGTCTGCGTATTTCTTCTGCGCGCGTTTGATTTTAGTTCGTTTGCCACGAGCATACTGTTGCTGCAGTTGTTTGGGCTTAGTAGTTTGAGGTGGTTGAGATTTTGGCTGCGAGGGCGCTGGCGTGGATAGTCGTGTTGAAGAGTCTCCGTCAGGTGTGTCGTCGAGACCGATCTCTTCATTGCCATCATTTTCATTTGACTTGCTATCCGACTCAGCCTCGAAATCGACTTCGGGGTCGTCCTTGCCATCAGGCTCTGGGGGGTTTTGGTCGGGACCATGGACTTGTAAAGGGTTCGACCGCTTATCATCGATTTCGGAAGACGTGATCGAATCGTTATCTTCTTCCTCGCTTTGGTCCTGGTTGTCATCCTCAGGATTCTCATATAAGCTCACACCAAGGTCGTTCTCTTTCTCTTCTCCACCTGCATTGTCAGCGGCACCTTCGATATCGGGAACTGCCTGATTCTGCTCATGAGACGATGTTCCTGCTTCTCCTGGCTGGTCTGGCTCCTCGAGCCCTCTGGCGTCATTTGCCAAGGCTTTCGCTTCGCCTGATAGCATGCTCTCTGTTCTTTCCAACCGATGCTTCCCATGGTTGACCCTGCTCTCCTCACTGATCAACCACATGACTCCAAAGCCGAGTAGCAGTTGGCTTGGGGGTAAAAGATTTTTGTGGCCTCGAATGACAAACCCACCAGTCGTAAGGTACTCGCCAGTCGGGGTAGTCTTGCTGACTTGATCAGCATTAACCCACCATGCACCCATGAGCGCCTTTGAATCCCATGCGCTACTCGTGCAAACCGTCAAAGCACCCGCCTGTGACAATGTCGATGGAGGTATCGGTGCGTCAGGAGTCCTCGGATTATTCTTCACAATCACGCTCGAAGCGCCTTGAAGATCGGCATGAACATAAATATCTCCTTTTTTCAGGTATCTTCGGTAAAGCAGTTCGTTCTGTTGAGCATCCTTGCCGCCAATCACCAGATATCCGTCACTGGAGATGAAGTAGAGGAACTTCTCAAACCAAAACTGCTTTCTTGCAGGTCTTAAGGCAGCTTTCTCCTGCTTCAGGCCCCTTTTCAGGTCGGCATCAATCTTCTTTTCGGCGGATTGAAGAGCTTTTGCGGAGGCTTCTATCGTCTTCTTCTCTTTGATAGCAGCACTCTTCTTTTGGTCATAGTACAGCCGGGCGTTAGCCCATGGTGAAAGAGCAAGATCGATATCAATAGCCAATCGTTTCTCTGCAACTGAGGATGCTGTTTTGCTGGGTCCCATACCCGAACTCTCGTCAGACTCGTCCTCATCATCGGTCTTGTCCTCTTCTTCGCTCTCATATCCTTCATCGAAGCTAGGTTCATCAAGCAACAGGGTGACCGTGTTCTCTTCGAGCTTTAGAGGAAGCTTGACCGTCTGTGCTACGACGTTTCCGCGTTTTTGTTCGTTCTCAATCAACTTGCCGATGTCTACCCAATCCATGCCCTGGCCAATCAAGCCATTAACAGCAGCACAAGCTTCTTCTACTCGGTGAGTATTTGCCTCGATAGCTTGTGCTTTTCGGACGTGCAATTCTTGGACTTGTTGAAGAGCTCCCAGTCTCTTCTCATGCGCATCCTTTGCGGTTTGGAGCTTTCTCTTTGCCGCCTCCTCCCGTTCTGTAAGTCGCGACTCGAGCTTCTGGGATTCGATCGAGGAGTAGAATTCGTCCACGGTGCGATTGAAGCCGTCAAATTCAAGAATAGATATGTCCGGCTTGTCCTCAAACTGAGACGGTCTGAATGGGTGAAAATCATCATAAAAGAGCGCGTCTCCGTTTGGAATCTGGGTGTCTGACGGTTCAGCATCCGGCGGAGGCATCTTTAATTTGGCAATAATGTAGCCCTTCGAATGGCCAGCATCCAAGGCCTTGAAAATATCCTCCGCCTGATCCAAAGCTTTCATTATCAGCTGTATAGACTCTTGATTCCCGGTGACATCTTCCGCCTTCAGGCCTGTGTCGATCCCTGTCTCCTTGAAAACGTGATCCAACAAATGGCCAGGAAATTCGGGAAAACCAGCATTCAAAGCCTTTCTCAAATCATCTCCGCCTCTTGCTGTCTTCGCCTTTTTGCCTCCGATCTCATTGGCCGCTTTCGTTCTCTGTATGGCCTTTTCGAGGGTTTCTTTCACTCTTTCGGGTGTGATAGAAGGGACACCATGGAAGTTCTGTTTCGCTTCGAGCACATATTTCCCGCCAAGTTTGACGTCGACATCTTTGTCACCCTCACTCACTTGTCGCTGCAAGGCCAGTACGTTCAACTCCGCATCCGTGACGATTATGTTTCCGGCGGCGAAGAATTCCAGGAACAATCGATATTGCCCATCACTGAAGGTGAGTTCCACGACTCGGTCGGTCCCTATTTGTGCCACATTGGTCACGCGCCTACTCTTGAGGTACTTCCGCAAACGACTGACAAAGGCTGACGGGGCAGTGGCCGCCGTGCGGGAGAAGGATGTGAGGTGACATCGAAAGCCAGAGTCTATTAGCAGTTGTTCTCGGCGGCCGGGTTTGGCGAATTTGACCAGGAAAATTCGACTGGAAAGATCGTAGATATTTGAGACACGCAGACTGGTGAGAGAAGCTGATAATTCGTGGGCAATGACCTAGATAAAGGCGTTGGGGGTTAGTTGAGATAGTCGCGTGTGGATTGCAATGTGGGGATGATGGGATTAGAAACTCCAAACCTTCACGTCGAGGGATGAGAAGCGCTGCTTCATGCTGAAACTTTGTCTAGGAGAAGCGAAGAATTCGGAACCCGGCCAAAGAAGAGCCTCGAGGACGCAGAAAATATAAATAGATACGTTGGACGGCGAAGATGTGTGGAACCTCTGAGAAATCGAAATGACGTCGTCGATTGTGATTCACCAAACATTTGAATTTGTTTCCTCGGTCATGTCGAAATCGCATGATACGAGCAAGGCCGCCTCCCACAATTCAATGGGCTTTCATCCCAGATCTGTCTTGGGTTCTATTTCATAATCTTCACGATTGCCTTCTTCACAACGCCATGCAATGTTCCGGTCGCCATTTTTGGGGCCCAGCACCCAACACCCGTGTCCCCAGCAGTTTTTCTTTGGCCCCATCATAAATTTCTCCGGACAAATTCCATGCCCTGTTTCTTGCCAAACTCCCATAGATTTTGTATTCCTTGCTCGCTAAGGTCAATATTCTTCATGTTGGGCACATCTTGTGCAGGGGCTTTGGACACTCGAGAGGCGACCATAACTGGGTCTGTTTCCAATACAATCCCGTCATCCACAATCTCATCGACTGCTAAAGTTACCAAATCATAGTTCTCCATGATTGTCCGCTTGTCTGTCGAGTTCCTGCAATCCGTCGGTTAGTTATACGCTCAACGGAAGCTAGGGAGCGGGGCTCACTTTAACAAAATACCCAATGTGTCCCTCAGCGCCAGCACCACATTGTATAGTAGAATTTCGTTCTCTTCCGCGCCTCCCACCACGTAAAGCATCACATCGCTTTCCATTTTAAACACCACCACTTTGTTGTCGTAGAGAATCACATCGGAAGTCTGCTTTGAGGTCTTCTCCAATAGCCCTTTTTCAAAAGCTTTCTGCTCTTTAAGCGTGGGATACGGTTGCGGAGGAGTAGGCTGAGTGGCTGAGGTATGAGGTGCACTATAGTATTTTGCGAACAATCGAGAGGAATCCGGAGCCGTGTCTGTGGAAAGGATCAAGATGGCGACGACGCTGTGGAGCGACATGCCGGGCGCCATGTTTGCTAAAGCCTCTGACAGCAGGAGTTTTAGATTGAACTTGACGTTAGATCGTTGGGCGTGGGTGAGACGCGGCTGTAATAGTCAATTGTCCAACGTGTCCGCGAAGTGGAGGGACTTGCGAACATCGATAGATGCCACTTTTGGTTTCAAGGATTCGCCGTAATATCTTGGCTTGATCGAGAACGGCGGGGTATTAAGTTTTAATGGCAATCTTGTCTTCCGCCTCCAAGGCGTTTGCTACGCTACCAAGCTCAACGCCTTGAGGCTTCCCCTCGGTTTCATGGCCATGGGCAAGTCCTCGAAAGACAAGAGAGATGTCTACTATCGACTGGCCAAAGAACAAAACTGGCGAGCTCGATCTGCTTTCAAACTAATCCAAATCGACGAACAATTTGATCTCTTCTCCTACGCAGACCCATCAAAATGCACCAGGGTCGTCGATTTATGTGCTGCTCCGGGCAGCTGGAGTCAAGTGCTATCACGGATTCTGATCAAGGGTGAGAGTTTCGGTCGAAGGGCCTGGATTGAGAAAATGGAGAAATTCCAGAGGCCGAATCCATCCCCAAGAGATCCACTGGAAAGTGGCCTGGTGGGAGGTATGACCTCGCTTGACCTAGGGACATCTACTCCAGAATTCAAGCCTCGCGCCAATGTCAAGATTGTCGCTATTGATCTTCAACCCATGGCTCCTCTCGAGGGTATTACACAACTCAAAGCCGACATTACCCATCCTTCAACAGTTCCTCTTCTCTTGAAAGCCATCGACCCAGAATTCGACCAGCACAACGAGACCCATCGAGTTGACTTGGTCATCAGTGACGGAGCTCCAGATGTAACGGGGCTACATGACCTCGACATCTATGTTCAATCTCAACTTCTCTCCTCTGCACTTACCCTGGCTATGAAAGTTCTCAGACCTGGGGGCAAGTTTGTCGCCAAGATCTTCCGCGGTAGGAATGTGGACCTCATATTCGCACAGCTCAGACTCGTTTTTGACAGAGTCCACATTGCGAAACCCCGATCTAGCAGAGCCAGCAGCATCGAAGCGTTTGTCGTCTGTGAGGGCTACAGACCCATCCGAGACTGGACTCCTGATATCGGAGATGCCTTGAATATACCTCCACCGGCCAGAAAGGATGTAGCTGGCTTAGAGAAACAGACAAGACGGGCACGAGAAGATGGACTCGTTGAACTGCATTTTGAAGACGAAGATCTCAATCCTCAGAGATGGATGGCACCCTTTCTCGCTTGCGGCGATTTATCGGCGTGGGATGCAGATGCTACATACAAATTGCCAGAGAGCCATACCAGTCTTCCACCGGTGCAGCCCCCTACAGCGCCACCTTACAAGGCCGCGATTGAGCGAAGGAGGGCCGAGGGAGGAGCATATGGAAAAACAAAAGATCGATCAAAACCATCACCGTGATCCGGGACACAACTTATGGTTGCACCATTAATTTCAATATTCAAATCCGCTGGCACAAGATGACATCTGGGGGCCGTTGACACACGCACAGGTTCGGATTCAGGGTTGTGTCGGCTGCACACCATCATCGCTGATGGGTAGCATCGCATTGTACGAGGAGCGATGGTAACAAGTGGATTGACGGCAGGCTCAGGCGTGCATTTTGAATGTGGAGCCCTCCTCCAAAATCGAAGGGACTTAAGGCTCTTGCAATTGCAAAACGACTCGGCTACAGCAATACCGCCGGAGAAAGACACATCCTAGTAAGCTCTCCAGAAAGATCCGGTGCGGGGGCAGACGAACCGTCCTGAAGCAGGAGCAACATTCTCCTCTCTACCGAAAAGTATAATTTCCTTCGATGGAGCAGCAAGCTTCAGCCCAACATGCGAGCTTAGCAGATGGCTAAAACCCAGTTCACGCTTCCCCAGAAAGACACTGCAAGGCATGGCGGGGTAGTTACACTGCGCACCGAGCACTGAGGAGAAAAATGAAATTTCAATATTTTTTCTCTTCGGGTTAGGTTCTCAATAGGTGCTCAGATAGTTCTCGATGAAGAACTATGTAGCCCCCCATGTGCCCGTGCTCACTCACGCTGTGGCATGATTGGGGTAGAAATCAAGAAGAAGAGTATATTAGTTTGCCTTGGACTGGCCCCGATTGTGGTTCCCCCAATATCCCGATAATATTTTAAAATTTCCCCATATTTTTGGGACCATCTTGGCCTTGTAGTAGTGACGTTTTCTCATTGGATAATGGTCCGTTGTTCATGTGAGTCAGTGTATAGCAAGGTCATCAAAAATGGTTTTGCCGGCGTCAATGCGTTTCTCGTTTCATTTTCCACAACGGACAGGGCTCCATTAGCAGTCGATGAGAGACCTAAGACCAGTCGGCCCAGGTCTTTGAGCATGGAGCAGTGACGGTGACATATTCCTTGATTGGGGCAGGAGTGATATAGGCGGTGTTGGTGGTGGTGGCGGTGTCAGTGATGGTTTCTGTCTTGTACACGGGCTTGTATTCCGTAGTGGTCACAGTGGCAGTGTCGGTGACGGTGTTGACAACAGTCTTGTACTCCTTGACAGTCTGATAGGGCGTTAATGATCGACACCTTTCAAAAAATGTGGTACGGATCGTGTCCTCCAGGACAACTTACCACATAGTCGGTCTGGTAGGCAGTGGTGGTGACAGTGTCGGTCACATAGCTGGTGACAGGAACGCAGGTTTTGCCCCAATCACCACCGCCTCCCCGGACATTCAAGGCAGCGGCGTTGGCGCCAGCAACGAGAAGAGCGAGAGAGAAGAATTGCATGTTGAATATAACGAAGGGTGAGATGATTCGAATAGGAAAGTGTTATCGGCGTAACGAAATATCCTTGGACAAAATGGCGGAACGAGAGTGATTCTTATCCAAATATGATTGATGAGGCTGAAGGACACTTACCATGCCCCTCTTTATACCTTCGAATCTGGAGGGGCCATGGAATGGGTGCTGTCACTGAGACACTGTCCTTCCCAGGAACCGCTCGAGATGAAATGTCATCCGTGGTTCTAACCTCAGACTTCTCGTTCGATCCTCAGCTGACGGTGGTCCTTAACTGAACGGATAGAGAAGCACTGGCCATGGAAACAGGACATTGGCAATCCGGACGAAGGATGATGGAGACAACAGCAAAAGGTTTGCGACATGCATGGCCAAGTATGCCTTGCTGGCAGACAGCTCGTGTTCATGGCAGAGGCTGTCGAGCGAGAATGAATTGCTATGACAAACATCTATGCAGCAGCACAGACGAAGAGAGGTCGTGAGTGGTGGTGGTTGATGTTGGGTCAGCTCTTACCAGCCTTGGCGGAGGTCATGTATAGAATGCCGCCATCCCTCTTTCGGCTCTAGCTCTTGACTAAGCTCTTTTCCCCGCATCCGACTTGACGGTGAGCAGGGAAGGTGAGTCTTTTGTTTTAACTTCCCGTGCCTTCCAGGCGCTCTTTTCATACGCCATGTTTCGCCTCCAGCATTCCAATAATACATCCTGCAGTTGGCCTCAGCATACACTCCCCGGGTGGTGTGTGTTGTTTGCTATCGACAGCAGACTGTTCTCATATATCTGGTTCCGCAACGCTGCATCGCATTGGCTTCGCTCGTAAAGTTCGTACATTGGGTTCTCGAATGTGCTCATCCGGCCACCTGATCCAGTCACTTTTGTCAAAAATGGGAAAAAGATGAGTTCCTGGATAGGCGCAGTAATTTTTCCCATGGCTATTGGAGCCTTCTGAGAGAAGAGGGCGGGTTTCGAAAATTTTTGCTCTCTACGCCAATCGTTCAAGGGCAGCCCTTCTCTCCAATTCGAAGAGAGCGCCGGTGATCGGTCCATTTCAACGTGGCTTGCTACTGTGGAAAGAATATGCTAAGATATTAAGGCCTTAGTCTTACTGTCAGCCGCTATCTCCACCGCCCATGAAGCTGTCGTTCGAGAGGAACACTCAAGCTTCGCGGGACCACACTCAACCTTTCAATACGCCATGCATATGTACCTGCTCAGCTGTCAAATCACTCCCAAGATGTGCCTCGTTCGATGGCAAGGATGGTTTCGATATGGCGCATCGCCACCTTCCCATCCTTGGCTTGCCCCTGGCTCCGAGCGAGCATCTGCGCTGTCTTCAACATGTTTTTGATTTGTCGACCATTGAGGTCCACCTGAGAGAGACGATCGAGTTCTCTGCTTGTCACGTTACTCCCAGGACCCAGGAATGTCTGCCAAATATGCCGTCGGGAGTCTTGCGAGAGGTTCGGGTAGTTCAGTGTGACATGAATACGTGAATGAAAGGCTTCATCAATGTTTTTGAGTCGGTTGGTAGTCAGAAAGAGGACACCTTCATAGTATTCCTGATTCGATTGTTAGCCTGGATGTCTCAAAAGTAAGACGGGACGTGAGTCAGATTCAACAATAACCATGGCATTCTGACCAGGTGCGTTCAATCAGCTTGGCACAGAGGCTACCGCGGCCCGGGGTGTGTGTGGAATCCTTCATAATAAAGGACATCCATGCTCCTTTGGCCAACCGCGTTGTGTGCTTCGGGTGTGTCGGCTTACCAAGACTCTCAAAAAGATGGACACCATCTTGTTCCGTTCGAGATCGTGGGTGCTTCTCGCTTCCAGAAACACATCTGCCTCGTCCAGTAGTAGGACCGCATTCCACTTGCTAACCATGTCCAGCACCAGATTTAGGGATTCTTCAATCCCGCTCGGATCAATTCCCAGATCTCCTGCGCTCATCATGTACAGTGGGACTCTCATATCTTCGGCGACGCTTTCACTAGTCAGGGTCTTGCCCACTCCTGGAGGTCCTGCGAGCAACATGATCATACCACGTCCTTTCCCTGCGATGATATCATCAAAATCATCTTTGTGCTTGACCTGGCATTCTACAAATGCGCGAATGAGTGCTTTTTGTTCAGCTGGCAAGACCAACGACGAAAATGCGTTGTCGGCGAATTTGATGGGCTCAATCTGGTCGACATAGAACCAAAGCCACTTCTTAGTCTTGATGGCGTATCCCCGAACATATGGAACCGCAATAAGAAGCTCTTCGACGGTCAAAGGACGATGCTTCGGCTTGGCGGAAGTATTTCCATTGTCGGTTTCGGGAGCATCGAGATAGTCCGACGCGTCATCATAATAGTCCTCGGAATCGTCGTCGAAGTCGCCAGACACGAGGCTAGGTACAGGGGTATTTGGGGATCGGGAGAGCGAGCTGAAATGGACCGCGTCGTTCGGCAAGAAGCGATTATGAGCTTCGCAGTCGATGATGATCCGAGATTCCAAGTTGTGACGAATCATACCGCATCGACCGTATCCTAGTGCCATGCCTCGGTATGCTTGGTAGTGATATCCGGCAAAGCGCTCAAAGAGCTTGCCTCTGATCACCAGCCGCCGAACCAGTTCCTCTTTGTCAGGATGGAAGTCGAGTGGGAATACCTGCAGAGAGGTGATGGCCATTGTCCCGGGGAAGTCATAATTCTGCAGAGAGGTGTTGTTGCGACCGAATTTCGTTCCATCCCAGTCGCAGGCCCACACGTCCATTTGCAAATATTTACGTCCCCGTTGCGAATCGAGAAGGGTGTTAGCTGAGTTGAGCTTGAAAACACATTCCTTGCCGTCAGACACGGTGTACACCAGTGTCTGGGGCTCGAAGATCGTCCACAAGTGTTCGAAAGTGATGACACCATTCTTGACGAGATCGATTTTGGCGGCGATGGCATTCTCGAGTTCCTCGAAGAGGACATCGTGAAAGAGTTGAAGGTGCTCTTTAGCAATGGGCTCCTCGAACTCATCCTTCTCCAGCATATCTGCCAGCCGAGTCCATCGATGGACGAAGGGATGGAAGGGGGCTCGGAAGACCAGTCGTTCAAGATTAGTTGTGATACCGGGGTATTCTTCAAGCACCACTCCCAAACATTTCTTTAGCCAAGGGCTCTGGACGATGATGGAGTCGATATCGTACTTCTTACGACTGTCGTAGCTCTTCTTTTTGCGCACGAGGAACGCATATCGAGCCGTCTCCTTGTTCTCAGCCGCATCGAGTACATCTTTTGGTTCTTCAGTGACCCATTGGTAATTGCCATCACTGTCTTTCTTTGCGTAGAGAGCTTTGGCTTCGGAGATGCTCCCTTGGGGAACATCGGGTTCTTTAGATTCATCTTTCTTCTTGTCCTCTTCGGGAACCTTCTTCTTTTCCTGGCCGCCCTCGTCAGCCTTGGTATCCTCCATCGACGTGTTTTGATCCTTGATTGCAACTTTCACCTCGACCTCGATAGGAGCTACGGAGGTGTCCGGGGATGATGACATTTTGACGATGAGACGAGAGAAATAACGCTGAATGACTGGGTTTGAAACAAATTTTTGGTTCAACACAAAGGAAATCACAATTCCAGAACGATCAGGCTGGTCCTTTATTCACTTTCCAGCGAACGATGACAACAGGTCAAAAAGCGGGGCAGAGGGATGCGCTGCCTGATACAGATTGACTTCAAGTATGTAGTCTGACTCACTGTGGAACACAAAATTGTCGGCATCGCCGTGCGATTGGAGCCATGAAACGTCATCTACTCAAACAGGCTGGCTCATAGGCCCACGGGACGGTGATGCCTATAAGGATTGCAGGCACAAGGCGCACACATCTGGGGCGGCAAAAGTCGTGAGCCAATCACAGAGAAGGCAAAGGTACATGTTGGCATATTCCAACCTATAACCAGTGAAAGATAGACCCAGAGTATGGAAGGCCGGGGTGATAAGGAGCTTTATAGCACGAAAGAGCGAGTACAAATCAGCAAGGCAACTAGAAGGCTGCCTGCAGATAACTGGATCGGAATCTACAACATACTTATAGCCCTCAGCCTCCTACCGTTTCCGTTCTAGCGGCGCGGATAACCCTTGAAGCCTCATCACGTGCAGACGTGTCGAAGTGGCACACAATCTCTCTTCCCCGCTACGAATTAGGAACGGCGAGCCCATCCTTTGTTAGATCCGGAGACCGAGTGGAGATGGTTATGCAAAACTCCGAGACGCTGGATCTATCATCAATTTGCTTTCGAGTTTATTGAGCCACTTAAAAAGGGTTCAAATAACATTCTGTGACTCCCATTCCCATGCTTCTGATCAGACTGCGTCGGTGTAGTTTATTGGCACAATGACTCAAACAATCGCTCATCCCTGGATGCCGCTGAAATGCTCAATGTAGGGAAATTTTATGACGCCTACTCAAGTCAATTCTGTGCCGCTTTAGTCCCGCCATATGACCAGACAGTTGCTCATCTTCAGAAGCAGATCAGCCATTGTCAGGCGAATCGATTCAAGAACCTTGAGATGCAAATCTGGCCTATGCAAATTCACCTAAACCTCGTTGCTCCCTATCTCCCTCCAGGCTGCGCAATTTGGAGGGCTCCCGCAGGGGGGGAGGAGGTTCTTGACCAATCTTGTTTGCCTGCCTGCTGCCGACTCTTGTCGAATTCTCGGATGATGATCTCACATCTCACTTCCCGGCAAAGTCGTTTTTTTCGGTCGGCTGGTAGTTTATCTCCAAACACCAACCCACTGGCTCTTTCGACAGCCTCGACGGGTACCTCGAAATCACTCAGGCTCTTCTGATTGGGTATCTCAGCATTTGGCAGCACGAATGCTCCAAGTGCTACGGACGCCGTTGGACTGTGAGCAGCCTCTTCTGCAAAAATGATTTTGTAGAAATGGGTGGGCACGGCCACATTCGGTGGGTTACCAATGACTTCATAAGACACCCTCCATTTGCCATCTCTTTCGTCTCTCTTTGGTAGATACAACGGGCCAGTCACGACCCTGACGCTGGGGTACTTCTTCACCAAGTCTCGACAGAATTCCTCAAAATGAGCCCAATAATCCCGATTGAAACCTTCGCCGACTTGCGGGCACATATTACTCAAAATAAAGGTGGAATCCATGGCGGCTTGTGACCATTTTGCATCTGCTGCCGGCACTTGGTGGCCTCGATCGTATCCGCTTCGTGCATAGTCGGCCAACTTTGCTCGAAACATCGGAGGTATTGATAAGTCTTCGTAAAATACACTATGCCGGCGAGAGCCATTGTTCAGGAGTAGTGATTGCGCCGTGAAATGTTCGGCTACCCAATGAGGATTTCGAGTTATGCGGTTGAACGAAGAGAGGTGGGAGGGAGTGATCAACATGTCCGCAATAGGGCCTGGGGAGCCATACCGCAGTATGCCAGAAGGGTCAACAGGGGAGACGATGGCGGATGCTGGAGGCTGCGTCGATACTGCCACTGGGGTAGGGGCCGGCACCGGGGTTGGAAGAGGAGTTGGTATGGATTCATCTTTCCGTGATTTGGGGAACAGGAGGGCCGTGATCGACGCGCCTGCGAATGCAGACGTCGCGGCAACGATAGCAATAGTGGTTTTGGACATGTGTGGGAGCGCGGAGGAGGATGCAAGGCTTGGGTAGAATAATTCGGAATGTCAGATTTGTATGCAAGATGATCATTTCTGCCTTGAGGCCAATCGGGAGGCCGCCGATGTCTTTTTGACTCAGCTGCCCCTGGCACGTTGGACAAAGCAGAAGCCCGGGGGGCGTTAAAAACTCCCATTCTTAGCTAATGGCGCATGACATCTTAAGGTCCTCTAAAATGAACCATCGTCATTGCTTGCGTCCGAATCTCAGCCTCCCTTACTGCCGTTGCCTCTCTCAGACCTTGCGGCCTCGAGTCTTTCCACAAACAAACATACCTATCCAAATTCCTCCTCCTATATCAAGGCTCCCTGTGTCTCCTCGAAATACGTCCCGCCCTGCATATTTAGCCTCGTTGTACAGTTGCACCATACCCACCCATTTCTAGAGTATATTTGATTCTCCATGATATTGGCGAAAACCAGGACCCGTCAGCATGGCCCTTGACAACGATACCCGAGGATGGATCATGACATGTATTAGTGGCATTGGTATGGAGACATCTCTTCTATAACCAGATATCTATTCCAAACTGACATGGTCAGCCTGCGTGATTGGCTCCGCAATCATTTGCGTCGACATAGTGGCCCGCCAATTTCCACGTTGGCGGCATTTTACGATCTCAGAGAGTGACGGGTTTCTCTCTGCCTCCTTGAGCCTTAGTTTTGGGGTGATGGTGAGTCTCACATTTATTCTTGTGCCCGCCATAAACATTAACACTGTCGCAGTTGTTTTCCGCTCTCTATTCGATGCTGCCGCAGTCCAAGACCTATCTAAAAGACGCGGGATGTTCGCCACCAGTCGCCTCGTACCTCCTAATCGGATTGTTCTTAGCCGGTGTCATTGGCATTCAAATTTTCTCGCATATCATCCATCGATTCATCCCATCGCATGTTGTAGACTGTGATCATAACCACGATGACGAGGAGGGCTTTACAATAGATCATGAAGAGATGTCTGAACATCCGCACGATGATGAGCACACAAATGGCTTGCCAATCTCCAAAGCCCATACTGAACCGCCCCTCGAGGAAGATGAGGATACGCCCTTGCTCTCTCGGACCACCAGTATCAGTCCTAAGAAACCTCAACATGACAGGGAAGAAGACAATAACGGGAATTGCAAACAGTCTTTTTACACGACACCTAACAGTCGTAAACCATCCATGATGCCTTCCAAGCTGACACGGACGCTTTCCAAATATATGGCTGGCCAGAAAGATAACTGCGACGAGACTGGTCCCTGCATGGGGTTTACGGACCCTTGTGGGCAAGACTGTTTCAAGGCTGCGCACAGAAGGGGTTCAGTATTGCCAGATCATGCCCCTTTCGTACGAACACCATCCTGGCGCGGTGGTGCAAGTGACGTGCGCATTGCACCAGCTCTAGAGGAAGTTGAGGAATGTCCGTCAGCCAATGGATCTGCTCTGATACGTGCAGGCACCGATTCCGGAGTAAAGGAGTCCCAGCCAGCTTTTACTCGCTCCTGGTCTTCGATACATCATTACCATCACCCCGAGAATGAACATTCACGACCAGACAAGAATTTCCGCCGACCCTCGGAACATTCGCATACTGCTGCTCGAGAACACCATCACCACGTCCCAACCAATGCCTTTATGTCGATAGGCTTACAAACATCCTTGGCGATCGCGTTGCATAAGGCTCCAGAAGGCTTTATTACATATGCAACGAATCACGCAAATCCAAGGATAGGATTTGCTGTCTTCATGGCTCTCTTCATCCACAATATCACTGAAGGATTCGCGATGTCATTGCCACTCTATCTTGCTCTCGGATCTCGAATCAAGGCGATTGCATGGTCATCATTCCTCGGAGGCTTGTCGCAACCCCTTGGGGCTGGGATTGCCGCATTGTGGTTCAAATTGGCTAAGAGGAGCAGTTTTGGCGCACCCACTGAAGGATTCTATGGCGGAATGTTTGCTGTTACATCTGGCGTCATGACCAGTGTGGCTTTGTCTTTGTTTTCCGAGAGTTTACAGCTGAGTCACAATAAGGGTACTTGTATTGCCTTCGCCTTTTTGGGTATGGGGATTCTGGGATTTAGTTTTGCATTGACCGCCAATTAGACCGTGGCGGCATTTTGTCACGGACAAGAAGTATTGCGTAGGGAATTGAGGAGGTTATCATTATGACAGGACGATAAAGAAAAACGATGATTTGGGATAGGGTTAAATGGCGGGATAGGGATTATACTTTTGTGTTCCAAGTAAGGAGCAATTCTGAACAGTTGGAAAGGGTGGGCCCCAGTGACAAGGAACTTATTTGTCTGCAATGTCGTTGCCGGGAAATCTGCCTCTGGTTTAGGCGGTCTGCCCGCTATAAGAACCGCTCTCCCATCCTCCTCGACGTCGACCTCTCCATCTCTCTTCATCCTGGGGCCCCTGGCATTTCTGCCCCGCCTCACATGATCAGCCGGCGCCCTACATTGTAGGATATAGGGGTAGGAATAGGAGAAGAAAAGGGGTCAACAAAACGTGTATAAATACTAGGGGCCGCGGACAGGATATTTCATGGGGGGTAAAAGCGTAGCCCCCAAACCCCTGCGTTTGAGATTGCCAAGCCTTTGGTACTAGGGGAGGGTGAAAGCGTAGATTTTGTATTTTGGCAAGCCCCCAAACCCCCAGGCCTCGCTGCGCTCGAGACATCACGTGATTGAGACGGCCACATGGGCCTTGGCAATTCTTGGCGGCGCACACATGCCGCCCTACGACGATTCACGTGATTGCCGACCCCTCGGGATCGGAAAATCTATAATCCGATGACTACTAAATCCTTTGCTCTGATTGGCTGGCGCCATCGGATCCAATCCACCGGCCAATCCCCGGGCCCTCGTGTCACGTGATTGCCAAGCCTCCCCATTCCGGAAAATCTATAATCCGAGTATTACGTAATCCTGTGGCTGACCCCATCGGATCCAATCCACGGCCCACCCAGGAATGGGTAGAATGCCGCCTTTGTCGCCAGACCCTCCTGATCGGATCCAGTCTATGGATCACGTGTGGACGATATTGATCACGGTGCCCTGTGCCGTACGATATCCTCCATCGGATCCAGTCCATGGACCATATGTAGACGATGTTGATCATGGTGTCCTGTGCCGTACGATATCCCCCATCGGATCCAGTGCATATTGATCACTATGTCTGTTATGGGGTCTAGCCCCCATACCCCGCTTCACTGCGTTCGAAGGTCCTGCTGTCGAGCCCTTCTCTTTCTCCGCTTGTCACGACAGGCCATACAGGTCGGAAAAGACCTTGCTCCCTGGGGCGGCCGAGGCATCTTTGAGAAAGAAAGAGAGTAGGCGCTTTTGAAGACAGGCCGTGTACCCCATCGCGAGATCATTTTCTCGGCCAATCAGAGACGGGGTTTCTAATTTTTTTCGACCAATCATAAGCGATTTCGTCGGCCAATCAGAAACGGCTGGAGTCACGTGAACAAAATTGATCCCTCGATAATTCGCGCGCGGGCGCGAGGGGGTCGGAGTCTAAAAAGAGCTTCGCTAACGCTACGCTTTAATCAGCAACCTAGCAGGACCCAGTTGTTAAAGAGCAGAGCATTCAATTCATATTCTCTTGGCATTCATTGTTTGACGGAAATCTATGGCGATTCTGTTGTCCTGAATCAGCTCTTAAGAGAACCATCGGTAAGGATGGTACTTCCGTTGCCCCAAACAAGCCCTTAGAAAAACCCTGGGAAAGTGATGACACTTCGGTTGTCCTGTATGCTGTACAACAGCCCAGCACAGAGCCCGACCCACCACTAGCCGTTGCCAGTTCCACAATGTGTCCCCCCCGATCCTGCCATAACTCTTGCGATCTCTCTACTTAAGGAACTTCCAGAAGGAATCCGCCCAGGCCGCAAGATCCGCGACATTAAAGACGACGTCGCCTTCTGGCGGTACAGCGGCTCGGAGGAAGATTTTGTCAAATTCGAGAATCAGAGGCGCTCCAGCAACGTCATAGGCTGAGACAGTGCCTGGCTGAACGGTGACAAATGGCTGACCGATGGTATTCGACTGAGCAAGAGGACCTAGTTGTGGAGTGGGATTTTGGGTGATAGTAAGCTCTTGGATTTTTGTCGGAATTGGAGCGTTGGGATTTGGGTGGCTTCTGGTAGCTGGTCTATAGGCAGGAGGCGGAGAAGGGCACCACTTTTCGACCATTAGCGTCTTCTGTGCTCGCTTTATTGAGATGATGATGGCAATCTTGACATCTCCTCCAGAGTTGACAATCCACCATTCTGCGTCATGTCTCAGACGGGTAAGCGTTTCAGGGAGCCCAGACTCAAAAACAATTGTTGACCAGTCAGATTCCTTTTCCCGGGCCGGGAAGGGGCAGAATCCCATATCACCCTCTTTAGATGAATTAGGGCGTTTGTACGTTGTCCCGCCAATAAGACATAAACAGTCTCGTGGGAGGCCCATTGTGATGATAACTTCGTCACGAAGTCTCATGGCTAGTGAGAGGTGCGCAACTTCATGTGCCTTTGAGGGCATCAGCTTGATAACTAATAGATTGTTATCCGCGTAATGGCTCATCCGAGTATGCTTCCCTATGCTGGCGCGCTGATGGTCAATCTTTTCAAGTTGGCCTTTGGTGACACCCCTGAAAACAAGGTACTGCTGATTCGTGTGACCGTCCATCAACGCAGCAGACTGCGATTTGACACGTTCTTTTAGATCTCGGATCCCTTTGTACGGATAGATACGAGCGTTTTCTACTCCCTCTAAGGGCGATATCTTCGGTGGTGAATTCTCCACTGCCGTAGTCTCTTTTGATGTAGTCGAGCTTGAGGATGACCTTGACATGAGTGTATATGTAGGTGCCCCATCGCCGGGTCCGCAAATTGTACTCATGTTGAGGTTCGAAGGCCGGAAGGCGCAATGTTAGAGGAGTAGAAAAAGCAGGTAGAAGAATCAGACAGGGAAAGTTGTTGATGAATCAGGCGTGTACTGAGGCGAGAGGTGGGTGCACTGAGGTAAGAGAGATTATGAATGATGAGAGAGGATTGATTGATTGATCTATCCTAAGTGAGTGAAAAGAGTTGAGGGTGCAAGTTGCCTCAGGTGTCACCGCAGGGTGACAATGCCAAGCTAGCCGCGGTGACAACGTCAAGCCAGCATTGCCTATTCTAGCCAACAATGAACGCTTAAATAGCCCTTCAATAGGGAGAGGCAATAGGTGAAAGCGGATGTATAACTCTCTCGAGGCTGTGAGACTTGGCGTGCCAGCCAAGCGCCCATGTGAGAATGAAAGAGTGGATGGTCTTGGCATTTAAGGAAGAAGAACTCCAAAAGCGGCGGCCGCCCCTGCCAAATTCGGCGGCTGATTTCCTGCAACCTGCGTTGGACTGTAAAATGTAGTCAGACACCTGCCCTCAGTTTGTGACGGAGGCCAAGTCTAGAATGTGTCTGCGAGTTTGTTCAGTGTAGTAGTGCTTGAACCTGAAGATCGAGAACTGTTTGTTGGTCAGGCCTGCGGAGCTTCACTCAATCCTTACCAACACCCAAGATATTTGACGTGGTCCTTTCTATCCCGCAAAGATGTCTCAAGTTTGTCTACTCGACTCTGAACGACTGTCTGCTCTTCTGCGCGAAGCTTTATCTTGGAGCGACAATGTCTCGTCGCTCATGGTCTCGGCTTTGAATGGATCAATTCTCGCATATGCGTACCGAGACGATACTCCTTCGATTAAAGCTATGCGCACTCAATCTACGACCATGACGGCCGCCTACACGGTAGCGTCCGAAGATATCCTCGTGTTTGAGGCACAAAACATGGGAGCAATCTCTGTCATCACTCCGATTGCAGACCATATCCTTCTAGCTGTCACAGGACCCGAGCCCAAGCAAACTCCGGCGCTACGAAATGGCGAGGCAGAAGAGATGGAACCCTACGCTGTGAACGGAGTAGATGGTAATCACGAAGAGGAGGACGACGAGGACGAAGATCACCAACAGATACGTACCGATCTCGAGGTCGTCAGCCAGGAACTTGCGAATGTGCTGAGGGAAGAACTGGCTCTGTTGAAATGGCCCGATGATATATGAAAGCAGTGCTTCACTCATCGCAAACTGCCAGGTCAAGCAGTCTGCCGATCGGAAGAGCCTTAGACAGGTGAACGACCAAGACGGGAGGACTGCCAATCATTTGTATCTTGCACTTGCGGAATGGTCCTATCTTGCTCCAAAAGCTGTGACCCAAAAATATGTGGATGCTAGAGAGAACGACCGAATTGCTGTTGGGGAAGTACGTTTAATGTGGTCAAGCGAAAGATCCAACTTTTTCAGGACGGGGCAGAGAAGGACACCCCCGCACTCTTTCATCTAGCGGTTCTAAAGCCTCACCGGGCGTTCAACCCCACTGCGGTCTGGCATTGGGGCACTGCACACTATTCCCGGGGAGGCAGCTGTTGGTGGTACAAACGCCACTCTCTGGTTCTGCCCACTGTCAGTGCAACACTTCTCATGCACTGATGCATCCAAACTCCGAACTCCATCTTCAGACTCCCCATTGATTCCTCGCACTCAGCCTTGGATCTTGCCTCCAGCCTCGCCTCTTCTGGGCTTTCGCCCGCACAGTAACTTTGGAGATCGTAACAATCCAGCGTTGCTTTCAAGGGCAGCCATCGTGTGAACAAGTCGCCATGTTGTAAGTTCAGGTTACTCCGCGCTCAATCTAGTTCCCACTGACAAAATATTCGCAGTGCCATCCCACCTCCTCCCCGATATCCCACCAACAGCAGCTTAGTCGCCACAACTCTTGAAACTGCAAACACTTTAACATTTCGCGAAGGACCAGAATACACCTTTCAAGCCGGCGAAGGTCCTCAACAGCTCCCTGATCTGCTTCTGTTAGTTCATCGCTGACAAATTGATAGGCACGTATGTTCTGCGAGACGACCTGCAACTGGCAACCCCTCCACCTCATCCGTCCGAAGCTCCCGTAGTCAACCCGAATCCTTTAGCAACGAGCGTTGTTCCTCCCACCAGCGGTGTTAAACTTTCGTTGGTATCACTCAACCCAAAACAAATCAACCCCGACTTGTATAAAACCACCACGGCCACGAGCAGTCTTTTGCGATGGAAATCCCTAGGTTTAAATAACTCCAAGGAGGTCAAAGAGGCCAAAGAACCAGAAAAAGAGCCGAGGACGTCCATCGAAACTGGCAGCGACACAAGCAACCAGGCGGCGTCGGTGAATGGCAGCAACAAGTCCAGCACGGTCAAAGCCTTTGGGGAAGGCAATGCCGCACTTTCGCCCGTTACCAGCAGAGATGGCCTCAAGAGACGGAAGCCCAAAAACAATATTATCAAAAGCAATTCTTCGTTCGTCTCCCGCGTCATTCCTCATGAGTCTCTGGCCAAGAAACTCGCCGAGCGGGACCAAGGGGGCACATTTGCGTTTGTCAATATCAACCGAGCTTTTCAGTGGCTTGACCTCTCATCAAGCGCCAAACAGGATCCGATGACCAAGATTCTCTTCACCAAGGCCCATATGTTGTGCCACGATATCAATGCCATGACCAAGCACTCCACGCACATGGACATTGTCATGGGATCCTCGGCAAGTGATATAATTTGGTATGAGCCCATGTCTCAGAAGTACGCTCGCATCAACAAGAATGGTATCATCAACAACTCGGCTGTAGCCAAAATCAAGTGGGTACCTGGCTCGGAAAATCATTTTCTTGCCGCTCATATGGACGGGACCTTGGTTGTATATGACAAGGAAAAAGAGGATGCGCCATTTGTCTCGGAAGAACTGGTGGACGAGGCCATCAGCATCGAAGATGAAGACCAGTCCACCCTCGTCATCACTAAGAGTGTCAACTCGTCCAATCAAAGGGCCAACCCTGTTGCGTGCTGGAAGATATCAAGTCAGGGTATAACCGATTTCGCATTCTCTCCAGACAGTAAGCATCTTGCCGTGGTGGGAGACGATGGATATCTCCGCATAATCGACTATTTGCAAGAAAGGTATTCAATATTTCCCCCGGGTTTATTCATCATGAAGGGAACCTCCGGGCTCACATTTTTTTCAGGCTCACTGATATATATTCATCCTACTACGGCGGATTTACATGTGTATGCTGGTCGCCTGATGGGAAATACGTGCTCACCGGGGGCCAAGACGACCTCGTAACCATTTGGTCGCTCCATGAACGCCAGATCATTGCTCGATGCCCCGGTCATGACTCTTGGGTGACGGCCGTTGCATTCGACCCATGGCGCTGCGATGAAACAACATATCGCTTTGGCAGTGTGGGAGATGACTGCAAGCTTTTGCTATGGGATTTCAGTGTCGGAATGCTTCATCGTCCGAAAGGGGTAAGTAATCCAAACATAAACTATTTGGCCAACCATTGAAATGCTTACACAGACAAATTAGGCGACCGCCCGGGCCAGAGGCAGCATATCAACACAATCCATCTCTCTTCTACGTCAACGGACCGAAAGTGCCAGCGTCATTAACCGATTTAGATCTGATTCCAATCGAACGGGAAGTGTTCAACAAGATGCTGTGGATGAATCGGAATTTCTCAATCATGCTGTCGAACCAAGAGCACGAACAGCTCAACTGCCTCCTGTGATGGTAAGTTCGCTGAGGTCGAAACTTTTTTGGCCTGTCAATGGGCCACATGCTGATGTTGATGGTTAGTCCAAGATGATTGATGATCATCCACTGAGTGGTCTCGCTTTTGAGCAGGATTGTATCATCACGTCTTGCCTTGAGGGTACGTACCCAATTTGCACGTGAATTTCATCGATCGTGTCGTCAGGTCGGAAGGGAACTGGACTGTGAGCTGACTTGTGAACTAGGGCACATCCGTACTTGGGACCGACCTCGAGATGGTGCCAATAGCAGTCAGGTCAACTTATCTGAAAAATCACGGCCGTGAAGGCCATGTGATTCAAAGTGCCAAAGCCTTGTTGTGACAGAGGTGGCTGACTTTCACTGTATTGGCCTTCGAACCAAGAAGCGGAATTCGAGGCGGCAGAAAAAAGAACTCAATCTTCCAGGCGTTATCGGCGACATGGACAAAAGGAATTTTTCGCTTGGACAATAGCCAATGGACTGAATTCCGGTGGAAAAGTTGGCCTGCAGAGGAAAATGTCGATGTTTTTGTGCCTAGCGTAGAACCAACAGAGAGCATTTCGATAACGAAAGATCCACGTGGGTCTAGCACAGCTGCAAGACAGGGCTCCTCAAGGGTCATGACGCATTAGGAAAGACGAACTATCAGAGCCCGAACCACAGAAAATGAGCGGATGGTATCACATCCATACCTGTGCCCAGTATCTGTGCCTAGAGCATACTTAGACGATGGTGGAAGAAATTTCTTGACGGGCAATGCACGAACGCCATCGATCTAGCAACTTACGAATTACCTCATCCCGTCTTCTGCCAATTTCACTAGGCGGAAGGCATCCGAGATGTAACTGTCGAGCGTAAACTTTCCTTTTGAGATGCTCTGTACATGATGACATTGCTAAAGGGTCGGCTCCGGGAGGCGTGAAGGTTGCCTCGAGCAGATGAGCAGCCGGCACCATTGATCCGAGAATAGCTTTCCGGAGCAGTTCAACTTGGAAACAGCAAAAAGCGAAGAGGGGTGGGATGAAAGGGCGCCACACCTGCCGAGTGATGCAGGGTACTCGAGGATTGGCACGTTGGACCAATGGAGGCTGCAGAGTTTGCGAGAGAAATGCACATCAACGTGGAGGGCAAAGGAACAGGGGGGCGATTCCAAGACTCATTACGCTCTCATCCAGAAGGTTTGGGGCGTGGGGAGGCGTCAGGGAGGATTCCTTATTGTGCATCTAGTCAGGGCTTTGAAGACGCAGTGCAACCTGGAGCGGAGGGATGAAGGAATCAGCTTTAGGGAAAAGGACATTCAGCCCTGACGATCCTGGCGTCCTCAGGCGTGGATTGTTGCGGACACATTTGGCTGCTTAGGGGCCGGCCGGATGAGACATTCAAAAGGGAGCCGATGATCGTGTGCGAACTCGGATACGCTGTTCACAAGATTGTGCCCAAGGAAGTCGACCATAAAAAGTATGTAGGAGTCTGATGCCTCTTGTCATCACTCACCATCGACCCAGTTTTCTCTTCAGTGGCACCTTGAATTGGTGGTAGTGGACACGATTCGCCACGAGAAATAGCCAAATGGTACCATCAGACGAGCAAAGCACACAGTGTCACCCAGGATCAGTATCCAGGATTACCACCTTGTCAAGACTCAGTGCTCGAACTGTCCTTGTCCACACAACCCTGGGTCGGCAGGGCCTCGGGAAAATTCGCGGTTCCGTTCAGAGCTCGGGATACTGCATACGACAGTGTCAGTACTAGCGGTTGCACAGGCTAAAAAGAGATTTTGGCTCGACATGACACTTGGGGACCGGCGATCGGCGAGAACGAGGGCGATATTACGAGATCTTCCATGCCCATCGCTAGGGCCATTGGTACCGTTAGGACCTTCGAAAGCGACATCCAAGATCAAATTGAGATCCAGAGTCAAACCGAAATCACAGGTACTGCCCGTGGTGCAGGTGGAGGATCAAAGCCGGCTCCAGACCGAGTGCCAGGCTCAGACCCAGATGCAAACGCAGGCGGAAACCCAACCTAGAATCAGGCCAACGAACGCCCTCACCGGTCCATCTTTCTCTTCAACGTCATCCTCACCGTCTAACACCACACCTCTTACCATCACCATCTCCTGTAGTGACGCACTTGTTATCCAGAACCAGCAAACGGTCCAGGAACGTTTCCCGATAGACGAGGCACGAGCCCGAGAAGAGTCCCGAACACAAGCAGAAGAAGTATCCACCGGCGCAGCCTCAGAGTCGCCGGTCCAGGGAACATCATCATTACCCATAGCCCTCGGCACGGACTCGTTTCCTTCAGGCGGAAGCTCCACAGGAGCTCCGACGGGGACAACCACAACCATCGTGACAACTGTTGGGCCAGCGACAGGGCTAGGAACAGGGACGGGGACAAGAACACCCACACCACTCACAGCATCAGAGGACCAGAGGGACCAGCGGCTGATAACAGTAAGTTCGGTGCGGTATCTAAGCATTCCTTAGCCTCCCAGTTTGCCTGCGTCTTCTTGCTCTTGCATCAGCCCACCAGCCCACTTCCGCTGAGGCTTATCCACATCCTTTCACTCACCCCCTCACCACCCAATACCACTACCCAATTCCATCAAGCCCATCCATTTTTCGCAATTCACGCGCAAAAATTCTCAGGTGCATCTCATGCTCCATGCCCACGCCTATCATCGTCATATGCCACTCGATTTCAAACTGACATATTCCACTCCTTCCTTCTCTCTTTCCTCTAATGCTCTATTCTCACGCGATCCGAACTGCAGGCTACCAGGCAACTCCTCCGCCGACATCGCAAGCATTCACCTGAATGCTCCTCCGGCCACCATGAGCCGGCATTGCATTCCTCATTGAGCCACCGCCCGTCTAGTTCTTCTTCCATTGCTTCAGCCGACCGTCATCTGGTCACCAGCACCCCTAAATCCCAAACTATGGCTCTCAAGTTTCTCAGCGGGCACGCGTCCCACTCCGGTACCAGCAGCAGTGTCAAATACTTCGATATCCGCCTGGACAATGACTATATTGTTTTCAGAGGCAACGAGGACGAGGCTGCCAGCGTCCAGCTGTCGGGTTCTGTTGTCTTGTGCCTGACCGAACCCATGACAATTGCCCATGTTGACTTGACACTGAGTGGCATTCTCCATATGACGTGAGCACCTTTCCATTTGCCCGCGCGGCTGCTCCGGCAAGGTCACCCACTCGCGTGATCACTTACCAATTGACCTGATGCTTAGATGGCAAACCACCTCCACCTCCTCCATGTCCGGCAGACGCACCGCTTACAAAGAAAAAACCTTCTTCGAGAAGAATTGGACATTTCGAGACCCGGGGAAGGGAAAGACCGAGGTGTTGCCTCCAGACAATTACGAATGGCCGTTCCAGTGTATCCTTGAGGGCGCACTGCCTGAAAGTGTGGAGGGTTTGAAAGATGCCTGGATCATATACCGTCTTAAAGCCGAGATCAATCGCAAGAGAGGTAGAGACATCGTCGTCAGAAAGCCTCTGCGGATCGTTCGTACACTTGACTCCAATGCTTTGGAGCTTGCCCATGCGATGGTATGTCCTCCCTCCCCCCCTTCGGCCTACGAGAGCTTCTCAACTAACATGGCCATGTGTAGTCTGTTGAGAATATTTGGCCCAACAAGATTGAATATTCCATCAGCATCCCCAACAAAGCCGTTGCCTTTGGTTCCTTTGTACAAGTCGACTTCAAACTAATCTCTCTTCTGAAAGGCCTTGTTATTGGCAACGTATCAACGCAAGTCAAAGAAGAGCAGGAGTTTATTGTCGACCCGGAATGGGGAATATCGGCCTTGGGGAGTGGCGTGACCAAATACGACAGAGTCATTGCCACGGATCTGTACAGAATCAATCCAGAAAACGATGAACAGATTATCGACGAGGTTGCTGAAGGATACCAATTCTCTCGTTATTTGGAGTTGCCCAAATCACTCAATCAATGCTTACAGGATTGTAATGTCAAAGGCATCAAGATTCGGCACAAGGTCAAATTCAATGTTCAATTACACAACCCGGACGGTCATATCTCCGAATTACGAGCCAATCTTCCGGTGTCTTTCTATATCTCTCCCAGTCTACCCATCAATGAAAACAATGACCTCGTTGATCAATCACCTCAAGCTAGGCGAGCCGCTATAGCAAACGACCTCGCAAATTCAGCCCCCCCGGTTTATGGCAAACATACGCTCGACGCATTGTATTCTGATGTGGATGGTTATCGAACTCCAGGAATGGCTCTATCAACTCCAAGCACTCCTTATCTACACAGTCGTCATGCATCAAATGAAAATCTTGCTAGCCTTGCCGCCATCACCAATGGGAATTACGTTTCACCTATAGCTCTCCAGAATAGGCTTCAGGATCTACGGGTTGGAAATCCAGGTCCCACAGGGGAGGAAGAACACGATTCCAATCTTGCACCTCCCAGTGCCGAACGGTCCAGGCGAAATTCTGCTCCTCTGCAAGTCCATGATGACTATTTTGGTTTCCACACGCCTCCAGGATTGATTTCACACCATCGAATTAGTCCTCATGAGCCAGTATCTCATTCTGGAGCTCAATCGGGGACGCCGAGCCAGCCGGAAAGTAATTATATATCAAGAAGAACTTCTGAAGAAGAAGATGGGGCGCAATCCGGGGCTCGAACACCATTTGGTCAATATGATCATATGGAGGATTTGGCCAAGGTTCCTTCCTATTCAACTGCGGTGAAGACTCCGGTTCCAAGAACACCATATGACCAATCGAAATGTCTTCCGACCTATGGAGCCGTTGTTCGTGAACCGAGTCCACCAGCGTTGGCCGAGCCTCCAACTGCCTATATTCGCACTTCACCCAGATTACCCGGAAGTTTGGCGTCTAGTCCACTCGACATAGGAACGAATGGCACGAGGTCCCAGGCCTCTCACCGAAATGTGAGTTCTCTTCAAGATGAAGAACGAAGACTGAGAATGATGCAATTACGAGGTCGATAAATGTGGGCAACTTCTCTTTTTCATTCAGAAATTCACCGACTCCTTTGAAGTGCATTTTGGGGCGTTGGCATGATACCCGATTGCGATCACATGGATTCATGGCCAATTTTTTTTTTTTTTTTTTTTTTTTTTTTTCCAAACTCATTGGGGTAGCCGGGATAGCAAAGTACCTTGGTATAGAGAATCATCACTTCTTTGGCGTTTAGTCACGATTACGACTACAATCTCGGGGATGGGTTGGGAATCACTAGCATTGGTGTTGTGAATGAAACGAAGTGGAAAAACAACGTGAGAACTGCGCTTTGGCATTGCATTATGATTTGGGAAGAATCTTTTGCTATCACGGCCTTGAAATCATTCGAGAAGAACTTCGGAAGGCATATTCTGCGAGGCTCTTGATTGAAGAGCCTGAGAAGTTTTGATGACACGAGCACCTTGAAAGGAGAGACACAAGAAGGGCGAGAGTTGCTGTCTAGTATGTCGATATGATGACATGGCATCCCCTACAGATACTTCTCATGCTCTGATGAGTAGAAGTGAGGAGCGAGAAATAAAAAAAAAGGGGGTTTAAAATTGATGACAGGAGAGCCAGATATTCCATCCTATTCTGATTGTATTGAATGTTTGTTTTATTCATATCTACACCCTCACGTCAAGGCGTTGCGATTCATACATCATCTTCGTCAGTGCAAAGTCTTCAGGCAAATCAGACCCGTTCTGCCGACATCTGAAAATCAATTCCATCTCTTCGTCTGCGACCATAGACCATATAACTAAGCATGATCAATCCATTTCATTTCCCCACCTGAACGCTTTCTCAGGGTCCCTGGCCCTTCTGCATTGCGGTCTCGCAATACTCGTATTGGTCTCACTATGTCCCCCAGCTGCTATTCAGGCACAAGGTCATATGTATGTGCTTTATGCTAGGTTATGCAAGGTCATGGCATGCAAGGCTCCAGGATCCCCCACAAACTTGCGCCGGCAGAGAGTACCTAGAAGAGGAAGCCGTAGTCGGCAGAGCCATATGGTGGCCTAGAAGACGGTTGATAGCCAAGTCAGCCGCGATAGAGGACTCGGTACTGAAACAGACAAACATTATACCACGCCACGCCATGCCATGACGGGGATGAGGACCTCGCAGTATTAGTAGACCCGCAGGCCCCACATAGAACACTGTCACAGGCCGCTATGGTGAATTGTGTATTGAATAAAATACCTAATGCACCTCCATAGATGGGTGCGATGTCTCGAGGACAAAGGTAGGAAGACGGAGGAACAAGATGTTCCGATCGCGGGCCGGTCCCGCGGAACGATATACGAGATACGGTGACACGAAAATCGGGACGGTGTACTAGTTGTGAGGTAGGGCCGAGGCAGAGTTGTAATCCGGACTCGATGGTAAGGCTGCAAAGGTAGGAGAGCGCCGGTTCGTGTTTCGCAAGGCTGAGACTTGTGAGCCGAGGTTCGGCATCGGAATGGGTACCATACAGACTGAGGTCATAAGAAGACTGTTCCGGCGAGCGTTTCTTAGGCGGAGATGGCTTTTTGAATGGCAGGCGAATCCTTGGGTTCGCAAGCAGAAGGAATTGGTCAAGCAATTGACATGGGGGATTGCTCCTGTGACGAGACTGGTGCACATGGCTTTCAGAGTATACCGTCATCAATGCCTCTTTGGAATTCAATCGCTCTTCCGCTCTCACGGTAGTTGCCGTCGTGGTGTCTTGAAGTCCATTCTTACCAATAACATCCCCTCTCGGCCAACAGTTTTCTGAAATCTGCACCCATCGCATCAATCACGATTTTCAGCCGTTTTTGCCTTGCCCATGCATCGTGGCTGATCCCTGACTGGGTATCGTCATCCCTCCCTCTTCGACTTTCAACGTGAATCTGCACTGCTCTAGCCTCCTTGGCTCGAAATTGTACGAGTTTGGAGCCATCCACGTCGGAAGTGCTCGACTGCACCACTTCAAGACTCCTTGCCACTGTCCAAGAGACAGACGGGTTCAGAGGAGTGATTGGTGTGGCGTCGAGGAGAGCTTGCCAACGTGCCAGGAACGCACCTGGCCCAGGTGCGGATGATACCTTGGGCGAAAAATCTTCATCGTTTTCTTTGCTGTTGCTGAAAGGAACCAGTGTTGACGCGCCGCTGCGATTGATCGGTGGAGCAGGACTTGGTGGGCGAGAACTCGGCCGACTGGAGGACGAAGAAAAGATCTTTGCGACGGCAGGATTCTTTGAGGGTGGGGATTTTAGAACATTTGCCAAACGTGCGGTTGATTGAGCGTGCATTTTCTCCAGGAAGGACGAGTGAGAATCCAAGATTGGAATGATGCGGGATTGCGTCTCTGGAGGAAGAGAGCTGAAAAGATCGATCAGCGAGAAAGTCAGGCTGCCGGCTCCTTTTTCTGGGGTTTCTGAGCCTTCCTCGAGATGCGAATCCGGTTCGGGATCGCATCTGAACTGTGTGGCTGCATTCTTTGCCCAGTCGAGATACCACCCTGTCAACTCCTTGTCGTTCTTACAACACTGGTGCAAAAACACATGACATGATCGCTGGTGTTTGCGGAGTAATTGCACAAAGTCGCCGACCGTAGGAACAAGTGCTTTGCTAGATTTGTCACTGTGGATCTTAGCCAACTTAATCAGGTCCTTGAGAAAATATTCAAAGTCTGTCAGAGTGGATGATAGGTCAATGGCTTTGTGCATTCGCCTTATGACGGGCTCGTAAGCGTCAACCACTTCTCTTACGGACAGGGTGAGGTAATCTGGAGTGGTTTTGCAGAGGCATTGGATAAGCTGTTTCCGGTCACGGATAGAGAGGTGAATTGAAAGGTATTCCAAGGCATGGCTGTGGTGGGCATCTGTTAACTCGATGGAGGAGCATTTGCTATCCTGGAAGATAGCGGTGACAATCGAGATGGAATTTGTTTGGCTCTCGTTTCGGATCCGATCTTGATCATGTTGCGATTTGGTGACATAGTCTTTGAGAGCTTGAAGTTGTTCTTTGCCAAGTTTGGTTCGCTCCCGCTCAATTTTGGAGGCCCGAGATTCCAGATCCCTGATATCCCAGTTGAGGACTGTGGCGATGATGCTGTGCAGAGACGTAAGCAGGGGTGCGTTGTGAAAACCGGCAATTGAGACTCACGTTTGCACAAGATTCATTCCTTCATCATGGGACTGTGTCCACCCCATCCAGTTGGTCACGCTGGCCACGCTGACTTTGGCAAGGCCCACCTTGACCATAGCGTTAATCATTGAGGCCACATTGCCAATCCGTAATGTTTGCTTCAGGACCATGTATGGGACCAATTTGTTGGCGTTATCGATTAGCTTGAGCAGATATTGTCCTTTTGGCGACAAGATCAGTGTATAATGCATAAAGGAGGCAAGGCTGAGTCAAACGGTTAGTGTGGTTCTGGAAAGGGCCGGATGGGTTATGAAGAAGGCTGACAAAGTGGCTCACTTGACAAGCACAAACTCGTGCACCGCTTTCGTCAACGGTCCATGGTCTTCAAGGTTATCTGTCTCGGCAGTCTTCTGGACCAGCTCGTCCAGAGCATTGCCGTAGATTGTGTCATTCAAAAAGTCACGAAAAGCGCGGGCCAAATCTTCGGCTTGGGTGATGTCGTATTCGTAATTACGGTTCTTGATCTCGGCAAACCCTCCATACGTACCTCGAACGAGATACTCAATGAGGGCGGAGATGGCAGTAGCAAGAGTTTTCCGACTGCCAATGACACCTTTATCATAGCTCTCACTGAGATTGGCTCTTTCGAGGTGTTCGATGATTTCGCGACACTGGACTTTCCACCATTTCTCAGGCAAATTGTTTAGTCCAGGCAGATTCAGGAGGAATCGCGAGACCAAAATCTGCAAAGCCGGGGATGTGGATGGCTTCTTGTCGTGGGTCGTGAAAGGAGGGCCATAGTGGGCAAGGCTACCTGGATATCTGAACTCGCGGATCTCAGCGTAGGTATTGTAATGGGTGAGTATGTCGAAGAGGGCCGCAGTCTGGGAGGATGAAAGGACATTGGCCATGTTGGCGATGGGCCATGAGAGAGAGGCGAGTTTGGACGGCGCAATAGAGAAACACACATCAGGCTGAATATCGAATTTAATACTCGAGGTTGGTCTTTGTCATAACGTCGCGACGGTTACCTAAACAGGCATTCAACCTATTCCTCCCAAGTAGAATTAAGCACTTTCAGGTACATCCGCCCTACCACTGCACTCCATTTGGGGTCTCTGTCTCCTCCTTCAACACCAACTCGCGTTCCTGGTTCCGCGCAGCCTTGAACCGTTCCCATGATCTTGCGGTGCTATCGACAGCTATGATGTGAGATGCGACGACGAATTTCCTTAGGGTGTTCAAACCCTCTCTCACCGTTCATCCGATATCGGCATCTGCCTCCCATATTACCCTACGCCTCTCTCCACAAGCCATCGTTCTTCTCCCAGTCCCTTCGAACGAGATAGCAGCATCAACCATACCAACATCCTCGATCTCAATCTCCGGCGAGGCAGAATCCTTTCGCGCCCTCTGAAAAAATTTTTTCAAATATACAACACGGGCAGGCATCCGCACCTTGCCGGTATTATGCATGAACAAAAGCACTTTTCAACCCACTGTTCTATGACGACTCGGGATTGCAACTCTTCCATCTCAAATCTTCAACGCTGAATTTCATCGGAGGACTCCCCCTCTTTCTTTCCATTCCAGCGTACAATCCTGGGTAGGACCGACAAACATCTCTGCCAACATCTAGGACTCCCCACATCATATTCACCATGGTCGCCTCGCCACAAATTCTTCTTCACCTCGTCTGCAGTGACATGCTTCACCCGTAATCGCTCCACGCCTAACCTGCGATCACCTTTGGGTTCGTCGTGTGTTGCTGCCAAGAAACTCGAGGTTTTGAGCATGGTGGAAGGAGTGAAATAAGGTGAATGGGAGAGCGCCAGTAAGTCGGACCAAATTGTTTTGGATATATGGCCGGAGATCGTGGGAACAGGAGACTGTAAGGCGAGCTGGTGCGATAGGAGACAAATTGGGCATGGATGAAATACCGGAGAGGAACTTCTAATAGGAGGCCCAGACGACTTGCGATGGTGGAAGACAGTGCTAGTGGGAGATATTGCTGCTGGAGCTGGGTAGTCTGGTGGAACAGGGAAAGTATTGACGATGCTAAACGGAGAGGGGTCATCCAAACCTGGCGATTGATCAGGCAGAGTCACAATTCTCTGGACGATTTCACCCGTCCTGTGTTTTGAATGGCCTTGGATAACTGGCTGGTCAGTGGCCGGGAGGATCTGAGACCATGTTAGACGCACGTGACAATCGTGGTCGGTATGTCCTTGTCTGAGATAATCGAGGGCGCTGTATAGAGTCACGGTCCCGATTAGACTGATCAGAGGACATGGGGTCTGGCACTAAGAAGGGGCATGATCATTGGACTGGGGGGAAATATGGGAGTCGACGGTTGGTATGTGATTCCGAATGCATTGTTTTAGGCCAGTCATGTAGTGATTGGCCGGGATAATGAAAGATTGAGTTCACCTGGGAAGCCCTCCGAAGAAAGAGGAGGAACCGCACTCGCGAGGACCGACCGAGTTTGAATTTGGAGTTATATTTGGGTACACCATGATCCCTGGTGGGATCAAAATGCTTCCAACTCTTGACTGCCTTAACAGCACGACGAAGTTGGAAAGGATTTCCTCGCGGCAATGGTCGGGCTTGTTTTACGAGACCGCTACAATATCAGGTTCTTCAGTCTCAAAGAGATGTTGGGTAGTGCTTGGGATTCTGGGTCTATCAACACTAAGAATGCACCATCTGCCGAGGTGAGGTGTGAAGGAAGAGGCTCGTTCGGGAGAAAAGATGAGAAGGGTCGAGTCGGCATCGAGACATTTCACAGTGACAGACAAGGGTTGGGATGTAGAATTGGGGAGGGGATGTGTCAGAGTCGAGGCTGTAGATTCGTCCCGGCATCAGGTAATCATACGAGGTTCACGATAGAAGCGGAAGCGGGCAGGACAACAGGCCATGAAAAGGAGTAGACATCGAAGAAGACATGACGGGATGAAGTTGGGTTACCTTTGGTAGAATTACCGTTTGATTGCTCTCTCGCCCATAGACAATTCCCCTCCCTTTTCATTTCTTCTCCTTGCTATAAATACAGAGCCGTAAAATGTGGTATATCAGTGTTCCCGGCACGCTCCAACCCATATCCAGTCCTCTTGGGATCTTGGTTTACGGTGTCTGTAGGCAGTACTCCGTCTCTACAACCGATTAGGAAACAGAGGTGCGTCTCTTCCTCCCCTAAACAGCCTCAACATCTCCTCTCCCATCCAGATCTTCCTCGACCTTGCAATTCCACTTTCCAAATCTGCGACTCTGCCAGCCTGGATCAACAATCCTTTGCCATTGGCTTCCATTCCCTGGCTCATCAGGTACACCACACAATCAGCAATCTCTTGTGGATCATTAATTGGCACCCCCAAGCCTCGCATCCTCTTCGCCCAATCCTGGAGAGGTTCTCCAGGCTTTCGGCCAGAGATGATGTCTGTCAATGTGATGCCCGGCGCCACCACTGAAATGGCAATTCCCAATTTCGCCGTGTCGTTTTTGAGAGCTCGCATTAACCCCACTACTCCTATTTCCCGTATCAGTCACGCGACAGGACGGAAAGGATAAACGGAGACTGACCGTGTTTCGCCGCACTGTAGAGAGGAGCTCCGGCACTTGCCAGATACCCTGCCAGACTCGCAGTCATGACAATACTCCCTCCCTTTTTCTTCAGGTAGTAAATGGCTAGTTTTGCGGTGTCGTTAGCTGCGTGCATGTCGATGTCAACCGTCCTTCGATCGGGCTCCTGGAGCAATCCATCTTCATCCAACTCATCTTTGAAAAACTGATCCTTGTACTCTGCAATTCCGGCATTGACGAACACAGCCCCAATCGAACCAAATTTGTGGATCCCTGCCTCAAAAGCACCCCGCTGTGATTTCCATGAGGTGATATCGCACTGCTGATACAGGAATCGTGGTGACGAGATCAGCGATTTCGGTGCCGATGGATGAGGTTGCGCCCGGTCGACGACAATGATATTGTTGCCGAGGTCGTGCAGTAAAATGGCCGTTTGCAATCCGATGCCAGCGCTCCCTCCGGTGATGAGAATGGTGCTGTCCTTGGGCCCGGTGAGCTTGTCACGCGACACAGAAAACGCCTCCGTCGCCATAATTTGACCCTGATGAGGTGCCTCAGCCTGGACCAAAATCTCGGAACACGACCAGCTCAACAATCCTGAGGTTGGATGGCACAGCAAACTATCACCAGGTACGGATCAAGAATGAATTCCTCCTTACGCCTGGTTTCCCCGCATCCAGGTCCGCGAATCTCGGGATCTTGATTTCTTGGTGTAGCCGGGGGATCATATTTTCGAGAGCTTTGCCTCGGATCTCGCCATGGCGTCCGGAGCTTCGCGCCCAAGTCATTGACCGATATCGACATCACATCTAAGAACACCTCAAACTTTCTCATGCGACGAGACACGCAAATCTGGTTCCTGACCCCAAAATCCCACGGGAGCTAACTGCAGTCCAAACATCGTAAGTTTTCTTCTTCCCCGACTCATCTCTGTATGCTTTTCTAACTTCATGGTCCCGTTCACAACCTAGCGGTACAAGTCGGGCATCGACACTTCCTCAACTCAACAGCACCGAAATAAGCCACTTCGACGCGTCCACGTCTTGGACCAACACGGCCTGCTGAACAACACCTACGTCATCTACGGATCACAGCTCCCACAGAGACCAATCATCGTATTTAACCTGGAAAAATCATGCCCGTACGAAGAAAGATGTCAACATCCCATTATCACACCCACGCTGTTTGACCTGGCGGGAATTCCGCCACGAAACGACTTCGATGAGACATAATGCCAAAAACGGAAGCTGCGATCCGCACGGCTTGACCCCATACACAATCACACGGCGTTGTAGTTCTGGAGACGGGGCGGATATGAAGGATAGCATGGACTTCAGGGTGTAGGAGGTAGTTCCAGTAAGTAATGGTATATGGTGCTGTGAATCTGATGGGGTATAATTTGAGTTTCGGACTCTGTTTTTCTTTTCTCGTTCAGCACAAAAACCAAAACAATACGTACAAATCTATGCCGATTGTTATGGATGGTTATAGCCTGCAGTACACGGTTCGGTGCACCAACGATACGAGCTCTACAATATGGAGGTAGGTTGCCATCCGGATGGTAGTGTGTGGATACGTTCTATGCTATGCAGCCAAAGGTGAGCTTCACGAGCTGAGACACGAATCTCGTCCGAAGGGTCACACACGCCAAACTACTTTGGAAATGGGAGCCAGGGGCAGGCATCCCTTTTTGTTCAACTGAAAGGTGCACAGCTTGACACCACAATTTCCAGATAGTCAATTCAAGCACAACGTGGCGGATGCGAAGAATTCCAAATAAAATACCTTCCACTCACGTTCTAGTCGTAAATTGTGATCGCTCTCGAAAAGTCTCTGAATTGCGGTGAAGTTGTCGTGTGCGACATCAAACTACGCTATTGTGTTTGTGATCCCCTCTTCCTCTTCGCTCACTCAGAAGTGCTTGTCGTCTCGAAGACCAATATGAGCTACTCCACTACTCCTCAATTCCTTACTAGTACTCCATCCATGTGAGCTCTTTAGAAGCAGTGATGGACCAAAGAAGCGAGCATCGTAATTGGGAAGACTCAAGTTGGCCACGACAGAAAAGTTTAGAGGTAGGAAATGGCCAGGATCAGCCTCGAAAACGACGAAAAATTGCGCTCGCCTGCGACCAATGCCGTATTCGCAAATCGAGATGCGACGGCATCAAACCCGTATGTGGCGAATGTTCTCAACGAGGTAATCGCCCAGATCCGTGTAGGTATAAGACACCCAGTCAAAAAGACCCCGCCCAAGACGAGCAGATCAGAAATCTCCTGGAGCGTGTTCGAGAGCTGGAGCATCGTGAAAGCCTGTATCTACAAGGTCGGGATCTCGATCTGAATCGGCCAGATGAGGGGCGGACGGACTCTGCACCAGAAAATCAACAAGCCTTTCGTGGCGTCGAGTCTGATGTACGGGTAAAGGAAGCGTCAGTGCTTTCGAGCACGCTTTCTTCAATGGTGCCACCGCCGGATGTACCGCAAAGCGCCCCAGAAGAAGTCAGTCCTGTGGACGCAATGGGCGCCAATTCCACCATCGATCCCCCCGAGCAGGAAAATGACGACCGGTACTATGGAAGCTCATCGGCAGTATCTTTCATGCATCAAGTCTACAAAACCATTCTGAATGGAATTCCTCTCACAGGAACAAACTCTGCAAACCGGAACACCGCCAGACAACCGCCAACCCAAGGGGGAGAGAAATTTTGGACACTCCGGCGGATGGAACACCTGTCACTGCTACCACGTCCTTTAATGGATAGAGCACTGGACTGCTACTGGGCGCGCATATATCACTTGTATCCCTTCATCCACAAGCGAACATTTATGCGGGCTTACGAGCAACTCTGGATATCTCAACCGGCGGACACAGAACTTCAAACTCCTGGTGCGGCACTAGGAGGTTCTGTCGAATATGGCCCGAACAGCATCGTCTTCCATTGTGCGTTGAACATGATGCTCGCATTGGCAACTCAATTTATGGACACTCCTCTCGAAGACCGTCGAAGACTTGGAGATCTTTTCGCTGAAAAGGCACGAAATCTCTGCCAGCTTGATCTCTTCGACGATGGCTCCCTGGCCGTAATCCAAACCCTGCTCCTTATGACTCAGTATCTGCAGTCGACTCCTTTTCCTAACAGATGCTGGAATTGCATTGGGATTGCCTGCAGAATGGCACAAGGCCTGGGCCTTTACGTCGAGAACTCACAGTCGATGAAACGATTCAGTCCACTTGAGATCGAGATGCGTCGCCGAGTTTGGTACGGTTGTGTCATTCTCGATGCCGTTGTCAGCATGACCTTGGGTCGACCACTGATGCTCGACAAATATCAGCAGATACCTCTCCCCAGGGCTATTGATGACGAGTATCTCGCTGATCCAGACAGTCAACCAGCTGGTCACATTTCCTGGGTTCATTTCTATGTCCAATCCATCAAGCTGTATGGCATGCTCGCGGATGTCATCTCACAAATGTATGCGAACACAGCAGCGAAGCCAACAGAGTCTCTGGGGTTCAATGACAAGGGCCTAGGGTCTAGCAGCTCCGCCTTTATTCTCGAGATGGATTCTGCCATATCCGAATTCGAAAGACAGATCCCAGATCATCTTCACTGGGATAGGAGGGAGTCACTCCCGGCGAATGTGAAGGCAGTCAACGTGTTTGCCCAGCAGTCGTCGGTCTTACTCGTCCGATTTCTCCACCTTCGCATCCTTCTCTATCGACCCGCCTTCACTCGATATTGTCAGCATATATGTGCGCAGGAAGCCGTGAAACATTCTGAGCAAGAAGCTCCTCACCATGTCACGGACGTATCCCTCGTCGTCGCACGGGGACTATCCATGGCATGTGTCGAGAATTCCATCCGATTGATTGAGCAGGTCCATCTCCGGTCAACAACCACCGCCACAGGAGCTTGGTGGTACAATCTTTTCTATGCCCGGACAGCAGGCATTGTTGTTCTTCTCGCAATGGTCTGTGATTCAATCGTCCGTTCCATCGGTTGGACTAAATTGACCGACGCCTGGATCAAATGTAAAACAGCACTTTCATCCCTCCAGATATTCAGTTTGACCGTAGTGCGGTGTCTCCGAGGCCTGGAAAGGCTGCATCACCATATCCTGAACTTCAGAAATGGGTCGGGACCTGTGGCAGGCATGGATTCAAATATCGGCCTGAACGGCTTCAACACTGCCGGCCAGCAGAATTCCACCAAGCAGACACTTGATGATGGTCACGATCAATTTTTCGTTCCAATCGCCCAGGATTGGTTCGGCGATGATGGCGATTTTGACTGGCCAAATGACCTTGAGGCATCCATGCTCGACAATATCTTCTCCTTGGAAGTCATCAACCCGTAAAGATGGAGGAAGTCGTATCCAAGAATTGACAAACATATTTGTCCGCCTCTGAGGAAATAACTCAGTGCCATTTTGTCAAGAAAATACCCAAGTCCAGTCCTCATGGAACGTGTTCGATATCGATCCAGAGACCTTCTTTCATGTTCAAGGAGACGAGATACCCCTAGACGAGGTTCAAAGGCAAGCCGATAAATTCCATCCCAATCACACACATATCCGGGTGCAGAAAAACATATTCCGGTGACTGGATAATCTTGGGTGTGATATCGTATACGTTAAGGTCTCGAACTTCACGGTCGTACTCCGACTGGTATTTTTGGAGATTCATAGCCATTCCTCTCTGAAGATGTCGCCTTTCGATGAAATCTGTCATTCGATGCATCAGGAGAAGCCCGGTCCAACACACGACGACTTGTTCCGCTATAGCTAGATTCGGAAAGCAGAGGGGAAAAAGGGAAACACGCGGGCGGGCTTGATTCTGGGAGCCGCTGATACAAGGTTGAAATCTCCGGCCAGAAGAGGGCCCTGTCAGAAATGTTGCTCTTGGTCTTTCCCGGACTCCGCGTCCCAGCTCGACAGGCGCAATTTGAAATGTCGACACATCTTCACAAAAGTTAAAATCTTCACGGCCAATGCGTCGCCAGCCCCTGTCATTGCTATTGGATCGGCATCGATCAGATCGGCCTGTTCCATTGTCACGGGTAGACCATGAAGAATCGAGAACGATTGGATTTCCGAGGAATATGGAACATCGCGGCGGAAATATGGCCACGCTTCACTTAATCGAGGTCGAAACACCTTGAATATGTGATAACCACCCATTCGTTCGTGTCAAGGTATCAGCTGGAATCTAGATTCCCCGTGAGCCTGATCGAGTTCTACCGATGGATTTTCCTCATGTCCAAGACTCACCTCGTACACGCCCAATGCCATGATTACAACGAGCGTGGTATCACGGAAGGATTCCTGTTCATCTCGAAGCCTCATCAACGATTCTCTCGTCGCCCTGCTGTACGTCATCGGACTTTCGGACGAGAATCTATGCTTCTTGTCGAAGCACTCGACATGCGCCAACACGAGACCTGTCAGAGCATTGTCGAGGAGAGTATCTGTCGGTGCCAAGCGGCTGTCTCATGGAGCCACGCCGTGGAAGGCAATAAGGTAAAGTCAGTTTCCAGCTGCGGCCACTCCCCGAAAGGTACGTTTCAAAGAACCTGCCATACGTCTGAGGCCAATATACCGTTTCACAGAATGAATGGGGGAGAATTCGAGGCGAAGCCGGAGCCATCATCACGGCTGCTTTGCTTCTGCTGGACGGAACATCGTTTTCTGGCTCTGAAGAGAAGTCGCCGCTGCTGCATTGTTCCCGATCTGAGTGGGATTCTGATTTCTTTGAGCCAGGGTCGACGAGCCGAATATTTGATTTTCGTCGATAGCCGGGACAGTCCACGCCTCGCTTTGCATATTGCCCGCAACCTCGTCGCTGGCCATCACACTGTCGATGTTCGCTCTCTATGCATCACGCAGTGTTTTGCTTCGTACTTAGGTCCTGTCTCCGTGCCCTGCAGAGGCTGCAGGCATTGGAACGGGGAACACCGACCATTCGCACCACCTGTGAGAAAACAGACGTAGAAACAAATACCGTTTATGATGATAGCCAACGGCTCTTGTTTGATACAGGGCCAAAGTATTGGCCAACGTCAACGACTATCTAATATTGTAGCGGGGCGCTACGTGCATGGCTTATGTAAGGGGCAAGCAAGCATGGGTGGGTAGAAAGATGGCGAGAGCATTGAGCCTTTCTTGTAATTAGAGCTTGGTGTGTGTAGTTGCTCAACAGCTTTGGCGACGACATCCTCCCTGCATGACAGGCACTCAAGTGCTAAACCGTTCATCACCTATACAATATGTTTCGCTTGCCAAATTGGGAAGGAATTTGGTCGGAATGTGGTTGCCCCGGATACTCGATACCTCATGCTTTGCACAAATGCTTTCATGAAGCTTAGGCTCATGGAATAAGGTCGAGCGGACGGACAGTAGCTGATATTGAGCATGTATGGACCCCGGACCCCAAGCGACAAACCTCTCTACGACATAATCACGTTCTGATCTTCCCGCATCATAAGCGGGACACAATGTCCGTCCACGTGAGCGGATTTCCACTTTGGTATCCCTCTCATTGGAATACTCGGGTTCGTGCTGACATGCGGACAAAGGGAAACTTTTCGGGTAGTCAAAGTCCCCTTGTCGACAAACTCGATATTTAAAGGTCCCTTCACTCCATACCTTTCAAGAGGACACATGTGTCTGCTCTTTGTCTACGTCCGATTAACCCGAGGAACCACACTCCAACATGGCCGTCCCGACGTACGACGCGGTCTCGCATTTCCCCCTATCATCCAAGGATCCATCCCACCGATTTGAAGTTCACAATCCCGCGACGGGAGAGGTCATCACCACCGTTCAAGGCGGAGGCGTCTCTGAAGTAGAAAAAGCCGTCGAGATAGCGAACAAAGCGTACAACGACGACTGGAGATGGAGATCTCCTCGCGAGCGATCAATGATCTTGCTCCAAGCAGCAGAGCACCTCTCCAAACACGTCCGAGAGCTCTCGGTGCTCTTGTCGATGGAGAATGGAAAGCCCGTGTCCCAGGCCAGCGAAGGTGATGTCCCTTTTCTGATCGCCATCTTCCGTTATTTCGCTTCGCTTATCGACAAATTGCCGGCGGAATTTTATGACCAAGGCAGCATTTACGCTTCTGTCATTCGCGAGCCGTATGGAGTCGTAGCAGGAATTCTCCCCTTCAACTGGCCGCCGATTCATGTCGGCGGCAAAGCCGCTCCCGCATTGGCCGCTGGAAATACCGTCATCATCAAACCAGGCGAACAGGCTCCTCTGACAGTCATGCGTATCGTGGAACTTCTCCAGCAAGTTTTGCCTTCCGGTGTCATTCAGGCCATACCAGCCATGGGACCAGACGTACCTCAAGCGCTGGTCAGGCATCCCGACGTCAAGAAAGTCTCATTTACAGGCTCGACCGGCGCCGGCATCGCGGTGAGCAAACTTGCAGCCGAGTCGATTACCCCGGTGTTACTCGAACTCGGTGGCAAGAATGCATTCATCGTCTTTGATGATGCGGATATTGATTTAGCAGTCCGACACGCGGTTGATGGAGGTTTCTTCAACCAGGGTGAAGCATGCACGGCGGCATCGAGAGTTTTGGTCCAAGCTAAAGTTCACGATGCTTTCGTGGCTGGGATGGCAGCAGCTGTCAAACGAATCAAAGTGGGTGATGGTGCTAGTGATGAGACACATGTTGGGCCTTTGGTCACTAAGGTGCAGAAAGAAAGAGTGGAGGAATATGTTCGCATTGGGGAGGCGGAAGGAGCGAAGATCGAAGCCCAGGCCCCGATACCAGCCGATCCGAGACTGAAAAATGGTTACTACGTGCAGCCCACCCTGTTCACCGGCGTGACAAGGGACATGAGAATTGCAAAGGAAGAGATCTTCGGCCCTGTCGTTAGTGTCACCAAGTTCGACACTTACGATGAAGCAATTTCCATCGCCAACGAGTCCGAATACGGTCTTGTTTGTGGGATCTTTTCCCAAGACATGATCAAAGCCATGAAGGCAAGCAGGCAGGTCGATGCGGGTATGGTCTTTGTTAACAATTACAATCGCGGCCTGATTGGGACGCCGTTCGGAGGAGCAAAGCATAGTGGTTATGGACGGGAGCACTGCATTGAAACGCTCCATGAATTCACTCGGGCGAAGAATATTCGGATTCCGTCGGGCCTTGGAGCTATACCGCCGTGGGGAAAGGTCTCGGAGTTGGTGGGAGATGCATTGCCTCATGTCTAACTTCCCGGCATCAATGATATTGGTATGAATGGTTGGAGCTTAAGGATAAATCCTTTGCAATTTCTCTTGCATGACTTTCTTCAGGAGTTGACCGACGCAAAGAGTATAGGGTTAGATGGACGGAGTACGACGTACTCATTTCGGCAGTGAAGTTGGTTCTTGCGAGGGGCTGAGCCCTGTGTCCCCTTTTATTTTCTTTTTTCTTGCATTTTCCCCCCCTCTCTTTTCCACCCGTTTCAGGGGCCTTTTCGAATTGGGGGAAATCTGGGAACAACTGGGATCCTGAGTACTATTTAGCCTTAATTAGCCTGATCGCCCAAGTCGCCCCTGACCCACGTGATCCGAGGATCTCCACCGGGTGGAAAATAGGGGGCCGCTGTCGCGATCCTTTCTCTTCAGTCGTTGAGCACTCTCTGGATGTTTGAAAGAAAGGATCCGTGAGCGAGACCAATTCTTGTCGGTCACATGGGGAAATGGTATTGAGGACATGCCAGATTTCGGGTTGTGCGAAAAAGCAGAGAATGCTGACTGGTTTTTGCTCGAGACGCCATCAGACCATCTAGATAGACGATCGAGGACCCCGGAGTCGAATGACGCAATTATATTGTGTCACCTCGTTTTGACAACCGAGCTCAGTTTGACAGCATGGCGCAATTGTAGCAAGGTTTCCTCTAGGATCCTCAAATTTGGACCCTTTGACTCTAGAGCTCGCTCCTACATCGGAGCCCATGGCAACCTGACATTCTTGAGGTCTCTAGCGCTGCTCGAAGGTAAGGAAACACCGGGCTGCGAACGATTGGCGCTCTCAACGAATCATACCACGTGAGACTTAGTGAATGCAGGCGAGCCCCGTCCTCCGTGGATCCATTTCGGCTACCAGCCGCTTCCAGGCATTATTGTGTTAGCATCCTCGCGGACTGAGAGGACCCTCAGGGTAGACCGTCGCCTAACTCGATTCTCGCCTTATGATATGAGGGAGATCTTTCCCCTTGTGTAGCAATGGACTCAACAGGGATCCGCACAACTTGCGGTGAGAAAGATAGCTTCGCCGCATCGTTGAAATATATAGGTCTGACAACTTTGCTGATTTGCAAATGGGTATTCTCCCCCCGAGAGGGTCTGTTTCATATATGCCCGATTCCATGTTTCACTGGAGGATCAGCGATGTGGTTAACATCTTCTTGAATCCTTTCTGCGTACTATATATAGTGGCAGATTCATGCGTTGTCGTTGAGAGAAACTCTAGGGAGGAACCATTGAGCGCCAAAGTACACAGTCTCCACTGAACTGCCTAGGGGTTTAACTAGGGGCACAAGGGCTGCCTTTTCATCTCTCACCTGCTCTATTTGAAGATTGCCTGCTGAGGGAATTTCCGGCTTGTTCTTCGCTTACCCGGGGAACCAACTAACAGCCGTTCCGGGCATGGCGGGTCCTGGCAAACATCCCTTCCACTTACAGTATTACCAAAAGAGAATACTAATTAGTGCTGCTAGTCGGAGCGTCTGGTAATCTCGAGATTCACACAGCTGGCATTTGCATTCGCTTCCGCCCTGGTCTGGGCTGCTTTGTTATTGCTGGAACCGGCTTTGTTGTCGGCCTAGTTGTCGCCACCATGGCATACCCATCCAGACTGTCCTCCAAAAAAGAGACCGAGGCTTGTAATGCAAGCTAGTCAATGGGCCAGTCTCATCTATTTCGAAATCCTCTGCATGTATGTACGGAGGTTTGTGGAGACAGTGCGCTTGTCATTGGTTTATCAAATACTTTGTGCTGCCTTTGTTGACTCGGCTGATCGATGCGGCGTTGACGGTCAGCGGCGAACCGAGTCAGGGTTTGTTTTGTGTCGCACGCATAGCCATGGCCAACAAAGCAAGGAGCATTTTTGAACAATCCGACGCCTTCGTAATCTTGTTGCAAAGGCAACCACCTCCACAACAAGTTCCATCGCACAAGTCTCAGAACGGTGTCACAGCGGTGCGTTGTTGATTCTCCTCCAAGTTGGATCTAGATCTTTATCTAGCCAATTCGGTTCCCTTTTTCGGCAGGGGTCGCCACAGATTCGGGCTTAGGGTCACCTGTCAGCTAAACCTCCGAGCTCGTTTATTTGCAAATGGCAGAGAGTGCCTGAGAGGAAGAAACCCATCCAGTTTTTGGGTCAGGCAACTGAACTAGCTATCCTCTCTCGAAAATTTTTGCCTTGCGAGGATCTCATCCTTCATTTGCTGCTTTACCAGTCAATTCCATGTCGATGCGCCAGCTGCGCCACAGGAAAATCTTGATCCCGACGCACCGATGCCCAAGTATCCATTCTTGGAACCTCCAATCCAACAACTGGTACACCTATCTTCCCGAGCAGTGAAGCTGAACAACGCTGACACCTAACGATAGCCTCCCCCCAAAAGAAAAACAGTCTATGTTTGGCAATGCGTGAGTATCTGTCAGAGATTTGCTGAGCATCCGCTAACCGCGCGAGCACGCAGTGCCAGTGTGGAAAATCTGGAATTCCCATTCAAACAAGCCTGTGTCCTGTGTGCCACATCTCGAGGTGTGCGTATTGTAAGACTACCAAAATCGGACCGCGGTAGGCTGAAATCACCAGCGCGGTGATGCTAGAGAAACATCGCTCGACCCGAGCCCCATCTGGATTGGACCAATGCGCTTTGTGAGTTTTCATCCTAGGATTGCCTTGTTGGGTATCTTCCCTGACTCAACGCCCTATAGTGAATGTACATACAGCACCAACTAGCAGGGCGTTCAGGGGGAATAGAGAAAAGAACGTGGGAGCCTTTTTGACGGAACTTAGAACGTATATGGTCGTTAGTCGCCATTTCCCTCGGATTTTGTCATATCAACCAAAAGTTCCCTGGTGTTCACTTTGACACAAGACACCTCAACTCGACTGTGGGCTTCGCAAGGAGTACCCGTGAAAACTAATCAAAGTTCTTTCCAAGACTCTCCCATACGATGTGGTTTCTTTTGATTCCTTTACCCCGTCTTATGTCGTTCCGAATCGACTAAATAAGTCGGCCCTTGCGATCTTTGGAAGAACAACGTCTATGAACAAGTCGCTCTAATCGATTATGAGATTTTCCAGACTGGCTTGACGTCTGTTGATATAGCCCATATTTCGACCCTCGCGGCGTCTTGTGCTCGCGCTAGATCCATCACATGTGAGGGTCAGCATCGCATCTAACCAGGATAGCCATACTAATATCGTCGCACGAGCCACATAGCATCCCGGTTAACTCAGCCACTCTTAAGATCTAGGAGCGACAGGTGGCTTAGCGAGATGGATTTTGACGGCAAGGGTCGCCGGTGGGTGGGTTCTGAGACAGAGTGGCCTGAGGAGTTCTCCACGCCTCGAGATCTGCACGAAGATGACTTCCTGTGTGAGGTCAAGAGGGATAATGATGCCGATAAAGATGATGTCAACGTTGTTTTGACCAATTACGGGGATGCAGCCTCGTTGACCGCGGACGAGGTGCTGGAAGACTTTGGTCGAGGCGTCAGCCTCCAAGATGTAGAAGATGCCATAGGTCCAGCAGGCCACAGAAGGGCAGCGTGGCTGGATGACCGAACTTATAGGATTCATCATGACCGGGCTTATAAGTATCCCATCCTCGATGGGAGCGGAGACAGCAGGCAATACGCCAACCCCTTGACGGGAACTGGACTTCTGCGAGCCTTGCGGGAGCTGCGGTTCAATCACTCGTGCTTCCCTGACGCCCCGAGACGACTGATCTATATCACCGATCTGGATCCTGCTTTCGTTCATGCTCTTGCGGCAACCGCCTCCATCCATCAAACCCCGGTGTTGAAAGATGCCATCCATAAGCACCTTGAATCTCATACCTCGATTGCGGTGAAAATCCCTTCTGAGGGATTTCTCACTTTCCAGTTGAACCTCCATCTGCCATTCTTCTTACTGAGGAAGGCCAAACCCCCGGATGATCCTGTCGGAGGTATCAATACGAAGCCACGGAGACGGTGGACAGCTTTACCATTCCTGAGGCTAGAGCGCTCCCGGTTTCAGGACCAAGAGTCAGAGGGGGTCTGGGGCATTCATGATGCTCACATTTCTGTTGTTGTTGCCGGATCACACGACCTCCGATATACCGCCTACGGGTTCGTTGACACCGAGATTGACGGCTACCTGACCGACTGCGAAGAAGAAGATCTGAGATTTGACAGGATAGCAGGAGGGGAGATTGAAGCCGACACTCCTATATGGAGGGCCCGGGACTATTATCTGAAAATCTTCGAGATTCGGATAGACAAGGTCCGAGAAGAGTGGGAGTATTTGATGCACAAGCTGGAGCCGGGTGTCCAGCAATATGTAAGTGGTCCCTAGTCATCAAGGACATCCCTGCCTGACGAATTCCGCATCGGACGTCAGCTGACTTTTTTGCATCAGATGGCAGACCACCCATTTACGGTATCTTGCCGCTCTGCACTTGCAGGAGAGCGATCCGCAGAGATGAAAGAAGCGTTTGACTGGGCTCTCCAAACAATGGGCCTCCTGCGTCGGCTACATGGCGTTCTCTCGGACACTGTTGACGCGTGGGCATCATTTAGTTCCCCCGGTGAAGACATTGGGTACTTTCAGAGCTCTCCAGCAGCTCCCATCTCGCAACAAGCTCGCCGATCTCTCCGTGCAGTCAGGACGACCTTCCGTGAACTTCATGGTTATCAAAAGAGATTGGCGCTTTTGATCGTAAGCTGTTCAGACTTTTCGGAAACTGTAAGTGAACCCAAAAAAAAAAAAAAAAACACCCTTCAATCCCCAATTGTCCACCAGAACTGTGATCAACGAGAAAATTGGCTAACTTGGGGAAATATAGTTGAACTTTCATTTGAAGCTGGAGGGCAAAGAATCCGCTGACTACCACGGGGTAAATTCAGAGGTTGTCCTTTCGGTAAGTTGAGATGGACTTAACAGCGGGGTATATAGCTAACGGCCGGCACGCAGCTCTTCTATCCTGTGGCATTGGTGGCTGCTATTTTTAGCGTGAAGCCGGAAGCCATACCCTTCGACATGAATCCCAAGTCTTTTTTTCTTGCCACTCTAGCAGCGATAATCATTGCATATACCATACGAGCTGTTGTTCAACGTCTTTTAGCATCGTGGCCGTCTTTACGAAGAACAGTGACCGCCATTTGGGCCGTTCCACTCAGGGGTAAGGTCACCGACAAGCCTCGAGGGCGTGAAGGCCAAGATGGATTACCGCCGGTAGCCTCTACACGCTCTCGAGGAAGAGCGGCGGACATGGAGCTGGCACGGGAACAAGGACATTAAGTGGGCAGTATGCCGGGAGCCTGATACCTACAGCCAGATGACCATCAAATCTGTTTAACTCGTGAACCGATCTATTCGGTCAGATCTGCGCAGCTCCCGACCCAAACGGACTAAAAAGCCGCTTTCAATGACAAAACATTCAAGGGATGATTTTGGCTGGGAATGTCTTTCTTGGGTTCGTCAAGCTTCATCCGATGCCTTGAATATCTGATCGGCATACGTGGTTTGGATCAAAGATGGAAGATGAGCAATGCTGATGGGTTTTGCATTGATTGGAAAAACCAACGAACGTCTGCAGCGCCTGAACTGCCCGATATGTGTTATCTTCTGAGTGGCTCAATACCTCGACGCCTCCCCTCATTCTGGTTCGCCTCGCATTTCTTCAGAAGCGACCCGCGTCTGGACTGGCACACCACCATGGCGGCGTCTCCCAATCAATTATCTGTCTCTCTGCTGAATTGTATCACCGTGCAGCTGACCTTGAAGATAAAAAACGGAATTTCAGGCGGTTCCCGGCGGTCCTCTATCGTTCAGGATTTGAAAAGAGCCTCATAATCTCCATCCATTTCAGTCGACATATGGCGCTCTAGCTGGAACACAAATCCGGACCAGAAGACATACCATTATCATGACGACCCTCGACCTCGGCGGGCTTACATCCAGGCTGGGGGACCTGGGACTGGGTCCCATTCCTGACTTCCCGGAGCCTCATATGCTGAACAAACCACTCGATATTGGCCGTTCCTACCTTGCGGATATCCTTCGCAACCTGGTCCAGTGCGATTTGCCCACTGCTTATAATTGTATTCAATGGCCCAACGATATCTTCACAGCAGACTTGACGGTCCCCCTTCCGAGGCTCAACCATGGTGCAGATCCCACCGCATTTGCGATGGATCTCATGGAGAGGGTACGATCCAGCCTCACGTTCGTCACTCTCGGTTGTTAATCTGACTGCTCCGCACAGTTCCCAGAATGCCCCCTTTTTATCTTTCCTCTCCAAGATGGCGTGCATCTCCGGATCATGTTCCGGTCTAACACGCTTCCCCGTCTTCTTCTCCCCTACATCGACGACCGCAAAGAGACTTATGGTAGAGACACCGCGATGGGTCTTCGCGACCCGGCTTCGCCTGATCTCGGCTGCAAGAAGCTTGTCATTGAATTTTCCTCCCCAAACATTGGCAGTGAATTTCATGGCAAACACCTCCGGAGTACGATCATCGGGGCTTATATTGCTAACCTATACACAAACATGGGGTGGGATGTGGTCAAGGTGAACTATCTTGGCGATTGGGGGAAACACATCGGTCTCCTGGGAGCCGGGTGGGAAAGATTTGGCTCGGAAGAACAGTTCCAGGCCGATCCAGTCGGGCATATGCTCGGGGTGTACAACCAAATCGATGAACTCTTTCGGCCCGAGCAAGCTGCCAGCCGAGCCGCACGAGATAAGGGCGAAGATCCCGCCAGCATTGAGAACCAAGGGCTGTTTGCAGAAAGGAATGCCTTCTTCAAAAGGATGGAGGAAGGGGATGAGCAAGCGATCACATTGTGGAAACGTTTCAGAGACGTGAGCATCGAGCACTATACCACACTGTACCGGCGTCTGAACGTCAGCTTTGACGAGTATTCTGGCGAGTCGCAATTCAATCCCGACACCATCGCCGAGATAGAAGACATGCTTAAGAACAAGGGACTATCTGAAGAAAGCGACAGATCATGGGTGGTGGATCTCAACCGACATACTGGGAAACCGGGCAGAGTGATCATCCGCGATCGAAATGGAAGTGGAACTTACGCCCTCAGAGAATTAGCCACGGTCTTGGACCGCTCCCGCAAGTACTCTTTCGATAAGATGATATACGTGGTTGCCGACGATCACAATATGCATTTTCAGCGCATCAAGAAGATTCTGGAACTGATGGACATGTCAGATCTCGCGCACAAATTAGAGCACGTTCACTTCAACAAAAGCTCACAGATGTCAGAAGTGGTGGGCCAAGGACATATGCTAGGTGGGGTTCTTGACCAGTGCCAAAATGCCATGGTGGAATCGCTACGGGCGAATCCCGACAAGGCTGCCTTGCTCGGTGACACAAACGAATCCGCAGCCGCATTGGGAGTCTCGGCTCTTCTGGCCCAGGAGCTCTCCGCCAAACGTGCCTCACACCATTCCTTTGCCATCGACCAGATGACTGCCTTCGAACGCGGCACCGGTCCCGAACTACAATACTGGCATGCGAAGCTTTGTTCCATCCTCGAAACAACAAACTCAAACTCAAGCGCGCTTTCTGACGAAGATTTTGCCCCCGTCGAAAAAGGACAAAACACGGACCTTCTTCGTCTATTGGCTCAATATCCCGACGTCACCAGCTTGGCGTATGAAAAATTGGAACCACCCACTGTAATGAATTATCTTGTGAGCATCACCGATCAGCTATCTATGTGCCTCGAAAGCAAGTTGAATCCAGCGGAAAGTGAAGACGCTCTAGCAGAAGCACCCGCAGAAGCACACGAACAAAGAGCAGCCGAAGTCCCAGAAGAAGTCCAGGGAGAAGGCCCAGGTGAGATTCAAGACCAGTTGAATCTCACACCAGCCGAAACGGTCTTGTTCGAGGCTGTTCGACAGGTCCTCGAAAATGGCATGAAATTGCTTGGAATTACGCCAGTGACGAGGTACACTCTTAGTTGCTCCTGACGATATCTACATACTGACACATCGACAGAGCCTAAGGCAACAGAACATCGAGACTAAGAGGAAGAGGAATGGCCAACGAAGTTACGATTTTACGACATATCGAGAAACGTTTTGTATTGTTCAGCCATGCTCCTTTGTGTTGATTGATACGTTTGCTCACGGTACCGTTTCTGCTGTTTTGTTGGGTCTTGTTGATCTCGCATGGGCTTCACCATCATAGGCTTCATCATCATAATAAACTTGTCATATAGGTTGCAATATGAAATTGGCATGATTCAGGCTGCCGATATGACGAAAGCGGCTGAGTGTTCAAACCAATAGAGGAATTGCCGATTGACTTGCAGGTGGGAAGTCGGCAAGATCTAGCATCCATAGATCAATCCCCTTATTCATCGCAATTGGTAGCCGTGTTATACCGAACAAGGCAACGTGGCACTAGATTAGCGGGCCTTTGCGATTGCCTTTTTGTGCACCAGGGCACCAGGGTCCCGTGCCCAACGGGGCGCAGTGCATATACTAGGCCTCTATGCGCCTTGCGGGAGCGGAAACCGCCTTCTACCCGGGTCCAGGGATACTACGCAGAGGATGTCTAAAATTGTCCGAAATGTCCTTTCGCTCCAGTCGGGTAAGCTCTCAGCGGAGTTTAGTCCTCCCCCTTTCGGCATTCGTTTTTGAACGCCTATATGGAATCGGTGTGAGAAGGTTTGTTCTCGGGGTTCTCACCTTACCCGGCGAGCCAGATCCATCCCCAAGGGATCCAGCGGTCGGTCCGAGGCATGACTTCGACCGTCAATTTGCCCGTGCGGAACTTGTAAGCCTCAAAGCCAAATAGTGTGAGGGATTCACACCTGTCTTCATGTCTCCAAATTGTCGATCCCGTGGCCTCGACTTCGCAGACTGGGGCTTGAAGGCTCAAGACAACTCTCCTTTGGTGCAGCAGTCTCGGACTTGATATGTGTCGATTCTGATTACTAGCGCTCCCTAGGGCAACGATCATGCACAACTTCAAGCTTAGGACACTTCGAGCAGGCGATTCGGCTTTTTCAATCCTTGTGCCGGTGGCTACCGTACATGACGTTAACGGCCACTTCGGTCAACACCAGCGAAGCCAGGGAACTGCATGGGCCTCTGGCCCGGTTGACCGAATAGCTCTTCTGGACATGGTCTCGACACGTTCAGTGATTGGCAAGACCCCGCCCCGGTCCATCTTGGGCTTCGGGACGTATGGATACTGCCTCCTCACTCGATCCGCCATCATCAAGGCTGAATCTGAGAACTGGGGCATTGGAACGTCGTTGTAGTTCAGCGTAGACGTTTAACTAACTAACGTTGTCAGTGTGAGTATTGGTATCAAAACGAAGATGATGCTGTTTGTGAACTGCGTCAGGAAGAGGACATCCGCTCCGAAGACCAATTGGGGGTGGCCCAGGTCATGGTCGGCACACATGTCGATTTGTGTTTGATTCTCAGGATCGAGGTCAAGGCGGAGTTCAATTGGCACACGGAGATCATGGACGAGCCGAGCATTCTTGAGGAATTGCCACCTCTTTACCCTCCGTAGCACTACTACGTATGGAAACACCTCAAGCACGCCAAGCGTGAAATCGATTCGTGCGAGAGGTGTTGGCTCCGTAGTGTAACAAGCATTCTCCATGGTCATTATCGCCAGATTCCGCACACGACCATTCAGGCGCACGAGTCAGAGAGCACGCACCTCTTACTTGACGCCGCGCCGGGTCAAAGCAGCTGAATGAGCCCAGCCTGGGTCCCTGGGGCCAATTCTGTGTCCTGGATGGTATCCAAACTTGGAACGAATCAATCGCTAGTCCTCGATTGTTCTCAACCATGATCGCAAAATCGACATCTTTACGCTCACTCAGGCGAGCGGACACGTTGCAGGAGTATGGAGTTTCGGCATTGGAATAGCTGGATGATGCGCTCTCAGGATGCTCGACTCGACTCAACCTTCTTCGGAGTACCAAGGTGAGCAATGCGCTTGATCATTGGATATAATCTGGCCGATCGACACCTGATCTCCCGCTTTGGGTGTGATGGTCGGATACAGCGGGAATGCATTTTATTCTCAGCTTGGTGTACGACAGGGAACATGCATCGTCAAAATGATGCATTGATGCTCACGAAGGCGGCTTATCAACTTCCCATGTCGTTGATTCTCGAGCTGGCTCTGTCCAGAAAGGCGATTTCCGATGTTCAGAAGTCTGAGGAGCCCTTGGTTCTGAGTAGAGGGGGGAGAAAGTGGTCAGACGAACTCCTTACGTCGTCGTTACAGTCGGAAGACCCAAGTAGAACGATCAAAATGCACCTAGCCGTCCTGCCGTGCTCGCCGGTCAGTCAGGATATTTTGTAGTAGTGCAAAACGTGCTCACCGCTATTTGAAGGGCGCTTAATGATTCCATTCTAAGGACTCACCCTGCCACAAATGAGTTATTGTAGAAAGTAGCTCCCAACAGATAGAAAACTACTCATTGAACTCGCAATAAGTCTGCCCTCGACATGGAAGGTCATGCCTCCGAAGGGGAGGTGAAGCCCTGGACAGCAAAGCTGTGTGCATGGCCCCAAACTGTATTGACCTGGGAGGATTAACCATATATGTAGACATCATCAGCATTGAGATTGATGATGTTCCGATATCGCTCATAGCACATCACGCCGTACATGATCGAACCTTTTCGTAGGACTGGCAGCCTTCGTTGGCGGACCCAAGGTCAGTGGATCATATACAGCTTGCGTCTTTAGCTTCTTGTGCGAGCCGAATTCGGACATGAATACCGACATGGGAAAAGAGCCATAAACCAGCATGATCTCGGGGCTTTGTCGTCCATGAACTCCAGATTCTCCTCCCGAAAAGCTGGCCACTTTTTTTTTTTTCAATCGGTGTTGGATGTCGAGTAGATCACGTGCACTCGTCCTGCTTAAGCAGTCACGTGAATTGATTTTGTTGTTGAATCACATGTTGTTTTCATGTTTGGTCTCAATTTTCGCGGGTAACCGAGTTAGCATCCCGTCTTTAATTTTTGTCTGGTACGTGGGGTGGGTGCATTGGTGCCCAATGCAATGCCGCCAAAGGGCAAGAAGAAGGCGACTGTTTTCGTCTGGACGTGTGTAAGATCCGTACACGCCCTCTCTCTGGAGCCAGCATATCAAGGAGCTAATTCAACACCAAGTCCAAATGTGGCCAGTATCCAATAAATATCACGACCAATAGGTGCCCCAATTGCTCCCATGTTCGATGCCAGCAATGCAAGGTGGACAAAGTAGTCAAATGACCGGATCTGGGATATCGGCTCGTTCATCTTGCGCCAGATCGGGCGGCCTCTCTGGGAAAGTCTTCCCATGTTCCCAGCCATTCACGACTTACAGTGAGAGAGGACCACGCATCAGCCCTGCTCAGGTTAATAGCGAGCCCAACGCCTTGGAATCCGGATTGCGTTGATATAGACAATGGCCAGCATTTGGCTTGGAGCTTTTCTGCGATGTGTGATGCTCTTCTGTGTACTCTGAGCGCACATTGCAACGTCACTTCCCACGGTGAGCATTGTCGCTCTTGTCCATCTCATGGCTGAGTGGCCTCCACAATTCACGCGGCCCGGGGCACTCAGCTTGGGCACCGAAAATAAGCCTTATATCGAATCCCTGGATGAGGTGGAGGATGACGACGATGAAAACAGCGACCTAGTCGAAGAGGAGATTCAGGAAGAAGGTCAACGAGAGCCCGATGAAGAGGGAAGTGACATCGGAAAAGTGATGCGATACGGCCAAGGGCCTGGTGGTTGCCTGCCGCAGGCAACTAAAGTGGAGGACTTTTGCCAAGGGGTCCCCAACGCGAGCCTAACGACTCTCCGATCCGGGAGTAGAGGACCAGCCTTGCCGGCCGTTGCATGGTTACATGAGAGAGGCTGTCGAGGTGCAAGGTCTGACAAGGGGCCGTTGACGGCAAATGGGCTTTACAAGTGTTTGAGAGAACCAGTAAGCTTGCTCCTCGACCACAATGGGGCGGAAAACGTACTGACATTACCAGCGCTTTCGGCTCTTGGGACCCAATCGTTCATCCAGCCCTTCGACTTGCCCCACTTGGGAACTAAGAGGCCTAGACTCCGAACGGACCAGCTCGAGCGAGATACACCAGGAGGAACCCGATGCAGAACGACGATGGATATTCATCACCGACCTAGATCCATGGAGCATCCTGGCCCTCATCGGGACAGCGTCCAAAAACCAAATCCCCCACCTTCAGGCTGCAATCTACAAACACCTGGTATTTGAACCGTCTTTTGGCTTTGACATCCCTCCTGACGGCCACTTCATGTTCCGGTTGGCCTTCTACTTGCCCTACTACGCCTTGAGGGTTTCGAAGGAGCCCCGAAATGACCCTCGCATGTATGGCAATGGGAACCCTTTGAGGGGGCATACCGACATCTCATTTCTCGAATCGAAGCACTCTGAACTGCCCACGTTCCTGTATGAGGCCCAAATCTCTTGCGTCGTTGCGGGGTCCGACGAATGGACATGGATTGCGTACTGCTTTGTCGACACGTACTTCGACGCCGAGCATGATCGCGAAACGGTATCCTCATACTACAAAACCGGTTCGGTGGACCAGGGGATAACTCAGGACCCGTTGACACGGGGCTTGACTCTCGCAGACGGAAATTTTCAAAATCCCAGAGAATATTTCCTCACCGTCATGAGATATCGTCTTGAGCAAATTCAGAATGAATGGACGCAAGTGGTGGACAAACTGAACACCGGTATCCGGGAACAGGAACAGATCCTCCTATCCGGCTCGAGAAGACCATGCTTGTCCAAATCTCGAGACTTCGTTACGAAGGTGCAATTGCTCTCGAAGAAGTTATTATTTGATCTCTCCAATACTGTCGATTCCTGTGAGGAGTTTTGCCGTCAGCCAGCACTCGATTTCCAGAGCGCTTCTGAATCAACGGATCGGCGTCCTTTGCTCAACCCCATCAGGTCCATCCTGAATGAATTGAGATTACGGAAAAAAACACTCGAGTCCATGGCCGACAAGGCGGACAATATCACCAAGGCCCTTGAAGTCCACCTCAACACCGAAACAATTCAGGTGGGGCACTTATCAGTGACCACGATGCTATTCATCTCCCCGATAGCACTGGCGGCGGGGATCTTTTCGATGAATGACAGAGTCATACCCATACCCCTGAACTTCAGATCATTTCTGTGTATATTATTGGCTTTTGGCGCTATGGCGTTTGTGATTCATCTGATCCAGTCAGATCGACTTTTCTTTCCACGAGATATGGTGCTTTGGGCTAGACATATGTGCTGGGAGTTCAAATTGCCGGTACCAGATCTTCGAGTTATACGGCTTCCTCGACTTCCTATGGTTGGGAAATCCACTGGAAAGAGTCCTGAAGATGAAGAGAGCCGAGGTGACCGAGCTTCAATGAAGTGAATCGCCCTGTGGCTCTCGAAACCAGGATCTCGACCCAAACCGACATGACACTTCGGAATGGCAGACAACCAAACCAAGCAAACTGGGGTATTGTTGGGTGGGCCAATAGGCCGCAACAAGTTTATCCTTTAATGAACGCATACACGTGATCGGACCTTGCAGCGTGAAGAATGTCACGGGCTTCAAGGGATCGTCAGACTATATAGTTTCGAAGCGTGTACGAAGCGTACAGCTCGTCCCAGAGTCTTTACAAGCCTTGGTGTCGCCCATTTACCACAAGAACTGTATCAAAGGGTCACGGGGATCGTCAGACTGCATTAGTTTTCGGGTCGTTGTACGCGTCGTAAACCAGTCGTCAGAGGTATTTACAAACTTTGACGTCCTAGACGGTGTCGATTTATCACGTACTTGGGGGGGCCCGAATTCTCCATCCACACTACTGTACATTATCGATCACTTGATTATCTCTACGCTGATGCTTACCATCCGCTTCACAGAGCGTGTGTCATAAGCAAAGGAGAATCATCTCAAATTGGCCCGATGACTCGACATGAGAGGACAGCGTTTAGCGACCAGCTGCAAACCCTGCCGTCGAGCCAAAATCGGCTGTGACGCCGTTATGACAAAAGGTGACCCTTGTTCGAATTGTGTGCGTCGGCAAAAGCTTTGCACTGCCCAGGTGCGCTGATCTCCCTCACCCGTGTCCTGTTCTCATCCGGAAATTGCTCTAAATAACTGTGCGTGTCAAAAGGACCGGCGAGACACCTCTCAGAGTGTCGTCGGTCGAGGTCGCGAGCCTGAAAATGAGAATGATCATGCGTCAATACCAACCCCATCTCCAACCACGGAAAAGCAATCTCATCCGGATATGGCGAGACCAGCGAGCACTCACAGGTCGGCCACGTCCGGGGAGCTGTCTTCGCTCGGCGTAGGGGACAGGGCATGTCGACGGCATCAAGCCATGGCACTCCACCACATGCTGTGGGATATATTTGTTTCCATATTCGAATCCCGATTCGCAATGTGGATTGGCGAAAGCTGTTGCCCATATGTGGAGCTAACGGTTGTATGCATCAGGTCTCTTTTCTCAGCACGGGTACAGAACAAGATGGCTGACGTCACTGGACAACATCACAGCGAAAGGAAGCCATGATCTCTCGGATCGTCGTGAAGCTCGACAACTATTCCAATACGTCCAATTCATTATCGCCACTCCATGCGGCACATCGCGAAGACAATATCCCTTCCCACTCAGAAATCAGGGCCAACGATAACAGGTTGTTGAACGAAGCCCTGATGAATGCGATATACGCCTACTCTGCTCGCTGGCTGCCATTGCGGAGCGCGATTCAAGATTCAGCAGGAAGCGATGCGACTGATGCCAAACGAGTGGAGCAAGATGTGAGAGATCACTTGTGGAGGAGAGCTCGTACGTCGATGTTCTCGGCCATGTCGCGCCCAAGCTATCGGGCCGTCCTGGCGCTTCTCCTCGTGTCACTCACCGAGATGCCCCTCGACAATGATGATCAAGGATTCAATGATCTCTGCTCTCGGATGGTCTTATCGCACCTCAACTTCCTTCAATCGGTTCATGAATCCCCGGGCCTGCGCCCTCTTGCTCGACATACGATGGTTCTTCCATTGTCAGCACTAGGAATTACCTATCCAGTCTCTTCGCAGATCACAGATCTCGATGCCGAGAAACGCCAACACATGCAAGATACAATATTCTGGCTGGGTGTTATGAACGACACCCGTATGTCACTGATGTGGCAGTCTCCATCCCTCTTGCTCCCCTGCGAGTTCGGAGACAGAAAGGTATGGAACTTCATTCGACAACGCACCGTGATCTTTGATAACTCCTTCCGAACCCTGCACGGATCTCAAATCCCCCTTGACCCCCGAGTCGTTACCATCCTGCTGCAACATGCTTCGGCTTGCAAAACCATGTATCTGAGCGTCATCAATCGGTTCTGTGACGCTTTATTTCATCATAATGTTTCCGACACCGTGGAGGAGGCCGCTCAGAGGATTATAGACGAGTCTGCTCGTTTTCACGACGTGTTTGACGATCTGTTATCCATATGTGCGCGGGATTATTTGACCATGCCTAAAAGAAGTCAGTTGAACTACGGTAGGAGCCTCCCGGACGTTGTTCGAAACCTACGCAAATCATTGACCAGCCCCCAGTGCTACTGATGGCACATTACCATCTCGGGTCCTTAATTCTAGCCGATATCCTCGATAAAATCGAAGCGGTACCCGAATCCTTAAGGAATCCGTTCTTGTCACGTCATTACGCTTGCCAGGGCGTGGTGAATGCTCTCAGCCTCATCTTGCAATTGGACCGACACAGCGATCCGGATTCCGTCTATAGCAGCCTTTTTCTGCTCGATCCGGTCCCTGAACTAATGGTGGAGGTGCTGTCCCGCACGGGATCGGCAATATTCCTGCTCCATGACAAGGGTCTAGTCGCACCGTCTCCAGCACAGACGATGCTCTCAGTTGTCATGACGGTCCTAAGTATCCTCTCACAAATCTCAGTCACAGCTTCCCTAGTCCTTTTGTCGATGACCCAGAGGAATGTCGAGCATAAACTCAAGATCCGAGATGATTATCTATATACGCCGATATCATCGAATGCGGAAATGTCTTGGGCCCTGTCAACTTGCGATCGCCACTTCGTTGATGAATTCCTGCAAGAGATGAAGATCCAGGCAAGCGTCGACGGTTCAATATTGGAAAGAACCATCCGAAAATATGAAGATACCGCTGAAATCCGAGACACTTTGCGGCAGCATCAACCCTCGAGATGTACATGATTCAAGAACATAACAGCAATGTTAATCGTCTGGAAGACAGGATATCTTCAGTGGATAATCGACCTGTGACCTTATTCCCAGGCATTTGATGGTCATTTCTGGGATGTTGTTGTATACTTGGAAGCCGCAGATATCTACCATAACCCGGTGGCAGGAGTGAAATGCTCCAAGATTTTCATTCCAAACGTCGAAATTGAAAAACGAGGCATTTCAACTTTAACTTTACGGCTCTTTCATGATGCCGAGGAATCCCCCACGGCCGCATCACTATAATTTCCCTGAGTATTATCTTCAACGTGCAGAGAACCAAAGCCCTTGAGAACTAGGACTTGATCCAAGTAGGTTGGGGATCCTCGGTAGCAGGCTTGCCGGATCGGACACAGCACGTTTGGTTCATGCGCTAATCCTGACCCCTAAAAAGAGTTTGCATGTGTCTTCCAAGCCCTGGCCCACTTCAGCCTTGTAAGGGCAAAAGTTGCACGATTCGTGAAGGTAACATCTCTGCTACTCATGATTTCTACTTGTGAGAAATAAGGATGACTTAAAGACCTGCAGAAGTCCAATTCTGAACCTCTAGGACTTTGTGTTGTTCTTTACGTTTTCTTATCCACGATCTCGAGAAATGCGACTCGATCGTTCCCATCAAATCCACTTGGCTCTACGAAAGGTTCAAAAATGGGCAAAACAATTCATACACGACTGAGTCCAACAAGTTGATTCACCCATAAGCAAACCTTATGAATGAACAAAGTCCATGTGGTCGTACAAAGGTACCGTCGCCACAGAGAAGCAATATAAAAGACGAATACATCTTTGGGACATCGGCAAGAATGTCAAAAACCGTGAGATGGATGCTCCGATAAGTGGCAAGAACCACAGCCGGATCAAAATTCAGCGATACCAACACAGAAAGCAACAACAAAAAGACGAAAAAGAGCAGTAGCAGCATCGGCAAGAGTCGGCGCCATCTGCGACTACGACAACCGAGTTTAGCGAGCCATCTTCGCTCCAAACCGGCCTTGACACAGAAGGCCCATCATCGTCTGTAATGGATAAGGAACCATCAGATAGCTGTGTGAACCAAAATGTTACCTATCGCGTGTGCTCGAGGTTTAGAGTTCTATTTTCCACTTCGATCCGGATCATCCGCTGCCTGGGTATGAGTTCTTGGATGTCGCGAAGGGGAGCCTTGGAGACGCCTTCAACAGCAGAATTCCCAGTTTTCTGGACGATGCCGGAGCGGGACAGAACAAATCATTCCACGTATAAAAGATGAAAGTGGTCATACATGTACAATCACGTCTGGATGAGGGAAGCTATATTCCGATAAATAGAAGAGGACAACAACACCCCCCCTGGCCTTACTAGCATCCATCGCACTTCTCTGTGCATCCCATCATACCGGTCGGCGCAAGTCCCTCACGATGGACTTTCTCCTAGGGCCTCTTTCAGCAATCCCCAATCATAGGCACTTAATGACCCACCGAACCAATTATTCCGCTCCCGAATAAGTCTGATGAAGATTTTCCCCCCTATCTTCTTCATCCCCTTCGGTTCCGATTAGCCGTGTTTGATCCGTCGCTGCCCCAGAGATGGCTGGAAAAGATGCTGTACGCCGATTCTGCTGCACCAGCATCTCGACGACATGCTGTCGAAGGTCAGCTACCCCTTTCTACACATTCACTGTGACCGGGACTCACCAGCAAAATCCAATTCAGCACACTCGACAACGCCGTCAGCGCCGCTGCCGTCGACTCCTGCCTCTGCCACGGATCCGCACATCTGATCGTGTACCCTTGTGTCCTCTCACAGGCGCCGGCGTCCACATCTCGACTCGGGAACGGCCATGCCCGATCATGCAGAGAGTTGAAGCCACAACAGCATAATGCTGTCTGTATAGCGCGAATACCTTGCTCATCTTTGTTTTGAAACAGATGGCCCCACCGTGTCTGCATTCCACAAGACAATAGGTCCGAGGGTGCGGCGTAGACCGTTGCCAGGACGAAGAGGATCAGGGGAATGGACATCCATAGTTCTCGGAGATATGGTAGGAGCAGAGTGGCCGCAGTCTTTCGGGCTCCAATAGCGAATCTGGCCGCCAATGGAGTAAGGATGGGCGCCACGATCGGGATCAATGTGTTGAACACCGGCAGGGAGAGCGGAGCGGGCAATGAGAGAGTAACAATTTTTGACCATGCAATGCTGAGAAAAGGTCAGCAAATTCAATCAAGACATTCCTAGCGGCGGTACGCCTACGCTGAAAGAGTGATTGAAATGATTGCAATCTGTGGTAGATGTCAGAGCTCGTCCGGCCAGGGAGACTAAGGCTGAAGCTGCTCTCGAATCATATACCACCCATCAGGCTGAGTGAATCGACGCTTACCGGTATCAAGCAGAACAAGAGAAGCTTAGTTCGAGAATCCATTTTTCATGAATAGGATGAGGTTGAGCTGTCCTTCGAGATCCGCATCCTTGTCGACGAGAAGCAACGGCCGATTAATGATTCCGAATATCTCTTTTCTTCTGAAGAGTAGCAGTGAGAGGGTCAAGCGGGGAAGACGGATTTTATTCACAGCCTCACGTTACACAACAGCAATTGGCTCTGGCAACCTGAGGCTTTGCCCCGCTCTTCTCTTCTCCTCCGCTTCGCTTCTAACTACCTCGTTTACCATTCAAAAGCCAATAAGCATCTCCGTCATCCTCGTAGAAGGCGACTATATCTACTTGGGTGGACAACAGGCTAGAGTGGCCTTCCACGGAGGCAGAGGGTTTATATTTTCCGAACTAGTATCTCGCTTAAATAGGAAGGGAAACAACCAATAGTGTTGAAGCTTCTCAACTTGTACCTGAGAACAGGTCGTCTGGGAAGAAATCTTTTTAAGCCCAGCATTCCCATGACCAGAAAAATTCCTCGGGATGTTCGTCTGGATGGCGCAAGGTGGGCGCCAGCATAAAGCGAAGTCAAACACACAAATAGGCACGCCGTGGTAGAAGCTATTGGGTCGGTTATCCATGGAGCGGCCGAAAGGTGCCGAGGATGCCTTCCATGACGTCCCCCGCGTCAAAGGGGATGTAAGTGTACGGCGGGAGAAGTGCGAGACAGTAGTCAGGTAGAATGAGAGCTGTTGGCCCTAAAATGAGTTTGAAGAGGGCACCGGTCGGTCAGACATAAGTTTGAAGGTGGAGAGGCGTTTGGAAACGCTAACTCTGACCGGATATGCTGCTACAGCAGTGGAAGAAGATGCCAGAGATAGTGAAGATCAGAGCATACCGGGAAAGGATTTCCTGAAAAGCGCAGCCTCGTGAGTTCTCGGAACCACTCTTAAGGCGATAATGATAGAGCTGCCGTACATTCATCTGCTGAGGTCGGGTACATCTCAAGGCCATCATCGTCACACGCAGCCACAACGGTCAGGGTGGCAGTGCCGCACACATCATGCGTCCGGTTCAACTGGAATAGTTTGTCTGGGGTATCGTCTTGGACAATGCACAGAGCATCAACCGAGCGATTTCGCTCTCCCAATTTCTCGCAGTGCTGGATGGCATCCGAGATTGATTTGCCCCGCCGAATGTCAGGGTCTTGGAAGCTACCATCACGCCTGAGGGTTTTCCATGTGGTTTTTGAGAAGCCGCGACTGCTGAGCATCACCCCAGGCGTAGCTCAAGGCAACAAAAACAGTCAACCAGGGTGCTCACGATGCAATTCCTCCGAGTGTCAAGCAATCGCATGTGACGCCAGGGTCTCCCCGCCCTGATATGACAGTGTTGATGGTTTCTGTGGTCTGGGCCGCAGTTTTAGAGCTGCTGCTTCATTTGCGGATGTTTCCTTTGACTCGCTCTGACCTTGTTCTAGAAGTGTGTGATTAAACTTCCTCTGGTCCATGTCTGCTTGCCAGAAATCGTCGAGATCAGGATTCGGAACGTAATCTTCATCATCCGAGTAGGTAGGGCGGACAAGACTAGGCAATGTCACAATCGAGACAAGGGCTCTCAACGGGCTCGCCCGGTCACAGGATGTCCACTATATGTCTTGCCTGCTGCCGTCCGACATCTTTGTCCCCACTTCCACAGGAGGCTCTAATTATTATCCTCAGTTAGTTCGTCACTCTTCACAGTTGGAGTGAGTGTTACGGGACAGCAAAACCTTCTTTGACCAATTGTTTCGCGCCAATCAATATGGCGCGTACCACAACACCGTCTGGGCGGAGATTAGTCCTGCCTGGTTTAATGTCCTTGATCATATCACTGATCAGGTTTATGTCTGCTGGTTCAATGATTAAGCGTGAATCGGCTGCGAGTTGGGGCCCAGCGACTCTCCAGCGCCGCTTGTCGTGGATTTCCAATAATGATTGAACCTCCTGCTTGTCAGCATTCACGTCGATACTGGCGGTGGAGACAGCTTGTGGATAACTTGCCCCATGATCTGTGATGTTACCTCGTAGCGCAGTGCACGTATTCAAACAGTTCATACTTCGAGACATCAGTTTAAAGGTCGGGAGGTGAAACGAAGACGACTCTGCAGTCAGGAAGGATGCTCCACTCTCGCGGAACGCAAGCTCGGACCCGTTGCTCAAAATCCTGTATGCCCCAAGGGTGAAATTGGCAGGAGAACCAAGTTACTCCACCGGCCTTCCATCGAGAAACCCACGCCGGACCACGGAATACATTGATATTGTATGTAGCACTCACAGTCCTGACCCCTGCATGGAATGCGGCTGAGAATTTTCAGGGGCTGATACGGCAAAGCATATGAGCCTTTGTTAGTACGGTGAAACATTAATGTACACGGCGCAAAACTTTTGTAGAGCCGTTGAAAAGGTCCACGGGTGCCAAAGGACGTAAGATTTCATCCCTGATTGAAATCCGAGAATTCCCCAAACGTCGTGTTCAATTTCGTCCTGACATCGGAGTTAGGACTTCAGACGAAAAGAAGAGCAGTCACGACACTACTTCGGACCCGCCCCCTTTTGAGTTTGTAGGATTTCACTGCTAACACGAGGCAAATATCAGCGGCGCGTCTCGGTCTTCTAGATATATTACTCGTACCTACAGGGGAGGAAGGTGGTAATCTTCTAACCCATTCGGCACAATTTGTCTTCTCTTATATCACCTGGACTCGATCATTGAAAGAATTTTTTTTTTTTTTTTTTTTTCCTGGCCATCCATCCTCGTGTCAAGCCAAAAAGCCTCTGCTTGACTCTTGTGTCCTCTGCGGACTACACGGCCAATATGTCATTGACACAGACAAAATCCCACTCATCCTCGAGCACGAGTTACATTCACCTAACTGCTTCGGCTACCAGGCCACACGCCAACGAACGAGCTCGCGGTCGGAATACCTCGATCAACCAGCTTGCGGCTGACAATATTGTCGAGGCATCGCGTATCGGTAACCAAGGTACTCTGGATGGAGGCTATGGGTGAGTCATCGTCGCAGTGGACAGGGCCATCACCTTCTGGGTTGTCGGAACGACGTACCGCTGGGGAGTTATTCAAGACGCATTAGTATAACCGGGTTCCCTAAGATATCAACACTCGTCTTTATTGGATCTTCTAGCTATCGTGTCCAACGCCACTTTCACCGTCTTGGACGGGAGGCTGCTCCGGGCTTTCGAGGTGAGGAATGTCGCTTTCTTTGGCACTGACTTGATGAGTGTTGGGCAGATTTTGAGCGGTTGTGCTGTGAAAAGTGTTGATGGGCTGTTCATCACAGAGGGTTTGGCCATGGACTGTGGTGTCAGGTGAGTCCGATTTGCTCGAATTCTCAGCCTTGTCTATAAAAGTGCGCTTGCTGACCTCACGATTTTGTTCCCCCAGTTGTTACTTTATAGTCTGGCCTTCCCGCTGGTGAACAATGTCATCATGTGTATTAACGGGCATCGACAGGTTGTATCCATCACATCAGCGCAATACTTTTGCCGTAGTCGGGTCTGGCCAATGACCTCTTTTTCGCTGGCGGTGGTCTCGGTAGCGCCATCATCTGTCTCTTCATGCCAGCCAATGTCGAAAGACTTAGCACAGTATGGACCTCCAGGCGACTGTTTCGGGACTCCAAGTTCGTGGTTTCTCTTCATTGCTGGTACCATTGAGAAGACTTTGTCCTTAAGCCCCTTCTGTATTTCAGACCGACTGACTTTGGAAGCCACATTGCCCCTTTTTAGTTCCTCCGTTCTTCCTTCCACCATACGCTCTCGATCGATCGATCTGCCGATCAGCTCAGATGAGTGCTGCTCTGGTGGCTAGACTCAACTTCTCATTTACTCTAGACCGAGTCCTTCGCGGTTTGATAGGCGACAAACTCGGGCCGGTCAACAGTCTCTTCCTTTCTCTGATACGTCGGTGCAATCAACATGCTGGCTCTGTGGCCTGTCTCGACCTCGGTTGCTCCATTCATTGTATTCGTGATCATACATGCCATGGGCAGAGGAGGTTTCTTCGCTATCATGCCAACAATCGTCGGGAATGCCTTCGGGAGTGCAAGGGTGTCGGTGGCAAGGGGCATGATGGTCACGGGGCGGGATGGGAGGGTACTTGCAGTGCTTGGAACCCCCGATCGCAGGGTTCATCCTGGTTGTCCAGGGTGGTGAAAAGAATGACTTCAGATCATATCGGCCGGCCATCTGAAGAGGTTATGAATGACTCCTTCTTTCTCAAGGAAACTGAATTCTGACTCTAGCGTGTCGAATGCCGACCCAACTCAACAGAAGCGGCGTACGCTGTGTGGTCTGTTCCTCAATCTTTCGAGAAAATACCTCCTCTCATAAACGATACGGTGGGCACCCAAACATGAGGCTAAAATGCGTCAACCCAACGAACAACCATTTCTCTGCGAGCCACACGATTCGGGAATGTCCTAAGCCAGAGACCCTGGCAGTGACCTTCGTACCACAGCGACCTGCTAAACATAAATTGAACCTAGTTGTGCGAGGACTTGTCCGCAAGATGGCGAGGTACCTCAAATCCCTAGTAAAATAGGTAGGTTTCAGGTACCTTTCTACCCACTTTGCCTTTCTTGCATAGTTGACTCTTCTTGGTGCCCTTTTGAATGGCATCGTTGAGGCCTTTCGACAGGGCCACTTGTACTCGCTTTGGAAGCATTTATGCACACAATTTTGATGTTGTTGCATGTCAGGCCTTCTCTGTCGCCCGTGTAGCCTGTCTGTGGGGCCCCTGAGTCCTGCGAGCGCCTTGTCATTCTTGTATGAGTCCTTGCTTCTTTGCCTCGTTTTATCTCGCCGTGTGATTGCATCTCCTCTTCCCTCTACCTTCTCCTTGTGCTGGAGGTGCTGTAGAAGCTGTCAGGTCGGAGATCTCGTTGTTGACTTTCGGAGAGGCCTCAGGAGTAGGAGATCGGCATGGTCGGCTTTGCCACACCGGGAATGCCTATACAATTGCAGAGGGGACTGATAGAAGTCATTCAAGTCGCGAGTTGATGTGAGTGTTTCAATCTTGACGTTTTGGTACCTCGATTTGTTTGCGTTGTATTGGGAACTAGCGCTGCCGCGTGATTGTCGTTCCCGCGATCCCCATACCCAGTTTCTGGTTCTTCATCCCCTGCCTCGCCTCTGACATTCGTCTCCACGGTTTCAGAACCGACCTTCTGTGAGGCCAACAGGAAAGATATGGCCAGCTACTGACAAAGTAAAGAAGGAATACCGAACAAGAAGCCTCGCCGGCAAGGCTGGATCACGTGATTAACTCTAGTGTCTCCATTGGACTGGAAAAGCCAACGGAACGATGATGTCTACATATCCACGCTCGGCACCGAGTATCACTGTATAGTCAACTTCGTCTTCAATCATACTCCTACTAGTTAGGACGTTGAATTGCTCGGTACTGACCTCCCTGCATAGTCCTCTTGTCTGGAACATTGAACGGCAAAACCACTGCCATTGAACTTGTTGTCTGTACGGAGCCGAAATGAATTGCATGTGCGCCATCAGAATACGACTTGAACCCATGCGAAGGAGATCATCCATCATCCAGCGTCACTCTCAAAAGTCAAAGATTCAATTGTGGGAATCGGTAATTCGTTTCCCCTGGGCCACGTTCATGCATATACCCATCTCTCATTCATGACGTGCGGGGATAAATGCCCTACTCGTTTCCGGCGCCAACATGCACTGTTGTGCCGGATACATTATAGAGTCATCTCTCAATCATTGCAGCCATTTCGTCTCAAACCTCACAAAGTGACAGGTGCGTCGTGGTAAAGACGCTAAAACTTCCAGGGAAGAAACAGATTTGCATGCTTAATCTTCTACGACCTTGAGAAAGCAAACAACCGAGTCTCGACCTGTGAGATGCAATGCCGAGCTTGATCCAGATACTAACCCAAGTCCGAATCCCCGCTAAAAGTTTTCCCTTTCCCGTTTTGGTCTTGTTCCGTTCACAAGATTGTTCTCCAGGCTGTGTATCACAGCTTGGCCGCTGTGGCTCTCTTTTTCTGGTCACTGGAGATGGTGGACATAGTCAAGGAAGTTCTCATATCGAACTGGGAACCGATACATGCTGTCAAGCTTGAGTGGACATTCTTATGAGGACCCCAGACCAATGAACTCACCAAGGTCTGGTTCAACCGACTGCACCAAGTCCTCGATCTTGTCCATTTTGCCAACGGGATCATCCAGAGCCGCAACAATCAAATTGAAGTCGTCCCTGATTTTGTTCTGGCTGTCGGCTTCATGGATGGCCTTAGTTGTGTTCAAAGATATTTTCTTCTTGGAATTGGACGAATCAAAGGATATGTCAAGAACTGCGTTTGATTTAGCCATCTTGGGTTATAAGAGGGGGAAACAGGTCCGAGAATTATGGGTGACCGTTTAATCTGAGTGCTTGTGATGAAGCTGTGTGTTCCCGAACTCGAATGAGGAAGCCTAGTGAACAAACCAGAAGACCAGCCTCTTTATATGCGCTGAAATGAAAAAGAGTAAAGAGAGGAAGCAAATACCCCTCGAACGGGGATCTACAGTCCCACGCTCCTTTCAGGATAGTGCACTAAATGGGATGGTAAACAGGATGCCCTTCTCAACCTCGCATGAGCGTCTGCACAAGGATCACTTGGCTAACGTCCGGGAGACGAGGGTAGGAAATTGGAATATGCAGCTTGATGCATGGAGAAATACAGACGGCCGACTTCCGGGACGCCAGTGTACTGCTGGTCAGACGTCAAGCAGATAGCTCGAGGGACTTTTGGTGAAAAGAGATACAAGCGAACCCTTGTCGATGCAAGAGAGTGCTAGCAACAACTCCTCACAGTTCTTCTCTCATTCTGGCCGATACCCCAAAGGACCGCGCGGTTTCATGGTTTGCCGACTCCGGGCTGCGGACATTTTGATTTCCATTACGTGCATGTAAGCGACCGGAAAAGTTTTCAAGACTCGTAGACACACTTGATATAACTTACTAACCTCATGTCGCGGTGGTAGGGGTGTTCTGCATATCCTGGTCATTTCCGAAACGGGAAGGGGACGTCCCTCCACCAAGAGATTGTATATTGTGACTTGAAATAGTATTCGGCTCAGTCGCGGAATTTGCTTTTGCTTGCGAAAAGCTGCAAGACTGGGCGCTTATGCGCTTCCAGGGGTGTCCAGAATAGGTCACAACGTTTAATTACGCAAGAAGAGCAAGTTGCAACGAAGTCAATGATGACCCAGCGGACAGGCTAGGAGGACGAACAAGGATGGATAGGATTTGGCTGCTAGCCCCGTCGGTATCCTGATCCGAGACTCAGTAAGATTCGGTGACACGGGTAAAATGCGACGTCGAAACAGAACGACAAGGCTCTAGGAAGAGCTAAGGTTGCTTCCCCGATGCCGCCAGTCCCAAGGAGCCGGGTCGGACTCTATGCTGCGGAAAACGTTGCTCGGTGGCTGGCTCAGACGCATCGGGGAACAAAATTCCGCCAGAAAGAAGTTCAATGCTGGCTTTGTGTGACCAGCTCATCTCTCCGGTTCGTTGATCCATTTGAGGGCCGATGACCGTGAACAATGCGGGCAACCTACAGTTTGATCGGCAACGGGGAATACTCCGTTGCGTCAAGTAGGTTATCCCCCTGTTTCCTGGCTCAAATCACGGTTTGCTGGTTGACGAAATTTGGTGAGTTAGCCAGTGGTCGATGACACCGAGAACAGGGGCATTCGCCAGCCCAACACGAATACACCTTAGATGTGGTGATGCTGGATACGAGGTTTGCTCAACCCGCGCGTTGACGCAACCATGAGACTAAACCTGAAATGTGAACTCGGTAAGGCACATTTCGGGAGGAGTCCGCAGTTCGTCTAAGTTGTACTAGCCCTCTGGCGGCTCGAGTCTTAGATACGGGCTTATGGGACTTTTGAGGTTGGTCTTATCAATCTCCATGATGATCGCTCTGGCCAGATATCACGCCTTCCGTGAGCTTGCCGACATCCCAGATGCTCCCAGCAGTCCCAAGGGTTTTCCATGAGGAGCTGCTTAGTTTACGGCAAAACGCTGTGAGGAGTGTCTTATTACGACAAAAATAATTAGTGACGATGCATGGCTCCTGTATGAAGCCACGGGGATCATGGCACGTTGCCGAACGTTTCGAATTATGAGTCTTCGTTATTCCTTTTTGAGCAATTGAGTAGCCATGTGAGAGAAGTACGTCTAGCCCTCAAATCGGAACCGAGCCATGCCGACCGACTGATCGATGTGGCTGTGTCTATGACCGTGAGGGCAAAATCTCCGTCGGTGATGGCCTCTCCTTCAGAGGCTTCCAACGAGTAATAAATGAAGTACCAGCACGCACTCCGTTTACCCGTCCTCGGGTATCAATTTGAGCTTGTAGCCTTCCGCGTGATGGGCCACGGCCCACGGTTTATCTCGCTCGTATGGAGGAGAAGGGTGGTAGCTATGCTAAGGTGTTGAGGTCCACAGAATGTATCCCCATGTCACCCATGTAACTCCGAGCCATTCAGTCTTGTACCCTTACTGTTCCGACGTGATACGAGAGAAGCCAATATTGCACCACAAGTCTGTCCCTGCCATCTTCGTGCAACCGGTGCCAGCCACAGGTTGATTTTGTCGTCCATGTGATGCACAAAAAGGGAAAAGGGAAGGGAGTGGTAACTGAATGAGAGACCGAGTTGAGCAGCCAAATGGGCCGGACGGAGAATTTGAAGGTTATCATGAAGCCTAGAAGACTCCGGTCACATCAGGATCCATGGCAACATTTGGCTGTTACTGTAGTCGGGCCAGCAAAAGAATTGAAACGATAGGCTGCCAAAAAAAAAAAAAAAAATAAAGGGCTGAAGAAGGCAGGTCTTGCTTGTCCTTTCCTGTCCAGGGCGGCAACTGAATAGTATGCAGATAAGTGTTCAATTCAAGCATTGGCATACTAAAAAAGATGAAGCCCGTCTTCGCCTGCTGGGGGTGCCCCCCTGAACCCCGCAGTGCCAGGTGCAACCCAGCATCCCAAGGCCTGGTGCTGTCACCAGTAATCCAGAAAACCCAGATTCCCCATGTTTCCTACTTCCAATCGACTCCTTCTCTCAACTCACATCACCTTCGCAATCCCTCGTTTGCCCCCCTTCAGGTCCATCTTCCGTCCAAGCAATCGGATTGACTCAAACAACGGCTGACTTTTACGGATAGGAACGCTTAACTGGCGCCATCGACCCCCACAATTAGACCCTCGACGACGCTGGTCTTCGGGGGGAATGCTGGTCCGCCCCCGTTATTATCCACTCGCATCGAAGCTTTGCTGTCTTAAGTCCTGTACCATGCCCATTCGAAGAAGTGTGTCCAGGGCACATCGACATTCCCACCGCCCTATCATTGCAAGAATGAATAACCCGCACTGAGAAATGAACACGGGGAGATGAAATCGAATTTAAGAAGACGAGAAAGGGGGTGATGATTCAAAAGAAACAGGTGATGGGGCGCAGAAACCCAGCTGCGGTTATGAAAACCACTCCAGCCACCACGTCGTAAGACCGACCGCCAGGCCCATGCCGGCAGCCGGCAGCCGGGCCGTACCGTAACAAGACTTCCTCTTTACGGATGCGGTGAGTGCAGTTCCCAGAACAAAGGGCTGCATCTGCACAGACGGGTGGCGTTGATACGCGAGGTGACATTTGACGTCGTGAAGATTTTCTGCCGCATCAACATTGATCGAATTGACTTCCAACAGCAACTGCGACATGTCAGTCTTCGATTCCGACTGTGAAGATTGTGCTACACGGACCGAGTTCTGCCTCTTGGTCGAGTCGGGAACTCTGGACCGGAAGAGCTTCCAAAAAGGCCAGAATGGCGTCAATATTTGCATTCAATCGTTCTTGTCTGAGCCGGTTGAACCAGCAGGCATCGATTCCGAGATATAAATGATCCATAGAGCCTGGTGTGTCACAAAAGCGTCTGAGAACGATAGAGGAGGTGGAAGATCGTGGCTTTCTGACACCTGCTCTGGTCGGAGACGGTCGTGATCTTCCCTGAGATCCCTGAAATCGTCGCGAAGACATGCTGACTAGGGCAAAACAGAGGAAACTTTGCCACTCAGGAGAAGAATCTCAAAGAGAGGGAGAAGGAGAGTTGAAGATGAATAGTCAGAAATTGGAATTGTGTGAGGAATTGTCACGAGTTGAAAGAATTGGAGTGAAATATGGCTTAGGAATCTTTCGTAGATGGCACACCGCAATCTTATATTCAAGGCCAACAGAGCAAAGAATCTCCAGTAAAAGAAGCGGTGAAGAGAAATGCCATGTTCAAGGACAAATAAATGAACAGTATCCTGAACAGCATCCTGAACATACGTGGTGCCCAATACATCTGCGGCGTAGGACAACAGGGCGGGATTCAAGGCACCAATTGCAATGCTCACTGGCTGGGACCCAAACCCGCGTCCGAAAATTATGAATCGCCAGGACGCGAGTTCGGTATCAATACCAGAAAGACGCAAAAGCAGTAAATCACGATTCGGCAGCTGGAATGGCGTCCGAGTCACATCCAAGGGTCCGGCAGACCGGATACAGATCGTGCTGCTGCGAATACCGATAAAACATGACAGGCCAGAGCCGATTGAAGGTTCGCGTTGCAGAATGCAAGAGGCAAGAGGCTCAGACGAGGGAGCCATCCCTACCGCCGGGGGATGACATGAGGGTAGTTGGGAAGAAACAACAGGAAACTCGACTTGAAAGTCGACCTGGAAGTCGACCAACACACCCTGTAAGGCTAAATCTTCCCCCGCTGCGCCATGTAGTTAGTCTGCTTGGTTGGTGGAGCCACTGGCAAAAATGAGTGGACAAATCTAATGTGAGGAAGAAGTTGGATGGAAGGGCTCTGAGGTTCTCCTTATGATCGGTTGTCAGTTTGGGTAAGATGATTGCTAGAACATCTGTGTCGGATGACCCCCGCCTCCTGGACCGTCAGGCTATCCCAAAGAGATGCCAGCATGCTTCGATGGGGTTCATTCGACAAATTCCAGAAGCGGTATGCTAAGCTGTTGAAATTGATGCTGACAATTTTTCCCCCATTCATTACTCTCTCGGTGAGCCAGCTTCCATACATGTGGTTCGGCTCTTTCTTCGTCAATCCATTGAACAACCGAGGAATCTCGGGATTGGTTTCCCCAACGTCTCCTCTTTTGCGGCGGTGAATGTGGCAGTATGCCTGTGACAGAGTGGAAGGCTTAGAATTTGAGAAGGATGAGACATTTCACACCCCCCATGAACAGCTGAATCAAGCTGAGTGGAAACTGGGGCACTTGCATGGTATTTTCACCTGTAATTCAAGGAGGGGAAGCCTGCGTGCATTGGCTAGAGAAGTTTCCAAGCGGTGGTGTGGACGTAGCATTGAATTACGCCCCCGTGCGATGACCGCAAAAAGGGTGAGCGGCTACAAATGTTGCGTAGGCTGTTTACTGTAACCCAGTCCTTTCAGGTGTAGCGCGCTCTGCATAAGAGAGGCTCAAGAGGAGATGTATTGTGCCGAATTCAATGCAACCAGAGGATTTCTGGGCGGCCAGCCTAGGGGTTCTGAGTCAGGATGTGACTTGACTTGATGGTGGATGTGATTCAGCAACTAATACTTGCCATCACTGGCTCGGTTGCACTCAGTCGAAGGCCTTCCAGAAAAATGGAACATATTTAGACACAAGAGGTAGCCAGGGTTGGAGGGGGGTGGCTCTAAGCCGACAGCCACTCCGTTGTCTCCTCCAAATGCCAGGAATTGCCCCCCCCCCTTGACTCAGTGAAGTGCCCAACGCCTGACCTTACAAGGCGGCATGGCTGGCAAAACTCTACCTTGAGACTGGACACGGAATGTTGGGTCCATTTCGGGGCTTCTGGGGAAATAACTTGACCACCCCTTACACAGTAGGTTTGGCTCCCGGTCAGGTTCCTGCCACGAAACAACATCCTATTGACTTGGATCCTTTGCAATCTATCCTTTTCGAGCTTTGGCAGGTTCGTATCAAGTGGAAATACCGACCGACCGCGCCGCTGGGCACGGTAAGCTCTGGGGGAAAATTGATCAAGTGCTTTTCTTGGGTCGCAATTTGGTGATGAAAGGAAATGACTGATAGAGCAGAGGTAAGCGCAAGAGCGCGCGTGGAAATCGAACCATTCAGACTCACTCTCTGTCGACACAGGTTTCCAGGTGGAAAATTCCGAATCCCGAAAGCTCGTGGCTGTTGTACACGGCCTCTATTGACAACGTCGGATTTCTTTTTTTTTTTTTTTTTTTTTTTTTTCCAAAGAGATCATCCTTGCCCTGGGTGGGGACGACGGCTAAGCCCACATTCCGACTGCAATACCGTGACGGCTGTAGGAGAACTTTGGAAATGTGGGTTTCTTCGAAACGATGTGGCGCGCAACATCCATGTCGAAAGGAGCTGACCTGAACTCAAGACAGGGGCCACAATTCAGACTCTTCGGAGATGCTGTTTCCCTAAGATCTCCAGAATGCAGGGGGTATTTCTGGTCCCGACGGTTCCTATCTGCCCTCCCACGCTTTGTGAAGGGAGGCTGTGTCTATCAGGCCCGTGGATTCCTTCCGAAGAAATTACGAGACCGAAAGGGGCGTTCCGGCTTTTTGTGTTCCGTTGGACAAGCAATGGGAAATTCGAATGAAGGAACTGCTCGTCGGCGTGGCGTCTGCAATGAGGATGCCATCATGAGTCGGTAAGCACCATTTCAACGGAAGTTTCTTCCAAGCAACCCGCACTTTTGATTAAGCTTGACAATTCTTCTGTCGTCCATTCGCTCACGGACTGTTTAGTATATGACATGCCGAATATCATGCCAGGCGGGCTGTGAGCCTCACGTGACCGCACATCTCAAGGAGGGTGAGGAACAGTCCTGGGACCGATAGTGTGGTTCTTATGCAATCTCCTAGACTGGAGACATGGAATCTTCCTTCTTGATGTTCCCCAAGAAACCTGTTGATGTTTCGAGCGGGGGATTTGTCGGAAAGAAGCATGATTGAATCCTTGTTGCTTGAGATGCTAGCTCCAAAGCGTTTCGATTTTCTTTCCCGACGCAAGTTGGTCGATCAATGCCTGTGAATCATCATTACATGGTTCCGATCAGTGAAACAAATGGGGCTGCCTGCGCTCTGTAGTCGTCTTTTTGGAATTCAAGGTGATGATGTTGGCTACCCTCCACACAAGATCAACATTGTGACTTGTGAGAAAAGAGTGAACCTCTGAATACGTCGATCGATATAAAAGACTTTTTTGGAAGTTTGGATTCCGACAGAAATTGAGCGGTGAAGGCCAGAAAGTGTCAACGTGGGATAGATTCTCGGGCAGAAGGAATTTTGCAGCCTTCTCTCCTGCCAAGGACTGATGACAGGTTCTGGCACTGACAGTGGCAAAGGCACAAGTGGGCCATTGGGGGTATTTCCATTCCCACGATACTAGTGACCAGGCAGTATTGGGGTCGGATATCACTTTATCTATGTCGTACAACTTGTATGGTCTATTTTGGAGTCTACATTGGTCAAACAAAACCAAGATGTTACAAGTCCTCTAGCCTTGACCCTGTCCACGGCCTGTCGGCATTCCGGCTTACTTCTTCTCAAGCGATTCGAGCATAACCCCAGACTCGCCAAAACTGCTATTTTAGCCTCTGGCGACACTCTGCATGAAAAGCTTTCTCTCTTTTCGTAAGTAACGCGCTCGCGGGTGTTACTGCTCCTGCGGTGGTGGCGAGAACGAAGACGTTGTCCACGGCTTGTGTGAAGGCCTGAACGACCTGTTGCTTCACATCCTCGCTACCCCGTTAGAAAACCGCGGATTGGGCAACCAGCAGGAGGACTTCTTATCTCCGATTCGCTGAAGTTGTACCATACCAGAGCCGACTGGAGATTGTTGAAAGCCAGACTTTGAAAGGCGCTTCTAGCAATCGTTAGAGAGGTGACGATACTGCCAATCTGGGCAATGTTTACAAAGTCAATGGCAGCTGCAACCTCCTCTGGCTTCATCTTGGGCCGCTATAAATGCTGTACTCACTTTGAAGTGCTGAACCACAGCCGATGGCGAGCAAGACGCTGTAGCCATACATAGGTCTTGCCAGACGAGGTCTCCGAGCCGATGTATTCATTAAGCTTCCTCGCATGATCATGAAGATGCCGTGGAAAACATGCTAAGGCACGGAGTAGCCGAATCTTGGCATGAGAGCACTATTGAGCAGGATAAAAGTGATCGTAAGACAGATGAATAGGAGGACGCAGATAGCTGCCATGATTGCGGAGTCGGATTGGGCAAATTGGAAAACCGAGAAGGTAGTAAGCGCGGATGACGAGTGATGTACTGTAGGTTGATGTTGCGGTGAAAATGAGGATCAGTGAGCGAGGCCGCAGAAATTGCCTAGGGAAACTCGGCGTGCTTTGTTGGTCAGAATGGTGAAATACCGGCTGACAATAAATCCAAGCGGAGTGAGGCCAAACAAGATGGTCACAACAAGGAAGCGATGGTCATCCCACGTCCACTACGATCCGCCAAATGTCAACACCATTGACTATGTTGTGTAGGCCGTGGCAATCAGGACAACGCCGAGCTAGTCCATATGGCGAAGCTTGTTCAGCACTGTTCCCTTCGGTCGTGGAGAGTGGGTGGGTAGGTAAAAGATGAAAACTAGGGCCATGACGGCTGCAAGGACGATATTTGATATAGAACAACCACTGAGAAGAGTCAGCATGGTCTGTTCCAACTGAACTAGCAATTATTCCTGCGATACGAGGGTGCTGTTCACTTACTTTCCAGGTAGCTAGTGATGCTGAATAAGCCAAGTAGCAACGTCGAAAACCAAATGTGATTTCATCCGTATGGGAGGCGCTGGAGTCGCAATCGAAAAAGTGTCTACCATCGTAAACCTGCCGACTATCTCTCATTCGTCATTGACTTTACCATAGGGAGTGCCTTCAATCCCGGTCGCGCATACTCATAGTCTGGTCAATGTATCGTACGATGGACGAATCTAAGTCGCAGCCTAGGGGGAAGGGAAGGCGCAAATTGTCAAGAGGATGCCAAATGAACGTTGAGATTGGATCCTGGGCTGTTGACAGGTCTTGTGTTGAGCTGTGCTCTTGGGTCTGCAGGCGAAGGTAGTGGGTCCTGGAACCATGTCCGATTGCTGGAATAGAAAAGAGAAACCCGTTTCAAAGGTTCGAGTATATTGTCCACATTCGGAAGGTGTAACTTAGCCAATAGCTGTGATATGATGTAGGAATAAGACTTGGGCAGGAAACGAATCAGGGCCCAAGTTTTTGGTCTGGCTTCTGGGATGTCGTACAGGCCTGGCCAATGGGTGGTGGCCACCTCTTCAGTCCGGTGATGGGTATTGAGCGGGTGATTAGTCGAAGTGCCTGAAAGTTACCACATCAGCTCAATGGATGAGGCTGCAGAGATGGCGTAGTAGCCGATGGGGATGGCAAGGCAAGATTTCTCGTAGCCCCAAAAAGAGACGTCCGACGTTGATTGCATTTCAGTCGATCAGCAGACGGTGTCTGTGGTTTCTCTGGTCCGCCGTATACGCATTTGCCCCTTTCCCTCAGACTTCTCTCACGAAAGGACGCAATAACTGCACTGCTCCATCCCTCCTGTAAGAACAGAAATGGAATCGAATTCTCAGAAGTTTGATCACTAAAATATCGTATGTGGTATTTCCATGGTGGGTACGATACTCCTCGGCTACCCATGACACAGGATCAAGTCATGCTTCTCCGGCTAGGCCTTGCATTCAGTTCAGAATCAGGTCTAGCAGTATGTGCTTCTCAATGCATACCTGCCACCGAGAAGTGTGGAAAGAGTCAAATAATCAATGATGCAAAGGCTGAATGCAGGGGTCACCTGTCAAATGTTGTAACTCACCTTCCCTTGGCCGTTTGGTGTCAATCAACTGTCAGATATGTGCTCACAGCTTTGAAGCGCTCTCTGCATTCTATTTTGATCTTCAGTTCTTCGGTCAAAGCGCAAACTTTCTCTGTTGTGTTTGTGCATGTGACTTTATGCCCGTAGATTGCGTCTCATGGTCCATCCTTTCCTCGTCCATCTGGTCCGTAGCATCTTATCTGCGGTCACGACAACCCAAAGGGAAACATGTCGCCTTCACCTCAGCATCGAAATGCAGTCGTGATGCCAGCTGACGGCACCGAATCGAGTCGTTTGAGTAGCTCCAGAGAGGACACGAGCCTCTTCCACGAAATCCACGAGACCGTTCGCAGGTTGTTGCAACATATAGTTTTCCTCTTTTTACTCACCCTCCGACTCTACATACTTCCTCTTCTTTACCTTTCTCACAAACTGGCCGTACGCGACGATCCTTGGTACCCAGCAACCTGGAATTTCTTGCTGCATCCTGGTCGAACTCTGGCCCAGTGTACCCGATGTCGGAAAAGAGATGGCAGTGTCACAATCGTTGAAACATGGCATAACGTTCGAGATGGATTCTGTGCTCCGCTCAGAATATTCAAAACCCTCTACTCCCTGGGCAAGATCATTACCGAAGATCCCAACACGATGCAGCCTTCCTCGCTTCCGTTGTCGGACGCTGCCCCCGATAGTGCCATTGACGTCCAAAGTGAGCATGATGGTCCCTTGAGACTCTGTAACCCGGACTCCCCGGATTCTCAGCTCGACGTCCCGGCAAGTACTTCGCAAATCTATCATGCTGCGCTGCTCAACGGAAGCACTTTGGATAACATCCTTGCCGCCTTCGAAACTGATAGAACTCTGGCAGCACCTCGCCGTGAACCGGTTCCTAGCCATCAAAGTCCCGTGCCGGTTTCCAACAACGAGCGTGAGGCCATGCTGGATCTGTGCAGGGGACATCATCGCCGCAGTTCCAGCATCCAGACAACCCCCGAACGAATGCTGATGCCGCCAAAGGCTACTGAGAATTCTGCTTCCTGCCCAGCCCGGATCAGCAAAGAACACATCCAGAAGGAACCAAAGACGCCGATCCAGAAGTCCAATGAGCCTCAAGTAAAAGTGAGGCTCAATGATGAAGGCGAGGATCCAGCTATCAGAAGCAGTGCTGGCTCTTCAGCATCATGTCATGGACGCCATGCCTCTGGCGGGCCTTCTCGCGATAAATGTGTGAACTCAACTACTCTGAAGCGTTGTCCTACATTTGTGCGAAGGCAGACTCAATCACGCCTCCAGACACGCCCCGACAGACAGTCGCTTGCCGTTTTGGAAGAGAGAGGGGCAATGACATCTCCAGCACTAGGCTTGGGCTCGCCGACTAAGCATGCTAGGCTGCGGCGTAAAGTGAAGGTATACCAGGACACAGGTAAAGCGCTGGATGCCTGATAAAGGAAGCGTCGACATTCCTCGGTTGATGGATCTGCTGTATATGGTTTTGGGGCGTGTTCAACACGTTCTTCCGGGGGAATTTTCTGGTGGGGCGGAAGCTGTCCTCCTGGAGTGATGGGAATGGAAAACAAACCTTTGGTGATGTATGTCATTAGCCATTGAGCTCGCGAGCTTGCTTTTTGGGTAATTTCAGCGGACACGGGTGCCGGGTGGAGCAGAAGGATTTGGTCGTGGCTTCTGTATGACGTCTCTTGAGTTCGAGCGTTGAAGCTGAAGGCCTGTCCTATGGCGACGGTCATGAAAAATGTATTTCCGAGTCGTTCGGTCGACAACCTACGACTCTGAAAAAGTCTCGGCATCTTGCATCTTCCTCAAAGCCTCCACGGCAGCTAGCGCCACAATATTAAGCTCAACAGCCTGCTCCAAGAGTTCGATGCATTTGATAACGTATGGCTGCCATTCGGAATCTTGCATTCTGGTCGATGTACGGCCCTCGACGAGAAGAGTCAGGCCGGCATTGTACAGTCTTAAAGTATATGACCTTGGGAGATGTTAGTTATACGTCTTGAACCTTGTGAGAAACGTATGTGGTGCTTACGAGTATCGCCTCTGGTGGAGTGGTAGTGCTGTCTGACTCAAAATTGATATTATCATCCGCGCCGATTCCAGGCACACGGCGCGTGGGCCGTGAGCCATTTCTGGCGACATGGACCACTTGCGCCGACACTGTCGAGTGACCAGAACTCGGCAATTGAGCAACAGACTGGTAAGATCTATACGCTGCCAGTGGACCCATGGAAACTGGCTTTCTGCGAGTTGAAGATCTACCGAGCTCTCTGCGTCGGGGTGCAAATGATTTGGTAAAGCCGTGATAATCTCTGCCAACTTCTCGTCTGCATCTCTGACAAGTTTTTCGAGAAGGTCCGGGTAGCGACGGAGATCGCGTGAGAATCTGTGCATGACGAGGGACGCTTGTGATAATATTACATGATAAACGAAAGGGGACATCTTGTTCAGAGAACGATCGAAGGGAGGCGATGCCAGGGCTAAATCTGCATCGTCCAAAGGTAGAGGGAGAGTCACATCGAAGTCGTCATGGGTGATGCTTGCTCTGTGCGTAATATTCGAGAGCCTTTAACGATTTTGAGTCAGCATGAGGATTCGTGGAAGGAAGGCTACATTTACCATTCACAGATGATGAATGTCCACCACAATCGTCGAGACAGTTCACACTCCAGCACTGTTCTCTTGCCATCTTGCTGAAACGGGAGACCGAGCCCGTTGCCAATCCGTATTGCATGGCTGATCAAGAAAGAGCGAAATTGAAAATCCCCCACGGCCCAGCAGCACATTTGCAGGATTCCCAAGGCTTGCACGAATTGATAGTCGTGGGTCCTCAGATAGTTGCTTTGTTCCAGACAATACAAGGAGGAGGCGTACCAATTTCGAAGCAACATTGACAAATTTTCTAGATAATCGAGAAGTTAGTACGCCGTTGTGCGCGACGCCCTCAGAAGACGGGGCCAGCCGGTGACAGACCATTTGGAAACATATCAGTACTGGTTTCTTCATTCCTTGTTAGAAGCGCAGCCTATGGCGTCCGTAAGCGAAATCGTACTGGCAAATTGACTCCATGCACTCACTGCCAGCATCGCAAAGTATATAGCGGACCAGGCCGATGGTTGGTCCTGCAGCAGTCCCCCGGAGTCGAGTGTCTCCCAAAACCTTTCGTGCTGCTTTTCGAAATGAGGGTGGAAAACGGCACAATGCACCCAGGACGTCCAAATTCGGCCGCACCGAATCAAATAGAGGCTTTGAACACGAGAAGGGAGATGGATATCACTCCAGTCATGGATTGGAGAGACGAATCGATTTGTCAACGCAGTTCTCATGAGCTTCTCCAGGTCTTCAACAATCTCGACAGAAAATGGAGGCGAAAAGGGGTCGGTGATGGATATGGTCCGATCTGAGTCTTGGATGTTATTGGAGAGGTGTTCATTTTCTAGCCGAAATCTTGCTGGAACGGTACTCTGGCCTGGATCCTCCGCGCTGATGGCCCGAGACGATGAGAAACTTGACTGTAATGAAATAGCCTTACATGATATTGACTCACATGGTTACAACGCCTCGTACGAGTACGGTTTCACGGCTGCATCGTGAAGCCTGCCCCCTTTTGATGCATGGGCCACAGGGAATGATTTTGTTACATTTGATCTTTCGGCTGGAGCACTCTCTGCAGCTCCGAGGTGCTCTTTGGGTTGACCTCATCTTCCTCGGACAATAAGACAACGTATATCATTGTATCAGCTCGCCGAACGACCAAGTTCTTTGCTGTGATAGTGTCTTTGAAGGGTTGGGTCTTGTTTGAGCAAGTACCCATGTCTGTCCTTTGAGGTCAAGAAGTGAAGCTTGGTGGGAGAACGCGCCAAGCCTTCTTGAATCGCGAGCCGCGCCGCCGCTCGACGTTGACCTTGAAAGTTTCGAGACTGGGCTCATCGAATGTAAATTGTGAGTTCGCCAACTTGAAATTCCTTTGACTTCATACTCTCCCTTTTCCTTCCGCATCTCGTCTTCGCAGTCACTTCCTCTTCTTCTCGCGACCTCAGTTTCTAGTGAATCAACGTCGACACCTTCCGTCCTGTCGCCAGCGGCGCAGTGTCCCCAATCATGTTAGTGTCGCTTTCTTGGAACTCGAACTTTTCGTCTGACTTTGGCGGCAGGGAGACTTTTGAGAACATCTATCTCGACCTGTCAAAGCAATCCGGACGGTGTAGGCTTGCAGAGAGCGGTCTCGGATGGAAACCCAGCGGAGGAAGTGAACCTTTTACCCTGGACAGTAACCAAATCGGCGCTGCGCAATGGAGCAGAGCGTCAAAAGGCTACGAACTAAAAATCATCACACGAGACGCGACAGTCATTCAACTCGATGGCTTTGAACAAGAAGACTTCGACCGCGCCGCAAAGGCTTTCAAAATCTGGTACGGCATCAGCCTAGAACATAAGGAACATGCTCTCCGAGGGTGGAATTGGGGGAAGGCTGAATTTGGGAGAGCCGAGTTGGCATTCAATGTCCAGAACAGGCCAGCCTTCGAGATACCCTATTCGGAGATTTCAAATACAAATTTGGCTGGCAAGAATGAGATCGCCGTTGAGTTCAACCTTGGTTCAGAACCTACCCAAAATGGCGCAAATGGTCACAAGGCTGGCAGCACCAGGAATCGAGGCCGTAAAGCAGCTGCAGGTCGCGATGAACTCGTGGAAATGCGGTTTTACATACCTGGCACAGTATCCAAAAAGGAGGTGAATGGAGATGAGGGAAGTGGGGCAGAAGAGGAAGAAGATGGGGAACAAAATGCCGCCAACTTGTTTTATGAGACCTTGATGGATAAGGCAGAGATTGGCGAGGTTGCTGGTGCCACATTCGCTACGTTTCAAGACATTCTTCATCTCACCCCGAGGTACGTATTACGAGTGACATCGAGAAGAATTCCACTGACAGCACTTCAGAGGGCGTTTCGATATCGACATGTACGAAAATTCCTTCCGCCTGCGTGGCAAAACATACGATTACAAGATTCAATATCAATCTATCAAGAAATTCTTCATCCTCCCCAAGAATGACGACATGCATACACTCATCACCCTTGGCCTTGATCCTCCTCTTCGGCAAGGACAGACCCGATATCCTTTCATTGTCATGCAACTGAAGCTTGATGACGAGGTGAATCTAGATCTCAACATGACAGAAGAGTTGCTCGAAACCAAGTACAAAGATAAGTTGGATGCACATTATGAAGCACCGATCCATCATGTCATTGCGAAAGTCTTCAAGGGGCTGTCTGGGAAGAAAATCATCATGCCCTCGAAAGACTTCGTCAGTCACCACAACATGAACGGGGTTAAGTGCTCCATCAAGGCTAATGAAGGTCTCCTGTTTTGCTTGGACAAGAGCTTCATGTTCGTTCCAAAACCCGCCACATACGTACAAATCGAATCAATACAGAGCATCACCATGTCGCGTGTGGGAGGAGCCTTGGCGGCAAGCAGAACCTTCGATATTACGATGACCTTGAAGGGCGGACAAGGCGAGCATCAATTCAGCAATATCAATCGTGAAGAGCAACAACCGCTAGAAAGCTTCTTTCAAGTATGTGACCATTAATGACTCTCTGTTTGCTTTCCTGATTAACTAACTACCTTGTCAAGGCCAAAGGTATTCGATTCAAGAACGAGATGCTGGACGACTCATCCACGTTGTTGAAGGCGGCTCTTGACGACCAAGATCTCGCGTCAAGCGATGATGACGATGATGCTGGTATTAACAGAGGCTCAGCCGATGAAGATGACGAGTCCCCCGATGAGGATTTCCAAGCCGAATCCGAGAGTGATGTGGCTGAAGAATACGATTCTGCCCATGAAAGTAGTGGTAGCGATGCTGGCAGTGATGCCGAGATGGCTGATGCCGATGGGGATGATGACGAGGTCATAGACGATGACGAAGAAGAGCAACGACCAAAGAAGAAGGCAAAGAAGTAGACACTTGAATCATCTACTAGTTGAAAGTGTCGAGAGACCGTCCTCGAGATTGAATGCAGAGGACGTCGAGCCAGAAACCTGTACTAGTACAAATAGGCCTCTTCATGCCTTTACACCTTTTTCACCAAACACTGTCATGGCCAACCACCAACTTCAAGGGCAGGATATGCGTCTCATTATGCCGTGGCGCCTACCGTGCTATCACGTGTCGCTTCGGAAGAACTTACTTCCGATTCTCGACCGAAGAACCCAGCCATGAGCAACTCGCCTGCGGCAAAGTTAGCACGGTAGACTTTCCAAAATTTCACTTCCTTGGTCGGGAAACCTGCTTCCAACAGAAGCCGCAAACAAAATCATGCCCGCCAAAGTTGTCAAGCCAAAAGCATCCAGTGCGGTGAGAAGAAGCCGCACTGGATGCCAAACTTGCAGAAGCAGGAAACTCAAATGCGACGAAGTGAGTGAGCGTGTCTTCCGTGGTGCTCCGGGTTTTGAGATCGGTCCTGACCTTGCGACTTCAGGCGAGACCTGTCTGTGGGCAATGCCAAAAGTCCCGTCGCCAGTGTGTCCGGTCTGAGGGTATGCCATGATATGAAGAGGTGTGAAGACCAGAAACTGACCATTCCAAGGCATCACTTTCCGCCACCACCAAAACGCGACATTCGACAGGGACAACCAGGACAACAGTCTCGACCGCTTTTTCAAGAATGCCCAGTCCTACTCGGCAGAGGAGCTGGCAAGCTTCCTCCCAGTGCCCCAGCAATGTGAATGTTCCTGTTCTCGGATTTCCTTGAAATGGCTGACCAAATTCAGTGACCTGGGTGTACGTGTCTGATCCAAATGCGGAAGAAACTGACACCACACCACCACCGCAGACCCCAAATACCTCAGACACGTTCCGGCAAGTGGCAGCCCACACCCTCGAAGCGTTGTCGACTGCAGCGGCCGATCACGTCTCATACCCGCCACAGGGGACGGCCTACTACACTGCAGCGACACCTCCAAATGAATCAAACCCCGAGTATGGCTTTGTGCGAGTAGAAGCAGGTACAGGAATAGGAGGTCAGACAAACAACAACATCAATTTCCTATTGAATCCCCAAGGCCAGACACATTCCTCGCTCATCGACCCCAATCTTGAGGCCACCGTGGCGCATGCTGCCGAGCAAGCAGACATGAAGGCAGCGGAAAACAAGACAAGCGATCAACACAACCAAGAACAAGTTGTTGAAGATGACGGACTGGTCGACTCGGATTCGCGTGTCGCTATGGCTCTACGGAGCTTCAACGAGACTCCAGCTTGAGGGTGCACGTGCTTCCTCCAACAAATTCCGCTTATAATGATTCTCTCAAATGAACCCAAGTTTGGATGGGGTGTGAATAAGGAGTATGGTGACGATTTCATGCCTACACGGCGGTACAACAGGACGGTTTCTCGCGTGTTTTACTTGATGATGGACAGATCATTGTGCTTTCAACAAACAGAGGCTTGATGGGATTATCTCGTCTTTCAGAAGAACCTGTAACATTAACTTGATGAGGGAATCGCTTCAATCAGAGCCATTCAAGGCCAACCTCAAACTCGACTAGCTTCTTTCTGGATTTGGTCCCTGGCGTGTTTGCATACTGAGTGGTGTCATTCTTTATATCTCCGTCTTAGATGAATGGGCAGTGATTCTTGTCCGGCTGACTGCTCGGCGCATATATAAATCTTTTGTAGGGCTACAGTAATCTCTTGATGTCGGACTTCCGTGCTGGACAGACAAACACGCCCGAGTCAAAATCATATTAGACGAGGCTCCACCATAGGGTCTCAGGTGTGGAGTCAGACTACCAGTAATCGGCGACATTGCCCTTGTCAACCATGCATGTCTCGCCGGTGAGAGCCGGGCGACCCAAGCTGAAGGCCATGTCATAGCGACCAGTGTCTTACTGCCTTAATCCATGGCTATTTTGGGGGCATTTAGATGCGCAATCTTTTCGATTCTCATAGCCCTTCCACTACCACCTCCGCAATTTGGTGAGCTCTCGGAGAAATGCACATTGCGGCGCCGCCTAACCGAATCCTTCGTTCCATGTTTCCAACGCGTGACAAGGAGGGGGATCCGATTGGATACAAGATGAGGACAGGTTGCATGCAGCTAAGGACAAGAGGACAGAAAGTTCGAACGGTGGTGAGTAATAGTCCGGGGTGTATCCGATAGCCACGCAAGCAATAAGAGATGGTGACGGACAATCCGTCATCGGTAAAGAATCATGAAAGAACATCTAACGGTGAGGTGGAGAGCAGCGTGCTCTGTGTAGTAGCATTTGAAGCAGATCCAACACCCCAGAGCAGCTAGCTTGTCCAACCTGATGTCAAGTCAGGACCCGGCACCCAAGGCGCTTCCAAACCGTAGCTAAATGAGTTAAGTTCCCATCGAATCTCTAGGTTTGATGACGCTGGGCCAGTGGACAACACGCTTTCTTCACACCCTGAAACTCTGCCCACTGCCGCCCTTCTTTGGTAGCCTGGTAGCCGACTACGATTTAGACCCGCAAACTGCCGTCGTCGACGTCAGCGGTTCAATTGATTGCGTCTCCAGCGCTTTGTTTGCCGGGCCATCCAATCTCTGCAGGACTCTAGCCCTAGTGTGGTGGGAGTTGGTAGTGGTGACGAAGAGGTGACCATTGACCACAGACCCAGGCTCATTCATTCGATCTCATTACTTCAGTGGGATCGTAGTGTTTCTTGATTGTTCCTCATTGACCTAATTTGTTTAGTCGCTACCACCTTTTATTCGGAAAATGGGCATAACAAAACGCAAAAAATATACACCAGCTCCATTACCACCAACCCATAGACTTTACTTCATTCGTTTCCACTTCAGACTTCCGCTGCATCTTTAATTCTCTTCATTATTATCTCCTTGGCTTCCATCCCCACGCTCGTTGTACTGTTCCGCTCTCCGATCTCCCATTTCCCAAGGAGTCTCTTTGGCTCTTTACCGGCTGCGCTGCGCTGCGCCACGTTCTCCCAGCCCGGCTTTTCTGCATCCAACAAACATTTTTTTACCCCCCTTCCTCTCATGGACTTGTTGGATACATCTTCGTTGACAAGTTAGACGGGGTTTTGGCGAGGCTATCGCAATCCGTGGTTGCAACGGTCCTTGTTCCTTCTCTTCACTCGCTGAGTCTGAGCCGAAGACTCTGATGCCAACATGGGCCGCCTTCGAAACTTGTCCGAGAGCTTGAAAGCCGCAGCGTTCCACCATTCCAATGCTTCTATCCCGTCGCTCTCCAAGACGTCTTCTAACGGTCAGACCCAAGCAGTCGACAAAGACTCACCAACTCAATTCCAGGACCAATCCGCCGCAGCCCCCGCTGACAATCCTCGATCAAATCCTTGGACAGACCGGATTGCTTCCCGGCCGACATCCATGGTATACGCCCCTCCGTCGATAGAGCCGGGAAAGGACAATCACATTGAGGAGTTGTTACCGGTGTTCAGGTTGGAAAATGCGTATTTGATTTATGTACTAGGCCTTAGTGCTGACCAGGCCCCTAGTTTCCTGTCGAGTCACAGCAACAAGCTTTATCAAGAAGGTGCTGATGGGTCCTTGTTAGGATCGAGGAGAATGCTAACCCTAGCGTGCAGGGTATTTTCTAAAACTCAACGATCTTGACAACCGTACGTTTCCTCTCCGTTCGAAACACAGGAAAGAGTTAACCATTTTTAGAGGGAAGACCAAATGTCGACCGCAACTGGACGGAATGTTTTGCTCAGCTAGTAGGCACTGTGCTATCACTTTGGGATGCAGCTGCTCTGGATGCAGCCGGTCAAGATGGGGAGGTCGCTCCAACTTTCATCAACCTGGCGGATGCCTCCATCAAGATGGTATATCTTCAGGAAATCCAGGTCGTCCCAGATTGCTGAATGCTTCACAGATCGAAACCCTTCCAACGCGAAATCCCGACGTCCAGCCTCTTCAAAATGTGCTTTCAATATCCACCGCCGGCAAGAATCGATATCTGCTTCACTTCAACTCGCTTCATTCCCTCACACAATGGACGGCCGGAATACGGCTGGCGATGTTTGAGCATGCATCTCTGCAAGAGTTATACACAGGTTCCTTGATCGCTGGCAAGGGAAAGTTCTTGAACAACATTCGGACAATTATGGAAAGAACAAAATTTAGAACGGAAGATTGGGCACGAGTTCGATTTGGTGCGGGAACTCCTTGGAGGCGGTGCTGGTGTGTCATCGAACCACCCGATGAGAAAGAATGGCAGAGATCCAACAAGACCATAAAAAAGAAGTCAGTGTACGAACGACCAGCCTTGCCGAAAGGGGACCTCAAGTTCTATGATACCAAGAAAACGAAAAAGGCAACGCCCATAGCGACCATCACCGACGCATATTCCGCATACGCTATTTACCCTCAATCAAAACCCCTGATCGACCAATCGACTCTCGTGAAGGTTGAAGGCCGCATCACAATTCATTCGAAACCAGAGTCGAAAACGGAAGGTTTTGTATTCGTCATGCCTGAGCTACACCCTGCTGTGTCTGGATTCGAAATGATGCTTCGCTGGCTCTTCCCGGTCTACGACATTTTCCACCTCTATGGTCGCCCACAACGACTGATTGCCGACACGTGGGACACACGAGGACTCATGTTCGCTATGCCCAAGGAGCGACGATATGGCTACTTGGACATCATCGATGTGGCAGCGCTAATCCATACGCAAGGCAGTGACAAGTGGACTGAGCGAGAATGGCGGAAGCAAATGAAAAACATGACCTCAAAGAGGATGGCAATGACAGCACAAAGTCAGTCGAGCAGCAACTTGGAAAGCAGAAGACCCGGCCGGACCCATTCGGAATCAAGGCATGGTGTACACTATGATGATGGGGCTTCGATTCGATCAACGCCTTCTTCTCGACATCAACATGACCAGTCGGCGGACACTGTATTTGGCACGCCAAACAAAGCGTCCACGGCGCCAGCAAATGTCGGGCTACTTGTTCCTGGGCAAAATCACCACACACGGTCTGTATCAGAGTCAGTGGCATATGTTTCATCCAGCCCGACTCGTCTCCCAAAGGAGAACTATCATCCTTCCAGATTGTCAGCTGAATACACTGATTCGGAGCCTGTCCAACCTCTTCCACCTCCAGGTCACAGCAACCCGTACAAGAGCGCGAGTCTTGCCAGCGAACTGGAATCGTCGGATATTCGCTATAGCTCCGAGAGCGACGGACAAATACCGCACACTAATCCAGAAGATATCCAGGATGAGGTGAGGGAGTCGACCCCACCGGCACCAGTACTGGCTCCTCCCGATTTTCAGCACCAGGCTGGTGATGCACCACAGAAGAGACCAGATGCACGGCCAGATCTACGACGAGAAAAAAGTCGCATGTCAAATGCGACTTTGTCTCAGATGGTGGAGGTGAATAAACTTGCGAGCAGTGGGGCGGCGGGCCAAGCGGCGATGGTGGCGTGGAAGAACGGGCGCCAAGGGGAACAAGATCAGGGGCTCCGAGGGGTAAATGAGCTCTCTAACGGCGAAGAAATGTCTGCTAATCAACTTGCTTCTCAAGCAACGGTAGCAGACGCTGCGTATACACAAAGCCCGGCTGATGTCAGACCAGTGCACGCCCGAGACCCCACCGAACATTGGACAACACGGAAGGCGATTCCTCGAAAGCCGGTCCCAGCTCCCAGCTCGTCCCTTCTTCTAGCACCACCTCAACGGGCTCAGTCGCCCGAGAGCATGTCTCGATATTCGGCTTCCAACTACGACAATGAATCGACTGCCTCGCCCGATTATGACAGCCTTTCGGAGGATACCAATCTGCAATCCGTCCGCCGAAAGACGAGAACTGGGGTGCTCAAGACCGTGGGAGATTCCACATTGGGCCGTGACCGTAACGCTGAACAACAGTCCGGCGAAGCGGATATTCCTGCCGTTGACTTTGGCACGACTTTTACTCCAACGTTGACGCCGGGCCACAGTCGTCCTCCTACTGCTGGTAGACTTGCAGGGCGCCAGTCGCCATTCGACCATCCTTACACAGCGCCTGCCACTCCTTTGCCTCGATCTTCCCATGACGACAGAGTGTCACCTGGAGGCCAGACTCCGAATGAGAAGAAGAGATCCTCGTATGTGGAACGGGGAAGCCCACGGCTAAATCATTCCCGATCTTCTAGTTATGCCTGGCAACCTGGAGCAACGATAGGACGACAAAGCCCCGGTGGGGGGTTGACAGCGGAAGAATTCGTTCAGCAGCGAGCTGTGGCTGCTCGAGTGCCCAGTGGATATGCTCCTCGCCGAAGTATCTCGTACAGCAAAATTGAGCAGTCTCCGAACAAGTTGCAGATGAAGAGAGACTCATTTGGACGACCAAGCTCGAGGAATTCTCTCCTGATCGATTATTCGTCTCATTTGTCAGCACGGGAGCAAGAACATGTAGCAAGAATGACTGGGGGTCCATTGATTCAAGTGGGTGAGAGAAGCAAGACGCCAGATCCGTCGATCGGACTTATTGGGGCGATTGAAGCCCGAGAGCAGGAGAAACGAAATATCAAAGAAGGCGTGGCCGGCCATATGGTACAAGAAGCTATTGCACAGAGACAGGCGGCAGAGCACACCTACGGATATCAGCATTACCCTGGATCCAGTTCCATGATCGATGGCCGACGGATCAGTCCTCGCTCATCTGTTTACTGGGCTGGTATGTCCCCTTCACCACTCGCGCAGCCGCAGCCGCCATGGACGAATCAGCAGGCATACCAATATCAACAACAGGTACAAGCTCAACAAATGCAGCAGCTTCAGCAACAGCCAAATCCGATGTACGATCCTCGATACAGCGGATACTACGCGCCACAAGGAGATTACCATGCAGAGTAAATCATGGTAAGAGGGACATGTGTGGTTTTTGTGAATTTTGCATTGCAAGCGGGGATATCAATCCGCATTGGCGGAGATTCTGAGATACATTCTGTATCTTGACGAACGCGGGGTCATGAACAGCATTGGAGGTTCCAGAGATTGTATTAGATCCATAATGAGCATCTTCCTCATCGTCGCCCATCTGCAGGACGTAGGAGTGTGGGGGGGAAAGACTCAGACGACGAATAAACGGTAATATTTGAATATACTCATACTCCTTACTCGTCAGTGGTGCATAAGCGACGCATGGGGGAGGAGAACGGATAATGACGCTCCGGAAGCTGACGACGCGTTATCCATTTTCTTTCTCCGTGAGCTAACTTTGAATAGCCAAAATGAGATTTCAGGGGGTTGGGGAATCGATGCATAAGCAAAAAATACTAAGCACGTGGCAGACGCTAGCATTCTACAGTACTATCACCTCTCCTTCCCACCTCTCACCTTTCATCTCCCACCTCCTAACAGGCGATTGTACATTCGCCCACTCTCAGAATCCTCCTATTGACTGACTTGTTCGGTCCCACCCTCTCCTGCCTCAGTCACTCCGCTACGGAATACCACATCACCTCTATTATACAACTCGCACCTCTTTCGCTCGTTTCAATGTTCTCTGCACCGTCCGAGTCAACTCACAGTCGCAGCTGGCCTGCTGACTGAAAGGCTGGGCAGCCCGCCTAGTCAGCACCTCATCCATCCAGCAGTGTACAGTTACGACCACGATTCTCGATATGACCTAGACGCCCTGTTATCCTTCCTTCCTTTAGTCATGCCCTTGAAGATCTTGCTGTCAAAGTCTGGCCCAGGCCCTACCCGCCGTCGACACAGTAGCATTGTTGAAGATACCCCCCGACCTTCAGATCTCACCCTATCACTCGCCCGCAGCCGCGCCGACTCGATGAAAAGACCACGATTGGGCCTGTCCCGCACGAATGAGGGGACCTGCCCTTCCGTCCTGACTCATGAGCCGGAAGAAATACAATCTCGCAGGAGTTCCTCTCATGGCGATGCCTATACTGAGACCCCCGAACAGTCCAAAAGTGCGAGCACTCCAGCCGCAATGTACGCAGACAAGAGTGAGCCGCGAAACCTGAAGTTAGCAGATGAGGACCCCGCAGATCTGCCTTTACCGAGACCTCAGAGGTTTTCATTGTTGGGTTTCAGGTATGCGTCAGATCCGCAGTTGTCGACCCGGTTTAAGAAAGATGAAATTTCGCCGCTGAAAGAGGTCACTCGTAAGTTGAATCTAAACGAAGTCGCAAACTGTCGGATTCTAAATAAATTTCTTCTTTAGCCCCTAAAATCATCACCACTGCGCCCACCAGTCAAGAATTCGAAGAGTCCGCTCAGAAACCCTCGAAGAGAAAACTATTTACCCGGGCCCCGAGTCCCTTTCGAAAGACACCCCTTATCCGACACGCTCCTCCAGAACCTTCTCCATCATTGACTGCTGAGCATCCCCTAGGACAGAATGGTCCGTCACAAAACACCTCCTTTGAACGTTTACCTCGGACTAAATCTGCCCATGGCGCAATGGCACCACCTGCATATGGCGACGAATCCTCCTCATCGCTGGCTATACCTGTGACACGCCTGTCGGACTCCTCCCGCTCCGACGATAGTTCTGGTGACCACCATGTGTACGCGAAAACGACCACAACGCACACGATTTCCACCACGACCACTTTCTTCAAACTTAAGAGGCGCAAGAAGAGCAAGGGACCACTATTTCCGTTGCCTGAGAAATTTGCGACCCCAACGTCAGGTCAAACGAGCCCATCTCACACGCCCCAGGAGTCCACTGGTGGGAGGAAGTCCATGTCACCAAGCAGGAGATCTAATACGGCGGTAAGATTCGACGCGGAGCCTAGTAGGCAGGGTTCTGCAGCTCCTTCGCCTACTCATTCAGCAGCCGCCCTGACCAATGCACCGTTCGGATCTCCTGGCCCAACGATCGTGCGTCAAGACTCGTCTTGGTCCACACATTCAGGCCAGTCGACACCCTCGATGACCTTGGTTCCTCCTCGCACCGGGGGAAGAGGAAGATCTTCGACAATGAGTTCACTTGGCAAATCGGCCGAGAAATTCCTTGACGCCGTGCCTCAGCCAGGATCGGCAAGAACGTCGACTTCCACAAGCGGAAGAAGAAGTTTTGGTGATCTCTTAACACTCCCTCATCGACTTCGTCAGAATTCTGTGCCTCCGGCGCGGCATGGGGCTGCCTCGAGTCCTGGCACACCTGGCTCAAAATCCAACTCCTTGCAAATACCACGCGAACCGGAGCCAGAACGGGTCTACCCTCAGCGGGAAGATGGTGACACGCCGGCAACTTACCTGGAAAAGCTTGATGCTGCCATTCCGAGAAGCGCCATGGCAACAATCCTTTGCAAAAGTGCTGACGACTTCTCCAAGACATGTCTGCGCAAGTATATGAGAGGATTTTCATACTTTGGAGATTCTATTGACATGGCAATCCGGAAAATGCTCATGGAGGTGGAATTACCCAAGGAGACTCAGCAAATCGATCGACTACTGGCCGGTTTTGCTGACAGATACTATGAATGTAACCCTGGGGTCTTTGCCTCGACCGATGAAACGGCTTTCGTGGCATTTTCCATCCTGCTCCTGCACTCCGACACACATAACAAGAATAACAAGAGAAAGATGCAGAGGCATGATTACATCAAGAATACGCAGCAAGGCCCTGTGCAGATCTCAAGCGATATTTTAGACTGCTTCTACGACAATGTGTGCTATACTCCTTTCATTCATTTCGAAGATGAGGTGGCTATCAACAGCCACCGCCTCGCAGCTCCCAAAGTGAAGAAGAGTCTGATCAAAACCAAAAGCATTGAAAGCCTCCGTGGCCCCGTGGACCCATATACTTTGATCTTGGACAATAAGCTGGACGTCCTGCGACCCTCTCTCAGAGATGTAATGGATACGGAGGATTGCTACAGCTCAACGGGAACATCCGGTCCACTCGAGACCAAAGAGGTTCATGGGGCTTTTCTCAACTCGGCTGTGTTGCAAATCGTGTCCGCGAGGTCGAGGCCGGATGCCTTCTTGTCGCAGGCCACCATTAGCAATCCCGGTGACGCCCAAGCCGGTCTCGTTAGTATCAAGATCGCGAAGGTCGGATTATTATGGCGAAAAGACCCCAAGAAAAAGAAAGCCCGGCCATGGCAAGAATGGGGTGCTATCTTAACTGACTCAAAGTTGTACTTCTTTAAGGATGTCGGATGGGTCAAAAAGTTGATCTCACAATACGATTCTTTTTCGAAGTCTACCAACAACGCCGGCCATCTGATCTTCAAACCGCCGTTGTCCTCTTTCGAACCCGATGCTCTGATGTCTATGGATGACGCGGTGGCACTCATGGATTCAAGCTACAAGAAACACAAAAATGCTTTCGTCTTCATCAAGCATGGCGGGTTTGAGGAGATCTTTCTTGCCAACAGCGAGTCGGAAATGAATGACTGGATCGCCAAGTTGAATTACGCGGCCACTTTTCGAACGGTTGGCGTCCGAATGCGCGGGCTTATTGGGACGAACTATGAAGGACGACATCTGCTCCAAAAGGATGCCGATTTTTCAACCACCAGTGCCGAGACTCCGCAGAGAGACAAGAAGATGGACCCCCAAATGGCTTGGGAGATCATGTTTTATCGACGGCAACTGATCAACGAGAAGATTTCTGACTTCGATGAAAAGATTGCGGTGGCCCAAAAGGAACTTGACAACCTGCTCCGAAATGCTCGACATTTGCTCATCTTGTTGCCAATTCAGCCAAAGACTCGAGAAATGTTGGTTCTGGCTGCAGGTCGTATGTCGGCGAAACTCAAATGGACCAGGGTCGAGCTTTGGAGGACGAGAACGCATCGAGATATCTTGGCCAAAGATCTAGAACAGGAGGGAACCACGGCATTTCCGGCTCCTCGGACTCCTTCGAAGACCGGTCAACCGAGTTTGGGACGCACCGCTACTGATTCAAGCCATTTAACGCTGTCACCTATAAGCGCCACCTCGTCCAGACCGTCCAACTTGATAGAAAAACTCAAGACCTCGGAGAATGCCAGCACGCGAACCGAGCCCAGCATGCTCGATCTTCCTTCCACGGCCAGTCCATCTTTATCTGGAGACCAAACACTCACCAGAAATGAAAGCAATCAAGATTCGCATTCCCTAGTTCATCAAGCATCCATTGCCAGTTCTCATCAAAGTCGCGATAAAGAACGACTTGCGAGAAGCACTGATGATGCTGAAGAGCAGGCATTGCGTGAAGCAGGCTTGGTTGACATCGACGGCACTGTTCCGAAGGATAAGCGACCTGATACAAGTGAATCGGAACGAGATCGACTGGGGGCAATATCAGGAGCAATTGACACGTCAAAGACTGGAAGTGTTCGCCGAAGTCTTCAGCGGAGCTTGCGTGAAGGACATTTGCGAGATGGATATAGTCACCACTCCCCCAGTATCCATCGACACAAAAAGGGTCGAGAGTCAGGCTCGAGTGTTGCCGCAACCGAGGATGGAGGTAGATCTATCCACAGCGACGCGGACGAATTGAAGAGAGGTACAGGAAGTTTTATTTTGCACGGCAAAAAGGCCAGTGTCATCACGATGTCGTCAGAGTGGCAGAGCATGTCGAACGAAGAGAGATTGAGATCGAGGAAGGTGACGCCAGACGAAAACACGACGGAAAAATTTCCGGCTCTTCCGGACGATACCGACCCGATCGAAACGGCGAGTAATGTTTCGAGGCATAGCATTGAACGTTATGGATCGTTGAATTCGAGCCGTCGGCAAAGTATGGCGACTACGGCAGGAGAACACTTTGTGGATGCGGAGACGGGAGATGATCGAGAGGCCGTTGGTGAAGAAAATTCCAAAAGCAATGAATGAAAAACTAGAGTTTCATCTTTCGGTCAAACGAAAAATAAAAAGTAGGAGTTGGGAAAACAACTTGCAATTACGACCATGATCATGTCACGAGTACTGATAGAAGGATGGACCTAACCCGGCCTTGGGTATTTGTGAGGGGGGATTTCGATGGCGCGCAACGGGATAATCAGATTTAGATCCATCACATGGCGGGATGTAAGGAACTGGCAAGGTGTACGAGCTTCACTTGGCACAGTCCCATGGACTAGCAAGTGACAAGTCAAGCCATTTCATTATACTGGGGGTGAAAAGGGACATTTTTCACCTAAGAGGAAAGATGTATCATGACAATCGGACATGATGTTTGGCAACGAATCCCGAAACCCTAGCATTCTTCAATCCTGTCCTGATTGATCCCATGCCGGTCGCAAGACAGCCGCCATAATTTTGATGGGAGAAGCAGGAATGTAAAAGCCCATGCGGTCTCATAAGCCGTTCAGAGTAACATACTTGGGTAGTTCATTCTGTGGAATATTTTCCATACCAGACTTGCCAGTTTTGGATTGGGTTCGATGATTCTCCCATTTCCGGACTGACGAGTTCTCATCCACTTAATTTAATTGATGTTCTTCTCAGACACTGGAGAGATTGTCGTCTCCGGCTGGTCACAGAGGGTAGAAGATTCACTGACGTCGCTGCTACTCCTCTTCAGTTCGGCGAGTTTCTTGGAATGTTGCGAGGCTATCTTTTCAACGACTTCTCGTCCCTCTCTGATTCTCGACACCGGGATACTCGTGAGGTTTGCCTGCAGTGTACCGCCGTTCTTGCTGTATAAACACACGGAGCCCTTTTTGGCCAGCTCGTGGGCAAGGCGGTCCTCCAAACGTCCTGGACCTTCGAAACCAATGAGTCGATTGAGATGCATCACCGCAATAACGTACATCTGATACGCCAGCCAAACTATTTGGATGGTGGGATTCACCCAGAGCAGGCTTAGGAGGCCGACGGGGAAACAAAAGACGAAGCCGAAGATCAAAGTCATGCTCATGAGCTCGCGGACACGGTCCCAACGATCTGTTCTCACCGGGTGGCCCCAATGTCGGAAGAACTGTCGGACGACTTCTTCTGGTCCCGAGATCAAGGGGAAACCGTGGTCGTAGTCGTCGATCTCGACAAGGAGCTCGGCCCCATCCGATGCCCTGATGCTAGGAGTGGCCGGTTCCCTCCTGACGCAGCAGACGAGGGAGGCCAGTTTCAGAGCCAGAGGCATACACATGAGAGCCGCAAACCAGAAGTACCGCTGCTCGGCCAGGAGAATCAAAAGGGCACATGCAACGGCGGTCGTCTCACTGGCGATCATCACAAAAGGAGTGGCAAGGCTGATTGAGTCTTCACAAAAGGCCCGGGCCCTTTCGGGGCTGGATTGACCCACATTTGATACGGACAGATGCAAATGGTGTACCATTTGGACGGCGCGTCGAACCTTAGACACTTGTTCTTCTTCATCGACTTTGCCCCCCGATGACGAGCGGTCCTCCAGGTTGTAGTTTCGTAGCCTTCGTAGAACATTCACCCAAAGTCCGTTACGTACCTCTGTGTCCAGATCCGCACCATCGTAGCCATGTAGTTTGAATCGAAGGCCGGTATCAGGGTAGAAGGCCGTCCCTAGCATATGCCCTCGTTGCGAGCCCCGATAGAGGCCCTTTCTGCGAAATCTGTCCAGTGTTCCCAAAGCTGCTCGGTGAAGGGGGCCCCCCATTGGCATTAAGAAGGCGGACACGAGCAAATTGCTCAAGCTGTTTGAATTGTAGAATCTCTGCGGCCAAAGAAGGCGTTCAAAGAGGTACGGCTCGGCTGCTTCGGCTCCCAGGTAACCGATGATGGAGCCCAAAGCTCCAGCGAGCGAGTCGAGGCTGGTTTGCGAAGGCATGCCGAGCAGAGGAGGGTGAGCGTGTATGACGAGAGGAGTCTGTGAGGCCATCTTCTATGTGTGTTCAGTTTAAGTATCGCAGTATCGCCAGTGAGATACACAGAGCGGGACAGATGGGGAGGATTAGATGCATTGGTGCATCCCTTGAAGCCGCATGCATTGGCTTTTCTTGTGTGAAGCTGCAGTTGAAATCTCTACTTTTCCATCAATTCTTCATCAAACCACTGCACTTCGCCACCCATGAGGGGGCCTACCGCGCCCAGCAATGCCACGTCGACATCACATGCGCCAATTAGCGATAAGCAGACACGCCCTTGTATCGCAATTGACAGAACGCGGGACGGCACATAGCCACCGGTTTCAAGCCGCCTCGTGTCACAGTCGACCACTGACATCCTCTGACAACCCTCTAGGAGCCATTGTTTCCCCACCGAGTCTGCCCAGTGGCTGCCTTTTGGTTGCCTTGTGTATCAGGCTCGCTGACGTCGTGCAAGGGAGAGAGAGAATATGGTCCAAGTTCAGAAAAGCAAGGAAAAATTGGGCAAGAAAAATTTTCATCAGCCAGCAGGGGCTTGTACCGTCCAATATAAAAGAGAAGGGCCGCCTAAGGCAGAGCGAATGACTCCCCCAAGCTACCATGCAACAATGCCTCCGCGTCAGCCTTACCAACTACATTTCCCCGGAAACCTCTCCTATCCCCGCAGACCATGTGGTCTCTGCTATCCACGGCGACCGCCTCTACGGCGTCGACTCCGCCAGAAAGCGTGAAGTCTGGGGACGAACCCCACCGTCCTTTGGATCTGTTGGAACAGGTCTTGGCACCTAGCAATGAGAAACCTTCAACGCGTATCGAGCAAGCACGGCACTGTGCAGAAGACTTGGGATTAGGCCGACCAGGCTTCTATCGTGGCTTCACCTGGGATGTCTCTGCCCACACCTTTAACGACCTCGCGCCGAACAAAGTCCCCCTACCTCCCAAATACGAGCATTCGGGTAATTTTAAATGGGTTGGGCAGGAACAAGATGCCATTCCACAGTATCTCTGGGACAGTGAAACATTCCAGACTGTCCACGCGGATCATGAACAACTACGGAGGTATTGTGCAGTATCCTGGACATGGGGCCGCTACCAGCGAAAGGATCTCAGCGGGAATAAGATCTGGCGATACTCCACAGGAACAAAATGGCGGGTGCCCGCCTTTGAAAAAGTCGAATCTCCCTTTGGCGGAAGAATTACCAAAATTGATCGACTGACGCATTTGAAACACCTCCTCAGATGTATCAAGGCTTTCCGATATTTTTGGATTGACGTCTTATGTATCAATCAAAATGCCGACAAGGTCGCCAAAGCCGAGAAGGAAGCAGAGATCGCCAAACAAGCACAAATTTTCCGCAACGCGACAGCCTCTATGGCGTATTTATGGACTCTCAATGAGCGGAAAGATCATGATCTCAGTCGCGCACTGGGTGCTTTTGGTGGACTTCTCGCTTCTTGCATCTACTTCCGACCCGGTCAACCTATAGTCGATGGCAGAAATGTCCCGCGGTTTGGCGTGATGCCTCCCTATGCCGAATGGAATGATTCCTTTAGCCGGTTGCGGGAGGATAATTGGTTCACTTCTCTGTGGGCCCTGCAAGAAGTTGTTCTGTTTCCATCGGCGATCTGGATAACTCAGGACGGAGGCTTCGTTACCATCAACGATCGTCCCGTCACCACCAGACTCTTCGCAAGTGCAGTGCGGCTCCTCTTGTTGATGTCTCGGTTTCGAAAGGACCAATGGCTCAAGGAGGAGAGGCAGTATATCCAGCAGAGGAACATGGCCCCGTCAGAGTTCTTCAAACGGCGGAAGGAAATCGCAAACATAGAACACCGGCGTCGATCGGCTTTGCAGGAAGCTAGGGCTGAGCAACAAACCAATCAAGGTGAGGGAAACTTGTGCATAGAAGTTTCTTATCCGCCGAGGATACCATCGGTGCTCAAACACCGCCTAGCAGACCGATTACTGCAAGATGAAATCGACAACTGGGTTAGCTGGTCCTTTGGAAAGGCAGGTATTGACATAGCTTTGGGAGCAACGCGGACTGCGATCCTCATCGCTGGAAGCAATCGGAAGGCCGTCGAGAATCAACCCAAAGAATACGCCTTGTTGGCCGCCTTGAAAATCAGCTATCACCCGGACTTGATTCCGGAAGATTTGCTCAACGTCGAACAGCAATATTTCTCGCACAATCTTCTGAATGTTATTCTTCGCCACGAGGGAGCCTCCATGTTTGATGTTGTGCATCAGCCTTCCGCCTTGCAATTTAAGTTTCCGTCTGACGGCTTGTTGGATGACTCTGAGTGGACTTTGGTTGATCGCACCCTTGACTATCTCCAAATAGAACTGCCGGGCAACTCAGAGGACCGACGCCGCCCGTCTCATGAACACTTGGACCCAGGGTGGACGAAAGTGACCCAGGTACACGAGAATTTGCAAACCGAGGTCAAATACCGTTATAAAGACCATGAACGATATGTTCACATACCACAGCAGGGGGACGTTCTCACCGATATGTCTACGTGGTCTGCTTGGTACCCTAACCCTGATGGCTTTGGAACTCATTCAAGTGAGGAGATGGTGTGGGAAGACGTGAAGAAGTGGCATATGCATCCCTACGGCATGGTGCACATTCCTCCATCTGCACGGATCCAGGATATTCCCAAGACGCAGAGTGGTACCGAAATAACTGTTCGACTCAATGGTGGTGACATCGAGTATGATATTGAGCGACTGGCGGATCTAAAATTGATCTCGCAAACTCAAACATGGCTCAAAGAGAAACTTGGACAACCCAAATACATATTTCTCCCCCTCTACACTCGGTTTTTCAAATCATGGGGAGTAAGTCCACGAGTCGCCGGTTTCCGAGGACCTTACCATACCGTTGAGACAGATGAAACCACCGGCATTGTCCTGGTCGGAAAATCAACCCTCCAAAAAGGCCATTCTTTGACACATTGGCATAAACTGGGTACATACCGTGGAAGAGGTATGTTTACGAAGTTGGGTTGGAGAGACGGCATACTGGTGACCTCGCCACATGGAGACTCGCGCACCCCGTCTATCAACATGGCAGACTGTCAGGCAGTGACCAGCTTGAATGCCGTCATCACCCAAGCTCTCTCCGATACGGCAGAGCCTGTAGAAGGGGGTTTTGAAACCGTTCAACCATCGGACGTCCTGGGATTCCGAGACTTTGGAGAATCCCCGGACGTGAGCTAATCACTGCAGAAGATTGCAGCATCCCAAAACTATTGACTTACCGATTCATGATGTCAGGTGTCCATTTGGTTCGACATTCAAATTCTGCCAGATATTGATGAAAGAGTTGAAAAAGGGTATATTGGTGTTAATAATATATTTCTCTTCTCCCGTCTCAGGTTTCTGGGACGTTGCCTATATATATTTTGCGACTTGATACCAGCCCAGTCCACGATGAATTTCTGAATTCGCAGGCCAAAAACCCAAGTTCGTCCGGCGAGATTCAGCAATATATCATAAGATGCTGAGACCATTGCGTGCTCGGCCCCCTGACTACGCTCTCACCATCCAATCTTCGGACAAGCTTCCAAGATGGAGTGGGATTACAAATTGAGTTTTTTTGAATAAAGTGGCTATAAACTTCGTCAGCCGTACAAGATGAGTACCTAAGTACAGCTATTGATTGGCCGGGCTCTCCACCCAGTGGCTACCGCTGTCAGCGCTATTGAGGCGACTTTGTCTCTCCCGACAACCAACTTCTGACCCCCTACGGCTCCCTCCTCTCCCAGAGGCACCTCCTTGTCGCCTCCCTATTATCAACTTACTCGGAGGTACCTCAAGGAGTTGATGAAGAGGGTAACTCTGACTCAGCCCAGAGTATATTCCCGAAATCGCTGGCCGCAATGAGGGGTGCCGGAGACCGGTATAAGACAGAGATCATGTCTAGAGACATTTGCAATCAATGTCTATCAACACTCAACCCCCTACACTACATTGATACAAATGTCCTTCCACTACTCGAAGGAGACATTGTATCATTAACCCCAGCCAACCTCACACCCACCGAAGCTCACGTGTGAGGAAATTCGAGATGGCTAGCCAGAAAACAACATTCGTCCTTGTCCACGGCGCATGGCATGAACCCGCCCACTTTGAACCACTCATTCAATCACTGAACGATCACGGTTACAAAGCCGTCGCCCCAGCCTTACCCTCCGTGGCTCGCTCACACATCGAAGCCGCCAAAGACTACCTTTCGGATGTCGAAACAGTGCGCTCCGCCGTCCTCGCAGAACTTGACGCCGGCTCCAACGTCGTCGTCGTCCCACACAGCTACGGCGGGATCCCCACGACCTCGGCCCTCAAGGACCTCGACCCCGAATCGCGAAGTAAAGCCGGCTGCAATACCTCCGTTGTCGGTATTGCGTCAATCACCTCCTTCGTTTTGCCGGAGGGCATGAACATCCGCGACGCCGAGAATCGGGAGCAGGGAGACATCTCCAAATTGCCTAAAGTCCTCGCTCCCATGTCTACGGATTACTTCTACAACGACATGACTCCGGATCAAGTCGAAAAGTATGCCGCCTTGCTCAAGCCTATAGCCGCTAAGGCGTTGCTGGAACGCTCCAAGTATTCGGCACATGAAGTGATCCCGGTGCATATTCTTATGGCGTCTGAAGATAAGGCAATGCCGTGGACGACCCAGGAACGCATCGTGGAGATGTTGAAGCCGAAGGCCCTGTTGATGAGGACTGAGGTGATTCCCGGTGCAAGCCATAGTCCGTTCATCAGTAGAGTGAAGGAGACGACGGATTTCCTTAGGAGGAGCGCCGGCGAGTCGATTTAGAGTTGAGTGGCGGATACAAGAGGAAGGCTTTTTTTGGATGGGGGATATGGGGAATGATAGAGCCGAAACGTCGACAGGTAGATCAGAGCGGAGTGTTGGCGTTGTACCTTGGTGCTTGAACACGGTGGAGCGACACGTACAGAGTAAAGATTTCTCGGCCGTAACAGAATCCATGTCATGTAGGGGAAAGAAAGAACCAATGACGATGACATCTTTCTTCCACGTTTACTTGTTAGTCTGTGGAAGGGCCCTTTGTTATTCGAGAGGATCTCTCTCCTTGCCCATCTCCCACGTCTTCTCCACAAGGCGACCTCTCTTCTCGCTCCTTGCCTTTAGATCAAAAACGAACGGTTTCGGCTGCACATTAAACCCCGCCGTATAATCGTACCAGGGGACCTCGACGCCGGGTCGTTTGGAGATGTCAACGGCCCAAGCCATCCTTGCGATCAATATATGGAGAGAGTTCTCAGCGATATTCATGCCGGGGCAGATTCGACGGCCGAATCCGAAACAAGAGTAGTTCTGGAGGTTGGGAAATTTGTCGAGGGGTTCGCGGTAGGTTGGGTACTTGGGGGAGAGCCAGCGATCGGGATTAAAGGTCTCAGGGTCCGGATACAGGTCGGGGTCACGATGGATGGCCCTGATATTATGTTGTGTTAGTATTAGGCCCTGCTTTGCTTCGCAAAGGAGGAAAAGGGCTTACCACTGATTTGCATGGATATTGGTACCTGCTGGGAAAAAGTACCCATTATACACATCATCCCTGATCAATTCGTGAGGGACACCTCCAGCGGTGACGGGGCGCCATCTCAAGACTTCTTTCGCCACAGCTCTCACCATCGGCAACGACGGAATATCATTAAACTCTGGCATTCGGTCGTCTCCAACGACCGAGTCCACCTCTTGCTGCATTTTCTTCTGCCAGTTAGGATAGTGACACATGGCGAGGACAAAAGACATCATAGCCGCAGCAGTGGTTCCGGCTCCCGCTTCGAAGAGTGTTCCAACTACATACGCGCCTTCGTCGTCTGAGAGACCGAATTCAGCCTGTCTCTCGAGAAAAGTCTTTGCAAAGCATCTCGGACAGTTCTTATCGGCTGTCATTTTGTCACGCACTTCGAACAGCAGCTGTCGAAACAATGTGATTTCAAAGTCATGCAATTTTGCGGCTTCCTGTTTAAACGGAGCCAGCCACGTCGGCAAATGCATCAAGATGGGAAACGTGTCGACAAGATATGCTCCCGGCGAAGCAACGCGTTCAACTGTGTGAACGACTTTCAAGATCCTGCGAACATATGGTTCGTCGCCTGTTTCAATCGTCTTGCCATAACCGAGACGCATGATGACTGCACCAGCGTATCGCTCGAAGAGGTGATCGTATCGTTCTGGCGTTTTGATCAGGTCAAATAACATCCGTTCTGACTCGTAGATCTGAACAGGCTGGTATGAAGTCGCTGCCGATTGCATGGTCATGGTATGCATCACTTTGCGTCCTCGACGCCACAATTCTGCCCTTGATCAGCCAAAGAGTACCTGGAAAAAAAAAAAAAAAAAAAAAAAAATTTCAGAGTTTTATTTTTTTGACCTACCTCCATATGGAAGAAATAAAGGTCTCAGATCCTTCGACATCAGTTTGGCAGCCATAGGTAATTGCTCACGAGACGAGTAAAGATTGCCTCGCTCGCGAAGCAAGTCGTTGGCAATCTTCTCGGTCGAAACGACAACGAGATTTCGACCAAAGATGCTGAGTCGAAAGATGGGACCATATTGGTCTGCCCAAGATTTGAACTTTATCCATGAGTGTTTAGAAGGTATGTCTGGTAGGTTTCCAACTAGGGGTTTCCCTTGCAAACTGTTAGGCTTAACACACTGGGCATACAGCTTGTGTTAGCTTTACCTTTGGGACCAGGAGGTAACTTGGCATCTTTGGGGATTTTTGATTTATTTGACAGGGTGTGGATGAGAAGGCATATGAGCAAGAAAGCAACCGCCCCAGCGGCTATGAGAGAAGCCATTTTTGTGTATACTTTCTTTCAAGCTTTGGGGTTGAGGGGTCTCACTTTGATGATATACTTGCCCAGGTCCCTCACCTTTTTCATGGCTGGCACTTCGTAATACATTCTTGTCAGCTGGAAAAGATTCTTCTCCACCAAAGGGGGCAATTCCGTAAGAGCCCCTCCCCGGAGATTCTCCACAAAGTATATTTCTGTCGGTCAAGTTTGTGGAGAAATTTCTTGCTGAAGAACCGACATCCGTGGGGCGGTCGGCGGGTTATGACACAGCGCAGTGCGGAGCGCCGATCGCGATGGCCGCCATACAGATTTGATATTGAAAACACTAGGCACGTGACAATGAGGACAAGAGTAGAGCCTCGTCGACAATAACGACCGGCTCCCCTCGAACATTAGTCCACATAAATCTTGATGGTCATAGAGAAACGTAACATCCCAAAATTAGACGCAAATGTTGCTTCGACTGGACGATGATGAAACCAGCTCATTCACCGACACGGTATAAATCTCCCCATGAGGTTGTCTACCGCGGAAGAGTTGTCACAAATAGAAAAGACAATCTGTATGAAGGTCGGAGATTTCGTGACACCGTGGCCATCGGAGCTTGATACATGGAATGGCACGATAGTAACAGAAGATTCGCCGATCGATTTTAGAGCACCGCCCGAGGGGACATTTGAACTTGCTCTTCGCTCTCTGTAGAGCTTAGATAGTGCAAATCTCTTATACGCTGGACGTTGTGTGGACGGAGATCGAGCAGCGTGCAGTGCCGTTCGTACTATGGGAACAGCATTGGCAACCGGTCAGGCAGCCAGGTTTGCTCGGCTCGGACAGCTTTGAGAGGTGCGAAGTTTGCTGTTGAGGAATGCAGCATTGCTAGACAGGAACAATCTGGTCAAGGCCGTGGAGGTGGAGGAGCCTGAGGGTCACAATCTGAGCCACCATGAGGTTCTGGGAGGGCATTTCGAGGGGAGTATATTAGAGTGGAGGAAGACAAAACAAGTGGAAGTAAGTTTAATTGGCCCTCTGATGTTGTACGAGCGTCAGTCAATAGCATTGTCTTCAATACGTACCTCTGGGGTCAAGTCTTTGGTGATCCGCAGTCTTTTGGCGTCCCGAAACCGTGTCGATTCTAATGGACACGAATAGGGGACGGCTCGCATGTATGAAACTGAAATCTAGACCAAACGTATCTTGTTCAAATAGAGTGAAGAGCCATCACAGTGGGTGAACTTTAAAGTCCAGATGGTCAATGTGATCTGCTTACCTCAACAAACTCAGAGCAATAAACGAATGACTCCAAACCAGGAAAATTTTATCGTCCGCTGCGATTTCGAGCGTTGCAAGCGCTTAAGCCAATGCCATTTCACACCGAAATCTCATGCATCCGCAACAGCACCTAGAGTTACATTAGCCCAGGCTAGACTGAACTGATTCCTCGCTAACGTTTACCTTTTCAATGTACCGAACTCCAACCACGATCCCGTCTTCGTCAGTAAACTCGTCTTCATCGCCAAAGCCGTTCTCCGTTTTGTCCAGACAAGTCAGACAGGCGAGGACAATGCTCATGAACTTTTGACCCATCTTGCTCGCCAAGCGAGCCGATGCCAGATCAATAAGTGTGCTCTTCATCATAGCCGCCTTCTTGCGTTCGTTGCGCTCTGCCTGGAAGCCGTTTGCGCCGAGCATCGGGCTAGGGACGAACGTGTGGTTGCTGTCCTGCTCGACAAACGATGTCCACAACCCGATCTCCAACAGCATGACCCCAAGGCTGTAGATGTCGTGCTGCATAATATAGTTGTCCTCCGGCTGGAGACCCTGTCGCGAAGGGTGACGGTAGAGATTTTTTTCCCAGCACAAATCTCCTTGTCGGAAAGTCCACCCATCAAGAGGGCGGAACTTCTCGAATCCGACCAGGAAAGGTGCGGCCAGTCGAGACTCGTCGCTGCGGAACACGATCGTCGTCTCGGGCCGCATGTTCTTGTGCACAAATTTCGATGAGTGGATGTACATAACTGACGAGGCTAACGATCGTGCTAGAGCGAGTCGCTCATTGAGCGAGTAACTCTCTTCGTTCTGGAGTAGTAGAGTCCGTAGCGAAGTCGGGTCCTGGAGACCACGGGGGACCGAAAACACCAACTCAAATTTCACCAGTGACACGTTTCCTTGGATTTCCGCTCTTTTGGCGACTCCGAGACACCGCAGCAAGCCAAAGACCAGCGGGTCCGACTTCGAGAGAATCCTGGCGAGGTCCCGTATCTCTTTGGTCGTCCTTGTGAGCTCGGCTTGAGGATTTAAAACTATCGTGTCCACAAGCACGTGCTCCGAGCCAGTTTGACTCTCCGCGATCTCAGCTGTCGAGAGTGAGATTTGATCCCGCTGATCTTTAATAGCATCCGGTGGAATCCAAATCGTACTTCCGTCTCCTGACACCGACTCGAGCTGAGCAGCCCTGACCATTTCCCTCAGATCCTTCAGAGTCGAGAGGAAACCATGGTCATTCAGCGGTCGATCATTCAGTCGATTGTCGACGTTCTGGCTAGAGACGCGATTGATGAGAAACCACGAAGGATCGAACATGTCATGCCATTTTTTGAGATCTTCCACCGAGCGTTTGAGGCAATCGTCGAGAGACAATGCATACTTCCAACCACGAACGTTACCCTTTTTCCTGATCACTGAGCCGATGGTATTCCTTTCTACCGGGGTTCCGATAGCATTGTCGAGGAGGTCATTGGCTTCCTGGAGCTTGAGGTGCAGAAGTTGTAGAAGATGGTGCTGATGAACTTGGAGCCTTTCGTCGAGGCTGTTCCACACGCTTTGAAGGAATTTGATCTGGTATTCGAACTTGATCCAATAGTCTTCTACACAGAGAATCAATTCTAGTATTTCCCGGTCGGCCTGCTTGAAGGTTTGATACTTCTCGACGAGCTTTTTCCCGTACCTGAAGGTCGTCAGGTGCTATTCATGAATGTCGCGTCACTCAGCTCGTTGATGGAGAATGTCATGGTGAATGACGCAGCCATACTTAATACAAAGATCCACAGTTGACAGAGCCGCCAGCGGGGTGCCAACCGGATCAACCATAGTTCGATCTGACGGGCCGCCGCGAAGCCCGGAGACGTGAAAACTCGAGAATTATTGGGGAGCCTTTGGTAGCTCACAACCTGACAGTTGTGATCTTGCAGGACATGATACATATATTGCGCGCCCCTGCGACTGCGCTGCCTCAAGGACTGACTTCTGCGCTAGGCCTAGTTAGAATCCGCGGGTATCAGCCTTATTAGAACTTCCACAGCCTCATTTCACGGCTCCGCCTGCACCATCATCACCACCTCTTTCAAGAAGACATCTCTACTCCGTTGAGTGTGTCTGCAATGCCGCTTCCGCCGCCACTCACGTCCGGCATGCGAACACGGTTGCTTCGTTTGTGTCACAGAAATCGCATGTAATCCTACTTTACCGTCCTCTGGCGAATGCCTTGAGACAAGTCGAATGTCCAACCGTCTACCCGCACACCCACTCCCATGGCCCAGCCGGCTAAATCGTCGAATGCCATCTCAGAACTGGTCGAGCATTTTCGCCTTGACGCACAATGTCATGACGACCACACTCTGGTCTCTCTTCCCGTCCGCGGTCGTCGCGGCGAGAAGAGACAAGAGAAATGGACAAGGATAAAAGCTCTAGGTCAGGGCTCATTTGGTATTGTATGGCTGGAGCAAAAGGTTGGCGAGGACACAAAAGAAGTGAGAGCTATTAAAGAAATTAGAAAAGGCATGGGTCACCGACTTTCTTTCAACATTGACTATGCCCGCGAGCTGTACGCAATGGCGAGGCTGACACGGGTAAGTACCCGACCATGACCAGTGGTTCATCTAACTTCTGGTGGATCAGCACACCGACTATTTTGCCGAGTTCTACGGCTGGTACGAAAATGATGGCGCCGTCTTCCTTTCGATGGAATACTTTCCGCACGGCGACTTGGCAAACTGCATTCGCGCACCAGTTTTGGAGTCGGAGGCGCAAGAGATCGTCCGTCAACTGCTGGCGGGTCTTCAGGTCATCCACGAACATGGGATAACACACCGAGACCTCAAACCTCAGAACATCTTCGTGGTCGAGAAATCACCAACCTGGTGGGTCAAGATCGGAGATTTTGGTATCAGTAAGCGCATTGGGGGGAACAGCACGTACCTCCATACCGCCATTGGTACAGAACTATTCATGGCGCCAGAAGTTCTGGATGAGGACAATCTTGAAGGGTATACAAATGCCGTCGACATATGGGCGCTTGGTTGTGTACTATACCTGTTACTTGCTTGGACCACGCCATTTCCGGTCAAGAAAAGCATACGTCTATACGCCGCAGGCAAAATTGAGTGTCCAATACAACCTCTTCGTGATCAAGGTGCCACCTTGGCCGCAGTTACCTTCGCGGAGATGCTACTTGCTGCTCATCCAGAAGACCGGCCTTCCGCTAAAGACGCCAGACAGTTACCTTGGATGAGCATTGACGCAGGTCACGGCGAGCTGACAGAGCAAACCTTAGAGGTGGAAATGCACGTTGGTACTCTTGAGCAGGAACAGCTCCACCGTCAACCGGAAAATCGTGCGAGCTTGGGGCGCCCTATGTCTGCTAATGACACCTCTTCACAATCCCTAAATTCCTTGCAGACAACACTACCAGCGGCCGTGCAGGAGAAGCAAGTCGTCGACTTACCCACAAAGATTTCAGCCGCATCTCCTCCCGCCATTCAGCCTTCCCCACTACCTCAGAGTACCAGCATAGTATCTGCAACGGATCCGATCACTATCGTGAGACACTCAACTCTGGAAGATGTTCAAGGACAATCCAGAGCACTAAGAAAAGTGTCCTACCGCTTGGGGGAGCTCTACGGCCACAGGGGTTCGGTCCGGGCCGTGGCATTCTCTCCCGACGGCACCACCATCGTGTCCGGTTCGGGCGACAGGTCAGTGAGGATATGGGACGCCACCACAGGAGGGCAGCTGCGGGTGCTCACCGGCCACAGATATTTCGTCAACAGCGTGGCATTCTCGCCCGACGGCACCACCATCGCGTCCGGTTCGGGCGATAGGTTAGTGAGGATATGGGACGCCGCCACGGGAACGCAGCTATGGGAGCTCGCCGGCCACACAGATCCGGCGTACTGCGTGGCATTCTCGCCCAACGGCACCACCATCGCGTCCGGTTCGGTCGACAGATCAGTGAGGATATGGGACGCCGCCACGGGAACGCAGCTACGGAAGCTCGCCGGCCACAGAGATTTGGTCAGCAGCGTGGCATTCTCACCCGACGGCACCACCATCGCGTCCGGTTCGCGGGACAAGTCGGTGAGGATATGGGACGCCGCCACGGGAACGCCGCTATGGGAGCTCACCGGCCACAAATATTTAGTCAACAGCGTGGCATTCTCGCCCGACGGCACCACCATCGCGTCCGGTTCGGGCGACAGGTCAGTGAGGATATGGGACGCTACCACGGGAACGCAGCTGCGGGGGCTCGTCGGCCACACAGATCCGGCCTGCTGCGTGGCATTCTCGCCCAACGGCACCACCATCGCGTCCGGTTCGGTCGACAGGTCAGTGAGGATATGGGACGCCGCCACAGGAACCCCGCTGCGGAAGCTCGCCGGCCACAGAGATTGGGTCAACAGCGTGGCGTTCTCGCCCGACGGCACCACCATCGCATCCGGTTCGCGGGACCAGTCGGTGAGGATATGGAACGTCGCCGTTGAGTGAGAAATATGATACGCTGCACATGTCAACTATCATGCCCACCTCTTCAAAATTAGTCTGTTCTTACAGCAATCTGTTCATAGCGCGATCACACCATCCTAGCCGTAGCTATACAGAGGTCGGTTCCAAAAGTTTTTGCCCCGAGGCACGCTCCCCCCTGGCGCGGTGGATATGTGGCGCACTAAACTCTTCGGTCCCCTCTTGGCATCCCTAAACCTTTCATACCGCCTCCGATCGGATCCAGTCCAAGAACCATGTCTATTTGCTTTCTAACCACCACCCCGCCCCCCTCCCCGGGGTCGGATCCATTCCATGGACCATGTCAATTCCAGAGCACTCGATAAGATCCATTCGACAACAGTATTGGTCTCCTGTGCCACGTGACGTAGATGATAAGCGAGTCGGCCGGACAAGCGGGTCGGCCATCCCCATGACAATCGGACTCAATTACAACACCAACACATCAAAAACCAATTGTATCTACTGGAAACCATATACATTAGACATTTCTTAATCCTCCTTACAGGTGCGCGCATCGTGTCCAGTCTTGCCGCAATTGCTACAACTCCTTTCTTTCGCCCTGGTCCCCTTAGGCTCACCACCATTCTGTTGGGTTTCCTGCTGTATTTGTTCATCCACGGTTTTTTTGGTCTAGTAGATCCTGTGCACCTTGTATTATAAGTGATCCTCTTTGACAAATGCGTGTGTTTTAGGCTCTCCGGCGTTTACTTAAAGTACGGTTTGCTTCTTCAAGGGATGCGACCCGGTTCTTAAGAAGGGCTATTGAATGCATCATCGACTGCGCACTCTTCGTAATTTGATATACTGCTTCGTAAATCGAGGTGGGTACGAGCTATTCTGATGATTCATAATTCGATTTTTCAATAAATTCGGATTGTGAATTGGCCACTTAGGCTTGTCGAGGGCACAGATTCTCCCGAGGATACTGGACCTGACAGTGATCTGAGCAAGCAACTTCATCCTCACTACCAGCAGCCGCCAGCGGTTTGCGGGCTGGGGCGCAGTAACAGTCAATTTGAGGAGTAAATAGCATGATGCTCGTGTATCCGCGATGTTGTAGAATCTTGCGCGACATGGGACATGTAACGCCATCGTTCTCCACGAAAGGATGAGGACGGTAGGGAAGGCTGGCAACACAGCTCCGTCCCGCCTTGGCAAACGCCGCGGACCTGACGATGCTACAATAATCTAGATGTTGACATCAATTAGCCAGTGCCCATAGAATCCGCACTGAATGTCACAAACCGGGTTCTGACAAGTATATAAGCTAAGAGGTCCAAGTTTCTGTCATGGAATGACAGGATTCTTAGTCTTTTTGGGCTGTGGACCTCTTCCTGACACTGAAGGTAACCGGCAGACGAGCACCCTTTCAAACTCCGGATCTGGTTTGGATAGCTCGAGGATGGCAGCATTTGGTGTCATTTTGGGGCTGGAATAGAAGGTGAATCGGAGAACTAAAGTTCAGTAAGTGTCACGCTAAACTATGATTAATTGAAGAGAGAGCGAGCAACTTCGGCGCGACCCGCGCGGAGCTGGACGGCATGGTTCGGGATTCCGATGTAGACAATAGAACCGTACTGGGCCATGTGCACCGGAAAGGGAGGTCAGATGGATGGTTGAGTCCATTCTCCTAGTCGAGTCCGGAGAATTGCAATTGTCAAGTATATGATCAGAGGTTTTCAAGATAGCAAGACACCGCCGCATACGGGAACGTATAAACCATTCAGCCATCCGGCTTCCTCCTCGCACAACATTGCGACGGCCCACGCGGTCTCCTCCGGCTGCGCCATACGAGATGCCACTGGAATCTTGTCAAGCCCAGCAGCCAGCAACTTTCGGAGCTCTGGAGGCGCCGCATATTTTCTCGGCAAATCTTTCGTCCAGCACCGTGTAAAGCTCTCAACCATACCCTTGGACCCGGTATAGATGGTCATATTCGGATCAGGATTGCGTGAAGTGGTACTGCAAATGTTAAGGATGCGTGAGTTCCTCGGTACCAGGTACTTGGGGACCGCTCGTGTCAGAAGAAGAGTTCTATGGTAATTGACTCCTACAACCGTGTCAAACAGTTTCGCGAACTTGTCATCTGATAGACTGTTGAGTCTAGAGAAGGAATGTGGTGTTGTTCTATATAAGAGAGCAAGACGAAAAGAAGGAAGGGCGCAAGTTGCCAAGCCAAACAGCTCACGTGACACTGCCAAGGCAACGCGTCACGTGACTGGCCAACATCATCATCGGGCTCTGACAAAACGCCGAGTCCTGCATTGTTGACGAGGATGTCGGTTTTTCCAAAAGCTTTCTGCCGCGGCTGCTGCCAGCTTGGTTGGCCCTGCTATTGTAGAGAGGTCGGCTTCGACCGCAATAGACTTTGCACTTCCCTTCAAACCCCGCAGGACTTGATCTGCATTTTCCTTGAATGAGTAGTTGATCACGACGTTGGCTCCTCGACCAGAGAGCGCTCTCGCAATCGCTGTGCCAATCCCGGACGAAGAGCCGCTCACAACAGCAACCTTTCCGGCGAGTGATGGAGCAATTTGCTTGTCCTCAGGCGATATGCAGTGGTCACTGCAAAGAACATCGCTGCCTATGACGACAAGCATGGCGTTTGGGGATCCAACTGCTTGTTTCCGTCTGCTGAAATATATGGTCTAACAGCGAGAAGGCTTTCAAGGGATTCTGTGAAACCAATCCCCTCCGCAGGGTCGATTGCGGAAGAAGTCTTCGATCTTCACAATCCCGAGAAGGGTAGGATTCTTCGGATCAATGCGAACGAGAAGACGGAAGCTGAGACGTATCTACAGGAATGGGATTTCAGTGGGAGCAGGAGAGGTAGATGTCCTCATTCTGCAGGGGAAGTTGCCGAACAAGGGTACAACTTGAGATGTATTGTATGCTCTGTCTACCTCACAACCAGTCTCGCCAGCTTACTGGTATATATACACGTTGAGTTGACCCCTTTTCTACCCCTAAATCCTGCATCGGGGTGATAACCCCTTTTCCCATTAAAGGGGCTCTCACTACTATTCAACCATTCAGGGAAACCTTGTTCGACAGAAGTCCACCTCTTCTTCTGCCTGGGACATTGATTCCTTTTATCTGCCCACAAGCCCCATCCATATCCAGGAACGAATGCCTCTTGCTGAAGTGAGCTGTTGTGGTCTCGAACTATCTCTGCCTGCTTTGGGCATCTTTGAACCTGAACTCTGTGATAATTTGTTTGGTGGCCCGCAACCCGACGCATTCGGTTTCCCGAGTTCAAGGCAAGCCACTCAGAAAGCGGAGCAGGTAGCGTCTTTTGTCTCCATTCCTCTCAAGATTCTCGGTTTACCGAGATGCAAGGCTGCACTAATCGGAATCTAGACTAGTTGCATGAGCATCAACTCATTGGGAATGCTCAATGCGATGTTTCGAATGAAGAGACAGGGCGAATCTCGCTGCACAGCCGATATAAATAATCTGTGAAGTTGGTCATTGGATATGTATATTGTCGAAATTCCAATCTGCATAATCTGGTGTACTGCATCCCATCCGATGTATTTCTGGAATGGACATGCCCAGCGTGAATATTTGTCGCTTGATCTCAGCACATGAGAATATTCAATGATCTCAACGCTACTCCCAACAAAGTCAATTTATCGATCTTGTGAAAGTCCGGAAGCTCCATTGTGGACTGGGTGATTGATGGTGAGCTTCACCTTGGCCAGGACCATACATCCAGCTGTGGCGGCAAGGGGAGTTTTTTGGATCTGAATGGTTGAAATATCTTTCATCGAGATCTTTTAGTAGGGAGTCGATCAATTCGTTCTTCTCAAGAGACGACTAGTTTTGGGCAGTTATCGTCACTGGCAAACTTTAGGTAGAAAACAAGTTTTCCGAGCGGCATAGCCGATCTCGAAACGGGTCAAGCTGAAGAGTACCTCTGGAGGCTGCGTCATATGGACGTCCAAGTCGAGTTGCTGACACGGGGGTGGCCAGCAAAAGATAATTCGTCGGCATCGCGGAGCCGCTCTCTGCTCTTTCGCCTTTTCATTAACCTACTTAACTGTCACGTAAAAGGTATCTACCCCTTCCGCCTCAAAATGGGCTGAAGGTGCGCCAGATGACTTCCATTCTTCTCCGCCTTTAGCGATACGTGGCGGATCCCGCTACACATACGCACTGTATTCGGGCAGGGTCTGGTCCAACCCAAGGGATAGTCTGCACAAAGCGTCGTATCAAGAAAGACCCTCGGACCTTGCCTCTATGTCCCTGAATCAGGCCCGCTTAGGCTTCGATCTTCAACCATTTTAGATCAAACAAAATGGAAAAAGCGCAAGAGGTCCTAGTTGAGTCCGGCAGATTTGGTGAGATAGGTTCCCTCTCCAGTGCGGAAGACGACCCTGACCCTGGCCTGGGCTTTGAGGAAGGGAAGATCAAGGTACGTCACATAGGGACCTTCGTTCAACGACCAACACTCGCAAACCTCGATATCCATCATCATCTGAAAAGTCAGTAGGGACACCAGCTTCTCTGGAAATTAGTTCTCCACCTGATTCCATAGCTCTGCTTGCTCTCCTTGATATCATTCCTGGACCGAACCAATATCGGCAACGCAAAGATTGCTAGTCTTCAGAAGGACTTGAAATGACCAATGACCAGTGGAGCGAAAATCTGGCCATCTATTTCGTGTCGTATTCGATCTTTAAACCTGCCTCCAACATGCTTCTCAAGAACTTCGACCAAGCACATACATTCCGAGTATGTAAGATCGTGGTCTGCGTCTATCCAGTTGGCTTCTCAATTGGCAATGGCAGCATGGTGCTTTGGGATATTGTCTGCGTGTGTGTCAGGACCTGGTCACCAATTTCGCAGGTCTCTCAGCTTCTCGATGGTTTGGGGGGTGTCTTTTGAAGCAGGTTTATTTGTTCAGAACTCGCAGAGCACAAAAGCGCATGTTAAATCCATAAGAGTTGCCAACTCTACCTCTCGTGCTGGCGTGCGTTCGGCATTGTTTCCAAGCTCTGCTGCACTCGCCGGCTCTTTTGGCGGAAGGCCTGGTCACTATCATCGTCGGGGCTGGTTCCTACTTCATGGTCCACGACTTTCCTGACAATGCAACATTTCTCCCAGAGATGTAGTAATCAGTTGTCATCCCCACTGGGTCCTTCAGATGGATAGTCGACTCCGCGGGTTCTGAAGCGTTCTCTCCTATGTCGGCCTGTGGAAAAATAGTTTGTGCAAGACTGGCATGTCGTGCGAAAATCACTGCTCTGAATTCTCGGATCCAATGACTTAATGCGCGAGCAAGCGAAATGCGAGAAAGTGGAGTGATGAAGTGATGAAGTCTTGTGACTTTGTCGTGGTTCTAATGACGTCTCCATTTCCAATGTACTTTACAAGACTGGCGCATTCCATCCAATGCCCAGTGGAATTCATGTTAGACGTCATCAGATCTCCACTAGTCCAGCAATATGAGTTTGTAGTGTCAGAACTCAATGTGGTCTCGATCGGCATGGCGGAAACCAGCGGATTACGAAATTTTGCCCCAGTCTTGCTAGGGTGATATTCTGATGGAGAGAGACACAAGGTAGCACGTTTTCTTCATGAGTCAAAAGCACCGTTTCCCCCAGGAGTTGAATCTGTTCACGTCTAACAATCAACTTAGATCTGTCGCGAGAGTGAACTTTGGTTCCGCGCCCGCCAACACAAACCCGGCAATAGTTTAGACGAAGCAGTCATCATATAGCTCGTTCTTTCAGCACATTAATTGATCCAAGAGCATCGTTTAGGACATCGATTCCCGCGGTTCGACAATTTTCGACGACCACAATGAGGTGGAAGGCTCCTTCACTCGACCCGCCTAAACATGAACTGGCGTATTTCCCGGACATGAACACGTCCCTGCCCAGCCAGTCGGCCGAGTTTCGTCGCGTGTTGTGGACAGGACTGTATAGCCAACTCGTGCTCATGACTGTCCCTGTCGGTGGGGAAATTGGAGATGAGGTATGCTTCGCGACCTCGACGAGGTTGTCCTGCCTCAAAATGCATGCGTTGAGTGTTGGAATATTCTGACCCGTCTTGTTACACGTATAGAAACACACGGTCGATCAAATCTTGACTTTCACCTCCGGCAAAGGTAAAGCGACAATTGCTGGAGTCGACCAGGACGTCAAGGCGGGAGATCTCATTATTGTCCCCGCTGGCACCCAACATCAATTCATCAACACCGGTCCAACCCCACTCATTTTGTATACCGTTTATTCTCCTGCGGAACACAAGCCCACCACGGTGCATACGGACAAGGCACAAGGTGATCGTGAGGAGGAGGAAGGCATCGACGAGGCACCTGAATGGAGCCAGCGGAGTAAGAAGGAGAATGAGAGGTTGGGGCTCGTAGATCCGGAGGACCACTGATCGGTCGCGGACGTTTTGGAAGAGAAAGGCTGGTCTTTTCCTCCCAAATATGAACCTTTTTGGTGTGAATATGTTTCATACACACATCAGGCTCATCTTTTCTTCTTGTTGACGATTTTTGTGAATCCGTCTTCGTCTACCTCGGACTGGATTTTCTGTTTTGGCTTGCTCGAATCGAAGAGCGGAGGGGCTTCGTGCATCTCGATGTCCGGGTGGTCTGGGAATCCATTCCATTCTTGCTCTTCATTACTGTCGTCGTCGTCCCAATCGGTGTCCTCTGCCTCCTTGTCCTCGCCTCGCACAATACCGACGACCTCTTTACCTCCTTTCTTCTGCTTCTCCTGCCATTTGAGGTACATCTGGTTCAGGCCTGTGACATCGCCGCTGTTCAATTGGGTGATTCCACTCCATATTCCTCGTGCTGTGTCCTCGGCACTTCCGTCATCGACCACCACCTCGAACTCATCGAGCATCACTTGTAGCAACACTTCTTCCAAGTCACCCACATCGGCGAGCTGGGGTGGGTTAGAGGTGAGGAGTTCCGACACGGCGCCCGCGAACCAGTCACGCTTATCATTCGAAACTTGCAGCGAACCTCCCCAGGCATTTTGAATGGCCAGAGTCAGTGCAGGCCAGGACCACAAATGAAGAGAGACGAGCAGGTCAATTTGGGAGGAGAGTTGAGTAGGAGTCGGCTGAGGAGTGACGGCTTGAGGACCAAAGCGGTTGATTTGTGCCATGATACCCTCTTACACCAGGATTTCTGATCAAGGCAATCGTAATTTCCTCCCAAAGTCAAAACCTGGATTGACGGTCCATCTTTCGCCGCACTCTGAGGAAATTGTGGCTCCAATGTGGAAGGTATGCCGAGGACGCCCAATTGGACGGCCGCCAAACCTGGCTTTCCAGATAGAATATCTGCCGTTTCGAAGGAAGAGTTTAGAGGTCGTCGGTGATAATACGACGCATGGAAACATGCTGTCTAACACCATGGAAAACGTCCGATCGGTATCTCTCAAACATTGCCACTCCCGCTACCCCCTGCGCGTCTTCGGCCGCTGATGTAAAGGCCGATGTCGATATCAGTTTCCAGTTCCACTTTTCTCGCCAGATAAATATCTGTCACCATCTCAAAAGCCTTTCAGCGTCTTTCTTTGTTCAGGTTTCTCCACTCACATATCTTTGCCTACAGACAATATAGACTCTTTAACGTGGATGACGGTGCTCGAACTCACCCCCGTCCACGGCTCAGCAATTCCCCAGGGGGATCGAAAAATGGGGGACGCCAACGCCCGTCCAGCAGCTCCGATGGCCTCCCAGGATGAACGGGCCTCTCTCACTTCTCGAATTATTCCTACCATGAGCCTTTCGGCTGCCGACAACCCTCTCACCGCACCTCTGCCGCCTATAACGGCGACCTCCGCGACCGACAGAGCTGCCGCTCGATTCAAAGTCGAGGGAAATGCTGTCCTTACGGGCGGTGCCGGTACACTGGCACTGGCTTCTGCGCGGGCGCTTCTTGAACATGGCCTCTCGGCGCTCACTCTTATGGATTTATCATCCACCATCGACAATTCAAAATCAGGCATCTCAGAGCTGAAAGCCCTGTTTCCTCACGTCACCGTCCACACGGTCCATGTGGACGTAACTTCAGAGACCGAAGTTGAGAGAGCCTTCGAGAGTGCCCACACTCTGATGGGTGGCATCGACATCCTGTGCTGTTTCGCAGGAATTGTCGGATGCGTGCATTCCATTTCGGCAACAGCCAGCCAGTTCCGCAAAGTTATCGACGTCAACCTGACTGGATCATTTCTCTGCTCTCAAGCCGCAGCCAAATACATGATTGAATCCAAAAAGGGTGGATCGATTCTCTTCACAGCCTCCATTTCAGCTCACTCGACCAATTATCCCCAACCCCAGGCTGCATACAATGTGAGCAAAGCTGGGGTGGCACATCTGACCCAGAACTTGGCGGCCGAGTGGGCTGTTCATGGAATCCGAGTTAATTGTATTTCACCAGGCTACATGGACACCGTTCTTAATGCGGGTGACAATCTGAAACCAATCAGAGATATCTGGGCCAGCCGGTGTCCGATGGGACGCATGGGTGATATCGAGGAAATCACGGGACCGGTAGTGCTCTTGAGCAGCAAAAGGGCTGGACGGTATATCACTGGAGCAGATTTGCGAGTCGATGGCGGCGCGCTCTGCTTCTGAGTGGTGTTGCAGAGTTCCAACAGGTTCACCGGGCTGAATCCGTTATCTTCAAGATATATTTCACCCAGCATATAAATGCAGCCGGTACCAATCGGTTGCGAAATAGATTGGGTTTCTTGTTCCCATCGGTCCAGACAATAACCAAGCACTTACAGAGATCATAGCTTCATCCCAACTCCTGATGTATCCTGCGATCAGCAATTCTATAGTGCAGATGTCGGAGTTCCAGGTTTTCACATAATGAGCTCAACAATTCAGCCACGGGCAGTACTTGAAGGGTTTCTCGTTGCAGAAGATGGCTTATCACTCATGATCAATGATGCCGAATTGGCTCGACTCCCTGTTTAACACCAGCGGGTGAAACCCACCTAGGGATCCAGCCTCAGACAAAAGACGGCTACAAATTCTGACACGTTGCGCTGAGGTCGACCCAATCACTTGATCAACGATGCCCCATTTGCCGCTTCATGACTACGTTGAGAATACGTATCTCTTGGGCAATACTTGCGGCGTGGTATTGCGGATTTGGTCATCATTGATTCGTCTAATTTGCGCAGCCACCGCATTTGACCCAGAAGGCAACTAACTGAGCCAGCTTTCAATGCTTTGCAAAACCGTATCTTCCGAACACCTAAACTACAGCTTGTCTGACCTCGACGGCATGCGACAGCGACCCAATCTCGCTCGGGTTTGAGGACCCTGTTTCTGTAGGCCTTTCGGTATATCCGCATCAACGCAGGGCATCATATTCTTCAGTTCTCCACACGGGGACGAGACCCAAGGGAGCCATTGGAGCACATCGTCGAGAACATTTGTTCGCGTTGGACTCGAAGTAAATGAGCAAATCCTCAAGGCTTTGTTGCACGCTTCTGAACGGTTTCAGTAGATGCGCGATGAGATTGGACCTATGGCTCATGAAAAGACTGGATCATGTACACGTTCCAGGAAGACTTGCCGGTTAAGGCTCACAAGGGGTAAAAGGTAAGGAGAGTCCTATTGTGTATGTTGGCCTCTAATTCTGTTAAGTTGTCGAAGATACATCTTCGTGCTTAAATAATGCTGGCTTGGAAATCACCCAACACTTCGCAAACAACCACGTGGGCGTGTGCCGCTTCGGCTGCTCAAACGATCCCGAATATAGGAAAGTGGTGGCAGCTGTCGATCGAATTTTACAAGGAATTACCAACTAAACCTCCTGCAATGGACCGTCAGCCGCTTACTCAGAAACAGCAACAAAATCTCCCTTGACTCTCTGCGATTTGACCAGACCGGCGCTCGCCAGGGTAAAACTCAGAACTCTCTTGTCGAGTGGCCCGTCGACAAGACGTTGGCGGGCATAGAAGAAATTGCACGGATGTGAAAGGACCAAGAGATCTGGAAAGCAGTGGATGTCTGCAGGGACGATACATGGCAGTGATGGCACATATCAGACTGGCCACGTCAGGCAAGCGTGATACTGGGCCTTTGACGACGGGATTGACCGAATCGACTAGTCTATTGATATCGACTTGATCGCTTGGAGGCGATCAAGGGGTAAGGGTGCGAGTAGTAAGATAACGGCTTACTCTCCTAGTGGCTTGGCAGCCATGACAGCACAGATCGTATAACTTGTTGTTGGCGGTGCTGGGTAGGAAAAGTCCTCAGGACGAGTACCACGGGCACCGTACCGACGGGGGAACGGCAAATCGGAGAAAAAGGGTTTCAAGTAGTCGCTCGATCCAGCAAACAGGGCGACGATCGTGGACGACGTGACGGGGAGATCCGAGGCGACAGTGCTGTACAGGCATTTCCTTGGAGCTTACATATGCGTGGCGGAACCAGCATTGGTGGTGGCATGCATTGGTCGATCTACAGTGGGATAGGGGGGTGGAGATTAACAGTCTCTTCGAAATCGCGCCGCATATCAATTTACCTATTCCCTGGAGAGAGCGCGTGAAGGTTGACGGCCCTGAGGGCGTTACAGAAGATGATATAAGTGAGTCAAACCCTGGTCAACCGACTGTACAAAGGGTTTGGGACGGGTTTGTTGAAGGTGAACAAGGAAAGGCGGTATGGCCGGGTGTGGAGGGCGAGGTTCAGATCTAACGTATTGTTGATGTGGCGGAGTTCAAGGGAAGAGAAGGTCGTGAAGGGGTAAGTAAAACTAAGAATAGAAGAGGGACCGCGAATTTCATTCTCCAATAGTCAAACGCGATATCTCAGATGTGCTGCGCCAATGAATCAAATCGTCTCAAATTCTTCAATACCCAACATAGACATATCATTCACACTAAATAAAATGTGCCGTCTCATATAGGTCTCGCCGGCCATATTACTCTCCTTCCATAACTGTAGACATCCTTATCTTCACTCTCACCGTTCTTGTCTGCCTTACGCCCGTATCCACACACATACCTCTAAGTCACGTGCGATTAGGAAGGCTGACCTCAGCCTCGCCTCGGCAAACTTGCCATTCTATTTCATTCCGATCATAAAAATTTTTTCTTGCCAGCCTTGTGGACCACACATTTGACCAATCAGCGATCTCATGCAACTTCCCCCTTCATCCCTCTCTCTGGGAGTGACGAAAGAAAGAGAAAAAGAAATTTCCAAAGCTAGACTCTGACAATCACGCCATCAAGACAAGCTGGCAGGATACCCCGGTAACCCGGCCATCCACTCCGACGTATCATGGCTGACACAAGATGAAAAATGCCTCAATGGTTCCAGACTCCGTACTCAAGCCGTGGTCCATGGGTCCGAAAACGGAGGAGAAAAAGAAATACAATGCCAAGATTGACTCAAGCAAGTCAACATGACATGCCTACGTGAGTTATGCGTAGATTCTAGCTTGGGGTGGGGGGCAAGTCTAGGTCATGACCTCTCTGAGCGTAAAAAGGAGTAGACAATTAGGTAGCTGTTCGTCTTCAGATCATCACCCCCGTAGACTGGATGCTGAGATTGCGGTTTCTGCTCTTGAACCTACGAATCTGTGTTGCTGTGAGAAACGAAAGATTGGTCCTCGTCACATTGTATGATGCTTCGCATAGCATAGACATAATATAGCAAGTATATAGTCTTTCCATCCCCTATTCGCTCACGTTCGATAGACGTAACTGAAAGACGACTTTCAGAAACAACACTCGTCAAAAAAGGAAAAAAAGAAAAAGAACCAGCCGCTCAAAAGAGACTGAGACAGGTGAGGTGTTCTACCGCAGCAGCTGATATAGATAGATAAGTCAATCATACATCCAGCGAGGGCCAAATATGTAAGAGGCTTTCCAGTTCACCGTTCGCGCTCGATGAGGTCATACAATCGTCAATGACGACTAGTTTTGATCTCCTCAATATCGAGTAGGACAGGTCGTACACGACCAGAGTTGTCGACAGTTTCGAGCTTAAGACGCCGGAGCGTCCCCCTCATGTTTGATCTTCTCTTGATCCTCCACCGCCGTTGCATGACGATCACCCTGAGCTGGTAGATCCTTCTGTTCCGAGCTGAAGCTGGTGTCGGCGTTCTTGAACATCTTCGAATGTTCCTCAATTCCATGTCGTTGCTCCTGGGGCACCTCAGGATCGATTCCATGCTGTTCTGATTTATGAGGAGTCCATGCCAGATAGTCACGACGTACTTCGACGTAATCGTAGGCAAATTCACCGAGCTGATCGTCGTCCATACCAAGGAGTTCAGCTTCTTCGGAGGCGCGGAGATGGAGGCCTGGGATAAAGTTGACAATGTAGGCAAGGATGGCGCTCATGACGAAAGCGTAGCCGGTGCATGCGAGGACATAGGCAAGCTGGATGTAGAATTGACGATAGTTACCAATCGGCCATCCTCCGATACCAGTACCGGTTTCAGGGTTACTGGCTCCAGTGTTGACACCATCAAGGCCAACGACATAATCGACACCCAGAAGAGCATTGAATATCAGGCCAACCATACCGGCAACACCGTGTTCAGCGAACACGTCCATGGAGTCATCGATTCTGATCCAATACTTGACTTGGAGGAAGTTTAGTTTGAGCGTTCGCAAGAAAAGGGGGATTCAGAACTCACTCTTGGTTGCAAAGTTGCAAACAACACCAGTCGCAACACCTAGAGCGATGCTGCCCCAAGTGTCAAGATAGCCGGACGCGGGAGTGGCCGCAACTAGACCCGAAATTGTCCCCGAACACCATCCGACCATGGACCATTTCCTAGCCAGTCGGAAATCCAGAAGGACCCAGGTTGCTGCGGCAAATGTGGCGGTCAAATTCGAGTTCCAGCAAGCCATGACAGCTCTCAGGTTGGCGCCGAAAGAGGAACCACCGTTGAAACCAAGCCATCCGAACCAGAGAAAGACGGTGCCCAAGAGAATGAAGGACACGTTATGTGGGCGGAAATTGAGCATCATCTTTTCCTGCCTCTTCCCCAGAACCATTGAATAGGCCAAAGCAGACATGCCAGATCCAATTTCCACAGGTCCACCCCCGGCATAATCCATTACTCCATACTTGAATCCCCATCCATTGACGTTCCATGCCCAGCAAGCAATCGGGTTATAAACGAGCGTGGCCCAGAGGAAGGTCCAAACGAGGAAAGGCATCAGTCGACCACGTTCAGCGACAGCACCTGCAACGATAGCAGCTGTCACACAGCAGAATTGCATCTGTAGCGGAGTCAGAAAGGATACCAACGGATTGAGGGATCCGCTTGGGATACCTGGTAGAAGGAATACAGGAGACTAGAAACGAGAGGAGAACCCGGGCTAGGATTTCCAAGAACTCGTTTCAAACCAAAGTGGACCAGATCGCCAATAAAACCACTTTGACCGGTGGGGGAGAAGGTGAGCGAATATCCCCAGAAGTACCATTGGAAGTTAATAACACTGCCTGCAGCCATACAGGCCCACATCATTGACAAGGCCGACTTTCTGCGAGCAAGTCCAGAATAGAGGAAACCGAGCCCCGGTACCATGATCAAGACTAGGCATGAGGAAATGATAATGTAGGCAGTATCACCTGATTGGTACCATTTATTCAAGTTTTCCTGTCCTGTACTTCAGGTCAGCAGGAATCGGGAAATCTCAGGACCATACGAACTCGAATCTCCTCCTGTTCTTGCATTGGTTGCCAAGGTATAGTCAGCTGGAGCGCCGGTCCAGTTGTAGGACGCATATGAGGGGAGGTAATCGGCGATGTCGTTCGACATGATGGCGTCCCGGATATGTTGCTGGCCAGAAACAGCAGCTCAGCAAAGTTTTGTCGAGAACACGACAGGTTCGAGCTGCAACGGTCGACTCAGGGAACGGTGATGAAGACCTGACACAGGGCAATACAGGTCTGATCGAGAGAAGCTGTTGGGAGACTTCTCAGACGAAGGATTTCCCAGCTGGACAACGGTCAAAGTAATGGCTGGACAAACACGCAGGGGGAGGGGGGAACAAAAGGAACCACGGGAGGTGGTAAGATATAGGCAAGACTGCTTGTCAGTGACATTCCAAGATAGCACAATCCTGTGAATGAGGAAAAAAGAAAGTGATCAGGAGCATGATAGAGAGTTCAATTGAAAGTTCTGGGCGAATTCGGAAGCGCGTCAATGGTCAACTTGAGCTAGTATCTCCAAAGGTCCGGTAGCAAAGGGTGGCGTGGATCAGTGGACCAGAAGACAAACTCGACTGTACGATGTAAATTTGTGGGGTCCCTGTCTGCTAGACGGGGGACACCAGGAAACCTCGAACATTTGACGAAAGTCCTTTTTTTTTCCTTTGGATGAGGCGATGCTCATCGGATGCTTAGCCTACCTCCTCCCAGCTTTGACTGGTCGAAGCGGGCATGTTATCGAGAATTGCTTCTTTCCCTGCCTGATTTTGCTCCTGATCCTAGGATCCCTTACCGTTGTGCCCAGCGCACCGAAAACACTTGGCTCTTTGAAATTCGAGCAAACAGAAGCGAAGGGCTGCTTGAATGGTTGAAGCTATCTTAGGCGAAATGTTTGGCATATGCTTGCCCCGATCTCGGTAACGAACTGGCCAGAACCGGCTTTACCGGAGTCGCCCCGACACGAGATGCGCCTCTCGCAATGGGAAATTTCTTCACAAAATATCTTCCTAACACCCGGTATCTTTGCCGGAGGAGAAATTTATGTCTCGTAATGCCAAGGGTGGCTTTTGAAAGCGTCGGGTGGCTTCTGGCTCGGTGCCAGATGTGTGTCGTCGGAGTCTATACGGTTACTCATTTTGTCGACGAGCAGACAAGAAACAAATTGAGTCAGTCCAATCAGGACGGATAGTCTTATCTCTGCACCAAAAAGTAAGATTCGACAGGGGTTGAACTCCGAGGCTGCAAGGGCCTGGCTAACAGGCTGGACTTGGAGCTCCGTTCGGCAGGGATCTCTGCTAGCTTCCGGCAAAAGTCTGAACTTTCGTCTGCCAAGTGAGATCGCTTTCTTTTTTATCTTTCCTCCCGTCCCGAGCAAAATTTGACACTGGAGCACGTGAGCAACTCTCAAGCGAGGTCGCATCTTCTCGCAAAACCCTTGGGAAAGAAAAATCCGATATCGTGTCATGCTGTATCGCTGGTCAAAGGATCAATTTCTTTTCCGGGGAACTGGAAATCGAGATTTGGTGCCTCCCCCATGCGCATCTCGCCCTAAAGTGGAATCTTCATCCGGACACATCTCCTGTGTCGGATGAAACCACTGGCCCGGCAAACGAGGCTACACTGTCAGACTAATGTTAGGTGTCCCTCGATTTTCATGTCATGCTGGTGGAAAAAAATTTTGATGTCCAGATGTCAAGACCGCCAGACTCAGGCGGGCTTGGAGAAGCGAGTTCAGCCTCGCTTAATTGTCAGCTCCCAGCTCGTAGAAGATTCAAAATGAAAAGAAAATTTTTTCATGATAAGCCAAGATGTGAAGCTGTACCGTAAGTCAATCACGCCCATTGACGACTCTTCTCCATCCTTATCAGGAGGGATTAGTTGTGGCGTTTGGCTGGAAGGCCTGTTCCACCAGCCATCAGCATCTCCCATCCGCATTCACCAAAAAAAAAAAAAAAAAAGAAAAAAAAGAAAAGAAGAGGAAAGGAGATTTTGATGTTGTGATGTCAAGATTGTGAAGATCACACCACTTTGCGGGTCACCCAGCAGTTACAGAAATCGACGGCAGTAGGGAATATTGTCGCTGCTGGGTTGACGTGTCTGATCACACCGGAGGCCGGTGGAGACTGAAACGAGTGTTTGGCATCGTGCTCAGGTCTGCCAAGTCGTATGCTCATTTGGTACCGAAGGTGAGAGAATATCTGGAGCGACGCTTAACAACTTGTCAAGGCGGGGGAATTCATAATAGCAGCGGAGTACGGAAATGCTAAACCCGAAAGCGGCGGGGGCGGGATGATGTTATGGTCATGGGCAGGTCTGAGGGCAACGTGTTTGACGGCCGAGCCTCGTGTCGTTCCATCGGGTCTGAAAGGTCAATTGGCTGGATTTCCCAATGACTCGTTTGTGTCGTCACGAGATGGCCGGGGGACCCGATCTTAGCAGATGGCTCTATTGCCCGTTTTGATCAATTTGATATGTCCCTTGCTTGTTACTGGAGGAAGAGATGCGATCTCTCATCAGTGCATTATCCGGCCTGCGAAATCTTAGAGGGCATTCGGAGGGTTTATTCGAAGTGTAATAGCGGTTTGCTCGTGGCATTGATTCGATAGAGATGTTTGTTTAGCAGACCAGAGGACGAGGCATTTGGGGAAACGGGAGGAGGCGGGACAAGCGCAAAGATAAACACCATCGCTCAGTTCAGATGTGAGAAGTCACCTAACGACATCTCCAACAGGCGCAGCCCACGCATTCAGAAACCAAAAGCAATCAGATACATTACAAGGTTATTTTGGCTTGGGTTAATCCAAGTGGGTGGCCAGGTAAAAGTTGCGAGGTTCTAGCGCTCTATTCGAGTCGTGCTATCATCATTGGAGGACCCCTCGTTATGGCCATCACCTGCGTCACTCGGCAGTCTAGATGTTTGTTGACTTGACGGATCTATCTCAGCGCACCTCTTCGTTCTGTAACTGCTCTCTTAGGACTTCTCTTCAGGCAGGGATCCGTACATGGTCTCGACAATGATGCCCGTGATTTCTGTGAACGAAAGGTCAGTACTGCAAATACCCAATCTCTCGGAAAAGATATCACTCACGGTACGGGTCGCCGTTGGAAGCAGGTCGTCGATCCTCAAAGTAGCCCTTGCCTTCTCTGGCGCAGGCTCGGGGGATACGAACAGAAGAACCTCGGTTGGCCACACCCCAAGTGAATTTATCAATGCTGGAAGTCTCGTGGGCACCAGTCATACGGAGCTCATTGCCCTCCCCGTAGACCTTGATGTGCTCCACATGACGCTTCTCGAGCTTCTTCATTGCCTCCTCAATGTATTTCATACCACCCTCCTCACGCATCTCCTTGGATGAAACGTTGGTGTGAAGACCTGCGCCGTTCCAGTCCCCTGGAATGGGCTTGGGCTTGAAGGACACTATGGCACCGAATTCTTCGGCAATTCGGTGGAGGAGCCATCGGGAAACCCACAGTTGATCACCCACTAGAAAATATGTCAGCGCCACTTCGTGCCGGGAAAGTTATGGTTTCGCTTACAGTCAATACCCTCGCAGGGCCCGACTTGGTATTCCCACTGAGCAGGCATGACTTCGGCATTGGTGCCAGAAATGTTGATACCAGCGTACACGCAAGCTTTGTGGTGAGCCTCAACAATGTCACGGCAGTAGACACGGCCAGTCCCGACACCACAATAATATGGGCCTTGAGGGCCAGGGTATCCCCCCTTGGGCCAGCCATATGGCCAGCCGTCAGGGCCCAAAAGAGTGTATTCTTGCTCCAAACCAAACCACACCTTATGTTTGGCATTGGCCTCCATCAGTCGGGCAGCTTCGTGACGGTAATTGAATTTGTTGGGCGTGCCATCAGGATCCCAGGTCTCGCACATGACCAAAATGTTGTCGCCCAAACGGATGGGATCCGGGTACATGGCCACGGGTCGGATGTAGACATCGGAGTTGTCGCCTGGGGCTTGGCCAGTCGAGGAACCGTCAAAGTTCCATTCTGGGAGGTCGTCGACGCTCTTGGGGGCCTTGTTCAGGGTCTAGAAATGAGCCAAAGTTAGTCTGGGACCGTGCTGCAAGTCATATTGTGCCAATTCGCCACTGAGCCGCAGCAAATGACGATGCATTGGTGGGAGCCATCGATGTCGCCTCCCCAAATGCCGAGATCGGCCAATTGCGGAATTGGGCAAAGTCAAATTGGGGGGGCGCCGTGTCAAGACGGGTCGAGAATAGGTGAATGAGCCACGCATTTAGTGCAACGTCCCAAGAACAAGGGTTTTCCAACGTGGGATCATCCCACCGACGAAGCGCAGCGCTCGTTCGCTGTACCTGGTGGAGTTCGGGTGTGCAGAATTGCTGAGTCCAGCCCCCGCGTGGCGGAGGCCAAAAAGTCTCGTGTTGGGATGCCGCATGCAGGATCAAGGATGAGCGAGAGACAAAATGAGTAAGCCTCTTACCTTTGTCTTGTTGCGCAGGCCATTCGAGCCATCAATCCAGATGTACTCAGCCAGAACTTTGCCCTTCTGGTCCAACTTCATGTATTTGGCCAACTAGCGAGGAGGTCAGAGACTGGCGTTCGCCAACGAGGAGACGAGCTAGATAGCTCAGCGGACTAGGACTCACGTTGGTAGCATTAGAGATGATGGCAGATTCACCGTTGCCAGCCTAGGAGTGGTCAAGAATGGTTGTCCTGATAAAATTGCCCAGATTAGATGCTGCGGCACTTACCATGGTGGGCAGGGGTCGAAGGGAATGTACGGCGGGGTAAGAAAATAGACGACAGAAAGAAGAATGGAGAGTTCTCCTGGAGGAATTTGAGTGTGTTGAAAGGGTAGATGAAGCTGGAGCAGATGTGGAAGTGAAAGATAACGGGGTAAGAGGAAAGCAGCAATAAATAAATATACCGGTAGCTTTGGTGGCTGCGCTTCCTGCACGTAGACAACTCGCACCTGAGAAACCCCTGCACACCTCACATGCGGCCTGAGCCAGTCAGAGCGAATCGACTACCTCCCTCCCTTTGCTGCGGCAATCCGGCCTTTTCTACAGATTGTCGCCGGAGCTTCGATAGAGCACCCGTCAAGTCTCTTCGTGGACTGGGGGCATGATTCTCAGATACTTTCACACACCTGCGAATTGCTTTTGCTGCCCGTCGAGGGCAGTCTAGGCGAGTGATAGGGTTCAGCGTTAGGCGTTGCATGGAGGGATCGGTGGTCCCCAATAATCACTGGGGCTTTAACTGAACCCATCCCTCCATGGCGTCTTTTGTTCCAACCATCGCTCGACCACGCTTCCCCACCATTTCAACCACACCAACTTTGTCCAACCACTCAACATTCGGGGAATTACTCTTGGGCGAGAGATCAAGATAAGAAAAACTCGATGGTATTTCCTCATGGAATCGCGACCGACCCTGTCCAGACCTGTCCAACCTGGAGATCTCCGAATCCATGCTGAATGAGCCGTGCTTGTAGGTGTCATTTGGCCGCCAGCACACCTACTATACCAACAACCAGCTTTGTCGCTTAGCGGTATGATAACAGACACGAGAGGACAAGGCAATACACAAAACCAACGTGTCAGCGGCACCAATATCCCCTTCCGACTCAGTCATGACGGGAAAACCGAATGCTAAACCCAGTTCAGCTTTCGCACAGAATGACTTGCTTCTGGTCGCACCATCATCAGTCCAAATCGACAGATTCCTTCATCAAGAATCCAGAGATCCAGAATCTTGGCGAGTAGTGAGAATCCCGGGGATTGATCCTTACGTAGGTCAAGGGGAGCTGGAGTCCATTCCGGCCGGTGTGTTCTAGTGGCCGCCGTATGGAGTAGAGGAGGTTGTTCTGGGCTCTGGTACCTTGCAGCTGACAACAGAACCTTTACCCGGTTGCTCTCACAACAAATTTTACTCCAGCCTCCAAATCCCCGGACAAACCAATCTTGTTGCTGTTGTCTATGTGCATCTATCTAGTCCTCTATCATTAATATCTCACTTGCATTTCCTCATCGGTCAGGTGCATGCAAAAATAACAAAACAAAATTGGGTATCTCCGAAGAAGAAAAAAAAAAAAAAAGACGTCCGTCGTTGCCTCTCGTTTGCTCGGTTCCTGTTCTGGCCAATGTCTCTTTTCGTCCCCTGGCCGGGCCTTATCGTCAAGTCTTGATTGGATATTCTCTCATAATTCACCACCAAAGAAATGACATAATGAGGTTTGAATGCCGACCCGCTCTCTCACCCGAATTACCGACACCAAAATCCATGCCGATCGCGCGCGCACCGCATCTTCAATGTGTGTGTGCTCGTGGGGGCTTCTTAACATGTCCATGTTGTTGCAAGTTGTTGTTCAGCAGCAGTGATGTTCGATTCTCCCTTTCTCGCGAATCTGATACCTTGTCTTTCTCATACGTCGTCCACTGCCTGAGAGCGTAATTTCGAGTCTCATTGAGGTCCTGCGTCGTGCGCGGATGGTTACGCTGAAGAGCTGCCTTTGGTTGGTCTTTCATGGCTTGAACATCTCGGTGGCCTTGGGCTATTCTCGCGCGTCGAATCCATCGTTCCGTCTTCTCAGTGTCGCGTACTTGCCGCCGGATGCTGGTGTGAACCCCTTTCGCGGTATATGCTCCTAGTCCGAGAATTCCAGAGACTGGCTTCAGAACCAGACCTCCCAAACCTCTTGCCATCCCTTTTGGGAGGCCCGACATGCCATCTTCATGAACCTCTTGATATGGGATGCGAACCACTCCAGTCACCCCGTCATAAAGACCGAGCCCGAACTCCCTGCCCGCCGCTCTCAACCCGCTTCGGAAACCCGTAATTCGCTGCGGTGATGGCCGCACAGTCTTGTCCCCATATAGTCGAGGAGCGTTATGAAACCCAAGAGCCAGGGCATTCCACATTTGCAAAGGCAATGTAAAGATGGCTCGGCTCGAATGGCCAATACCTTTGCCCACATCTTTCATAATCACCACTACCGCCGGGGATCTGTTCGACGAGGCGGTCGCAGTTCGAGCTAGTTTGGAGCTGCTCCGTGACGGTTCTTGGTCTGGATTTGACGGAGCAAACGGGAACTTGGCTGGTTCTGCTTCGCCTTGAAGATTGAATTCCCTTTCTAGACGGGAGTGCTCTCTTCGTTGCTCTTCGACACTGGTGCCGCGCGTCGCATATGCGATTCGACCCGGTAAAACAAGCCCATCAGCTACTGATTTCTCCTTTCGCTTCCGCCGGCGTGTCTCGTAAGATTTGATGTCGCGTTTGGTGAGTGCCAGGGCGTGGAATGCCTCCTGAAATGCCGCCACCAAGACTCCGCCAGCGCCAGTGATGGGCTCTCCGGGGCCTTGAAAATCGTTCCATTCGTGATTCTTTTTGAGCTCTAGGTCTGCCCATTGGAGTTCTTTGTTCTCGACCAATAAATCTGCTGCCAGTGCTGACAATTGTGTGCTGGTGTGCTTGACCTTCCAAACGGCTACCCGGTCTGGGAATATGTCGCAACGCAAGGAATGCGGGCCGTCCAGATTCAACGAACGGTGGAAAGAGTCGACGCAATTTTCGGCACCATCTCCTTCGGTTTGAATGCTTTGGGCGATCTCTTCAGCTTTGGCTCTGGCCTCCGGCTCCAGACATTGACGAATGCCTGCGGCAAATTTGTCCCCGTCGAGCTTCTTCAGAGGGAGGGCTTCTTTGGCGCCTGCTCCAGCCTTTGCCACCATGGCACTCCAGAAGGGCTGATCTCCAAAGAAGGGAACAATCATGGTCGGCTTGCCAAACCTGAGTCCTGCTGCCGTCGTCCCAGCACCGCCATGGTGAACGACGACATCCACCCGGGGGAAAAGCCAGTCGTGAGGCACGTTGTCTATCAAAAACACATCGCCGGGTTTCTCCATTCCATGCCCCATACCACCCCAGCCTCTGCTCACCACGGCGCGAACTCCGGCCTTTTCGACCGCCTCGGCAATCATCCTCGTGAAGGCCGCTGGATCATCAATGCCAGATATAGAACCGAATCCAATGTAGACAATTGGGCGACCATCCGATCTCTCCAAGAATCGGGAAAGATCTGCAGGGGGATGGTACGACGATGCAAGATCCAAAAACACGTAGCCGGCAATATCGATTTCGGGGCCCCAATCTCGGGGTTTGCGCACGAGGGACGGTGACCAAAGATAGGTCACGGGAACCTTCAGACGGTACAGCTGCCCGGGGGCCCACAGCGTGCTCACAGGCTCCAAGCCGAGGGTTTGTACACGAAAACGATTGACCAAGTCACCTAAACCCTGCCATATCATCAAGTCGACTAAAGGATAGCTCATAAAGTTGGTGTATCTTTGGTCAACATTTGAGGCTTTGATGTTGGCGAGTGGGTGAGGGAAAGCCTGCGTGGGAGAATAGGGGAAGGTGAACACCAGGTGCAAGGGAATGCTGAGTTTTTCGGCACAATGATAATGTGCAAACGAGGGAGGATTGGCGATAATGGCGTCGGCCACGAAAGGCGGCTTTGATCCCATCAGCTTCAAGTTCGCTGTATCAGTTTCATCATCCGTCGCATTGATGCACGCTTTCCAAAATCCCTGGAACATTCGGTACATTGACTCACGCCGCCTTCCAATTTCTCCGGCTTTCACGGTTTCCAGAGAGGGGATCAGCCCAGGGTTCTTAACCATGAACGCCATGAGTTCGGAAGGATCTCCTCCCACGGAGAAGAATTCGAGGCCCACATCTTCCTCGACGAATTTCTTGAATGTAGGGTGGGTAGCAATTCTGACGCGGTGATGATATTTGTCTCTCAAAGTCCGGCCAATTTTCAAGAAAGGTTGAATATCACCCCGGCTTCCGATGACCATAATAACTATGTTCATCGAAGGAATCTGGAGATTTGGCTTGGCCTCCAGAAACTCAGCTTTGACCTTTTCGGCCGCCTTGGTTTCCTGGAGATGGTGTGCACCAAGATGCCGTTCGATGGTCGCACCGAGTGCTTTTGCCAAGTAGCCGGTGTTGGCCGTTTCGTTCACGGAAATGTTCAACCTTCCATCTTTTGCTATGCAGCCCCGCGATTGGAAAAACTCGTTTCCGACCCGAAGCTTTGATGGCCGAGGATGGGTACGAACTCGGTTGAGTTGTGATTTGGAAAGGGGGTTGCGGTCTGGCTGCGTCCGTGACCTCCGCAGCTTGGGGACGTGGTCGTCGTCCGAAGAAGAGGACCAGCCATCGGTATCAGTGGATGGTCGCATATCCCGAGGATAACGGTCTCCAGGATGGGCTACCGTGGAATGATGTTGATTGATGGGAGCAGGTAACCTCTGTGCGACTGGTCGTGGAATTTCAGTGTCAAACTTGCCTAGTGCAAGGTCGGGTTCCCTCAAGCGTTCCATCTTGTAACGGCTTGGGGCTTGTATTTTCTGTTCCAGCATCACCTATCGCATTGACCTCAACGTACAAGAGCGGCCATCCGGCTCGAAGCGAGGTATGTCTGTGTCCGAGCCTTTTTTGATCGGATATGGTAATGATGTTTGGAGGTGGGTTTGAGATGCGTAGGACTGGATTATGGTCAAGGATGGGAGATGTCAACGGCGGGAGTGTCTCTGCCATCCGCAGGTTGTTTCGCTCCCAGCTACTGCAGTCCAGATTCGCCAAACATCACCGACAGCTTTGTGAGGGTTTCATGACCTCGAGGGGGTGAGTCTTTTTTTGACGGCGAGATTGCTCGGAACGAATGGACGCGAACGGGCGAAGTGGCGGATGTCAGGACCGTGCGACGGAGGCAAGTCGTTCCGTCTGGATATGGTCTCTTAATCGAACCGTGAGGGCGAGTGGCAAATCTATTAAAAGAACGTAATTTTATGGGATGGACTGGGTGAGATGTATTGACGGTGCTGGTCTGATACCGAGGGTCAAGAAAGCGACTATTTGGCATGTGTTTGTGCGTCGGCCACCAGGTTTTCGGAAACGTCATGAACCCCGGCGACGGCGAATCCAATTTTCCGGAGACAGACGGCTTTAGGTAAAATTTCGTCCTCGCTGTCCCCGGGTAAGGGGCTCAGTTTTGCCTGTCCTGTACTTCGTTCAGAGTTCATCCTTATTCAATCACCATCTGTGCGGCTTCGAACGAGCAACGGGCACCTTCTTGAGAAAATGGTGAGCTACCGTTGAACGTTATGGACAGTGAGACTGTCCCCGCCAGCGCTAGGGGGATCTGCCATGATCCAGTTCTGGCCACAGTGCCCTGGCGATCCGGCGCGAGCCAACCATCGTTTGCAACGTCCCTGGTAGGCCCAGGGGGGTTTTTTGGGGTCCGTTCCCTATAGAGGTCGACAACAAAGACCGGTATATCCCAAGCCATACAACTGACGATAGACACAGAATAATTCTATCGAGCTATGAAGAGCGATGAGTACTCAAACGGTATGTTCTCACTCCGAGAAGCAGCGCTTTCGCCCAGCCGTTGAATGCATTGAGCTCTCTTCATATTAGCCACCAAACAAATACCCACATAGAGCAAGATTCAGGCAATAACGAATCTATTTCTTGCTCTATGCAATGCACCAGCCTGGTTCTTTGCAAAGAAGGACATTATTGTGCATAAGTGACTTAGAGTCGATGTACACGACGCAGATTTACGGTGCAGAAAGGAAAGCCAGTCGGGTTGAACACCACAAGTGGCGCGATTTCCACCTGTTGGTAAAAGAGCAAAATGCTGGGACAAAGTCTCGACGATAGCGTTTGCGGCATGAACGGCTCTGACACTGACAGGATACGTCATCCGTTTGGCAGGGGCCGACAACGAAACGCGTGTACGGAAGACTGCTTTGTCTACAGAGAACCAGGTGATATCCATTCCCCATATGAAAAGTGCTTCTTCCAGTCCAGGACCAATCCCACCCGGCGGCGAAAGACCGAGACGAGATATATGGGTAGAGGCAAAAAGCTGGCTGCGAATTAAACTCATCGGCACCTAATTTCCCAAGAGCAGGATTTTCCCGAGTTGAAGATAGCCACACCCTGTCCAAAGACGTGCCCTGACCGGGCCGAGAATGCTGGCCAAACGATCCTGCCCTACCATCCGTCAATCAACACCCCCTTTCTTTGGGTTCTGCCCAGTCACCACGCACTCTGCGGTCTAGTTGCATCCTGCAATGCCCGATCCCCAGCCGCATCCGTCATCGACACACTGCATGGGGAGGCCCCATTGTCCAACCAATCCACAATACATTGACACGACCGGCATCCCGCCATCCTTCTCATAACGACTCGGTTGCAAAAACATGGAAGATTTCTAACCCCTTTGCCCCTCGCTTATCCTTGGTTTTCACTTCCATCGTTGATGCCTTGCTAGCCTGCTGAAAGCGGCACTGCTTCGGAGGATGGCAATTGAAACAACACAAGATTACCATCAGCAGAAAAAGTATCTGAAAATCTCGGGACCTTGGCCAGCAGCTACACGTGCAAAGCCGGATTGTATAAGTCTTCAATTGTACCAGATGCCGTTAACACAGTCCAGCAATATGTCATCACCCTTTCAGGCTGCGGAGCCTTCACCTCCGTCGTCAAAAGCGTCTGTCCCTTGTGCCGACTTTTTCGATCTTGATGTCTGCTGCCATGTACGCCGGACCTGATGCAGCCTTTGCTCAATGCCTTGTTCGATGGTTGCTCTGGGGGTGCTCGGAGGAAATAGCTCGTTCTGGGAACACAAACTGAACATGATTCCGATCACGGCGAGTTTCTCTCGCTCGGGTACGGCGGTCCAAACGACATTGACATCGGCCCACCTGGAATTGGGGTGAGCCTGACAGTACTCATTGTGAGCATTTCGCGCAAAGTTCTTGAAGTTTTCGAATTGCCGAGCGCTGAGGCCAAGCTTGTCCATCACTACGGCGGGTGAGTCCCGTAGCCTGATGGGCGAGCGGCTCATATCGAATCAAATTCAGGCGGAGCGGTTGACAGGACGACGGCAGGACAAGGTCAACAATTAACGACACACAGGACTCGAAGGTTCAATGATGACCAGGACTCAGAATTACTTTTTCAGCCTGTCCCTCTCAAAAGGTCCCGGGAATTCGACTTCCTATCACCTGGCACCCTGTGACCAAAGTCCTTGCACTTGCCCTCTTACCGGCGTTGCCCTACTTACTCGCCAAATATGCACCTCTGCCAGCTGTCTTGCTGAAAGCTGCTCTTCCAATTGGGCTCCTCCCCACCGCCTATTGCCAAGGAGCAAGGAAGCAATCAGAGCAAGGCCTCTAAGCGGTTCCCGACTGCCCTTAGCAATACTCCTAGGCGGTAATCGCCCGGGTGAAGCGCCGGAAGACCAGGATCATCGACCCTGGAAGAGCCTAGAGACACAGAAGCCGGCAGGTGGCTTGGATTGGCTTGACGGGTCTGATGGAGGTTTTTCCCCGAATTCCCCCAAGCCCAACGGCTTGCAATGGCAACGCCGACCCGTCGGCCAATCGCTTTGCAACACGCGCCCCCTGTTTGCCAGTGTTTGGCCTGACACCGTGGAAACTGTTTCATTAACACCACCTCCTCTCATGAATGATTCGAGAATTGTCGCAGCTCCACGAATCTTCCTTCATGAACTGTCGCAGGTCGACGTTCGGTAATGTTCCCATCCGGACCGTTGTTGACGAATATCTCAACGACGTGAATCGCCGCCCACCTCCTGCGGCTCTGATGGTTTGCTTCTCTGTTCTTTCCCGTCCTCCTTTCTCTCATCTCGCCTGGTTTGCGGTGCAGTTCAGTCGTTATTTGGCTTGAGTTGTTTTCCTGTCTTCATTTTCAAGAATCTTGCTGGCAAGGTCAACCTTCCTTTCGCAGTGGCGACCGACAACTGACCTCTCGACGGGACCTAACATTTTGGATTTTGGCAAATCAAACACCACAGCATTTGACGCCTCTCGTTCCTACCACTCAAGTCGACCCCGCCAGACATATCGAATACCCGCAAAAATGTTCAATCCAAAAACCCTCATTCTAACGTCCACCTACCCCACCGACCTCTCACCGCCAAATACCAACCCTCATCACCGCTTACGTCGACGCTTCACCACGATCCTCCACATCACCAGCCTTTTTGCTAGTTTGATCGCCCTATCGCTCTTCTCAGCCGCTATACCGAGATGGAACTCCAACTTCTTCCACAACGCAGGTCCGAATCGCGGCGACTGGACCGACGGGATGCCCATTGGCCCCTTAGCCTTCGCATTTCTCTACCACGCCGCCGCCCTTATCTATACCCGATCACCAAAATCCCGAGGATCAGGTAGCAATGCTTCGGTGTCGTCATTGTCCTCTCTCTCGCGCCGCTCGCTCCTCATCCACACGACGATCCCCGTGTTGGTACTGCTCAGTCTGCTTCCGGCCCTTCTGCTCGCAGGTTATGGCTCGCTATTCCGCTTCTGGCAGCCAGCCAAACGCACGCAGTCGGGAATACTGCAGTGCAGCATGCTGAACGTGTTTACTCGAGAATGTTCCCCGGTGTTCTACGATATCGGTGCTTTGCAGATCGCGGGCATCGTCTTCGGCACCATCGTCTGGTCCGTCCAATTCACCTTGCTGCTTGTAGCTTTGCGCAACCTTCGCCGTTATCTCCTCGTCAAGCAGCTTCAGAGGGAGAAACTGGCACAGTATGGTGGGCACGAATACCCCGAACGGACAGATTCGCATAGAAACAGGCGACGCCACGGCTCTGGAAGCAAGGTCGGATCTCGAGAGCATGCTAGCTGGCATCAACATCCACAGCGACTAGCTGGGTTGCCGAGCCCCAGATCTGGTTCTGGCTCACGGTCAGGTTCCCGCAGTGGCTCCCTCGCCGACAGTGTAAACGAAGGCCAACCGAGCAAGACAGAGCCACCTCACACTCAACAGCAAGATGTGCCTGTATACTTTGTCCAGACCCCTGAAGCCAGCCATCCACCGCCATCTCGTCGATATGGGTAATTTCAGGCACAATAATCTCTTTTCTTCCCTCCTCTTCCTCGTGTCGAAGGAGAAATGGACCTATACCCGTGTTCATGTTGCTATCCATGATTTGAATGTCCACGGTGTTTTCGCCTACATGACCGACGAATGTTTTTTACTTTTTTGTTATTTCGGAATCTAGGTAGACATCATTACGATGAATCAATGAGTTTGCGTTGGCTATCTCACGAATACTGAAGTGCTCGCTCAATACGCGTAAGCCGTAGTTGATCACAACTCGACACCTGTTCAAGAGCCAAAAGTGAAAGCCTCAATAAGACGTGTCAGTGTTTCTTAACTTGGGTCAAAAAGCGGGGACAGCGAAACCCCATTTTCATGTCCATTCCATTGTCATCCATAGTAGTTTCGACTGCAATTTGGCCATGATTGAAACGTACCACGAAATAAACGCCTCACTCCCGCAGAGTGCAAGTGCAGCGCGGTTCCCGTGCCCGGAGTCCATGATCAACCTTCCATTTCAATCTACGCCTATTTCCATGCAATTTGTTCATGGCCGTTTCATCCTTCATGGATCAACAAAGGTCGGATTCCATCCCCCTTCATAAACTCGATATCTCTCCCTTATGCAATTTTAGCCAAAGTCCATTGTCGCTCGACAGTTGATCCAAGTAAAATCGAAACCCACTCTCAGCTCTCACCCTCTCAAAGTAATACTTCACTTTTTACCTCCAATATCCACCTGCTCAAGCCACTGTATCATCGCTGACACCTTTAGGACAAGTGGAATGCTCCTTGACCCTCACGGATAGCCACAAATAATCTTTCCTTCAAAATATGCTGCGAAGTGTAGTCGGGAAGCTTTAAATAATTGACACAAGTCATCACACTGGGAAGATAGTCGTCCGACGCGTAAGGAGGCTCACTTGGCTTGCAGACCACAGTGAACATGGGTGTGAGACTCTTGAAACCTCCAATTGGAAGTTTGGGGCTGCCAGTGACAAATTGCAAGAAGTCACGACGCTCAGAAGCGGTGAGCTCTGACATTGTCTGTAACAAATTCTTGACGCTCTTGCTGTCCATGTTGAAGCCATGGTCTGCTTTAACAGAGTCCATCAAGGTCTCAATAGACCAGTCCTCATCGACGCGTCCAAACAGCATGACCAGCTCATCAGGGGTGAATGCCTTCAAGGAGGAATACGAGAACACCTGGGAAAATCCGGCTTGGAAGGCTTCAATTTGAGGCCGAACTCCACTTCCTAGACTCATATCGAGTACTCTTTCAATGTACGTCTCAACGTTGTCCGCAGTCACGGCGACATTGGACCCGTTTTCAATCAGTTCAATTCCCGGATAGCCAGGAAGAGTGAAGTCGAGCATGAGGTCCTCAATTCTGGCACCACGAATTGTGAGATTATCAATTGCCTGCGCTTTCGCGGTCTTTGTCATTGATGGATCAAGTTCGACCTTTGTTTTGGCCTTGACAAATTGCTGCAGTTGAGACAGAGAATTGGCCAGGTCTTGATCAATAGTGCGCAATAACCCAATCGATGGTACTGCAGTTGATATGCCCCCTATTTTGAAGAAGGTAGGACTGAAGGAGATGTCGATGATGCGAGAATCAAGCATGGAGCGAGCAACGAACTTTCCGAGCACTTTGAACAGGAGTAACAGCTTCTTGCCACCTTCGGTATGAGTCTCTGCCTCGCTCATTGGGGTTGGGAAAAGCCCATTCTTTCCAAATGCGAACTCGTCGTTATCAGCAGAGTCGTTCTCGCGCCACATTTTCAGCTTCTTCTTCGAGAACTCCTTCGATACGGTCGAGTAGAACTCAAGAGTAGGGCCCAAACCCGTGCCAACCTCTTCAAAGTACTCGACCTCCAGAACGCTCGGCGAAGCACCATACATTCCCATAACCTTCATGGCAGACTCCAGGATCCGATGGCGAGAAATGCGCACTTTCTGGCGCTGAGGTCGGCCAAGCATAGGTCTGTCATCTCTTCGACGGTCACGACGGTCATCACTCTCCGATTGACTGTTCTGCCAGCGGATCATAGACCGTGAGTATCCGAAGGAAGTTGACTGCAAGAACAAGTGCCGAGTCTCGAAGGGAAACAGAAAAGGGAAGGACCTAGCAAGGTCTTCGCTCCAATCTGGAAGGCAGTTGCTGGCAACGATCAATGGCTCCTCCAGCTGACGATTCATTTTCGCGGTCAGTTTGGTATTGATAAAAGACGCCAAGGACTCGGGATAGAGCTTGAGGCCTGGTCGTCCAATGACCTCCTGAATCTCGTTGAGATTCGCGTTAAGCTCGTGAAGGATCCGGAGCAACGCAAGAATCGAAGAAGTAATTGGGTGACCATCGACGGAAGCAGGTAGGCCGTCACTTGGGCCCTGCTTTTCTGGCTCGCTCCATCCAGACAGAGTTGATGGGTTGGGTGGAGGGCCTCGGACCTTTCTGAATTTGACAGCGTGGACACCGGACCAGATGCTACGCGAAGACAGGTCTTGAGGTTGATCCCGATTGTGGTGGACGGCTCGATAAATGGTAGTGTTGTTGGGAATAATTTTGCCGTCAATGCTAAATTCAATGTGCCAGTCCTGCGGAGTTGACGAGAGTGCAGCAGGGTGTGATGGACGTCCACCGCTTCCTGCTGGGGATGGTCCGGGAGACTGTGCCGAAGACGGGGGTCGAGTGCCTCCGGGAACAGGGGTGCCAGGCTGAGGGGTGAATACTCTCGTGCCATCCTCTTGACGGGCTGTCACTTTTCCAGAAGAGCCAAGTTCCATGTTCACTGCTCCCGGTTCTGGCATATCGTCATCTGACATATCGTCTTCAAGACCGTCAACGAATGCCTCGAGCGCACCCTCACCATCAGGTGTCTCGTCGTCTTCCAGAACTTTTTCATCGGCGCATTCAAGCTTGTTGGGGGTGGCTTCAGAACTGGGCTCCGGAGGCGGCGGCGGCGGCGGCGGCGGCGGTTCTTGGTTTGATGAAGAAGCCTGACTGCGTCGGGTGACTCGTTTTCGCTCGGCCTTCTCAGGTTTCTTCTCCGCAGAACCCTGTCTCTCCTCGGTTTGCTGCTTCATTCGAGTCGAAAGTCGAGGCCCAGTACGAGACTCTGTGTCTCCAGGACTAGGTAGATTACCCATAAACCCCTGCGCATATGGTGACAATAAGCCTGATTCAGTGGCACCAGAGAGGTGAGCGAGACGAGCATTTGCAATCTGCTGAAGCATGTCACGGCGTCGCTGAGCAGATGCAGGGCGGTCGGACTGGGTGAACCGAGGCCGAAGATAGTCATCCAATGCTTTGAACGTTGCAATGGCATGAATGGAGACGATCATCTCACGATAAGTCAGAGGAATGTCACTGTCAGCATCGGCTGACAATCTGAGTCGGAGCTGGCGCGAAAGCATGGAAGTAGAGCTGCTGCGACTGCTCTCAGAGGCGTTATTGTTGACAGTGAGAACCTCGAAATGTTCAGCACGACTGAGGAGATCCTGAAGCTTTTGTATGAGCACGCTGAAGGGCGTAGCTGCTGAGGATGCAGAGGTTGTCTTGATTTTGCCCGAGTTGGTTGATTCCATGAATGCTGACACAAGATGTGCCCTGGCGGTGCTGTATGCCGAGGACGGATCCTCCGACAGGACTTTGACCAACACGCGAATGATGCCGGAGTCCAACAATTCTGAACTGGTGATGCTCTCAAGTGCATCACCGTCGAAATAACTTGCGAGACGGGTGAAGAGCTCGTTCCCCATCTCCACCGAATTTGGCTGCTGATAGAACATTTCAATGTCGTTCGCCAATTTGTGAAGATCAGCCCGAATGTTGGAAGCCTTGTTCTTCATGTCTTTACCCTTTGGTGTATCATACTTTTCCAAGAACTTCTTTGCACGCATCACAACCAAGTCGGCGATCCCAGCAATGGCGAGTGGAGACGGCATTTCTTCTTCCTCAGACGAATCAGAACTCTGGGAATCGTCCATATCATGATCGTGTCTAACGGCAATTTCGTCGTCATCGACGTCTCTCTCGTCGTCATGGTCATCGTCTTCTGGGTCACTGTGTTCATCGTCTTCGCCGTCACCCTCGTCGTGCTCCGCATCATCATCATCACTAGCATCACTATGATGTCTGGCGCGGTCGCCTTCAAGATCTCCACCGTTTCCTAGACGGCCGTGTCTTTCTGTGCTGCTGCCAACCCCACCGCCGCCATCACTTCTCGTGGAGGTAGATGACTTCTTGTCGACATCCAATGGTCTGCTGCTGAGTTTCTTGATTTCTCCTATAACGCCTTCACGATGGAATTGGTATTGATAAATGTCTTCGAGTCTTTCAAAGAGTAGCTCCGATGCTTGGAGGGCGAACATCACTAGAGTGGGATGATCCTCTTGAGACAATATCGATGCGAGGAACGATGCGTACGGTACAGGTCGAAGCGCTTCTTCAATGACACGGGTTTCGAGGTTGGAAAGAATCTTCAACTGAGCGATCAGAACCTTTTGTCGAACACTCAAATTCACAGTGCTGGAATACGCATCTGTCAGTGTGGGCAAAAGGATTGTCGCAAATCGGCGAGTCTCTTCTTTGCAGTCTTCAAGCAATTGTAGCCTCTTGTCAGTTCGCGATGTCTTTCCAACTCGCGTTCCATCATCATCATCATCGGAAACATCGTCGTTTATGTCCTCATAAAACTCGAAGTCTGAGTTCTTGGAAAGTTTGGGGTGTGGTAGGAGTTCGCAGATGATGTTCAAAGTTTCATACACTTGCTCCCGAGGTCTATGGATCAACGCTTGCATAATGACGACGCTGTCAATTTTGGAGGCGGCGCCCGCAGTTTCGGATGGAGGAGAAACTCCAGTAAGAATCTGGTACAATGTATCGACGACATTCATCTTGAGCAGTTCTGTCGATAGTCGAGGGCTTGCCCGGGCCACGATTGCAAGCACTCGAAGAAATTCGGTATGAATATTGGTTCCAATGAGGTTGGTAGTACCGGGGAGAAGCAGTCCTAGGATTGCTCGGAGCAATGGTGGGTCAACCAATTGCTCGAGTTTGTCCGCGCTGTGCTTGAAACTATCGATAACTCGAGTGACACAGAGGCAGCCTTGCTCGACGACCTTTTGGTCGTGACTTGACAAAACGTTCAGGAGGATCGGCATGACGTCTCGTATAACTGGGAAAGAATCGTGTGGAATGTTACGACAGCAATTTGCCGCAGTAGTAACAGCAGTCCGCTGCGTACCCGTGGCGAAGAAATCAAGGAATTGTAGACAAGCGGTTAAGCCACCTTCGCGGACGATGGATCCTGGGAAATCGACCGACACTTTGGACAACGTGCTCAAGGCTTGCTCGGCAACGTCGATGTACTGAATATCAAGCAATTTCTGACACAGGACAGGGACTGCACCACCATAAACCACATTGGCAACCGAGCCTCGTAAAGCTTCCATCAAATTGGCAATGCAACGGCAAGCCAGAAGCATCATCTCGGGGTTCTCCTCGCCCGTGACGGGATTGGGTTGCATCAAGGCCACGAGCTCTTTGACGTAAGGATCTGGCGAAAACTGCCCTGAGAGGTTGTCTTCGTTGGAGACCAGCAGCAAGTTGGACAACTCCTCAAGAGCGAGCATTTGCATGGTTGGGTTGTCTGCTTGTCGAAGATTGTTCAAAATATCTCTCAGTCTTGATGACATTCCACTCATCATTCCGCTCAAGGCTCGTAATGTACTTGACAATCCTGAGGGAGGCCCACGGCCTGAGCCAAACAAGGCTGCAGAGAATGGATCGGGAGCCTCATCGTCTTCCATGAGGCTCGGGTCGTCTCCGTCGTTGCTCTCGCTGTCGTCACGATTAGGTGGTGGCGTGTCATTTTCTCTTCTGGGAAATTTTTCCTCGTCCTCTTCGTCTTCTTTCATGGAAACATCTTGGTCCTTCTTGCTCGAACGTTTCTTCTGTCTGCGAGAGGGCGGCGTTTGGGTTGGAGGCGAAACGTCTGGCAAAGAAGTCAGCAATTTGGAATCCTCAACTGAGGCTTGCTTTGTACCTGATGATGTCTTCTTGTTATTTCTGCTAGGCGGTCGTTTCGAACTCGACTTTGAAGATATCTGTTTCGGAGACTCGTCGGCGTATTTGGAAGATGACCTAGACCCTTTAGCTGCCGCCTCGGCGATGGCATCATGTATGAAGGCCCACCCATTATTAGACATCGCCGGCTCGTTGGTGGCGGATCTTCTCCTACTTGATCGAGAAGAGATTTGTGCGGTTGGAGGTTGAGCTTGCGGGGGCTCAGCCAACTTCTGTCTCTTTCCCCGTCGATGGGATGCAGGGTTCGTCTCGTCTGAGTGGTCGGTGGGGCTGGATGCTCGACGGCTCGGGGCCTTACGTTTCTTGGATGAGACAGGACGAGGATTTGAGGGTTGGGGAGGATCGGCTGGGTTGGTGGTGGTCGGGGCGCCAGACTCTGCTGCGAGCCTCGCAGATGAACGAGTGACTCTGCGGAACATGAGTGACGGATCTCATCGAGGTATGTGAGTGTGTGTCAAAAGAGGGAATGAAAGGTATGGTGGTATTGCAGAGTGAGGACTAATCATGTGTGGTGGTTGAGAGGGTCACTTTAGATGTGGTTCTGGTGCTTGAATGAAGGGCAAGTGATGCAGGTCTCCAAACTCGGAGTAAAAAGTGAAGACAGAAGTCGTAGTGAAGTGAGAAGTACCTGGCTCTGCGCGAGGAAGTTGAGTGGGAAGAAGATGGTTGATCCGAAGCAAGTGTGTTTGCAGCACGTCCGTTGGTGATTTGGAAGGTTGAAGAGCGTGCGGGCAGATTTGCCATGTTAACCCGCCATCGAAGGGCGGCGATGGTAGGAGGAGGCAAGAACGTGCAGGGCGAACACCAGGTTGAAGAAGTAACTTGATAGATGGTAGAAAGTGAAGAAATGAAATGGACCAGTCTTGCACCCGTAGAGTGTAAAGTGGTATGTGGTATGTGGTAAGTCAGTGGTAGTAAAAAGTTGGTTAATAACTCCGTAATAAGGACGTGGGTTGGCGAATGGCGCAGGCAACTAGTCCCACACGGGTATTACAGGGCGTTTGACAGCGGCGCAGTGGACGACCATCGCCTAATCATTGATGAAACCAGCCGAGAGCCTTGCCGCTTCTGGATGTAAAAAGGCTCCTCCTTGCCAGACTACTGTATTGCGATATCTTCCTCTACCGAACCCCTCTTTGAGTATATCTCACCTTTGACACCCGGCATTGCAGCCGCGCAGGTCTCACATAACCTACAAGACTGATGATTTTACCTATTGATATCAGCTTCATCTACTTCCACCACGACTAGACCGCCAACAGCTGTCGCTTCTCAGTCGCCTGTATGCGGATTGACTCACCGTCCATGTTTTGCCTGCTGAGTGCCTGCGATTTCTCTATTACTAAGGAAAAGCCCAGGAAGAGTAGCGACCCAAACTGACAATGACTATGACCTCGGAATACGAAAGCCCATGGGCTGTGATGTTGCTGGATTCGATAGAATCAGGATTGGACTGTTGAGTGCAAGAGGCTCTGGAGGAGATTCATGCATATGCATGCGGGCTGGAAAACACCTGTTCACACCAGAGGAAAACCATAAGTAAACCCGAATCCAACGGCCTAACTAAACTCATCAAGCACAGCATCTGCTGGCCGTCCGGAGCAATATAGCTCCAGTGGTAAATGGCACCGTCTGTCCCTGGCCGCGTGATATTCTCTGTCCGCGTCATCTTCCTTTGTACCCAGTACAGTACATAATTCTAATAGCGACAAAATAGTATTAAGTCACAATCATCTATTCCCCTCGGTCTCGATCTTTCCCATTGCTCCTCACGTATCCTCTCCCACCCACCTCGCTGACTGCTCGTTCTCCAGCCGGGTGCACTAAACTTCTAGGTACCAAGGCGCAAACCCATTCCTCCACCACCATTTCTAGTACTCCGTCACTAGCTTATTGACGGTGAAAAGCCTGCTATCGCCGTTCCCGGCGTCCGGATATCCACCCCCCTTCCAGTCTCCCCAACGGGCCTCGCGCCTTGTTGCTAAAAAATCTTTCAGGCTCGTGCCTCTCCTCACAGCCGAACCGATACCAGCCACTTCCCGAACTCACTCAACTCGGGCAATGAAGCCCTGAGATGCTGAGTCGTTCCTGCCTACTTCTCCTACCGTCCTCCTTAATCACGGTCTCCCCTATTTGCAGGCCTTTGGCTTCTCTTCCTCTCCTCACGAGGGAATCACTCTGAGACGCCCGACAGCCCCCGCCCTCCGAATTATCCCCCTTCGTAACCGCTACGTCTTGCTCTGACAAATCCGCAACACCCTCGGTCATCTTCTTACCCTCTCGCCTATTCGGTTCGATCGCTCAAAAGTAAAAGACATTCTCACAGAAGAGGCCGACTGTTCTACAAGCAACCACTGGTGACGCCGACAAAATGGACGAATATCACTTCCCCGATTCCCGCCTTAAGAAGAAGATGGATGATCCTTCCAAGACCCCTCTTCTTCTTGTTGCATGCGGCTCTTTCTCCCCTATTACTTTCCTCCACCTGCGCATGTTTGTCATGGCTGCAGACTACGTCAAACACAACACCGACTTTGAAATGGTGGGCGGATATCTATCCCCCGTGTCGGATGCCTACAAGAAGCAAGGCTTAGCCCCAGCAGAACATAGGTGGGACTGCAGTGCCCATTCTCTGAGGGGAAAAAAGCAATAGCTAACGTTCTGGTATAGAGTGGCAATGTGCCAGCTTGCAATTGACAGAGCCTCCAGTTGGCTAATGGTCGACACGTGGGAAGCAGAAAAGAAGGAATACCAGCCTACGGCCAAAGTGTTGGACCACTTTGATCATGAAATCAATGTGATAAGGAAGGGCATTGACACGGGAGACGGAAACCGAAAGCCCGTGAGAATAGCATTGCTCGCTGGTGCCGACCTGATCCAGACCATGTCAACTCCCGGCGTGTGGAGTGAGAAGGATTTGGACCATATCCTTGGGCGCTACGGCACATTCATCATCGAAAGATCCGGGACCGATATCGACGAAGCCCTGGCTAGCTTGCAAAGCTATCGCGACAACATATACGTCATCCAGCAATTGATTCAAAATGACGTCAGCAGTACAAAGATAAGGCTCTTCCTACGAAGAGGGATGAGCGTACAATATCTTATCCCAGCGCCGGTTGTGGAATATATCGAGCAAAATCACCTATACGAAGACGACGGTCGTGCGTCGAGCATGACTTCTATTACCCACGCCGACAGCGACAAGGGCAAAGCCAAGGAAGTCCAATCCACCAGCTAAGAAGTTCATTTTGCGATCAATCAAGCCATTAGATCCAGTACGTGGCCATCCGCCTGATCTCTTCTTACCCATTAAAAAGGCCAAATACTATGGCTTCATGGCACGGCCCTCTCCTTGAAGTCGAATGAGAGCCAGTATCTGTACACGATGATGGCGGAAATAAATTTACGCGATGATGACCCCAACACAAGCGTCATTTAAATAAGGTAGATACCACAATAGAGCCGAGACTTGAAGTGAAAGATGGTTTGCGAGCCTGCATTGCCAGCGAGCGGAGCTCACAGTGCCCAGAGTTGTGTGGAGTATAAAATTTGGTGGCTTTTTGGGGGGGGAAGAAAAGGCCGGAAATGGCCTTTTTGAATATTGATGCTGAGGGAAAAGGGGGGTTGTACGATGTATCCATGGCATGCTGCCATAGAAAAGAGCACGTGCATGAAATGATTATATGATACATGCGGATGTTAGATGTTTGAAGAGGATTGGATTGTCCTGCAAGACAGAAGTAACGATTTTGGTACAAAAATGAGATTTTGGGCTACATTGCTGCTTAGGCTCATAAGACATCCTGAAGAAATTGAAGCCTGACCCTAGTCGCCTGGTTTAGTAAATGCTTGAACTTCTCTCCACCTGAGAAGTGGCGGATGCACTCCTCCTCTCGCAGCTCCCGAAACCCAACTCCGCTCTCGCTATTTCTCAATTGCCGCTATACGGAGCGCTCATTCCCTGCGCACTGTCCGTGCCAATGCGGCCTGCTACTTGATTGCCACCTACGCCCGGTGCGGTTTCCGCCCACCGCCGCAGCTCTGCGCGATCTTTACCCGTATACTTCTTAATCTCTTCATCTGACAGATGCGCACTGCCACGGCCTTGCTTCGCGGCTTGGAATGAGGCGTATTTCTGCCCGAACCAGGATTTCTTGTGCTCGCTAGTCGTTGTATCTGAAGGGCCGGATAATTGCTCTGATTCCTGGTTCCGTGGATTTGCCGGGTCGTTGGACGCAGCAAACTCGTCTTTAGCGAGCGAAGACGTCGGATCCGCCTGCGTGCCATTGACCTGCGGTGCCTCATTGTTTACGTCTTCGTCCCAATCACCGCCGTCCAAGGTCTGGTACGGCTTCAACAGCATGTCGGGATTGCCATTTGCCTGGGCTGGCTCCGAGTTCGAACCGGCTCCTTCATGTGGATAGCCTGATGATGGGGCATCCATATTGCCGCCTGACGGGTTAGCAGCATCGTGGTCGTTCTGAAGAAGCGACCCAACCGCCCGTCCGAGGAGCGGCCCCCCCGTCATATCGTCGCTTGTCTTTGGCTTGGGCGTTTCGTGCGGCGCATATTCTGTCATACGCCGCTGCCGCGAGCCTTGTTCATAGTCGATGGTGGAGAAATTCGTTCTTATCTTTTTAATTGGCGCTGGCGCGGTCGTGGGGTTGCTGTTCAAGTCCGGTACGGCATCACCTTTTAGGCTCGATACTCCACATCCCATGATTTGACACGGAAGGAAGATAGTACTTAATATTGTTATAGACCGAATCGATTGGCGACGTTTTAGTAAGACCGATGTTTCTTCTCAGAGATGACAGGTGAGAAGAGCAGGACACGTGCGGCGAGAGATAATGTCGTCGAGTCGTTCGGTAATACCGGATTGGACAAACTCTACGCCCAGTCCCAGACAGTACTGGCCCGAGCCAAACCAAATTGTCCCTAAAGTACCTCTCAACGCAAATGGATTCGAACGGCGATGGTGTAAGGAGGATCTGAGCGAGGAGGTCGAAAGATGTTGTAAGTGATCCCCGGCCACCTTCGGCAGAAGGTGACCCAAGAATAGGTCAACAGTGGACACTAGGTTAGCCTCGATTGAGAAGGTTATGTGACCTGTGACTTTTCCCTGCTCTTGTGCCAGGATCCCAAGTGGATCCCCGTTGCCCATCCGCCCATGTCAAGCATCGGCGTCTACAGCCGAGGTATATTCTGGGGTTGGACGCCAGCAACTTAGGGACGCCTCCATCAGCCCCAAAGGTCAAATTGTGGGGAAGCGAGAAGGTGTCATCCAAACTCCGTTCAACAAACGGTATCGAAAACTGGCAGGATGGAGGGTCAATGGATTACTCGATTTTTGTTCGCAGAGGACAGCCAACGAGGGTTGAGTTTCAGATTGCCGTGCTTGGTTCGAATATGGCCTGTGTTGCCGCAAAGGGAGGCAAAGTTTAGTGCGATTCGACACGTCTTCTTTTGTCGTGGTGCAGATGAACGACTCTGCCAATCGCAATTCTAATACAGTTGAAATACAATGGGCGAGAAGACAAATACTCAAAAATCTGGTATCCATTTCGGCGCCTTCGCCCTGCACCGACGTTGCGGGGTAAGGTAGTGCCAGACTGGGGGGTTCTTCACCCTCTCGATCTTTGTGCCTGGTAGATATAACTATCTCCTCACAGAAACAGCATCTATGTTGTCCCCAAGAGGACTTATTCTGACCAGAAACATTCGCAGAGCATGCTGTCCAATCCAACGAGTAACTAGGTCGTCTTCGAGTGCTATCCCGGTACGAAGTGACCTCCATGATGGAGACCTTCGAAGCGTGCGATCAATGTTCGAGCTCAAAAACCGCAACTACATCATCACAGGCGGAGGCCGGGGTATCGGGTATGCTATCACACGCGCGATCGCAGAAATGGGAGGCAATGTGGCTGTTCTTGATATCCTCGACTCGCCCGTCAAAGACTTCGGTACCTTGGAAGGAGATTTCGGAGTCAAAGCCAGGTACATTCACGCAGACGTCACCAATGAAAAGAGCTTGAACCAGGCTTTTGACCGGTCAATGGCCGAGCTGGGGACGCTGGATGGCTGGTATGAAACGCTTTTTGTGCTATTAGTCCACACTAATCCTGGAAATAGTGTAACAGCCGCTGGCATCGCTCTGGACAAACCTTTTGTGGAGCAGTCATGGAAAGAAGTCGCTAGAGTGCAAGATGTGAATGTGAGCAGAAATTTCCCCCCCCTCCGCCCCATTGCCGCCTATTCTCATACTGTACAGGTTACTGGTACATTTTTTACTGCTCAATTGGCAACAAAACGGATGGAGAAGCAAGGCACCGGTGGAAGCCTGGTCCTCATCGCATCTGTCTGTGCGCACTGCGCTATTCCTGGACATCGACTTTCCGCATATCACGCTTCCAAGGGTGCAGTAAAGATGCTGAGCACGGCTCTAAGTGTTGAACTTGCACCCCAAGGCATCCGATGCAACACCATTTCGCCTGGATACATCGAGTCGGATATGACCAAAGGCTTACGAGCACAACATCCGTATTTAGTCGAATTGATGCATACCGCACCCCCCATGAAACGTATTGGCAACCGTAACGACCTGACTGGCACTGCCATCTATTTGTTGAGTGATGCCGCTGCATATACCACCGGTGCCGACATTGCTGTTACCGGCGGCCTTCACGCAGGCAGAATCGAAGCTTGATGTATTTCCTGGTGCAAGTGGAAATATCAAAGGGCGAGTTCGATAACTGAAAGGGCCCGACTTATAGTGGCTTTACTCCTCGATGAATGCTAGCAATTCCTCCAGTAAGGTTTTCATAGCCCTGTCCGGGAGTGACAAATCCGGCATCTTCAATCATAGTTTTGAACTCTTCTTGGGTGGGAAAACGTTCGATACTTTCCACGAGATACTGGTAGCTGTCACGATCACCCGCAACGAGTTGCCCGATCAATGGTATTGCTCCAAAGCTCCATCTCTTATAAACAGCATTGAACAAAGAATTGTCCACGTGGCTAAATTCAAGGCACGCAAATACGCCTCCGGGCTTGAGAATTCGGAATGCTTCGCGGATTGCAGCGTCTTTGTTTGTAAAGTTGCGGATTCCAAAGGCCACAGTGTAAAGATCAATGGAGTCAGACTCAACGGAAGGCATGGACTCTGCATTTCCTTCCATAAACGATAGTCTGCCTGAGTTTCCGTATGGTGTGTCTTGAGCTCTTTTCCGACCTTCGGCAAGCATGTCTGCATTGATGTCCGCGATAGTCACTTTTGTTTTGAGGTCGAGGTTCACATTGGTCGCGTGGTCCAACATACGGAAGGCAATATCGCCGGTTCCGCCAGCGATGTCAAGTATATTCCAACCTGTTTCACTAGTTCGGCTGCCCGGGTTGAGGCTGCGGACGAAATAGTCCTTCCAAAGACGGTGGATTCCAAGTGACATTAAATCATTCATTATATCGTAGGAGGATGCTACTGAGGAGAACACGGCCCCAACTGGAATATCTCAGCATGGAACAGACATGGTGTACACAGGTCAAGGAGTACCTCTCGCTTCCTTCTGGGCCTCTGAAATTGTTTCGAAGCCAAAATGGGTCGTCCGATCATTTTCTCCAGGAAGCTTCCTCAGAAGACTCGTGCCGAACAGTCTCTGTGAGGAGGCGTGAATGCTACGGCAGCTCCGCAGAGCAGTAGGATGGCGAGCTAATGTGCGAAACATCGCCGTGACGGGTAGATGCGAAGTCGCTGACCGCAGAGATGATTCGATCGAAGAGGAAACATTCTGATTCCAATCAGAAAAAGGTTTAGCGTTTGGAGTCAGTCCCGTACATCTTTGACCGAGGATAACCGCAGTTTCTCTGATCTTTGGAACGGGCACCCTTATTTCCAACCTCTTCTCCTTTGCTTACCTTTCTGCCATTCCTCTAAAGAATGCATTTTGTTGTTCGGGAGGTCTGTTATTTTAGAATCTGTAAAAATGAAAAGTCGAATCGCTGCCAGGCCTCTATTGGCATCTTGCAGATATGCAAATGGCGTCCTCATGCACAAACCAGGAATACGATGGGCAAGTGACTCTTGGTCCTCTGGACCTGCACAAAAAGTTGGATCAGATTCGTATGCTTCAACCGGGGTGATGTCTGTGTGTGCCTCATTCTGACCAAATATCGCCAGTGTGAATTTCCCTGGAGCTCTCAATAGCAAGTTTACCGCCACCATGAAGTTCCAAAATCCAGCCGAGGCGACGGCAATGCCGACTTACCGTATCATGGATGCTGATGGTAATATTATCGACAATACGAGAGATCCTCGGGCAGCCCCGGACGAAGAGGTCATTAAATGGTATAGAAATATGTTGACTGTTAGTATCATGGATTTGATCATGTTTGACGCTCAACGGCAAGGGCGCACGAGCTTTTACATGGTGTCAGCGGGCGAGGAAGGAATCGCTGTTGGATCAGCCTCTGCCTTGTCCCCGGACGATGTTTGCTTTTTGCAGTATCGCGAACAAGGTGTCCTAATTCAACGTGGATTTACGTTGAAGGAAATGATGAGCCAACTCTTCTCCAACAAAGATGACCACGGCAAAGGTCGAAACATGCCCGTCCACTACGGCAGCGGTAAGCTCAATGTGCACACGATTTCGAGTCCTTTGGCCACACAAATTCCACAAGCTTCAGGGGCAGCATACGCATTGAAAATGCAGCGTCTAATTAATCCAAATGTCCCACCCCGGATCGTGGCTTGTTACTTTGGCGAAGGTGCAGCTAGCGAGGGAGACTTCCATGCAGCTTTGAACATTGCCGCTACAAAATCATGCCCCATTGTATTTGTATGCCGCAACAATGGATTCGCTATCTCGACCGCCAGCATTGAGCAATACAAAGGTGACGGTATCGCCAGTCGAGGACTTGGATACGGCATCGACACCATCCGGGTGGACGGGAATGATATCTTTGCGGTGCGAGAAGTCATGCTGGAGGCCAGAAAAAGAGCGCTTGAAGGTGACTGCAAGCCGATCCTCGTGGAAGCAATGAGTTATCGAGTCAGCCATCACAGTACCAGTGACGACAGTTTCGCATATCGAGCAAAACGAGAAGTGGAAGAATGGAAGCGGAGGGACAACCCCATCACTCGTTTGCGAAAGTGGATGGAAAATAGAGGTATTTGGGACGAAGACAAGGAGAAAGAAGCCAGAGCGTCAATACGCAAGGAAGTATTGCGAGAATTCTCTGCCGCCGAAAAGGTCCAAAAACCACCGCTGCGAGCTATGTTTGAGGACGTCTATGAAGAAATAACGCCAGAAGCTCAGGAACAGATGAAGGAATTGAAACGGCTTATTGAAAGATATCCCAACGAGTACAATGTTAAAGAGCATGAGGGCGGTATCAAAACTTTGGAATGAAGACGTTCGTCTGTATGGAGTGTTTTTGTAGCTGGATGGGGACCACCATGCGGACGCTGGAACCGTTGACTGGACAAGGTGACATGAGAACACGTTTCCAAGAATCAGAGAGGGATATCCGTGTTGATGTTGGCGGGAGGAGAGGCTTCCACATGAAAAGGCGAATCTCCGATTGGCCGGGAGATGAGACAAGAGAATGAAATGTCGGATGTGGCTTGAGTTGTTGCCAAGACGGGGGCGACCGGATTGCCACTTTTTAGTGGAACTAGCCTCGTTTTGGCACCGCAACCAGCCACCCGCCACCGGATGAAAGAGCAAAAGGGTTCAGCCCCGAGCTGAATCAATCCTGGTATCCAGCCTCCTTGATTCCCCTCCAATCCAATTTCCATATTCAATGTTTTCTGGGAATAGAAGCCTCTGGATGTGGTTCATTCACCAATGACAGTGTCTCGTCGAATGTTTTTATGGGGGCTTTTGTGGTCCTGCGCTGACGTCGCACTGTTTACCAGCCTCCTCATACGTACCACTGCAAGTGAAGAGTTAATAGTACTTCTGACTGCCCTGCCCATGATCATGAAATCAATTCTCTGCTGGCCATCTTTCTGTTACTGTCATTGTCATGCTTCAAAAGTGTCCTTTCTAGATTCCATTTTAGCACTTGCATCCCCCGCACGTCTTCCCTTCCTGCATTCACCCGGCGTTGGATCGATCTTTTGCACTACTCCGTGCCCTGTACAACATAACATGTATTTCACTCTCGCAGGCTCCGTGCTCACAGCATTGATCGTTTCCTCACTGCTGGCACCAGTTGCGGCACAGACGTACTCGACATGCAATCCTCTACTTCAAAGTATGTCTCGTGATCTCCCTCTACACTGACCCAGAACTGACTTTGTACAGGTGGATGTCCTGCGGACCCTGCTCTGGGTAGATCTGTCGACATTGATTTCACGTCCGGATCCTCGAATGAATTCGCTGCATCAGGCAATCCGACCTATGACTCCAATGGCGCAGCCTTTACCATTTCCAAGTCCGGCGACTCTCCCTCCATATCCTCCAACTGGTACATCATGTTCGGACATGTCGATTTTGTCGTCAAGGCTGCTCCAGGCACGGGAATAGTCAGTGCTGCTATTTTGCAGTCGGACTGCTTGGATGAGATCGATTGGGAATGGCTGGGAGGCGATAATACACAGGTCCAGAGCAATTACTTCGGAAAAGGAATTACCACTACCTACAATCGTGGGGCATTCCATTCCGCACCCGACAACCATGACACTTTCCACACATACAGCATTGACTGGACTGCCGATCAGATTGTCTGGTCGGTTGACGGAACCACCGTTCGAGCCATGACGCAAGATCAAGCTGAGGCTGGTCAATATCCTCAGACGCCCATGTACGTCAAGTTGGGCGCTTGGGCTGGAGGCGATCCCTCAAACCCCGAGGGCACCATTCAATGGGCTGGCGGTGTGACTGATTACTCTCTTGGCCCCTTTACCATGTACGTCAAGTCGGTCCATGTCACAGACTATTCCACCGGTTCTCAATACTCGTACTCGGGCACCAGTGGCACATGGCAATCCATCGTTTCCAGTGGTGGTCAGATCAATAGTCAAGGAAACGGCACTCCGGTGTCAACCGGAGATGCTCCAGCGGTTACATCTCAAGTCTCTGGCAATGCTCCACTTGCCTTTGGCAATGATGACAACACTGAATCTGTCTACGCAACTCGAACAGGCTGGCCGTGGTCAGGAACAGCGACAGCGACCGCCGTGACCACTACGGTAAGCTCTTCAATTTCTGGGCTGACAAGTCAGTATTCCCTCTTGCGCCAGCTCAAATGCATTTCCCAGACTGACCTGTTTCCAGACCCAATCCCCTTCGTCCTCTCTATCAGCCTCGTCATTGGCTTCGGAGTCGGCTTCTTCACTTGAAGTGGTTACATCATTCAATGATCAAGGCTTTCCAACTCTCGTCACGATTGATCCAGCAGCGCCACCCACGCCGAAAAGTTACGATAGCCAGGGCTTCCTCATCACCAGCACCATTTCTGAGGCTTCTTCAGCAACAGGAGCGCCAATATCTCCAAGCATCAGTGCTTCAGACAGTGGATCGGCGAGCACAGCTGCCTTCACACCCACAAATTCAATTGCAGGACAGACTGAAAGCATAAACTCGGTAGCGGTGTCGACGGAAAGTCCGATCAATCCAACTTCCGGCGGCTATGGAGCGAGCAGCAGCAGTACAGTGAATAATCCGGCTAATTCGGTGGGAGCTCAATCGACGACTAGAGTCAGCTCTAATAGTCCATCCGTAAGCTCAACAAGTTCAACTCTTACCAGCTCGCCCTCAGTTCAGACGAGCTTCTCAGCCTCAACTTCCAGCACCATCATCATTGCGACCCTATCAACATCAAGCATTACAGCCAGCGCGACGGAAGGCCCTGGGCGTCTAAGCTCGATAACCTCTTCCGAATCACAAACATCAAGGGCTTCTCAATCCACAATCGCTTCAACGAATTCGTCCCCTTCTCACTCAGGCTTATCAAGCACCACATCAACCAGAACCACCACGAGCACGGCGACCAATTCACAGAGAAGCACCACATTGGTTACCTCCAGCGCTAGCGGGGGGCAGTCCACATCGACAGGAACAGCAATATCTGCCTCACCAACGGGAACACCCCCTGCTGTCAACGGTGCAGCTCATTCTCATTGCGTAAAATCTCTTGCCGCAGTCCTGGGATTGGGAGTAATATTGGTTTCACTTTAAGATGTTTGGAAAGAAAAAAAAAAAAGGGGGGCGGTACCATACAGGATCAACAATATTTGTCAGCGGACGGAGCACCAAGATTTTATTAATGGAGAGTGGGTGGCGTTTGGAAAGATTCCAGAAGGCTCAAGGGTTTCTCAGAGCAAAAGGCTGCGTAATAGCGATGAATGAATTACGACCATGATACCCCCCACCCCCCAAATAGAACGCGAGGCATTCACCCTTTGTCTCAAGATATCAGATACACCACGGATTACTCCATAATTAGAAAGACGATAATATTAGGACATCTCCGGATAATCTTCTGGCTGTCTCGTCGCTGCTGACATTGAACTGCGATAAGGCAAAAAAAAAAAAAACTTTCTGACTTTTTAACTACGATCAGCAGCATGCCTTTGATACGGCGATGTATCGCCCTTTTCCGTGCCTGAAATCCCACGCAGTTTGCAAAGTCGGGGGAAGTCCCTGGCTCTCTCTGCCTGATCCGAAAATGACCGGTATCCATACAAATCGCAAGTTACCCTCGCATATGGCCGTTGGTGGAGCCGTTGAATGCTAAGAAAATGCTAAGAAGCGACCTGGGCACCCACTGGGCACAAAAACGCACGTCACTTGATGGTGCACGGTCAAATTTCTTATTCATCTGTTGTCCGTGACCCGTCTGGCATCGGGCATCGGGCATCGAGCATCTTGAAAAGCCTTCCCCATCCCACTTCAAAAACGTCGTAACAGCAAATTGCTCGTTCATTTTTTTGCTCATTCCCTTTTCCCTTGTCCCATCTTCCCATCTATTCCTGTACCTATTCCAGCCAACTTCCAAACCATGGCTACCGTCGCCCCTCCGGATATCTCGCAAACTCATCCTTATACCTGTAATTCCTGCGCAGTCGCGTTCCGCAATAGCGATGCCCAACGATCTCACATGCGAAGCGACTGGCACAGATACAATTTGAAGAGAAGATTAGCAGAACTGCCTGCGGTATCATCCGAAGATTACAACGAGAAAGTTCTGGCCGCTCAAGCAACCAACAATGCCGCCGCTGCTCAAGCCGCCTATGCCAAAGCTTGCACAACGTGCCAGAAGACCTACTACAGTGAAAATGCCTACCAGAACCACGTCGCCAGCAAGGCACACAATGCGAGGGAATTGGCACTTGGCAGAGGTTCAAGGGCCGATACAAGTTCCACCGTTGGATCTCTAGATTCAACTGCCGACTCTACAGCAGAATCGGAATCTCGAGACCTCGAGGCCGAAGCCGAGTTTGAGCAAGTGGTGGCGGGAATGAAGAAGACTTCCATCAAAGATGTTCCTGGAATAACACGGAGACCTTCAGCACCCCCGCCAGATGCAGAACCCCGAGAAGAACATCCCATGTCACCAGAGAAGCCTCGATTATCGAACATCCCTCTATCTCGATGTTTGTTCTGTAACTACGACTCGCCTACGTGGAAACTCAGTGTTTCGCATATGACGAGAATTCACGGTCTTTTCATTCCTGAACAAAATTACCTGGTGGATTTGGAAGGATTATTGAGGTACATGCAAGCCAAAATCTATCAAAACTACGAGTGTTTGTACTGCCACAAACTTCGAGGGAATGCGGAAGGCGTACAGACCCATATGAGAGATAAAGGCCATTGCAAAATTGCTTTCGAGTCGGAAGAAGAAATGATTGAGGTGGGACAATTTTATGACTTCTCAAGCACATACTCCGATGACGGCACAGATGAGGATGCTGAGATGGATGGTACGAGATCCAAACAAAATGGAGGTGTCAAATTGGAGGGTGGAGCACAAGATGAGGCCGACGATGGCTGGGAAACAGATTCTTCATTCTCATCCCTGGACACCAACGAACTTGCTTCCGTACCGAACGATGACCGCACGCTTTCCTATCAACGCCTCCCAATGCACAGACATCATTCTAACACCGATCCAAGACCTCACAAAAACGCGGATGGTTTTCATTCTCATGCACACAACCATAACAATGCAGTTTTCTACGATGAATATGAAATGCATCTTCCCGGTGGCCGGGTGGCCGGGCACAGAAGCTTAAAGAAATACTATAGACAAAATTTGTATTCTTATCCGACGGCGGCGGAACGAATGGAACGGGCCCAGAGATTGATTGAGGAAGGCAGCTCGGAGGATGCAGAAATGGATGACGCAGACCTTCCCGCCACGCCTCCTCGCAATAGTCTCATGAGACGAGGAGAAGCCGGTATGCTCGGTGCAACAAGTCAGCAGAGACGTGACGTTCGTGCTCAAGAGATCCGAAGCAGACAAAAGGAGAGACGAGCGCAAAATCGATATCAGGCAAAACTGGAGAAACAGAACAACCTCCAGAAGCACTACCGAGTGAGTCTGTTCCTGAAGAGTATGACCTTGTACATCTTGCTAACGATGATCCATAGGACCCTTTGCTACAGTGATCCACGAGCTTCCACTCAATTGCTTCCTCTTTCCCACGGGAGAATCTCACTCTCAGTCGCCCGGTCCGCTCCGTCCGCCAGCTGTCCGTGGCTTTTCTTCCGCATTGTATTGCGCGCATGTAGCTAGTGTGGAGAAAATGAGGAAGGGATAACGACAGCAATGACATGATACGACATCGAAACTCAAAACATTCAAAAAAGCAGCTTGCTGTGTGGTGGATGGGAGAACTTTGAGTCGGGGTGTTATGCGCCTTGCACACACCCTGGTGGTCGCTTTACATTACGTTGCAGTTAGTTCTATCAATATCGAAACTAGTATGCCGGTTCGAACTCGTCTGGCTAAGAAGTTTATTCTTTCTTTCTTTTTGCTTCCTTTCAACCGGAAATCTTCCCGATGCGAAAGCAAGACTCGCTCCGAAATTGGAGACTCCGCCATCTCATGGAGCTACTCCCTTAGGACGCCGTGAAAGTAAAACATGCAGCATCCAGAGAATCATTCCAAAACGTAATCTATCCTAGCTTCTTTACTTTCTGAGGCCAGGGTTATCTCACGCCACGAAGATACATGCTAGGAGGGGGTGCGATAAGCCAGGCGGGGCCTGCATGATAAGGCTCGACAACGAAAAGGGGCGAGTACGGCGGACCAGAAGCACAGGAATGAAGGCTTGGCAATTTTGCTTCCAGACGCCGGGGTCCGCCTTCAATTCCAATTTCCAATTCAAAGATCCTATGAATCGATAGCTTCAACGTTGACAATTAATCTGACACTACCGGAGAACACGTTTCGCGGCCGCTTGCTCCCCACAAGCCGAACGGATTGGACGAGCTTCTCAGGCAATCCCTTCGACCAGCCGCTGAGCTCATGATAGCTGCGCCAAAAAAAAAAAAACAAGAGCTTTGCCTCACTTTCTGATCTTACAGTATCTCATTCTTCGTCTTCGATACTCTTACAATGGCCAAATCACGTACGTCCATCTTTCCTCTCCATACTTTCTCAGCTGTCCCCGTCCTGCCTTCGTTCAGCAACCCCATTTCCCCAGCACTCTACGAGCTTGCTAACGCAACGATTAGCGAAATCACGAACTATAGCCGTCCGACTCCTCAGCATGGCAATGACAGGCTACTATCGAACGATGGTGCGGCCTCGCACATCGCGTCCCCTAAGCATGCTCAAATACGATCCGGTCGTCAAGAGGCAGGTGCTGTTTGTGGAGCAGAAACGGGGCAAGAAATAGTCACTTTATACATTCAAAGAGAGAATTAGGATTATTGGTAGAAAAACAGACGTGGCACTGATGAAAAGACACGATGGGAGTGCGGGATCAGAGCTACTCGTTCGGCGTCGGGGCATTGACGTAAATCCAGAGAGAAGAAAATTCATCAATCTGCACGGACGGAGAATAGCAAGGAGACGTGAAGGGAATCAGGGCAGAGGATGGCAGCGTTCCAATATCCTCTTTATCACACAAGGTGAAGTCGATGGGCCAGATCTCACGGCACTCTCAGCTCAAAGAATTCCGCTGTTATCGACATTCCAAGACCCTGCCGAAAAACAACGGGAGACCTTGTCCTCCACCTTCATTCTTCTTTCCTCCCTTTGAAATCGAAGAATCAAGCCGACAAGGTTATTTCCCGGACGAAGGAAAACAAGCCGCATAATGCCACGCGAAGTTACTCGGCCGACATACGAATATATCGCCAAACTTACCTCTTCTACAAGGTACGCCTGCCAGATGGAGATTCTACATCATCTGCACGGCTACATCTCCATCTTCTTCTTCTCCTCCTTACATCTACGACCAAACTCCGATTTGCCATTCCGGATCACAAAGCTCCAAGCTCGCGAAGCCAGCTACGTCATCGAGATGATGGCTTTCGTTATACCCTTCTCGAACTTTTGATCCCATAACAGCCCATTTCCCTCCCACGAGGCCTCCCAGCCTAACTCAGCCTTGCGCTTAAAGGCGCGTTGCTCATTGCAGCAATGTATCCACTAGCCGTACGACAAAAATTCAGTGCGCAACAAGAAGCCATGGGAGTTGGATTTGGGTAGCTCGCTGTCCGATGGAAGAGAGAAAAAGGAAGGGAGATGTGATATGTTGCAATTAAATTAATCACCCATGACCGGCACTCTCAGCCGGTACTTCTCCCTCCCGCCCTACATCCCTTCTGTTACCTCGCGTATCCGTGTGAAAGATACCGAACGAAAAGTCAGCATTAGTGCTGTTTGTGTCTGCCTAGAGCAATGAAATCAATGTTTCCCTCATCGTTCACTCCCATAAGTTTATCAATAAGTCGTCGGATGGTGAATTTCGAGGGCATGTCGGCAGCCCTCTCTGAAGAGGAATGACGCCATCCATCCTTATTGTTCAGCTATCCCAATATCTCCTATCTCATCAACGGGTCGCTAGCAGCAAACAAGGTCATGGTTGACAATCATTGTCAACACTTTCGCTCGTGTACACGGTGTCATACGAAGGAAGAAATTTCTGAGCCCTCCAAAGTTTTACGGCCCTGGCTCGGTACATCGTCATAGCGCTTCGTATCCAATTCGTGTATATATACTCTTTTCAGCCAGGAATCAGGAGGGGTCGTATCCTGCGGTTCTGATTCTCTTTCAACTCCCACCTTTATCTGCCAAACACTTTCTTCCACATTGGGGTCTTCGGACTATCAATCTCGAAAGCCGACGACGGAATATTAACCTTTGGTGGTCTTTGTTTGTTCTTGCTGTCTCGTTTCGGGCTTTTTTCAGGTTCGGATTTGATTTCCACCTTGACCGCGGTTTCCGGTAGACCTTTCTCAAGGTCTCGATCATTACTCGATCGGCCACTGCCTGTTGGCTGCTTCTGCGCGTCGGCTTTCAGTTGATCATTGGCCCTCTTGAGGAGATCCGCCGATTCGGCGGCGAGCTTCCTCTTCTCAACCGGCGAGAACGTCATTTTCTTTGGTGTCAGAGGTGTCGTAACCGCTTTGACAGCGCTTGTGACTCTTCGCGCCGATCTGCGGATGCCTTCTTTGATCTTCCACTGCCTCTTCTTCGCCAGATAAAACAAGACGGTCATGGTGACTGCAAGCGCAATGTTAGCACTCAAATCTGCTAGATATAATTCTGCGCGGGAAACACTTACTGCCGAGCACTACCACAATACTGACCACCACTGCAATCGCAATGGTCGCTCCATGAGAAAGGTTCACGCTGCCGGTGTCTGCACCCGAAGCCCCTGCATTTTCCGAATATCCTGGATCCGACCCAATGTCTCCAGGTTCCACGCCTTCGGCCCCGCCCCCATCACCTGTCTGAGCCAAAACTTGTAAAGATTCTAGGAAGTTGAGACAAAGGAGAAGCGCGAGGGAATTAAAGAGAATATTTGACAGCGACGAAGCCATTGTGATCCGCCGATCTCGAACAGAGATGCCCGTTGCGGGTGCCTTTGCACCGTGACGATACGATGTCTGAATCCCTTCGTGCGGAAGAGGGGGGATTATCAAGCAGAAGGGGTATGAGCAACGTAAAGCAAGAGTATGAAAGGATGGGGAAAATGTAGGCCATCGTTTCCGCGGTATGTCCTCACCTTATGTTGCAAAGTTTTTTGACCTGCCCTGGCGCTTCTCGAAGCATAGCCGGGGCAAATGCACTGCCTCCGATCTCTAGCCTCTGGGGTCTGTTTTCCGGCCAGGTAGCGACGAAATAGAGGGTGTGATGCTGTCATTGGAGATGGACTACGGATGTGAAACGCGTGAACAATTTGTGAAACACGAATGTGATGTCCGGATTAGGCGCCGACTCGGACCAATCAGAAGCTGCCATCGACTACTGCCCAGCCTTGTCCCACGTATTTCATCGAAGCATCACTCACATTTTAGACGCCCAGCCCTGAGCGTCTCGCGCGGGCGAGCATGCTATCTACCCATAATATTGGTCAACTTCGACAATAAAATCTAATGTCAGAGAGATAGTGCATCCACTTGTCGCGAGACATCAATTGTTCTTCATTGTGACTCACTCATCCCATGGCTAGCCCTACGTCAACAGCTACCTCAATAAGAAAAAGAAAAAAAATTTAAACACCTTAACCACTTTCCATTCCCTAGCATGATATATCAATCATATCTCGTGGCTCCACCATTACATTTCGGAATCTGTCCTGCGAGTTTAAAACTTCCTCCATTGATCCTTTCAATCCGATCAGCTTACAGAGTCTCCCATCCGCCTGCGTTGTTTTCGCCTTCAAGTTTTCTGGCTATGGTGCTCCAGATGCTGCCATTCGTCATTAGCCAGGTGTCTCTCAGGAGCTTATCATATCTCTTTTGATTGAGAATCAACTGGTGTTTCGACCGTAAACCAGAATCCGTTTCCCCGTGTTTGGTCAGGTAAGGAGCTGGGAAGAAAGAACCATGACTCAGAGTAAGAGAGCCCGGAGGGAGCGGGTGAATTCCACGACCAACCCTTTCCAGGTCGTGGTCAAGCATTCTTGGATCCTTGACGACGTGCAGCAGCGCAACGTGACACTTGCGAATAAAGAGGAACATTCCGATCGGACTCGAACATTTCTCGACGTGAGCATTACAGCCTCCTCGCATTTCTTTGGTCAGGCAGCACACCGTCTGTGAACAAAAGATCTCGCCACAAAAGAGGCAGAGAGCCGGGTCATACACTTCTTTCCCAGTTGTGGGACATTTCCATCGATGGGATTCTTCCATCAAAACATCAAAGTATTTGGGCAGCCCAATCAGCTCCAGCGGAGTTGGGTGGAGAACTTTTATCCCCAGTGGCATGCGCGGCGAATTGCTCTTTGGTTCTGGTTGAGTCTTGGTCAGGTCGTACTTGATACAATCCGAGAGCCAGAGAGCCGCCCCAGCTCTCAGAGTCCGGCGACCCGAAAACTCATCAAACGACATGAGAATGTCGCTAATTTTGGGCAATTGAAACAAATGCAACAGGCGTTCGAGCTCTGCTAGGCCGGCTTCAGTGCCCGCCGTATTTGGAAAATCAATACCATGCGCAACATGGAAGAAGATGGCTGATTTTCGGAGGAACGCAAGAGCATACGTTCTGCAAACTTTGAACAGTGCCATTGCTTCATCCGCCGAAAGACCTCGCATTGTCCTGTTGAGTTGCTCCCCTCCCACTCCGTCGTCCACCTTGCTTTGCTGAAGTTGCACGTCGATCCATGCAACAAGACTTTCCACACTGCGTAGCTCCTCCGCGTCTGCATTCAACGGCGCTGCATGTCGAATACCATTTTGCTTCAGTTTCTCACAAGCTCGAAGAAATGCTTTGGAATTCAGCCGGAACGCGAGCACCACTCGCAAAAGCTCCACCGTGAGAGACAGCTGTAAAACATGGCGACGTTCAAAATTTCGGATGGGGCATAAGACCATAGATGCCTGGACAAAGAATTGGAAAGCGTCCATGCAAAGGAGAGGCACCACTGGTTCGAAGCTGTTCCCAGGAGGCTCGCGTCCTGTTGACACGCCAGCCAGCTGGCGCTCGAGCTGTTCGCAAAGCTCTTTGTACTGGCTCTCCACAGACCCTCGAACGGTTAGTGCGCTTGTCGCAGCATACGCTCGTAAGGTCGATGACAGAGTCTGCAGGTGGCTAAGCGTTTGCTGGGGCACACTGGTCAGAAGAGAAGTGCCAAACTCGGCTTCTCGGCCTCGGTGGCCAATCTCGACGGACGCGATGGTATTTGCCAGCGTACTCACAAGCAGCTGAAAGTGGTTCAAGTGCCAGTCCTGCCGAGGGATCACAGCTCCATTGGTGCGTGAAACAATCGTAAGTGACTCTCGAAGCCGGCCATAGATACTGGCCAGCTCGGCGAACGCGGCCAACTCTGGTCTCTCCGCCCAAGCCTGGCTTGTAGGGCTGATTGTGAGGTCTCCGGCTTGCCACCGGGCAATCGCTGGTGTAAGAGAGCTATTGGAAAAAGTAGCCAATATTTGGGAGTATAACCGTAAAGCCACTTGATTGAAGGTACTATCATCCGTTGGAGGAGCACCGGCCAGGGTCGAAAGATCCTTGTCCAGGAAAGTGTCAAAATCCTGTGACACGTGCAAAGATCCGGGATACGATTGCTGCGAGTGCTTCCAGATGATGGGCAAGAATGTATTGGCCAGTGCCTTGCACAGGGGACACACAAATTCTTTTAACGCAATCCTTTCGGGATGATTTCTGGCGACTTGTTGGGAGTGCCTTCTGGTGATCGACTGATAATAGTTTTCGAAGCAAGTGAAGTGCATAATGTGGCCACAGCTGGTCGAGACGGGGCCCCTCATGGTGCAATCTTTGGGCCAACCTTTTCCCAAGCCCTGATAATCGACGCTCAGTTCATTCCCCTCGGACGTCAGGCGTTTCACTACCTCGTGGTTGGATCCAGATACTCCAAATGGACGAATGCTCTCTATCGAACGGTCTAGACTTTCTGGAACTGCAAAAAGTTCTCCGACAAAATCCTCGTCATTGATGTCGGTTTGTCGGAGGACGTGTGCATCACTGACCATGGCAAACGTGCCATATAATCTCGAATCCGATGTATCTTCTCGACATTGTATGCACAGGCCAGAGGGATATTTCCAATGGCGCGTCTCTGTCGACTTTGGAAGCTCTTCTTCTGGTGAATCCAGGTCCTCATCCCCCCAATCGATTACGCCTTGCCTGTCCATGAAGCTCTGCTGTTGCTGTTGAAACTGTGCCATAACTCGTGCTTTTCGTTCCATTGCTTGTTTCTTTTTGGCTTCGATCTCGCTTTCAATGTTAGCAGGAGATGCAGTGTCAAATCTGCCCGAGGGAAACTCAAGATGTTGAGTGGCGGTGTTGAATTGATGGGGCCACTTTTGATTGAAAAGCCGGAGAATGTGTCGGATTTTACTTCTGCAGGAACTGAATTCGTCCATCAGCCATATCCTGTGCAACACTGCAATGATGGTCGATTCTGAGCCATCGTGACAACGTAAGTGCAAAGTGATGGCATTGCGCACAAAGGAAGAGCCATGATCTCCGTGCTCGGTGGGCTTGTCTTCCAAAGTAGCAATGAGCGCCAGTTGAAGCACGATCTGAAGAAAAGCTTCCACGCGGGTGGTGGATACTCCAGTCTTGAGTTTGTGATCATGAGCGATGTAGAGCAGAGATTTGTGGACGACATCGCTGAATAGCGTGGTATGTACCACAGCACAGAGATTGCCATAGGCCTCGCAGTGGATCGGATGCAGCTTTGGCTCCAACACAATGTCTTCGGGTGATTTGTTCAGTTTTTGGGCCATCCATTTCTTGTAGATATTTTCAGCTTCGTCTCTCTGGTTTTTGGTGAAGTGCGAGTTATACGGGTCGAGTTCCTGCAGATATTCTTCTTTCAGCTCAAATAGGCCCGAGTCGTGCAATCCCTCCGGTGGGCGATATTTGGTCATCTGGTCAAGAACATCCTGCAATTGCTCATGGTCCTGTGCACGCTCCGTTAGGCGAGCACACAGATCGGAATACGACAGAGGCCTGAAACACAGGGTATGTGCAATATCTTTGCGAACCGCCAGAAGTTGTGACTCAGGGTTGTCTCGGTCCGAAACCAACGCATCTCGATCGGAAAGTAAATTGATCAGAAGATACATGAAGTCCTCTGCCAGGTCCAACATCTGACTATCTTCACAAATCTCGAGTGTTTCGAAACCATTTCGGATCCAGGCTTCCAACCCAAACCGGTCAATCATCGAAGCGAGCACTCGACTTGGATCGCAAGATACAAGGGCCGCTTGTAACAGGAAGAGATCTCGGTGGTGTCCAACATCTCGGTGAGCAACACTCTTGTACTGGACCATTTGATGGCGCAAGCTCATCCCGTTTCGAACCCATAGATTGGCCCTCATTTGAGCCAACCAAGCGCAGACGCGAAGTGGAAAGTCGAACATGGCCAATAAAGCGCTTTCGGCTGATGTGAGTGTATGCTTTATGCTATTATCCCGGGGACTAAGAGGGGTGTCGTGCAGGTGTGAAACGAATGTCTGCGCGGCATCTCGAAGCATATCTATAGAGAGTTTCGTATCCTTTCCGCATTCGAGCAACCACGACAGCGTGTAGTGAAGCGGATGATGGAAGCTCAGTGATCCTCTCTCCACCACAAAATCAACCACGTTATAGCCGGATCCGGAAGGATCGTCTCCGAAAGGCCCCACAAGGTGAAAGCGTACAGGATCTTTGATCTCGGCCTGGTCGAATCGCCGTCGCTCAAGCCCAACAGAATTTATTATTGCAATGCCCGTGGCATGGGATATGGCCTCACAGGTCGCTCGAAAGGCAGTGGGACTGCCGTCTTTTGGCACATAGTAAGCTTCTGCAAATTGTCGGCACAATTTGTTGATGTCCCGAGTCAAAAGCGATGCACTGATCCAGGCATCCGTTTCATATTCAACATGCTCACCCACCGCTCTTATATTGGGGCATATGCCTTGAGAAAGCTTGGCGAGGTCAAGAAATTGAAACAGGTATTGTGGCTCGCTGCGCGTTTTCGCTTGTACGAAAGGTGACGCCAGGAAATATCTCAAATCGGAGAAGAAGTGGTATAGCCGGCGATTGGCAACTGAGCCAGCATCGAAACCAAGAGTGGCACCAGGATCCAGGTCTTTGGGAAACCCAACTTGCCTGGTGGTCAGGAAAGTGTATAGGATGGCCATCAAGTTGGTGAGAAAATTTCCCCGCTCGATAACTTCTTCTGTGATAGACGGGGTGGTAAGTAGTTGTAATGATAAATTGATTATCGAGTGGTCCGGCTCTCTGTCTGCCACTAGATAAAGCTGGGCAAGGGTGGTGTACAAGCCAGAGAAACGTAGGCCAAGAATACGCTTGAATTGTGGGATGTGGACCAAGGTGCTAATAAAGAGGTCTCGAATATTTGTCCTGGCGAGTTTCCACAATCGAAGATCGAAAAGTATCATCGAATCCACGCGAATGTTTTTGGTCAAGTCCTCAAACACGGGCAGATTGGAATTCTGCGGAGGCTGGTTGGACGGCGCCTTCCAGTAATTTGGCGGAGTCGATTGAAGGTGCGTTGTCCGAACAGAGGTAACTGGGGTTCTGGGGACGTTGAGATAATTGGCGTTGCTGTCAGGGCCGGTCGGAGAATCTTCTCCTCCCAGTTGAACGTCGGTTCCAGGATCTACCGTATCTTGAGTCGGAGGAAGCGGTGGCGGTGGAGGTGGCGTTCCATCCGTCTCCATTCTTTCCGTAACATCTAAGAAATCCGCGTCGCCATCGGTGTCCATTTCCTCGGCGTCATCGGTCACACCTGGATCTACCGAATGCTCCGTCAAGGCATGTTCAGGGTCTCCGTCGTCGAACACCGCCGCCCTGAAAATAAAGTCGTTCATTTCACGGTCCACGTCCTCGTCGCCAAGTTCATTGTCGTCCTCGTCAATGTCATCGGCTTCCGCCGGTCCATTGTCGTCATCGGTAATCGCGTCTTCCTCCATATCCACGGCTGCAGCTCTTTGCATGGCGAAGTGAATAGGGTTCATGTATCTCAGCCTTGCTCTTCTTCGGTACTCGCGATCATCCTCATCACCATGGTCGTCAAGGTCATCCCTTCCCACCTTGGCATTCCAGGCCTCGCTGCCGATATGCCAGACTTGGAGCATTTCTTCACAGATTGTCCGTCTCAAGATATGGCTATCTCCTGCAATGGTACAAGCAGCGATATCAGCAAGCCACTCAATGACGGTACCGCACATTTGCTCTCGGAAGGTATCCCTGGACGATCTGATTGTGACGGTCACCTTGATCTCCTCGATGATTTTGGCCATTCTTGTCAGCTCTTTTAAATCACGCGAATGCCGGATGATACTTCGGCCGATGTCATTCGCCTCCTCTGTTCGGGCCAAGCCGAAGGACTCACGAGCACGGCACGCCCGCGAAACTTGGGATTGCACCTCACGAACTGTGTGTTTCTCGTCATTCCAGATGATCAAACAGTACTCAGGGTTTGTTTCGATCTCATCACCGGAAACATAGTGCTCAGCGAGGAGCCGACTTCTGATCTCGTCTTGGGTCACCGAATCTACGGTTTTCGGCATCCGGAGATTCTCTGGAGAGCATGATATGATGTCGCAGAAGTAGTCCAAAACCTTGCTAATTGTGATGCGAATGGACTCTTGCAAATCCACCGGCAAGGGGGAAACATGCTCATCTGTTGACATCCAATCGTCACTGGCAGTGTGGATTGCACATTTGACCGGCCGTTTCCATGCTTCTTCATCACCACAGTCGCAACATCCACTGTTCCCTGCGCTGAGACCTATTGTGTACTGATGGCCTTCATGGTCACTGGAAACGAAGCATCGGGAACAGAGGCAAGCCGTGGTGTCATCGGTACAGGTACTGCAGTGGTAGCTAGCTTCCCCAGGCTTGAAGATGTGCCCGCAGGGGTGTCCTCTTGCAGCAGCAGTGTATTCGGCATTCTCTTGTACTCCCTGCGCATCCTGTAATTTGTACGAGCTGGGGAAGCCGTTCGGAAAGAGTTCGGAGAGATGGTCTGCTCGATCGTTCGTGAGAGAACGGAAAAGGGTCTCCAATAGATCATCCCTCGCAAGTGAGGTATAGCGATACTGATGTTGGCGTGGAAGGTCGCATAAAGCCTGCGAAAGTTGACGATCGAGACGGGAGGTCGGTAGTCTCATGGTGGGGGGCTACAGGAATCTGTGGTCTGCATTTGGACGTTCACACCGTAGATTTAGCTGTAACGAACTTAAGGAGCGTGGATCTGGAGGTGGAGGGATGTAGTTTGTCCAGTGTAAAGCCGGAGAATCGAAGAAGCCCATGTGATTGACAGCAAACGAAACAATTGTTCCCCAGTTTCCCACTGACTTGCTCAAGCAGTGGCAAGGTGGCGAACTCGATATGCGACGGCCGTCTTCCGGTTTCGTAATACTGAACAGCAATCCAGGATCTTCTTGGGCGTGGTATTTCAATGTTGTGGCGATGGCGAAGTAATAGGATATACTGATTCCAGTCGACGCAGTGGGGCTGCACGGAAATCGACACCCAATCAGATGACTGAATATTTTGGTGTTGCCGCTTTGGTGGCTTTGCAAATACCTATTTCATTTTTGAAGTCGCACCATGTGTCTACGCTCACGCATCATACCTCCTCCTAGCAATGAAAGTCATGCTTTCCTCCATTTCAACAAAGAAGTCTTGCTGCTCTCTCCCTCAACGAGACTCGGGGAACAGCTCTCCCTGCGCATCACAATCGAAAAACACGAGATCTGTAGGGACATTGGTCAGAGGGGCTGGTTCTCATGCTTGATGGATGGTTATTGTACACCGATATAATCAAATCTTGACCCTGAATTAAGCTGTACTTGTCGGTCAAGTCCTTAATGACAACCTGCCCTGGCAAAGGAATCCCCAAGCTTTCTACATTTCGGCCGTCCTCGGATGCAAGAAATGGAGCTCTTGAAAATAGAGTTGATCAGGGAAACAATCCATCATCAATGCAAGGCCACGGAATTTCCGGGTTTGCTTCGAGGTGACGGATCTGAATCATGGTCCCCATGTTAGGTACGGTTGGCTTCCCGGAATCGTGAGATGACCGGTAAAGTTGATTGGGATCGGTAGATGGGCGCAAAAATGCGGCTTTGGAAACAGATTTATTGATGCTCTTGCTGGTTATGTACAGAGGACATGTCTGAATCCCTGGCACAGGGATGTCTTTTCTTTCTTTCTGCTGTTCACTTCCTTTCCCTTTCGATAATCTAGGTTGTCCTGCGGTCGCTCCTCGGATCACTCCTCTTCGTCGGGTGGAGTCATGTATCTGTGTTTGATCTCCTTCCATTGCCGCTATACCCCGAGGTCAGTGCCTTATTCGCGGTCATGGAAGCCACCTCCTGCTGCAACTTACACCTTTGTTCCATTGGTCCCACATTGCATTCGCGCCATATTCAAAACCACTGCAGATCGGATCAGCCTCACGGCGCCGGGAATCCAAACAGATAAAGGGCTCACATTTCGAAAGCGAAGGCGCCGAGAAAGACCGTGGTAAGGAAGGCAGCGTTCTTTTTGAAGAGGCCGGTGTATACGCCGTTCGCGATCCGGGACTATGATCGTCAAAACAGCTCCAAACAGAGGCTTAATAGAATGAAAACTTACGACGAGTGCCATTCTCGGCGATTGAACGTCGGTTTCGAGTGTCTGAGTCTTTTCTGAGCCCGCTGCGAAGAAGCCGCGAGTTCAAATCCCACTTTGGAGCTGGAAGCTCGAGTGCCAAAGCCAACCGCAGCAAAGCATTGAGCACGGTGGGTCACTATGTCTTGAAGTGCAGCGCGGATTTTCTTAGATACTCCGAGTCAGGCTTGCCCTAATTGGAGTGTCCCATCATGTAAGGGCAGCAACATCCCAGGGGCTTCTTTTCAACCACATTGCTTGAACCAGTCGTTCAAGCCGGCTGAGATTTTGTCTCATTCGAATTCTTGGACGAACGGTTGGCCGGACATGTTAGCACTTGCCTGATTACCTGCGATTCGGGCATACAGACTTTCAAGCAGTACATATTCCACCGAACCGATCTGGTATGTCGAATATCAGCAAAGCCGGCATCGAGACCACAGCCGATGGTGCCTCGTACATTCCTTCGTCGAAGCGTTCCGACGGTTCTACTAGAAAAGAAATCAGAGTGAGACCTGGCTACCGGCCTCCGGAAGATATAGAAACGTACAAGAATCGCAGTGCCGAAGCATGGAAGAACAGAAGTCAAGGCAGTGTGCCCGGGGCCGAGCCTGCCACACCCGCCAAGGAAGACGGCCCCGTGAAGAGCAAGAATGCCAAAAGAAGGGAAGCCGTTCGAAGAAAGGTCGCGGTGGAGGAGTCAGCAGAGGACCATCTCGCGTCGGCCATGGAGAAAACAAACATCTCAGATATAGAGAAGCGCAAGCCAGACGGGCGAGATCCGTCCAAATTGCCCGTCAACGAGCCTGCTGGTGGAGCTGAGGTTGATCTACAGAAGAAAATACGAAACCAACTCAAGAAGTTGAAGGCAGTTCGTGAGCTGCGAGACAAGCGGGCAGCAGGGGAGAAGTTGTCGCATGATCAGATCATGAAACTGGGGAAAGAAGGCGAACTACTACGAGACTTAAAGAAATTGGGATATGATGGGCCGGAATTGCAATCAGAAACCTCGGAGTCTACAAACGGATCAACTCCAGCACAGAACGTGGCGGATTGAGGCGAATCATCAAATTCGCCGCGTGAACGTCACAATGGAAACATGCTAACCATCTCGAATTACGTCCCCGACTGGTGAGCCGGAGTCCTTCAACAATATATTGGGACCCGGGGTAGGTGACCAGATGACACTGGAGGAATAGGGCCCAATGTGAGTACTGGTTGATTGACACTTATCTAAACAAGCTCGACGCGACTGAATGATTGCACCGCATAGAAAAGGAGATGCATGGCTGGCGCAGGGAATAGACCGGTGCAGTGCCACCAAGAACCGACTAGAATTAGTCAAGATCTCCCCCGGCAAGGGCTTCTAGCACCTACCTGTACAGAGCAGGGAAAATATGAGGTCGTACTTTGGACTCTGAAAAAAAGAACCCTACCAACCACCGGTAGCCCATGCAGGTAGTGACGATTTCACAGTAGAAGAAGGCGGAAGAGGACGCCCTCTGTGAGGCAGGTGGGCCGAATCCTTCAAGTTGGGTAATTGCTCCCAAACATTTGCATACTTTCACCTCAAGGAGAGATCCCATACGTATTTCTCGGCCTTTCATTTCTCGGATTCCGACTCTCTCGTCGCACATGCACCGCGAGGTGTAGCTCCGCTGGAGATGCGCCTGGTGTGTCATAAGGCTCTCTACCATCATGTTGTAAAGCACGCGCTCCAGCTCCAGCCTCGGGCAAGACAAGTCCAATTCCTCCGCACTTTTAATTCCACCTCCGACAATGCCAACCACCACCAGCCTTCCTTTGTTGAGCAAATAGATGCCTTGCGTGAGGACCTGACATCGAAAACCACGAATCCATCAGCCCAAAAAGTGGCCGTCTTAGGCGGTGGTATCACCGGTCTAGCTGCGGCTTTGCATCTGAGATGGCACGTTGATGCCGAGATCACAGTCTACGAAAAGAGCAGTCGGCTCGGAGGATGGATCGACTCAGAAGTGGTTCAAGTCGACGACGGCAAAGTTCTCTTTGAATGGGGCCCTCGAACTCTGCGGCCTGGGCTTGAGGGCACAGGCATATCCACCGCCGATATGGTATTTAAACATATCTTCAGTGTCACTGTTCCTGTCGCTCATATCTTTCCTTCTAGCTTGCTCGCCTGGACCATATACGTGATGAACTCCTGATAATACCCAAGGCTAGCCCTGCCGCGACCAATCGATATATTTTCTATCCCGACCATCTCACTCGCATGCCTGCCCCCTCGACGGACCTAATCCAAGTCCTTCGCAATGTGTATGGGCTGTTCACCGAGCCAATCTTCCATGGCATGTTTCAGGCTCTCTGGAACGAACGCTTTGTCGCTCAACGCAACCCTAAAGTGAGGGATGAGTCTGTCGGGGACTTCTTACAACGGAGAGTTGGCAAGAGTTTGACGGACAATATAGTTTCTTCGATATTCCATGGAATCTACGCCGGAGATATATATAAACTGAGTGCTCGGACTTTATTGCCAGTGCTATGGTACCTTGAGATAAGAAACAAGGAAAATTTTGCAGGAATTTCCACAGAAATGGCGCAACTCACGCTCGACCGCCTCGCGATCGGCCTTCAATCGGCTTCTCAATTCTCCAAACTGAGGTGGTTCGACGCACCAGACTCCACGGAATTGTTAGACGTCCTTGAACGAGCAAGCGTATACACATTCAAACGTGGCTTGGGCCAGCTCATCTCTTCTTTGGAGACCGTCCTGAATCGAGTAGCCAAAATGAGAATCTTGAAATCTTCACCGGTTGAAGATGTCACATTCGACAAGAAGACCCAAAAGATCTCAATCAAGACCAAAGATACGACGTCGACTTATGATTATGTGGTTTCGTCGTTAGATCCAAGCGCGATGAAGCAATTCATGGCCAGGAACGCCAATACTCGGGGCGTGACATTCGACCAGAAAGTTGCGACTGCTTGTGACCACAGCAATGTCTCTGTTAGTGTCATGGTTGTGAACCTCTTCTACAGCAATCCAGATTTGATTCCTCGCTCAATCAGAGGTTTCGGCTACCTGATCCCGCGTTCTGTCCCATTGGATCAGAATCCAGAGCGTGCACTAGGGACGATTTTCAGCTCCGAGTCGTCTCGGGATGATTCAAGAAACGAGAGCCAGGACACTGCATCTGGTACCAAACTCACCGTTATGATGGGTGGACACTGGTGGGATGGTTGGGCCCCGAGCGATCTTCCAGACGAAAAGCAAGCAATCGAAATGGCTAAATCTTTGCTGAGGAGACATCTCAATATCAACGAGTTACCGGTGGTAGCGAAAGCCCGACTCAACCGTGACTGCATCCCGCAGTATCCCGTTGGATATCGAGACGACATGGCAACCATCCACGACGCTCTGCTATCCCAATATGAGGGACGATTGAAAGTCGCCGGGCCGTGGTGGCAAGGTGGCGTGGGCATCAATGACTGTATTCACAAAGCACGATTAGCTTCCTGGGCGATTAAATATCAGTGGGACGACCAGACAGGATTGGAGGACTACGCCGTGGATGAGAGATGGCTAATAAAACACCGTGATACCGGAGAGGTCCAAGTCGATCCTGGTCACTGAACAACGCTCTGCAGCGACAAACCCCAAAGTCTGGAAAATGTATTCGATGTATTTCTACCCGGAAAAGTTCTATGTATAAAATATCTGTTATTAAGAGGGAGAAAAGTTCACCAAACATTGGAATTTTCAGGCGAAAGACTGTGTTCCAGGTTTATCGTCCAGCTGTGCGATAGCTGAAACTGAGAGGAAGACTTTTAGTCCCCCACTAACCTGAGATTAGGACATGTCAACCAAGCGTCGAATGTCGGATTTCAAGGCTCTTTCAGCGAAATGCATGAGCAAGGACAATCCTCTCGGCGCAAAGAAGGAGACGGTTACAAGCTTTGCAAGTTGTCCCAAAGGAATCGAGCTGACAGAGTGATCAGTCAATGGTTTTCAAACGAAATGGTCCGTAGACCATGTCTGTGGAGGCGATCAAGAACATGAAATTTTTACTGCAAACAGTTCCAGAAGAAACGTCCGATTGGAGCTGGAGAAGGCTGGTTTAGTCCTTTGAGGAAAAAAAACTTCAATTGCAACAGAGCATACACGACGCAAGTTTATGATTTCATGCCCCCAACATGCACCGTGATGGTAAATGGAGCAGGCAATAAGCGGTCGGTCGCTCTCAACATATATCGGATAACTCAGTGGAGCCAGCAAGTCGTCCTTGATTTCATCTCACAAATCACCGACCATCCGGACAAAATAATCAGGTCCGATATCGCCAGAACAAGCAAGACACCAAAATCTGGCTGGAATTCAATACGGCATAAGTTGAGCTGAACACAGAGGATGGTATTTTCGAACCTAAGAAAGCCAGTCTTTTGACAACTTGCACGCCCTTCACTAAAAGAAACTGACAATCGACCAACCAGAGCAAACGAGGCTAGCACACTTGGTAAAATTGAGTCGACCCACAGGTCAATCGTGGGCTCCATCTAACGATGACACGAGGTCCATCTAAAATACTCCATACAGTAGAAGGCTTCCAACATCCGTCTAGCTTGATATTCTTTCTTTTCTCTCCTCATTCATCATACGAGGCGAATTCTCATGTGCGACGTCTATTTTTTTCATCTTGAACTGCGCCTTTTATCCGTGACAAATTTGGCCCTATCTACAGCTTTTAATTTGCTTGCTGTACGAAACACAAACACTCGCTCGACGTTTCAGAACGAATATACCTGTATTCGTATCCATCTGCCTCTCCTTCCTTCGTCATCTTACGTCTCACGCCCTACAACAGGACTTCCAATTACCCATCGGCGAGCTATACTCAAAGCACTCAGTTTCCTCCGAAACGGTAGTATCGACGCAGGACTGTCAAGAGAGGAGCAAGTTCTTATCCTTCGCACTATCCCCAGCTCTACTGTCGTCCGGTCTTTTCTTCGTCCTTATCTCCCTTCTCGGTTCACCCCCACATTCATCGACATGAGCAGCAGAGGGAGACGGAAACAGTCCAATAATGCAGAGAGATATTGACAACAATCTCCATTCATACGACATCTATACCTTCCAGGCGCAAGTGAGCACACTGAGTTGATATTCTCTGGTCCATCCTCTCACATCGTATTAAAACGGCTGAAATGATCTGAACATAAGACTCGTTCAAACCACGAATTCATGTTCGAACAGAACTGAAGATCATGGACAAGGAAACGAACTGACATGTCATCAAGAATATGGACTCGCTTGTTACTGTCATCAACTTCCTGCCTTTCTGTCAGAGCACGTCATTGCCGTTCACCACACACAGCACGACCGCCGCTTTAGCTTCTACGCACACATCCCCCTCAAGCTTTGCACCAAACAATTCTCCCCTGTTCGACGACCTAGATTGCTCGCAACCTCGATTTCCGAACACAACACCCCTGCCCAGAACAGAGCCTGAACCAGGGACATCTGCCTCATTTCTGCAAAGCTTTTTATTGGGATTGGATCGGGCTAGGAGGCGGAGTCGAGGTCAGGGTCAGGGTGAGGAAAGGCAACACAGGAAGAGAACGAAACCGCAACAAGTACATGGAACAGGTAAAGTGGAACTTTTGTATCATAAGCCCATACATGAGCTTCTCTGGGTTCCCGGACCAAATTACATTGAGGCATGTTCTCATGCAGCAGGTTTGATTTGATTTTGACATACAAGTTCCCAAAAAGAAAACACGCCAGGATCTCTCCCCTTTTGCCCCTCTCCTCCCTTTTTATGCGAGCCAGAACCAGAATCTCTCTATCCAGTTACGAGGAACACGATCAGGCCAAATAACCGCATCCAAAGCAGCTTTGCCCGTATACAAATCGGCCTCAGATGACTTTCGGAAGTGAGTGCGCTTGAGGATTCTCCAAAAGAGATAGAGACCGAAATAGATGGGGATACCGATATAGTCGGTAATGAAGGCCTCATAATCCCACTCACCGGCAATCGAATCGAAGCCGTTGAAGAAGATGATCAAACCGAAGAAAATGGCAGAAAAATAGCCGAGGTATGGCTGGAAAGGAGACTTGAAGGGCAGATCACCGCGAGAAATACCTTGGGCCTTGCAGGCATAATAAAAGCGAAGGTAGGCAATGTTGATGCTGACCCAGGTGAAGAGAGTGGAAATGGTGGTCAAGTTTTGGAACCTAAGAAATGGTCAGTTCAGGGTCGAATCAGGTGAGAAACGCGGTGAGAAACATACCACGTGAAGACCTTGTTAGAACCCGAAGAGCATGACATGTAGGTCAAGAGGGAGATGGAGCAGGTAATCAAGACACACCACAACGGTACCCCCTTCTTCGTGCACTTGAGAAGGAATTTTGGGGCTTGTCGGTTTTGAGCGATGGCGTACAGGTAACGGGAGCCCGTGTACAGGAAAGCATTGGCGGAAGAAGAGGCGGAGGTCAAAATGACTGCGTTGATGATGGAGGGGAGGGTGTCGATTCCGGCCCGTCGAATAGCAATGACCCAGGGGGATTGAGCGGCACCAGCTTCGCCGTTTTCTTGGGCGCTCAAAAGGTTGGGGTCGTTGTAAGGAACCAAGACACCAATGGCCAAGGAGCCCAGGATGTAGAAAAACAGGATTCGCCAGAAAACACGTCGGACGGCCTTGGGGATGTTACGACGGGGATCTTCAGCCTCGCCGGCAGCCACCGCCACCATTTCGACGCCACCGTACGAGAAAGCGGCGTTGACGAGAGTGGACCAGAGGCCGAGGAAACGACCTGAATCACCGGTATCGATATACTCCTTCATGGCGCCGGGGTTGTTCCAGTACTGGAAACCCAGACGATGTTGTCCCGGCACCCCACCGACGTCGATGATGAGGGCGAGAATCAACAACCCGACAATGGTGATGATCTTGATGGAAGCGAAAATAAACTCGGCTTCACCATAGATCGAAACGGCGAAAATGTTGAGACAGAGGACCAGGACAATGATGATGGAGATCCAGGCCGCCACGTTGATGTCCCGAGCTCCATGCCAATATTGAATCACCGTTGAGGCGGCAGAGATTTCGGCGCAGAGCGTGATGGAGCACGAGTACCAGTTGTTCCAGCCGACGGCAAAACCCATCGCGTCATCGACATAACGGGCGCAAAATTGTGGAATAGCACCCGGGAGAGGCAACCACGTGGCCATCTCACCGAGAGACATCATCATGGCGAAAACGGAGAGACCAGTGAAAGTATAGCCAAGCAGGACGGACAGCGGACCCGCTTGAGTAAAGGCACGACCGATCCCCAAGAACAAACCAGTACCAATGGTCCCACCAAGGGCGATGAACTGAATGTGACGAGACTTGAGGCCTCGAGAGACGTAACCATATTCCTCGGCGGTCGCCACATCGCCGTACATGTCGGTGGCCTCGTTGACCTTGGAGCCTCGTCGAGCCTAAGGAAGAGCGCGGTCAGTTGAAGCCGAGGAAGAATTTCGAGTGGTGAGAGCGCACTCACCTCCATCTTGTTGACATCGCGGTGATCGACAGGGGTTTTCTCTGGCGACTCTGAGCCAGAGTGCAGATGAAAGTCGGGGTCTTTCTCCATCGTGAAGGTGTTGGTGAGATGTCGAGCTTTGTTTGCTGGCCTGGAAAAAGGACTCGACCGCCTCGTCGTGGTCAGGGCGGAGGGGGACGAGAATAGGAACCTGAATCCTCAGATGAAGAGCAAGCAAAGAACAAGCGGGAAACGAACAGGCGGTCGAACGAAGGCCATGGGGGATGCTATATGTAGGATCACAGTTGCCCGTGGGCGTTGGGCATGGGGTGGGCGGTGACAGACCCTGTCGATGGTTGACGGAGCATTGCGACCAGCGAGAGGCTGGCCAGGATCAAGGTTGTGGTATTGAATGGGAATGGCATGATCGCGTGCGGCCGACAGCCACCCAGATACGAAAGGTCAAAGTGTGTCTACAAGAAGTGCTACGTTAGGATCCACCTGAGGAAGGTGAATCGGCAGGTTCGAGGGCGAGTCTGTCTGAGCGACGAGGACGAAACGGGCTAGTGTCAGGAAGAGAAGGTGATGAGGGATCGCAGAGTTCAACCAAGGGTCGATCAGGTCTGGATGATGGCTGGTTTGACAGGGGGGGAAATCTGATGGATGGAACGATGATTGGAGAATTGAAAGGAAGTTGGACAGTGGAGAAGGATGGGGAGTGATCTCCGTTGGGTAAGTCGGATGCGGTGGAATTAGGAGACATTCGAGATGGAGCCGCGGCGGGAGCTGGAGAAAGAAGCTTGCTAGTGCTACCGGCCGGATAGTGGCGAGCGAAGAGACTGGAGTTACTGGGCAACGACTGCTTGTGGTGGTCATCATCAGGCGAGCGCAGTGACTTTGTGAGCGTTCGACTATGGCTGATGCTCCACTCAGAGCGCAGCTCTCTTAATCTCTGCCCCCCAAAGGAACCTTGCAGCTGCTTCCGGGCAAGATGTGCTCAACGCCACGCACCCATGATGATGCAGACAGCGATTATTGTCACGAGAAGTCCAGTGCAATTATTCTAACAAGGTGAGAGAAAGAGATACCCAGTTGCAGAGCCTGAAGGACCGCCTCCGTGAGATATTTGTTGACATGGAGCCGGGGGCGAGAAGAGACTCGAGAGGACGAAAAGAAAGAGCTTAATGCTACTCCAGCGTAACCCTATCCACTAACCCGTTCGGAAGGTGCCCGGGGCGCGACTAAAGCAACCAAGCAACCCCAAGACAGTCTTGTCTCCTCATTCTCTGTTGTCACCACCCCTCCAAGCTTTCAACGACTGGCTGGGCAACAATTCTTTGCCTGAACATCATCACAAGAAGAAAGGAAGAACAACATTGAAAAGGGAAAAAAAAGGACGCGGGGAAAAGGGATGAATATGGACAGGTCCCATATGTCCCGCTTAGCTTTGGTGCATGTGTCATGTGTCTACCTCAAGTCGCAGTGCCCACTCTAGCAGGACATGGGTAACGAGTCTTCTGGTTACAGTATTACTCTATTCTTGTACCTAATTTCCTCACTGTACACAGTCTTTGTTACACGCTTGCGGCTTCATACCCAAATTGGGCCTTGGTCCCCACCCTGACATACCACAGGCAACTCAACAGGCTTCTGGAAAGTGGCAAAGAAACTCTACAATTTGACGGTTCTGTCCCTCTAGTCCCCTGGCAAGATTCAACTGCTTTGCCTTCATCACTCTACTCCTGCGGCCCGGGGCGATGAAGCCACCCATGACTTCAAGGCTTCCCGAAGGCCGTGCTTACAACTTTATTTCACGCTTTCGCCACCCTCCGAATTAGAACTCGTCCGATTGTTACATCAATCAACATCAAATTCCAAAAGCAAATACCTGCCTGAATGGCCCGAGATAGGCGGCCTTTCTTCTTGAGACAAAGACTACCAAGCTCCCCCTCTTGGCTGCAGGGACAAGACCCCCGTCACCAGATGGTCGACTTACCGACTTACCACTGATTAGGGGCACTAAGTTGATCGTATTCGTGTGGAGCTTCCTGTTCCAGATCACTTTCCTCTTACCCGCACTTATGCTCGTCATTCTACTACTGCCTAAAGCACCAAGCATATCTGTTTCTACACCGTCCAACCCCGCTCTTTTCTTTACTATCTATGTCTCAAGGCGACCAAGCGCGATCAATGCACTCTCCTCATCTAATCCTCAGCCGCCCGGACAATCCGATCTTGACCTGTAGCGATGAGCCATTAGGCTCCCCTCTTCCCGGCTTCGGCAGCCATTGCCAAGTCTTCTTCTTGGCAAATGACAAGCACGACAGCGACAGAGACGTTTTCACCATCGACCATTAGCCCAAACGAAATCGTCCCATGGCCGTCATCACAGATCCACCAAGTAAGCTCAATGCCGATTGGATCCTGCAATCAATCTTTGGATATATAGCCAGTTCCCAAGCATCAGAGGTAAATATAACCGACGAGCGTATGGAAGCGCGATCATTGTTAGTGTATGCCAGGGAGAGATTTTTCCATGAGTGATATCTCTCGACTTGGCTGTCACTGACCGTCATGATCACGATGTCTCTTACCTACGATGGACCAAAATTGCTTTATCGTCTTGATGCCTTGCTCACGAACATCGTTTTCTTATCAACCAACGGCTTTCCAGGATAGATATCCTCGAAACAGTTGGCACGAACAGGAGGGCGATGTTGATTGTCACCAGCAATGTGACGATGTCTCTCCAAAATTCTCGTAGGGGATTTCTATCATGACGTCCTCGCCGGAACCAGACGCTATCTGCCCTTCATTTCCCGGACCAATCCCCCAAAATGCTCCTTTTGCTCCTCGGCCAATTTGCCCTTGGTGTCGCTAATAATCGTCAACACCAAGCTGTAATTATTGTACAAGAACTTGGATGCTTTCGTTCTCTCTCCTGCCCCCTTGGCCAATTTTCCCATCAGCGTTTCGTATTCCGCTCTGATACGCCCGAGGCTGTTGGAGACCGGTTCGTCATCACCCGCGTCGGCGCTAAGCAACAGAATCCCCTGAAGGAATTGGCCAAACCGCTGCGTGATGGCGTGAGGTGCCACGGACGCTTTGGAAGGGTCAGATCCGCCGCCCACGAGAGAGAAGGCGGCGGCGGCACCACGATTGGTGCCTGTCGGGACCTTCTTCAGAGATTCACAGTGTAAATCCATCACCATTTGGAACCGAGGCCAAAGGAGGATGTTGGTATAGTTGATATAGGAATCCGCGACAGGAACTTTCCGTCTCTGAAGTTCAAAGGCAAAATGCTGGTTCAGGCGAACACAGAGTAACACCCCCAAGCCGTCATTGGTGTTTTCCACCAGCTGCTTGGTCAGATTCTGACCCATGGTGAATGTGGGTTCAAAGATTTCGGCGACTCGACGAGACACTTGGTGAAAGGTGTCGGTGGAAAAGAGATCTGTCACGACAGAATACTCCGCGCACACATTGTCGATGAGTGCTTGGTTGAAGTTTCGAAATGGAACTTCCAGGTAATGTGCCAATTTGCTCTCCTCAGCCAGGTAAGATGGCAAGGCTGAGTCGTTCTTCGATTTGAGAATATCCTCTCTTCGCCCCAGACCAAAAGAATCGTGCTGCGGAGGAGCAGCTTTGGACCCGCCGAGGACACCTCTTCTCGCTTGGGAAGGTTCGGATCCAAGAAGGTCGTTCTGGTCGAACACATGAAGTTGAAGGGAATCAAGGGCTCGTTGATATCGGCTGAAGTGACTGCTGTAATACCATCGCATGGTGTTGACATACGCCTGACCAATCTCCTCGGCCAGAACGGCATGATTTCGAGCCAGGAAGGAGTACAAGTCTTTATACTTCAAGAATGTCTGCTGTTGAATCACTTGGGCATTGACGTTGGGCGATCGAAGAGCTTTGATCTGCGCCACAACATAGTCTCGAATTCGTTCAATCGCCTTGGCCTTGAGATCTTCAAGCAACGGCCTCACGTCCTGTGTGGCTTTGACCGGTTCCGACTTCATCTCCTTAGCTTCAACCATAATAGATCTTGCCTCGACTTCATTGAGTGCTTTGATGAAGTTCTCGTCAATGGGCCCTTCTACCACAGATCGTACGGTGAAAGGGGAGAGACTGATATCTTCCACCGCAGGTCCGAGGAGCTTTTCGACATTACGACGATTGTCCACCTTGGCGTTTAATTGAATGGAACGGGCTTGCAGATTCTCGATCTCCGCAGACACTTGACCCAGTTCTGCTTTGAAATTGGTCAAGTAGGTTTCGACGGTCTTGAGGACTTGATCGCATTCTGCAATTGAATTGTGAAAATCTTCATATTTCTGCCGATTCTCTTTGGCCGGGACGTGAACCGCGGAGTTGACAGCCTCGAGCTGCGAGGTTACGTCCCGGTCGACAAACTCTTGAAGACCGAGTCCTCCAAAATCAATATCGCCATCTTTGGATTTTCCCGGTGCAACAGAGCCTGATGCTGTGTCTGCATCATCCACCGAAGTACCTAATATGTCTCGGAGAGCTTTCAATGGATCGGGAACATCGGCAGGAGGTCTCTGCTCGAATCGTGATGAAGATACATTGGGATTTTTGGGAGGAGAGGTGAGAGACGCGGTAGATGTGTTGGCGCTGAGGTCAAGAGAGGTAGAGGATCTAGATGCAGACAGGCCAAGTCCTGTCCGCTGAGGAGTAAGGTGAGCGTTCTTGCGAGGAATGGGAGAGTATGGCCTTGAGCTCGGGGGAGTGAGTGAGCCGCTGGGAGTCGCCTGGCCCGCGGTCAACCGGTCCAGCCACATTCCGAAACTGAACTTCCAATCAAACGAGATACATTGTAGGTTCAAGAAACTTGAACACAGCACAGTTACCTTGAAACTCGTCGTCGCAAACAAACATGCCAAGCTTCACCGTGCCCAAAGAGGCTAGCCGCCTTTCGTTATCGATTGGCCGACATTTGACACACACAACCCACCTCGACCGTGTGTCATTTGTGTCATTTGACAAGCTGTATTTCCCCCCCGCTTTCTCTTTCTCAATCCCACTTACATCGATATTTTACTTGGGCCTGGCTTGGGATCTTCTCCAACATCCCACCCTCTACAACCCTCGATTTCGTCGTACACCGACTCATTTCATCTCTTCATCTTATCCTCTCCTTTCAGCGACACTCTTTCGTCTTTCACCATGGCGGACGACGCCCAGGTACGCTTTATTCTGACCCCCTTCTCAGGCTTGGTGCGCTGGCGCACTTGGTCGGCGCGTCGCAGTGGAAATTTTGATTTCAAACCATCTCTCCCGTCGATTCACGGGCTAACTACACTGTGTCTTCCAGCATGAGCACACCTTTGAATCCGCCGATGCCGGTGCTTCAGCCACCTACCCTATGCAATGTTCGGCCTTGAGAAAGAACGGTTTCGTTGTCATCAAGGGCCGCCCATGCAAGATTGTTGAAATGTCCACCTCCAAGACTGGCAAGCATGGTCATGCAAAGGTTCACTTGGTTGCCCTCGACATCTTCACTGGCAAGAAGCTGGAAGACCTTTCTCCATCCACCCACAACATGGAAGTTCCCAACGTCACCCGCCGTGAATACCAGTTGGTAAGAGGATATAGATGACAACACATACGAATCTCGCCACAGGATACTGATGCGGACACAGCTTGATATCACGGATGACGGTTTCTTGTCCCTCATGTCCGACGACGGCACCACCAAGGATGATGTCAAGATGCCGGAGGGTGAAGTGGGCGAAAAGATCGAGAGACTTTTCCGTACTGAAGAGAAGGATACCAGTAAGACTTTCCCCGAGAATCCATGCTGTGACAAGGACTGACCCGACATCCAGATGTCATTGTCTTGACCGCCATGGGAGAGGAATGTGCCATGGATGCCAAAGAGGCCCCCAAATAAATGGCTCGGAAACAATAGCATATCTGCGACTCACCTTTCGCGCCTGCTGTACCTATGCATGACGAGAAGCACATGATACTTAAAGCGTTTTGGTGCCGGGGCAGTTTGCTCTTGCAAAAATCTAGCAGGCGAGGATTCCCGATTTGCCTAGAGCTAGCCTGGGCCATAGATCAGTGACTGTGCCTGAAAAGCAATTTTTTCACTCGGTGACAAATCGATAGCCCTGCATTTTTATTTTTGGAAAAATCGGTATTTAGACCATCCAGAGCAATTACCAGAACCATGAAATTCCTTGTATCGATCATTGAGATTGTGTGGAAAGTGTCAGCCTTGGAAAGTCCAGGGCCACAAATCCCCCAATCTTGATTGGCCCGTGTAGTCTAGTTTATATTTTCCGACTTGATATTTCTCTTTCGGGATGGGTTCTCTTTCCACTGCGTGAACCATCGTGGGACCCAGATCAAGAGATTTTCAGGAGCCGAGTCTTCTGGGTGTGATACAAAGATTTCTTGAGTGGCTTGCTTTGCTGACCTCCTTCATCCATGTATCGATTCGTCATGTCAATTCAGACGGCCGTTCCAAAGCCATGGATTTCGAACAAGACGAACCCTGTGAGCAGTGTGGCATCGCCTGGTCTTATGTGGAAGACGGCAGATGGTATTGCAGAAATGGGCACGACCGAGGCAGGACTGTCACTGGTGAAGATGAACAGGACTTTCTGCAACGAGGTAACATCGTGAGGAAGAGAGAAACGAAAGAAAAGCAAAGGATGACAAAAGGTAAGTCCCGCTAGACCTGCTCGTAATCGCTGAGCATGTTTTTCTTCAAGCTCCGGGACAAAAAGGTCACCGTGCTAAGGAAGACTGGACAGTGCTCCATGGGATTAAAGCATATCAACTATTTCTTCAGTCATGGCAGTTTATCCTCTGGAAGCAATGCCACACCCTGGTCCACCGAAAAGGCTTACCGCCAGATCTTTGGGTAAGCATGGACAACATCCACCCATGTCTCTCTCCCAGCATGTCAAACTCACAATGCACCAGACAATTGTTCGAGATTTGTGGACTCTTTGGCTTTCGAGATTGGAACACCGCCTTCAAGAATCCCCAGACCCCGAAGCTCTCCCAGATCCAGAAAGCGAAGAGGAGCTCGGACTGGATGCTGGCAACGAAACAGACACCGATCTCGAGACCGACGGGGAAAGCCAATGGCAAAAGAAGCACAAATCGACATGCGACAGTCCAACACTTGTCGATACAGTGGCGCTCACCTACCTGGGTGTGATTTTGCTGCGGAGAACAATTGGACTAGCTACCATGCTGAGGTTCGTAGTTTCTGATATGCCTCCTTTGCATGAGACCCTCTGCTGATCAGATTCCTATGGCAGATGGATCCAGCAAGAAGACATTCCATTCATCCGTGCCATCAGACATGTACCCCCGGAGATGAAAGATCGTTTACCAGGCGAATATCAAATGTCCTTGGACACAATGAGTATTCTCCAACCAGACGACCTTCAAAAAGCTGTGTTCCATTGCGCCGTGATGTACAGCTCTTCTTTCGGCATGATTCTCCCCCCGGTTAACCACAATCTTTTCCTTCTCCAATATATTCGATCACTTGCTCTGCCGGTAGAGGTCTACAGTACTGCTCGCCGGTTGAATACCGTAACCACTTACGCCTTCTCTTATCCCCATCGATCACAATCAGATTCAACGAGACGGCAGCCGACCACATACCCCGAAGCTCAACTCATGTCCCTTGTGGTGATCGCCACCAAACTCCTCTTTCCCTTCGACCCAGAGACTGTGAAGCGTTACCCGAAACGGAACAACGATCCGACCACTCTGAAAATGAACTGGTCGGCATGGCTTGATGCGAAAGTCAGCTTCGACCAGAACTCCAGTGCAACCGATCCGGCCGGCTTGAAATCTGGCTCCGAAATCCACATCACCGATCACGACATAATGGAAATGACTGACGAGCAGCTCGACCAATACATGGACTGGTACCAACGAACATGGATCACGTCCGCCGCCGGAGCCCAGTCGCAGAAATCTCCACAAAGTGGCATTGATAGAGACATCCTTGACATGTTCCCACTCTACAACCTTCCCGAACCGATCCAAACTCGAGAGCGGAACGAGCAGGCCGAAGGAGAAGAACGAGATCGCCTAGAAATGCGGATCAGGGCCGTCCAGTCCTCCCTCACATCGCGGAGGGCTATCTCGATCGAGGAAGAAGCCGAGCGTGGCCTCGAGATCCTTCGCCCCGGCGCAAAGTATCTCCATCTGCGCAATATCGCAGATCTCGATAGGGCGGATAAAGTGGTGAAAATCTTCCACGAGGAAGCGGCACAGACGGCATGTCTAAGTGTGAAGGCCCTTTTGAGGGCGGTGAATAGGTCAGAGGAAAAGATTGAGCAGTGGCTAAAGGATAGGAGGAGAGAAGACGTCTTTGGAGACGAGGAGGAGGAGGAAAACCCAGTAGAGGAAGGCGAAGAGGGAATTAGCCTCGCGACGAGCCCTCCCAATGCTTCAGCAAACCTGATTAGGGATTTAAGTGGCTTGGAAATTGGGCAATCACCAGATGTGCAAGGTGATGAGGACGTTGGGATGGAAAGTGCCATGGAGATGCTGTCCGAGACCTAGAAAATGCCTCAAGAATGACCAGCCGTCACAGAAGCAGGTTCAAATCAATGGGTTCCTCGTGGGTTTGAATCATTCAGTTTCTGTCACAAGTCAATCTGTATGCAGACTCATTATCACTGATGGAAAATGCAGCCTTCATGCGTCTTTGATTTTAATGCTTCATTTCCGGTGCTCATTTTTCCCTCTCAATCCTCCCTCCACTCCCCTCCCACTCAATCCAGCTTCCTGGGAACTCACCGATCTTGCCCCCAAAGCCAGCCTGTTCAGCCAATTTCGCGGCGGCTCGACTCCTCACGCCGGCTTTGCAGTAGAATATGACTTCGTCCTTCTCCCCGGGTTTCTGCCATCCAAACCTCTCTTCAAACTCCTCGGCTGGCAGAAAGAAACCGTCAGGCGCAGATGTGATGGGCAGATTATAGCTGCCTGGGATTTTGCCGGTGGATTTCAGCTCAGAGGGCTCGCGGACGTCGATCAGGATCCGGTTCGGAGAGGGAGTGTCGGCGAGGGATTGGATCTCGGAGAAGGTGTAGATGGTGGGTGGAGTGGTGGAGGTCGACGAAGAGGAGTCGTCTTTGCGGGCGGCGAGGGTTGTAGTAAAATGTCGCTTGGGTTGGCGGTGGCAGGATATTGATAGACTCTGTGCGTATTGGTCCTTCTGTAGGACACCGGACGATAGTCTTGAGGCACAGCGGGTCTGCTGTGTGCTGTCGACTTGGACGGAGAATGCAGCTGTTCTGGACGGGAGGCGCTTGAGGGATCGGGAAAGAGTATATAGAGCTCTTTCAGATGCCATTTTAACTGATGACTCTAGGGCTGAATGAGAAGGTCAGCGGCCACAGTTTTGACCCGGGATGACAGGACACAGCTCGCTCTTGTCCGCCCTCACAACAGTAACTAGTGCGACTCGGTGGCCGACCCCGTCTCACAACCCGCTTGTGATGAAGACAGTGTTACCGACGACGATTTTGGCGTCGAACAGCCTACAAATTTCGTAAGGGAGGATCTCGATGCTGTTCACTTTTCAGAAGGAGCAGAGCCTGAGGATGGGTTTCCATTTCAGCTTGGGCAAAAGAATGATCGAGAAAGGACCGAAACAGAGAACATGTGCTCAGGTCACCTTTCCAGATTTGGAGAATTCAGCCTCGCGGAAGTTTGCCTGTTTACAGACCCAACCCATGCTCAGAACACCCATCACGGCGCTGCAAGACCCTAAGCAAAGCCACCCGGTCTGGCACCAGTTCTGTTACTCTACGAGACCCTCGAACCTGAAACCGATCTCGGCCTTCTCCCGGACCCGTAACCCTTCCCGTCGACCACGCTGCTCCGAAATGGCCTGGAAGGCGAAGGAGGTGAGGGAGGCGCGAGAGGCTCTGCAGGCACAAAAAGACATTACCATCTTCAGACCTTCGCCGGAAGGAAAAGATAGTCATACTCGCCTCTCTCACAAAAAGAACGCAGACTATGCTACCACCTGGGAGAGGACGGGTCCATCCAATGCGTTGTCACATAGAGGTCATCTTTGGTTGCGAAGGAGAACCTCACCAGCGGAGAACTACACTTCCACCAGCCCTTGATCCACACTGCCCTCATCGCTTATGGAGAGGTTTGATTTACCATGGCCCAGAGCCGCCTTGGATTGATATCAACCTAGCATTCAGGAAGCGCAACGGACTTGATAGCGCCACAACAAAGACTGACGCAAAGTTTTATGTACAGGGCCTGCATCTAATTCCCTCTGACGAGTATCTGACTTTTTCAATTTCCTCCCCAGAAAGCCGAATTTCCCTCGCAATACCGCTTCATCACTGTCGACAGAAAGGTGATCTCTTCAGAATTGAAGCGAAGTGCGAATATGTTTGCTTCCAGCAACTTGTCCCCAATGTTGGCACCTACTAGATCATAGAAGGTGTCCCATAAGACTGTTCCGTTCTTCAAAAGTTCGCGTATGATCACCGCTCCCTCCTTGTGATAACGACGGTGAGGAAGAACCTCGGCGGACAGGAGTTGTCTTTTGGCGTCGGAGAACACGGTCCGGCGCGCAACTGTAAGGGCGATGAGAAGCTAATTCTGTTTCTGTGTAATTGCTGTATACATACCTTCAAATGTCCTGTTCTTCTGGATCTCATTTGCGACCGACTGCAGGCGTATCATGCGGCCCCCAACAAGCTGGTCGAAATCCCCGAGTTTTGTTTCGATTGCGCACACTCACCACACAGTTGAACGTGGTGCCATTCCTCTTGCCCGCGCATACTTGCCTCTAGCTATCCGGGACCAAAGCGGTCCCAGTGGCGACGACCTCATTTCCTTTGGGGGCCCCTACACGACCAGTAAGGGGAGAGCGGCGGACTATATGCGGTAGCGGATACTCCGTTGGCAGAGCACTCAATACGTCTGAAAGTTGCCCCCTGATTTGACTGTGGCAAATTACCTGGGAAGAAGTAGCAACCTGAGTCACAGCCAATAGGGGAGTGCATTTTCCGGACCGACACTTAAGTTTGGTACGGCCGACTGACGAGGCTGCGGAGGAGAGAGTCGGGACAATTTCAGGCATTGAAATTCCGAGGGTGGTCCCTGATTGGCTCGTCCTTTCCCTTGGACTATGAGATCACGCCGTCAAGTCGCAACTATCCACGCCAACTCGAAGGGACATAAGCACAAGAATCGGACGATTATCGTTCCAGTTAAAAGCATGTGAAATGGATCGACTCGACGCACCCTCCTCCGCCCTGGTTTCTCGAATTGCCCCCTCCTAGTAGCCCGATAGACCAATTACACCTCTATCTAGGAGAATGGGAAACACATTTAGCCAGATATTCTTCATTCCTAAACCAACACTCACGGAAAAGAACCTGGCAGACCAGACTGGCAAGGTATGACTGATATGTGAGAACCTCCATCACCAGACCTCTCCACCCCGACCCTTCCCTCCACATATCTGAGTCCCCTCGAGACAGGAATTATATTTCTCTAATCTTGTCTGTCCAGGTTTTCATCGTAACAGGCGGAAACACAGGCGTTGGCTACGAACTATGTAAGATCCTTTACACGCACAATGCCACCGTTTATCTGGCAGGACGATCCGAGGAGAGATGCAAAAAGGCAATTGAGTCCATTATTTCGGCATCTCCGTCAAAAGCAGGCGTGATCAAATTCCTCAAACTGGATCTCGCGGATTTGACCACCATTAAAGGCAGCGCAGAAGAATTTCTGCGCCAGGAAAAGAGGTTGGACTGGTTGTGTAATAATGCAGGCGTGATGAGAGCCCCTGCCGGCTCGAAGGGGGCTCAAGTTCGTGTTCTTCCTCCTCTGTTCTTTCATCAAAATATATCTATCGGCCCATTCATTCATGTATCTAAGACGTAACTGACGATTTCATTATCCTTCCAGGGATACGAACTCCATATGACCACCAACTGTCTCGGTCCATGGCTGTTGACACAGTTCCTCCACCCGATTCTGGCCGCGACAGCCGCTACATCCCTACCGAATTCCGTACGGGTGTCGTGGGCCGGCTCCCTCGTCATCGACCTCTACGCGCCTCACGGTGGTATGACACTGACAGGACAAGGCGAGCCGGACCTCTCGAGCGCCAACCCAAGGACACTCTACGCCGTCAGCAAAGCAGGCAACCTGTTCTACGCATCCGAGTACGGCAAGCGTTGCAAAGCCGACGGCATCGTCAGCACGTGCTTCAACCCGGGAAACCTCAAGACCGAACTGCAGCGGTACATGAGCGCGTCGGAGACGGTGACGCACCGGCTCATCTTGTTCCCGGCAATCCTCGGCGCGTACACAGAGTTGTGGTCGGGATTCGCTCCCGAGCTGACCACGGAGTGGAACGGTACATACATTGCGCCCTGGGGCAGGATCTTGCACGTGAAGAAAGACCGGATGCAGTCGTTGAAGACGTGTGATGAGGGAGGTAATGGGAAGGCCAAGGCTTTTTGGGACTGGACTGAGAAGGAATGCAAGAAGTATATGTGAGTGAGTTGGGGCTGCAATACATCTACAGCTCCAATTTTATTTTTTGCATTGCATTTTCAAAGATCTAACCAGGTCCCATTAGTCAATTTCAAATATCCTAATCACGTCCAAGAGGCTGTCAAGCCTCGCATAACCTCAGATATTCATCTCCAAATGCAGAAACCCCGTTGCTTTAGTTACCCAAAGACTTCAAAAATTCCATCAGTCAATCACGATCACATACATTCCTTGTTCTGTTCGATCTGGAAAACTCCATTCACATCAACCTTTACAGACCTTTGGATCTTTCCCGACCAGCGGGCCCGTTCTTAGGGGGAGAAGCTCGACCTTCTTCCACGACTTTCCCACTGACATCTCGTCTGCGACCCATACCTTTGCCGAACTCGGAGCCGAGTTCAGCATAACCGCCGTGAAGGTCATATCCGGTGGAATTGGACACTTGTCTGACTCCATTCCATTCCTTTCGCGCCGAGAGAGGCTGGGCTTGGACGACGTTCGCACGTAGTCTCTCATCCTCGCTGTCCGAGCCGTAGACTTCGAAATTGGCGCTATAGTCATTTTCTGTCTGCAATGTTCTTGTTCGCTCGTACGGATCTTCAACTTCTTTGTTCGCCACTTCCATCTCCTTCTTGTCGTTGTGCGAATTGGTAGAGCCAATGGACGATCTCAAGTCGCCGTAGAATTGGGCCTTGCCACCACGGTCGATGAAGTTTGATGGTCGGAATCCCGCTTTGGGTCGAGCTTGAGCGTTGCCATCAGCATCGTGGAGAACGGCTCTGTCAACGTTGTGTGATACCCCGGCTTCTTTCAGAGGTGTGCAGGAGGAGTTCTCGTCTTGGTAAGGCGTACGGGTAGGCGTCGGAGGGTTCATGGCAAGTGGTTCACGACTTCTCTTCTTCAACTGTCGCTCAGGAGCCGGTGCAAAGAATCCTGGGCTCAAATTTGTCTTGCTCGCGCTGTTCGGGTGCAAGTAGGTTGGACTGTTAGTTGCTGGGAGGTGTATCTGACTGTTCCTAGCTGCACCTTGGTACCAATTCTCTCGTTCACGCTGAACTTTGTCGAATGAGGCATCTGGCGTGGATATCGCAGATACTGGAGACAAGGGACGGACTTCCTGGTCGAGCTCTGCTGTAGCCTCTCCACTCATGCTACTAGGCACACCTTCGTAGTCTAGGTATGAGAGCCATGAGGACGGTCGGGATGTCTCTTTGGCCAGGCCAGAAGATCGCTCCGGTCGGGAGTCAAGGCCGATACCAGCACCACGCGAAGTTGGAGAAGGACTGACAGCAGAGCGAGGCCGTTCAGGAGATGAAGAATTGGTCCATCGCCAGGGGTCCTTTCCATTCTCGTCCAGCTCTTTGCGGAACTCGGCCCTTGAGTTCCGGGCACTGTCATTGCCGTAGAGGGTGACACTGTCAGCCGAGTCGGTACGAGTATGGATGAAAGAAATTCTCTTGAATTCGGAAGCTTGCGAATCTCTCTTGGCGGCCAATGCAGATGCCTGCATGTTCTTCTCCGTAATGGGTTCAGACTTATTTCGCTTGCGCCTTGAAGTGAGGGTTGGTTCGAGAGGGTTCATGTCGGGCGGCAACCGAGCAATCTGTTTAAACTTCAGGCCCAAATAGATGTCCATGGTCAAGGATACCACCAAGAGACCACCTTCGATGCATGAAAGCAAGAAGAAGGCGCATATGATCTTGTACGACAGCTCCGAATCATTGAACCGAGTACTCCAGCCATATGTGTTATTGGTATAGTCTGCGTTTGCCATCCAAGCTGAAAAGACGAAGAATGGAATTAAACCACTATCCATCAAAGCGGCGAATATCATATAGCTGGCGGTCGAAGCGGGAGTCCGGCCCGTGGCGGCTCGGCAAAGATGATAGATGCCATACACAGTGTGACAAAGAGCGACGGAGGGCGCAAGCCGAATGATCCAACCAACGGCGGCGGAAGTCTTGTTGATGGCGATGACGCAGAAGAGGATTCCCACGGCCCCCAGCAAGGCGCATGCTCGTAGGAAGAGCTGGATCTGGCGGGCGCGGGTGATTCGTTTCTTCGTGTTAGGGTTCAGAGATTTGGCACTGAGGTTGCCGTAAGGAACAACTACGTACTGGGAATTCGTCAGGTTCCAGGTTCTGCGTATCTTCTGCAAAAACGACATACCGAATCAGGATGCCTATTGAAATCAATGAGAGGACCATTCTGCTTGGGCTTGGAAGGTCTTGGAGTCCACGATGCTTGAGTGACGGCTTTAGGGCTGAAGCCTTGATCAGTAGGGCCGCTGAATGTATAGGTGCTGGGTCGGTCGTAAATGAAAGGAGGCTTGACACCCATTCTCTCGCAGGAACGCTGCTGCTTAGACAGGTCAGCAGAAGGACAAAGGAAGGGTTGGAATCTGCCGTGATCTCAACCTGACAAGGGAACTGGAGAAGATCAGTCAAGTCACAGCAGAGGAAAGACTTGGGGTTACGAAAGTGCCATGTTTATCCGATAAGGTTGGTTGCCCGGCAACACTCACTCATCATTTGCTTATCGATAATGGTATCTTGGCATCCAGCCTCGTGAACTATTTACTTCGAGTATTCAAGATACTCCATGTTGTATCCCGTATCACAAGTCAGACGCTGTTGAATCTGGAGACGGGTATGGATCAATGGAAGATTAGTTGTTGAAGTTTCCTATCCCCGAACTCCCCAGCGACCCAGCATTGTCCCGGCACGTCTCTGGCGTGCGTCCGGGTCTCATTCCCCCCCTGATTCCACAAAGCTGAATGCATGCTGCCCAGAAGATCGTCTTCTCCAACCATTGACTACGCACGATGACTCTGATGTTTCCTCTGTCACCGCAGGGTCACCTGGATATGGGTACACAGCGTGAACTCTCCTGCTGACATGTTTGAAAAGGCTCGGTAAAAGACCTCCTAAGCGGACGAGCGTACACCATGATTGCAGAAGACACAGAACAAGGAGGCCAATTTGACTCTAACAATCTTTCGTCCGGATTTTGAGGCCGGGACTCCGACGTTTCTAATCTAATAGATGGAAATAAGAGAAAAACGAACAATGACCCTGCAGCTTACTCCAGGCCCAACTCTTTGATCCCTTGGATCAACTCTCCCAACGCGAGACCTGCCCCCAGTTTGCCATCCTCGTTGGATGGCCATCTGGGCACGACCACCTTCCCCTTATGCCGATTGGAGTGCCATACCGGCCCGTTCTGGGACAGACCGGTACGCACCCAATCCATCCTTCCCGTGTATTCGAGGTCGTCTGCCGCGAACTCCCTGAGACCGGCGACGGCACCGACATCAGAGAGCTCCGGCCCCGACAGAACGAAACCAAAATCCTTGGCTGACCTGGTTTCGCTGTCTGGGAACCTCGCCCAGAATTCGGGGTCGGTGACAAAGCACGGTCGATTGAGGGCTGAGGAGGCGTATTCGTATGCATATTGGGCATACATTTGGATGTATCCTTGTAGGGCAGAAATGGGCTCTGACTCCGGGAAGAGCTGATGAAGAAGCGCCCACCGACTGCACGCGGCCGCGCAAAGACAGACGAGGTTGTCGAGCGTTTGGAGCTCCCAGCCAAACGAGTCTGTGAAGTTGCAACGTGTTCCCTGCATGGCCTCCACCGCGGCGAACATTAAAGCCGCAATTACTTCGGCGAACTCCTCCATTCGGCTCTGATCTTCCAGGTCGATACGTGTCTCGAGTCTCATCAATATCCCCTTAGCGGTGGAGACCACCGGAGATGCCAGGAGCATGGTCGGTGTTGTGTCTTGGAATGCCCGCTCGATGTAGGCGGGGAAGACCGCCTTGATGAAGAAGAGTTGCTCTGGGATGTCGAGTAGGAAGACGCCATTGTCGTCGATGTAGTTATGGTTGTCTGCGGCGAATGTCATGGCCACATGCTCGATGAATTTCTCTTGTTCGCCACGGATGCATGCCACTTCACAGGCGAGACGGAAGACCTCAACTCTATGCTCGTTCTCAATAGGCTCGGCATCGTTTGGTTGGCGGATGAATAAGCTTTCGACACGGAGAATCTGGTCGTCGAAATTCGTCCACAATGGATCATTGAACCACGGGTCGATTTGGTAGTGGGGAAACGTGTACTCGCTCAATTCGAACTTGACCCTGCGAATAAACACTGCGAATGCAGCTCTGGCGTCTCCAGAAAGCTTTCGCCATGTTTCCTTTATTGTTTCACAGATGACTCTTAGCAGTTGCTCGCCATTCTCTTTGGTGAGATAGCTCGCAGTGGCGTCGTCAGTATGCTGTAAATGGTAAATGCTGCGGATAACATGGCGAATGATCGTCAAGCGATGCTCGATGAGGTCCTCCCGGCCGGACAAGAATCTGGAAGAGTCACTGGCAATCGTTTCGCGCAGAGAACCCAAGGCGAGGATGCCCGGAACAGTTTCCACCAGCTGATTTGTCAAGCAGTGCTCAAACTTGAGGTCTGTCTCTGGAAGGAGGATCGACGACAACCATTCGCTAAGGAAGAAATAGGGGTCTTTCTCGACGTGCACCCGGTCAGCTGCGACCTTGCTCATCATCAAGATGTGGCATTGTCTCGATGTGTTTGTGACGGCCATTTGGCTGAAGGAATGGGAGCCCCAGGTGGAAAGGTAAACATCCCAGCTCTCAACTCCTTCTGTCATGGTCTTTGCCATGGCAAACCATGTCTCGACGATTGAAACCAATACAGCGTCATCGAGTGGGGGCAGGGAACGGTCGAGCTGGCTGACAATAGCTCCCCGAATATTTGGTCTCATTTCCGTGGTCAGTTCGTTGACCGTATAGGAGGCTTTCTTGAGGTAACCGGTAAGAACTTCAAAGATGCGATTGATGGTTTGGTCATCGAGGTGAGTTCCTGCGCTGCAGAGATGTATCAGATTGTGGAGGCGATTTCCTTTCAAGAGGCTTCGGGCCTGATCTTCATTGAGGCAGAGCTCGATGGCTTCAGCGTATGTCTGCGCAATCTTGCTGAGTCGTGCATTGGCGGTTTCTCGGTTTTGACGATGTGCCTCAAACTCAACCCATCTCCCGTCTTCTTGATGTGATATACCATCATCTGGAGGGATTTGCGCCAACTTGTCGCTTATTTGGAAAAACATCTCTTGAATCCACTGAGCCAGCTCGTGAAGCTCGTTCTGGTATATTGGCTGTTGGATGACGGATTTGACCATGCTCGCCCAGCAGCGAAGAGCAAGTGTACAGACTGCATCATGAGCCTTTCCAAACTCGATGAGATTTTTGACCGTGGAAAGATCCGGTTTGAAGCCGACGGGAGAATAGTTGTACAGAGTGGAGAATAAGATGTAGCGGTTTGCCATCGCCGCAAGGTCTTGTACCATCAATGGTTCATGTTCTTCGACAAGAAGTGGTCTGTCCGTTCCGGCGTCACGGCCACTGTTTGGCAACAAACTGAACACCAGAGACAATTTGCGTAGTCCAAGCCTTTTCAATTTTTCCGTGTCTTCAAAGTCGGTGTCAGGTGGGATTTCCAGTGTGAAGGCTGTCATCTTTAGGAAGAGGTGGAAATCGGTATCAGCAGGTTCCGGAACGAGCTCCGATGCGGGAGCCTGGCGATCAAGAAACGCTGGCACCTCAATTGAAGTCCTTGAAAAGAAGTCCAGCATATTGTTTGTCTTGTCTGAATAATGTTTGAACATTTGTTTGAGTAGATGGTCGACGACGTCCCCTTTAGCACAACGTGCAAGCAAAAGACACCATTGGGATGCGACCAGGCCAAATTGCCGCAACTTGTCCATTCGACGGTCTCTCTTTCTCTGTGGTATCTTGCTTTTCTTTTCCTTCACGAAGAACTTCAGGAACTCAGTCATTGCCGCTGGGAGGACGACGAAGCCAGACGAATTCAAGGACTCGGAACCTTCCTCAGGGTTTGCCACGAGGTCATCTGCACCCACCACTGAATAGATGCAGGCCAGTATGAGAATGGTGTATGCAAGTGTTTCTGCTGGAAACGATCCGACAGACTTATTGTTCACATGGACGGACAGGAAATGGTTCAGATGGTCAACCCATGACTGGCCAGCGCCCAGACGATAGACCAGGATGATGGCCTCTATCTGTGCAAGGGAGGTTCTGAAGTCTGATGCGTCCGAGACAGACTCACTTCCTGATAGACCAGCAATGTAAGAAAAGAGCCCGCCGATTTGTTCCTTTCGCAAAGCTAGTGACCACGCCAAAGTAGTCACCGTCTTGCGGCTCACCAAGCTCGTCATACGAGATGTATCTCCCACTCCTGTCATTGTGGTGATCTTGGCAATTTGAAATCCGAGAACCATAACACGACTCAAGATGCTCAGGATTCCAGATGCGTGAGAATCGGCTTTTGCGCATTCGGATAAGTTGATCACTTGGACAAGCTGGTCGATTTGGTCGAGAATTGATATGGTGAATCCATCAAGCTCAGAAAGGTCATTGAAGAATAGACTCTGGTTGACATATCTGACGATGGACTCGACCGACTCTCCACATTTTGTCAATAGGAGAGCTTGCCCGGCTTCCTTGCTAACGACGGAACGGATCTCCGCAAATGTCTTCTGTATTATCGTTCCAGCTTCTGCGGACCAACCAGTGCAAGACCATGACTGATCAGATTTCGGTGCTGTAATTGAAGTGTAGTTATTATTAGGTATGACAAGACGAGACAAGTTTTCCATTGACGACAGAGTCGTTTGAAGGAGTCCGTCTCTTATGAGGGTCGATGTCAGAATCGAGGGATTGATGGAGAGATGTTTTCTTCCGGGAGGATGTTTGATTGCCTGAGAGATGATATCGTCTTCATCATTGTCTGTGAGATCCAAAAGATCGCCCGACACTAGACTTCCTTCCGTCTGCCCGCTGCGGATGTCGCCATGTTGTTCGTGGAACGCCATGGGGCGCTGCTTTCTGCCGTTGGGTTAGTCAACATGAATTAGCATTTAGAGACGTAATTTTACCTTGGAACGCGAGATCTCCTGTGATGAGGAGTCCGCGCAGAGCTTGTGGAAGATTTCGGTCCCGGTGATAGATTACGGGGCTCTCTTGTTCCTCGTGCCGGTTTTGGTATGCGTCTCAAAAGTGGGAGAGGGTTAGACGGTATGACTGTGCTTTCAGGTATTTCAGTTCTGCCTTCAAGACCGGCACGATGTTGGCCGGATCCGCGTTGGTTGCGACGGATCAATTGAGGCTCGAAATAGTCAAGGAGTGCTGTTGAGGGAATTTGAGGATTCGAATGAGATTCTGGAGGTAAGGGTCGAATTTGGTCGTGGCATTTTCGAATTCGGTCAAGGGTGATTTTCGTGTTTTCTTTCAAGGAAGTGAGTTGAGTGGAATCTGGGTGCAAGATTCCAGCAGCATTGCCCAGCCTTGTGCCGTCGTCCCGGCGCAGCTGAGTTATTGAGGGAGGGCGCCTTGGGGATTTCAAGCTCGATAAGGCAGGAGGATAGTTCTTACTGCGACGGCCGGTCCATCGACCCAACTCTTCGTTCACATCCAAAGTGTCCGCTGTTGTTGCCAGTTTGAAGAACTTCGTTGATGGGTCTTGAGTCACCCTCTCGCTGAATCCCTCCTGTCGTCTCGCTGCAATCCTCAGAAACCGTGGTACATCTTTGTCTCTGAGGCCAGGAGCGTCCAAAACAGTCATCTGTGGTCTTTTGTGCTTGTTTTTAACCGTTTGGTACGGTCGCCCCCTTTCCGTCGATTTTGAGGCCCATCCTGTGGCTCCTGCAGCAGGATGAGAATGTCTGGCAACATCACGTCCTCTCCCCGGCTTCGCTCTCTCCGATCTCGACCAAGCACCTTTTAGACCGAGCTGTCTCTTTTCAATAGGAGCTTTCCTCGCTCTCGGGGCAATCACAGCATCAACAACATCGTCCTCAACAACATCACCTTCAAATTCTCCAGGGACTTCATGATCGAGGCCGTCCATTCTGGCTACGGCCGGTTCGTCAGAATCGCTCTCTGATGAAGCGTACAACATTTCAACATCCGGTGGAAAGTGGAATGTATCACCACGATTCCTTCTCGTAACGGACGTCGAGATGCGTTGAGCTATACCCTTCTCCACCACTGATTTGAACGGTGATCGACCTTGGTGGCGATAAGTCTGCCTATTCTTCTGCTGCGTAATATCAAGCTTCAGCCAGGATGCTGGCAAGACACCCCTCATTTTGCGTCGCATTCGTTGGACACCTTGAGAATCATCTTCGGAACTGTCAGATGGGCTTGAGGAAGCGGTCGGGTCATCACTGATAAGAATGTTTTCTGAATCAGAAGAGCTGAGAGTTTCGACCAACACACGTTTCCTACCATGGTTCTCCGATGATAACAACGGAGTTGGAAGGAGAGCAGGTGGGCTATTGTCTGGTCCTGCTTCGTTGCTACTGGCCAACACACTGTCTTGGGATGATAGAGTACCACGAGACCGAGGTGGGGATGGCGGAATCCTGAAGACTGTATTATCCATTCGTGGGTCATTCGTAGAGACGTCATCGTCTGCCGGAAGATCGAAGATGCGAAATTCATCATCACGCGCGCCCCCTCGGTGTGTCGAAAGATGGTGTTTTGTCTTCAGGCGTTTTGTGGCACCGCTCAACCTCTTGGGCGGAGGGTCCTTCAAAATGTTCGACAACTCGGGAAACCCGCCGCCGACAGGGACGTCAGGAGCCAGAGGATGGGTTCGGCCGCCACGGACTGGACTTGGAGACTCATCATCGCCAACATCCTGGACTGGGCCCGACGGCGGAATGTGGTCACTGTCCATTGGGCTGCCTTCATATGTCTCGGCGCCCTGGGAATCCTCCTCCGAATGATTCTGTGGTCCGGAAGACTCACCTGGTAGACGGACGGGTCGTACGCCTCTATCCCTCAGGCTCTGTCTGTATCTTGCATCCTCGAGTGCATAGGGATGTAGTTGAATTGGAGCTCGAGGTCTGAAAGATCGTCTGCCGGTAGCCAGGGAGGACATATCACGGGAAGTTCCATTTCTCGTCAAATCTTCCAAATTTTCGATGTCAGGAACGACATTTGGCCTCCCTTTAGCCAAGGGAACCTGTCGAGGAGAACTTTGCAGCGACGACGGAAGCGAGGACAGTGGACTGTCGATGTCATCTTGAATTTCATTCCCCAATGGCCGGAGCATGCCCTGTACGACCTGCAGGCCTTCGTGGAGTTCCACCTCAAGTTTTGTAGCTGGTGGACTGGAGGACTTCAACGACGACAGCGATTTATGGGCTAGATTTCGCTCAGCAGTCTTGGCCGTCACATTTTCCGGTGGATGAAGGTGCGGAAAGAATCTGTCGACATTGTTGCTAACACTGTCCTCGCCTCGTGTGCCGGAAGGCTGGTCGCATTGCTTTGTGGTGTCGATGGCGACATCGGAGGGAAAGTCGTGTGTGGTCTCATTTAACCGTCTAGCGTGAGATGGTTGGCCAGTGGAACCGATCTCAAAATTTTTGGTGTTGTCATGGTTGAGCCCTGGATCGGCCTCAGCTTCCTCCTCTTCTTCATCGTCATCAGAATCTGGCACATAGCCTCGCTCTCTCCAGGTGGCCATCACTGTCGTGTTCCATGATCTTGGGGTGGTGCTGTGAATGATGTTGAAGCCGGGTGGGTGGCTTTGTCGCGTTCTGGCTGAGACGCGTCGTTTGAATGTTGCCAAGCGGAGGTAAATTGTCGGCGAACTCCCCCTCCCTGGGCCAGCGCCATCCCCGTTGCGGCCTGTAAATCAGCACAGTCCAGCAGTACCGGTTCAAGCACACATCTCAAATCATATGAGTTCACACTGATCGATCTCGCCGACCACCCTCCGTTCTTTTGTGCGACGAACTAGCTGTCCTACACACCATCTAGTCTTCGGCAGGTTACGCCCACGCACATATGCGCGTATGGTCCGAGCTCATCAAGTAGCTCTAAGCGGTTTGGATTGTTACACCGCAGCAAAATTGGGGCTACCTAACGAGCATCAAGAACGTGATCGATTACCTCTTCAATGAACGGAACGGGAAGCCTGCCACGGGGGAGTATTGACAGTCAAGGTGGGGATAAGGCGGCTAAACTGTGGAAGCAGGTGCTCGCTGGAGTGAGAATGAAGGTCGTACAGAAAAGCGACGTACTCGAACTTCTGGACCAGGCATAGGGAAGAGATAGGAGAAGAATTTGGGGAGTTGGTTGGCTTGTTGAACGCGTGAAAATGTCGAGCGGTGCATGCCTAGCCCACTGGCTTTCTGAAATAGGCCGTGATTGGTATGGATGGCAATCCTGCTCTATTCCAGACTCGGTAATCGTGACTGTGGAGTCACTCACTTGCTACCAGGTATGTAGGTCTCTTCAGCCTGATGGATTTGTCTCTCGTCTGTTATCTTGAACCATGAATTCTTCTATGATGCCGACTTTCGTACCCCATTTATTTCTTCTCATTAAAAGTCCTCCATCACTGCAGTGCATAGTTTATAATGAACCCCTCAAGAATGACCCAGGCCCTTTGGCCTAGTCAGCCTAGTCTAATGGTCATCGAAGAGAACGGATTGTCCTCGCGCTATAACCAGAGAATGACAGAGCAAGAGTCGGAAGACAGCAAACCTATACTGCTACGTCTCAACGAGGAGGGTGCCAGTCGGGAAGCCAGAACAGAAGAAGCCGTGGTGGACACACTGCGAAGAAATCTAAGGCTCATTAATCGTCAAAACCAACCGTTGGCGCAGCCTCAGGGAGGTGCTCTTCCCACAGGGACGTCCGACGCTTTTTTCTCGGTACAGAACCGGAGTCAATCAGAGGTAACAGCCACGACATCATCTGGGAACCGACACCCTGAGTTGGTTGCCGCCTCCGCGCCTCAGAACTACAACCTAATAGGCGGTGACGATATATTGAGTGTGCAGGGCACCGCAAATTGGCCCCGCGTGGCCCTCGATCAATTTGAATCAAATTGAAATTCGGACCCGACTGGCAAAGACGCCTTCGCGGTCTTTGTTTTCCACGACGGAGATCATCCGCAAGAGCAATGTTCAACCAAACAGGGTCAAGAAGGTGACGATAGACCCACTCCTATTTTGGTCCACGCACCTGCATGGGATCTCCGTCACAATAATTTCCTGCTCATAACACTAGGATTACGAGCTTATTTTCCTTCCGAACGAGCCACAGGCTCTACCTATCTTGTTCTCGGGGGGAGGAGTCCAGCAGCGAAGACATTGCTCGACTGAATCATGCTGCTACTATGCTCCACATTTTACGGGCTTACGAACAGGCGTTTGACGTACATTTCCTCATGTACTGTCATTTTCGCGATCTCAAAACACAAAACCGACTGCCGGATCCTCGGTTTGTGCTTGCAGCGATCAACTGTGTTCGGTCGGCTCGGACTAAATCTCACGTCGTCGTCACAAAATCTACAGTAAGTCGCGTGTGAAGAGATATGCTGGTATATCATGGTTCAGAACTGGTCGAGCGTACCAGGACTTGGAAATTTGGGGAAAGTTTGATCCTCAACTATCTGACCTTTCTTCCGAGGACTTCCAGGAAGACCATGAAGACACCGCTTACTGGGGAGCCAATGCCATGATCCTGAGTCGGCCCGATTTGGCCAACGAACATGGGATCGTACCAAGACGGTTTCATGACATTCTGCCAAAGAAGCGTGGTAGAACACCTCTATAAATGTGCTGTGACGCGATCTTCGATACCTGAAGGATTTGCAAAAGCGCATCAATAAGCTAGGGAGAAGTTCTACGGGTACTCACATTGATCACATTATTTCGTGCCTGCTTTTTCGCGATTGGCTGAAATCATCTGGGTCTCCAGGAAGCTCAGTGTTCTCGCTGCAGGCCTCCAATCATGGTCAATTCCCGTGCGATTGGAATGGTTATGCCGCACTCACCACGTCTTTCGTATTCGTTGAATGGATGCAGAGGCCTGAATTCAGACCTAGACATGCTCCCCTTTTGCGACGAGCCACCAGATTGAAGTCCAACGATCTTTTCACATGAGCGGTAGATGACATTCAGCAGAGCTTTTAGTCTAACTCGAGCTACAAAGATTTCATCAATTCCTACTTGCGATCAATGGGATCTCCTAACCATGGGGATACTGAAGCTGTCCATACCGTCTCCGATGACTGGCTGTTCGGAATTGCAGCAGTAACGGCGAATTGAATCCGGGGCCAGATGGCTGGATATCATTGGAACCCGATTTCGTCGTGCAAGATGATAAAATTACAGCAGACGAGCCTGCTTCGCGAGCACAAATCCTAGCACACCCTAAAGTCCTTAATTCTTACGCATTTTACTTCCTCCTTTCTATTTTCTCTTTTGGGATCTGATCATCCTCACCATTTTGCTCCATTCTCTCGTCCTATAGGATTGTAGGTGAGCTCGCCAGAAAAGTTACGTCCGCTCAAGACAACACTGCGTGCTCCCGACAAAAGGGATACTGAACGTTTGTGCATCAACCGAAGACGGCGCTCTGAGATCAGGACTGATATCAGCATGAAATGAGGAGGAAGGAGTATGAAGGACAAGGTCAGGGAAAGAAGAGAGGCGCTCCTATATCGACAATAAAAGTAGCGGCGTAATCCCTCAACCACACCCGAAGAACTATACCGCAGTGTTTCCCCTTTCATCTGCCCCCTCAACTTCATCATCCTTCAACTTCGCTAATCACTTGTCCTACTTCAGTATGAGATATTCTAGTAAAGTGGAGGCCACGTAATGATCTTGAGCTCCTGTCGGCTTCGTGTTCTTGGTGCCGAGCCTTGTCGCTGTTGGTTTCGCCCTCGAGGCCGTGTTTCTGACGTCTGCCGCGAAACATTGGCAAACTCCTCCTCCTTGACAAACATCTGACTGGTAGGATATAAAATTCCGTACTGCTCATGACTTAGGTGCAGGTGGCATGGCGCCAGGACGGTCAAAACCAATGATGATATAACAATCAATCGAGGACGAATGCCTCTACGATCCTCTTATATTCTGCAACTTTTGGGATCCTCGGAGCAAAGCATCTATCTCGTAATGCAGCTTTCGAGACTTTTCATATCACTTTTCTTGCTCCTGGTGACGGGTGTACTGGCACAGGACCTCCTGTCCGTACTCTCCTCCCACTCCGACCTATCTCGTCTCAACTCTCTCCTCCAAACAGTCCCTTCGTTTGCGGATTTTCTCAATTCCTCCTCTGACATCACCTTCCTCGCTCCATCAAACGATGCCATCGAGGACCTCCAAGACTTGTTTCCTCGAGGGGACAATTCTTCTGAAATCCTGGAAGCGGCGCTCGCTTACCACGTTCTCAACGGCCGATTCCCAGCTTCCGAAATTACTCGAGATGGTCGGTTCATCCAAACTTTGCTGACAAACCCGGCGTATGTGAATGTCACCGGTGGGCAGGCTGTCTATGCGGCATCTTCGAATTCGTCGGACGACGACACCGAAGTCGTTTTTTATTCTGGCTACAATTCCAAGTCAAAGGTGGTGGAATCGGTACGCCTCTCGGTTTCGTCGTATAAACACGTCCGGCTAGTCTTCTAAGGCGTTTTCATTAGGACATCCACTTCGCCAACGGCCTCATCCACATCATCGACGACGCCCTCGTGATCCCGCCTTCTGTCACGGACGCCGCCCTGGCAGCGGGCCTCACATCTCTCGTCGGCGCTGTCTCGAATGCATCCTTCGCCTGGACACAATGGAGTAACAACACCTTCTTCACGCCGACCAACGACGCATTCGAATCCGTGGCGTCTGCATTAACGAATCTTTCGCCAGATGAATTGCACACGATACTCATGTACCACGTTATCAATGACACGGTGCCGATTTATACGAGTCGGATCGATCACGAGAATTGGATCACGACCACGGGCACGAACATCACCTTCAACATCACGGCCGATGGCATCATCTTCGTGAATTCCGCCGCGATCGTGCAAGCGAATATCCTGGTGGCGAACGGCGTGATGCATGTCATTGACAAGTAAGTGTCATCCCGGACCCAGTTTTCTCTCGGACGAAGCGTGCTCGATTCTTACCGTAATGCGACGATAAATAGTGTCCTGAACCCCAACGCCACGCGCGATGGCACGAGCGGCCAGCTCCCGCCCCCGACGAACCAGACATCGGGTCTCCCAGCATTTCCCGACGCGACCTCGGTTGTTGACGAGGTTCCTTTCACGAGCGGCGTGCCTGAGGCGACGACGACCCTGGACCCAGAGCCCACTCAGACACCATACCACGGCAACATGGCGCCTGAAGAGCCTTCGGGTACTGATGGAGGCTCTGCCGAGAGCACTGGTGCTCCGGCCGTCGAAGAAAGTGGAGCGGCTGCCCTCATGGCTAGTCGCGCGGGGGTTGTGGTGTCCGCATTCGCGGCGATACTTGTGACAGGATGGGGTATGTTGAACCTGCCATAAGGAGGATGTTCAGACGACGGAAAAAGAACCTTCCAAGTTGGAGTGTGCATTATTTCATTCGCTAGAACGCTTGACGCTGCCTTTTTCAAAAATGATCGGCCTCGTCCTGGCTTGTCTGTACAATGTAACGCTCATAGTCGAGAATCGTTCGTTACCTATATATTCATTTCCCGGGTGACGCAAATCAAGAACTCGTTCAGTGTCCCACCGACCGAGAACGGTAGAGTACAGTTTGCTTTGCCATTTCATCAAATGAACGTCTTTCCCACCATGAATGATTTTCATCATCAGTAGATGAAACCAGAAGACCCTTTAGACTGTTTATGAATTCTTCGGCGATTCGAAGGCATTCAAGCGTATCCTTTTGGTGCGCTCGTGCGTCCACGCACCGTTTCGCTTGTGAGGAGAGAGTACCGAGAGCAATGTAGGTTGTAGCTGAGCGGTTGAAGCCGGCGTAAGGGAAACTGCATGCTTGCGGCACGCGAGATCTGCTTTGGCGGCCCACATCAGCGCACTAGATGGTGCCTGCTTCAAAAGTCAGTTGATATGCCAAGGAACAGGGGATACCTCGGGCGTGGCTGTCGCACCTATTTGGGCGCCAAACTCGACCCCTGTGAGGCCAGAGAAATGGAGTCTCATTCAACTGGCGACAATACGGAGTATCGTCCCACGATCGCTCTGGCGTTCTGTGGATAAGGACCTAGGCGACAATAAGCGCAAACTGCCTCTTCGAAGAGCTGCTCGGTTGGCCTGTGGTGGTCAGTTAACCCGCATTCGTTGCTCTTGTCGCAGAATGCCTTGTGGCAACAACTGTAAGTGCATAAGGGCTTGGCGCCAAGTGTACTTAGACTATTTAGCAGTGACGAGATTAGGGCGTTGACTAGAGAGGGCCTCAATTCGTCGAAATTCGAGAAGTTTTCTAATATCAGTTCTGATTTTGCGAAATAACGTTATTCCGTTCATTCCTTTTGTTTATCTTACTCAACTTCACTCATTTTAATATACTCAAATGGCGCAATGGCTCAATTATTCGATGCCTCTATAGTAGCTGGTGACCACGTCCAAAAAGAGGTGGGATACATGCGATTCGTCCTCTACACTTCGCTTTAAGCCCGGCGCACCTTCCCCACAAGTTCGAGACGATCTGTTCTCCCGATACCACATGCACTCCACCCCTGAGCAGCCTGCAGCCCTATAAGAGAAGTGCCTTCCCGCCCGGCAACCACAACCCGATTTCTTTGTTTCTCCATCGCATGTGAGGGTGAAAGTTATCGCCAACACCCAGTCCACGAGGAGACATGGAGAGAAAGGGATTCGGATAAACTCTGGCCTGTGACACTCCTAGAGGGAGGGCTTTCACAGAGAGCTCTAAGTCTTACCCACGGAATCTTCCTTTTCGGCACCCCCCACTTTCGTGCCGGCCTTGCAGAGTGGGCTATTTTGTCTGCAAGGTCAATCGGGATCGCCTCCAAGAAAACGGCCCAGTTGCAGGACTGGTCGCCCTACATGGATGATCTGGATGGCCTCGCGGAGATGCAGAAAAAATTTCGTGACCTGGTTGCAAATGAGAGCAACATCAGAACCACTTGCTGTTTTGCAACGTCACCTGTTCCCGGGAGCAAACTTGTGGGCAGATCCCTGCCATTGGAGCATAGCTCTGTCGAAGATACACTGACCTGACTTTAGATGATATCACCTGAATGGGCCATTCTTCCCCGCGTCAGACCAATCGCCATCCATGCGGACCATTTCGGTATGACAAATTTCAAATCTTCGTCCGATCAGAGCTTCCAAGCTATTGCGGCATTGCTTTCCAAGCAGGTGTACAAACTGAGAGACACGACCCGGACGGCCCAAACCCGCGACGATGGCGTGTCAATCTCGGGTTCGCATCGCATTGCACCGACAATGTCTGCTGCAGAGCGTGCAATGCGTGCGTTGCTCATCGGCAGCTCCCATTATGACGATTGGGACTTGGACGTGGATAATGAATTCGCAACGCATACTCTCGCGCGAATGGAGACTCTCCCAGGATCCACCCCCCGAGTCCGGCAGGGTTGGAGCTCTGCTCCGGGTGCATAGGTCTAGACCCATGGAGAGATGATTTCGCGGTGTCTCGCAGCACTTCTGAATTGATGGCCAAATCTAGAGCTTGTGATTTGTGCCGTCTACTCTGGAAGGCCTGCGAGAAGGATAGGGGCAAAAAGCTACCGACGGCTAGGTTTGACAGAGTCCATTCGTGGTTGACCATCAACGGCGGTGGGTCTCGCGCGTTGACCATTTGCCGTGGCCTCGGTGATTTTGCTCTGTAGCTTCGGACCTACGTCGTAGAGTGTGGTCGTATGCTAAGCGTCGTATGTGTAATAGAACCAACCACCGCATCGAAGGATATTCAAGTTGGGCTTCCGCGGCTTCCCGAAGCAGGAAGCCAAAGGCACTTTGAAATCCTCCGACAGTGGCTTTCCATCTGTGACGATAGACATCCTTGGGGGCCGCCTCCACATTTCTGCACGTACCGGAGCAACGTCGACCAACCTAAGTTTGGAATCCAGCTCAGCAATCTTCCGGCCACGTTGAGAGATGCCATTATCACCACGAGAGCACTGAGACTGCGCTATCTGTGGATTGATTCGCTATGTATCATTCAGGATGACGATAGCGACTTCAACGTCGAGGCAAAGCACGTGGAGTCTATCTTTGGCCAGGCATATTGTGTCATCGCGGCAAGCCGATCCAAAGGGCACAGAGATGGGTTCCTCCAGCCTCGGCGAACAAGAGAGTTCGTCCAGCTTCCTGGGCCAAACAACGAGCCTTTCTACCTTTGCGAGAACATTGACGACTTCGAACAGCATGTTCTCGAGGGCAACCTGAATAAGAGAGGCGGGGTCCTGCAGGAGCATGCACTCGCTCGACGTACCATCTTCTTCACCGAACATCAGACGTACTGGGAATGCGGAGAGGGCGTCCGCTGCGAGACCATGACGAGAATGCACAGGTGAGTTCAGCTCTCGTATCCTCAGTTCCATTTCCGACGGGACAATCCGACTAACATCAACCTCAAGCAACCTTGACGCGTTCGTCGGCGACCCCAATTTTCCCCAGGCCATCATGTCGGTCGCGAGTCCCGACATGATTGTCAGGTATCAGACCTTATACGAAAAATTCTCCCAGCTTGCGTTTACGAAGGAGTACAATCGACCCATTGCCATCGATGGCCTCCAAAATTGCTCGCTGGAGGTCTTCGACACAAATAACATCAAGGGAGGCTTCGGCGTCCTCGATGATGGAACGAAAGGCGGTCTCCTGCACCGAAGTCTTCTGTGGCATCCCGCACCGACAGCAAAAGATTTTCACCCCATCACCTTTCCGTCGAATCGAGACATGCTGGTGCCATCGTGGTCGTGGACGGCATACGCTGGGGCAATCAAGTACCTACCGGTCAGGTTTGGAGACGTGGATTGTGCTGGGACGGTCCCCACGACCCGCAGGGTGGGCAGCATTGCCTTGACTGCGAAGTTGTGGGATGTCAAGTCGGTTGAAGGGGCCGAGATGTACTTTGATCACCCCGGAGGCTCCGAGAGGACTGCTCTGCAGTGCATTGTGCTAGGAGTGAGACGGCTGGAGCAGCCTCGCCAAAGTCGTGAGTTGAGGTTGCGCTACGTGATGTTTCTCAAGCAGACATCGGGAGAAGAGAGGGAGGCGTTCAGGGTGTTTGAGAGAATCGGAGTGGGTGAGTTGCCGGGACGATACCTGACGAAGAGGGAGGTAGGAGTTTTCCCTGTCACGTGCACATCCACACCCACGAACTTCAAATTTAAATATCTGAACAACCATGAGCCCAATTGACGCTGCGATTGCTGATCTAGCATCGCAAGATGCGCCAAATATCGCCGCTACTGCCAAGAGGCATAATGTGGACCGTTCCACCCTCTCCCGGCGCTGGAGACGTAAAACGGGCAGTTGGGAGGACCACGTCGATTCCATGTCATTGCTCACCAAGCAACAACAGAAGAATCTAGTCTTCTACATCAACAAGTTGACCGAGCGTGGTATCCCTCCGACCAATGCCATGGTTCGAAATTTCGCCCACGACATATGGCAAAAATGGCCCGGCAAAAACTGGGTTTATCGGTTCATCCAGGCCCATGAGAACGTCCTGAAGTCGGGGTACCTATGCGGCGCCGATTTAAGCCGGAAAAAGGCCAATAATGTGCATCAATATCGCCCTTATTTTGAGCTGGTGTGTGGGTTTATATGACCATCGTCTGGTACTAATTTCGTCGAGGTCGCGGCAAAACCGGCCGAATACCATGGCCAACCACCCCGATTATCGATACATCACCATTTCCCTTGACCGACTCGAAAGATTGCCGGTTGATGATGACATTTCCTCATCGTTTCCCTCGACCATCGACGAGTCAATCATCGCGGAGGAGGACCCTGTTCCAGACACGTCCACGGCCCTAAACCCGCCAGGTCTAGCCGATTTCCCCCCTTCAAATTCTCAATCGATGGTCCCCAATCTCAACGTGGAGGGGACCGAAGTCGACCGGCTCCTGGCCGAGATTTCCGGGCGTGCTTTGCTGCCTCCTGGCGTGCCAGCACCATCCATTCGATCGACCCCCTTCGATGAAGCAGCTGGGAGAGAGCGGATCTTTGCCATGGCCTTCCCGACTCTCTACCCTACGGGTCGAGCCGATTTTAACGCCGCCCGACAGCGAAAGGTTAATTTGAACGATTACGCTCGACATCTGATGTGTTATCACGATGGGAGATTCGGCCGGCATCCCCGCTGGCGGTTTTTGATCTTCAACCTCCTGATGCGGCGAAGGGCGAGCAATTCAGCCCGTTTTTATGTGTCGAAGGCATCGGGCTTAAAGGATCTAACCCGTGAAGCGTTAACGGAGGCCTTGCTGACGGACGAGTCGCTCCTCCCTCGGATTGTTCGTCAGGGTTCGACGTTAACTGGGACTCGCCCGTGCTGGAGAAATAAGGGGACTGGGCTGCAAGCGCAAGCCCGCTTTCTCCTGCCCGGAATGTCGCCGGTATTTCTCACCTTCCCGGTGGTGACGCAGGAGGTCTCCCATCTCCTTCTACAGATTCCGGTTCAGCATTCGTCGCGGGGAGTCGTCAGCCTCGATTGCCGGCCCGAAGAAGTACAAGATGACCTGATTGTCTTGGAGTCGGGTGACATTTCGGCCAGGCGATCGGTCTTACGAAGGTATCGAGATCGTCCGACCGATACAAGAAACGGGAACGCCGCCCTTCCGGGCCTCGGTCTTTTGAGCTGCCTCCAGTTCTGGGATTGGCTGACGTGGAAGATCCGGCCGCGGGCGAGTTCACGGGTCATCAACTACTACCCTAGGTATTCGAACGATCCGAAATATTGCCGCGTCAAACTGATGCTCCATCACCCATTTACGGACTGGCCCGATCTCCTCTCCGTCGAGAACGAGAGCTACGGATCATATATCGACGCATTTCGGGCCTGTCGACGTTTACAGACACACCCGCCAGACTTCTACGACGACCCGTCGGACTCGAATTCGGGCGATGAGGATCCCCCGGAGGAGGCCGAAAATGAATATCCCCTTGCTGACTTCGAGGCTTTTGCGCGCCGGCGGCCGGGAGCAGATATTCCCACTCATGGGGACTTGCTTGACGGTTTAGGGAGTCGGGAAATCGACCGTGCGTATGACTGGTCGACGCATATCGGGCGGTATGGTGATCTACGTCCAGATGTCTGGGAGCAAATCAAGGCCGAAAATCCGATTGAGCTGTCGATAGATGTGAATTCCTCGCCCGAACCATTGAATCTAGAGCAGAAAGAGCTCTATGACACGATCGTCACCCACTACATGAATGAGATCAGCCTCACGCGACTCTTGCGAGCGGTCGGCTCCCAACGATGAAGACTCAATCAAAGTGTCACGTGGAACACTAGGCCTAGTTAGGACTAGCCCACTAGAGCATTCGTTTACTTCTTCCACTCTGGCTACTCCACACGACACATAACAACGACTACTTCAGTCAACCTTTGCCATTGCGGTATTCCCTTGCTCCTTTCCTTCCCCCTCTCGTCCCAGATATGACAATCTGGTAGCAACGCCCCCTTTGTCTACTGCAGACATTGGTCCTCGATCCTCTGTGGTCACTGCGCCCTCAGTTGATCGTTCTTTATTTCTCTCTTCCTTACGGCAATCTACGCTTCACGCAATCGTACACCGAGGCGTGACCCAGCGGAAACTCCTAGCCTCTGTCTCTCTGTAGAGAGCGAGGTCCCTTGCCTTCGAAGTTCACCAAAATCCGACACCTTCACCTGTCTCTGAATTGACACCTCCCACCTTCCAATCCGTCTTGATTTCGACACCGTCTGCAGACTGTTAAACAAAAGCAAAAAAGAGAAAAAGAGAAAGAAACGTTTATACCTCTTCTTGTTTTGTCTATGGGAAAAGGAAACATTGGCCAAAGAGAATTGAAAGGATTGAATATTGATATTGATTCGCTGCATTCGATTACTAAAGAGCCAAAGCGTGAGAAAAGACAAGTCAAACCTCCTAACTACTACGGTTTCCCGAATCCGTCTCAAGACCCTCCGAGATCATTGAGCAGTTCTGAATTGCCGACGCTCGGAGCTGCTTCATCTATCTCAAAATCGGTTGAGCCCGCACCTTCTCTGACACGACCTGTTGGGGAGTTGTCTGCACGCGTTCCTGCCCGAAACACCCTCAAATACCTGGTGGTTTACCAACTCGAGAACTTCCAGCATTTTCCATTCAACAAAGAAATCCTCGGCCTTTGCTGGGATCAGCACCTCAACCGACGCGTTCTCACCAAACCTTTGGTTCCTCGACGTGGCCTCCAAAAACACCTGCATTTCAAGAAATCCAACCTCTTGCTCGAGAACGTCATTCTCCTTCTTCCTCTTTTCAGGAATCTAGTCGAAATCGCACTCAAAAGCGTCCACTACCTCGACCTGAGTGGACTCTAATCAGTGATCTCGAAGACCTTAGTCCTCGCTTCTTCAACTTATCACTTCTACGTTCCCACAGCTTCCGTACCTCTGTCAACGAAATGGATGATACCGCAGTATCTTCCGGTGGTGACTCTCGAGAGACAGGTCGAAGCCCTCCTCGAATTCCGAACCCTCCGTCGTCTCTCCCTACTACATACTCCAAGAATGACTACCTTCGAGATGCTGAGTTCATACTGTTGTTACAAGAAGTTCCCATCGATGAGATTGGACCTTATCTATCTCAATTGGTCACTGATGTCGTTCTCTGGATTGCTCGAGGTGCCGTGGCTGTTCTTGATTCGCGCACTCGAGGAGAAAATCGTCTAAAAGCCGAGCAACGATATCAGGACGATGAACAAGTTTTCACTGAAGCCGGTGCCCGTGCTTTCATTGATCGCTTTGTTGAAGGCCCTGCTCTAAATGAAACTTCTGCTGTTGAGACTGCACAACGAAGACGCCGACGTCGTTTCGATCACGGGCCTGTCGAGGATGCTTATGCCGTTCCCCATCGAGACACTCGGTCACCTCCAGGTCAGCAACCTCGATATCAACCACCTAGAGAGTGGAGTGTCTTTCCCAGTGTGGCACCTTTTAGTACACCTTTCGGAATGAACCCTTACCTTGCTTCATCCCCTGCAATGGGTTTTCAGCAACCATATCAGTACGCACCTCCTTCAATAGCCCAATCTCAACCTCAAATGATGCAACCGTCAAACTTGACTTCTCGTTCTACAAGTGGACGTAGGCTCAAAGCATCAGAAATGGGAAAATTCGATGGCGCTGGCCCCGAGACGAGGAAGAGAAAGCATGCGCCCGAGATGGCTCCTTCGCCAAAGAGAACCCGAGTTGACAATGGTGGCCTGATAATCAACGGCGAACTGAAATACTTCCGATCCGGAGCAAAGAATTTTCCCGATCTTCTACAGAGAGAGGGCCAGGCTTACTTCGATCGTACCGGCTACATCTCCAAGTTGGGCGAACTCGACGAGTTCATACTTTTCTGCCGCCCACGTCGGTTCGGCAAAACACTAACAATAAGGATGCTGGAACATTTCCACGGCCTTCAGTATGCAGATGAACATCGATGGCTGTATAAGGTACGCAACTGTATCCTTAATTATCTTGATGTGAGAACTTACATCTTTTCAATCATTCTAGGGTCTCGATGTGCAAAAAGATATCGATGAAAGAAAAGTGAGCCCCGGAAAGTACTTTGTCTTGAAGTTCGATTTCTCATCAATACCCCGCCGCCCAGACCTCACGGAGGCGAATGAGGCACTTATCAGGGCGTTGAATTTTTCCATTAAGCAGTTTTATAAAGCATATACTGCATACTTGGGCGGAAACTTTGAAACTCTATGCCAAGGCATTAACAGTAAAGACCCTAACATTAGTCTTGTGGAGTGTGTCGATTCAGTTCAAAGTACGATTGCACAGGACGAGCGTCTTGCAGATATTGAAGGAGTCTACATACTCGTCGACGAGTACGATTCATTTCCCAATCACTACCTCAAACCACCCCAAGGCATCGAAGGAAATAAGACGACAAATTGGGAGGAGACTAGTGTCGGGGCAACCTGGCTGGCTTTCTGGGCTGAAATGAAGAAGTTGGCGGCAGCAGGACGCATCCAAAGAATTTTCATCACGGGCATCTCACCACTCTCCCTGTCTCAAGTGGGCAGTGGATTTAATATAGCAAGGAACCTGTCATTTCATAAGGACCTGGCTCAGCTCTGTGGCTTGACAAATTCGGAATTGAAAGACACCCTACAACAAATCACCCAAAATCCCACAGACAGCGAGAAGTACCTTTCAGAAATGACCATCTGTTTCAACGGATTTCATTTCTGCAGAGAACGAGCGGTCAAAACCGTTTACAACACGGAGACATGTCTATTATATCTTCAGAGTTGTATGGAGGGTATTTCGCCAGAGACAGAAAACCCGGAAAACTCTGAAGTATCTTCGCTATTTCTCGACCACCTTGCTACTTCAGCATCGGTAATAAAAGACCTTGAAGACGGCCTGAAACATGACGACAAAGGGCACTTTATGCCTCTCAAATACGACGAATTCAAGACGGAGATCAAGCTTCAAGAATTGGTAACTGTACTCTTATCTAGCCCCAATTCACGCTAACTTGTTACCTCTAGAATAATGATGATTGTTCATCATGGCGTTCACTAGTAGTCTACTATGGCGGCTTTACATTTCACCCAGAAATGCCATCAACGCACCTGAAGATACCGAACAATGTTGCAGCGCGCCGTATCGCTTCCGCGATTCTGAATAAGTATGCCATTCGTGACTCTTTGGCAGCGTCACTTCGGCGCCTTATAGCCGACGGAGAGCTTGGAGGGGCACTGGGTTGTTGTCGACGGTTGATGATGCAACGAGACGCCACTTCAGATGATCTTGCTAAGAGGACAGAAGAAAACCACCGCGACAGCTTCTATTTCTCTCTTCTGACAAACCATCAGCTTCGTCCTCAAGCAGAATTCAAAGTGCATAAGGTAATTATTCTATTACTATAAATCGCTGGATAATATCTAACCACTGGCGTAGTCGGACAATAGAAGCGGACGTATCGATCTTGTTATCGAAGTTCCTGGGCGGCTGATAGTTACGGAATGGAAATTCTATCGGATCCCCTGGCTCGAAATGGAAGTTGGAACTAGAAGGATTACGGACTTCCTCGAAAAAGCAACCAATTTACGCGACTACACGCTCTCCCAAATCCTCATGCTTAGATTCACCGACTCTGACCAATTCCACTCCGGAACAGTTGGGTCATGGGTTCGGGAAAAGGAAGCCCAACAGCCGAAGAATTATATCCTAGGCCAAGAAGTGCAGCAAAAGATAGGAAACGATTGCGAGTTGCATGCACATCTTGTTATCATTGTTGGGTCGCGTCATATCTTGCTGTGGGATATGGATCAGGCAGGATCCTTGGTTGAAGAGCCTCGGCTCGTGGGGGTCCCGAGTTGAATGGGCTGAATTAAGGGCAATCTACCTGTCTCTAATTATTTCACTGCATAGCACCACGCAGCACAGCACAGCTCAGCACAGTCAAATGGAGTCCGAGTGCTGGCTCGCCTGAAGCAGCGGTGGGAGCGGCATGGAGCAGGCTAGGTAGAAACGGCCGTTTCTAGACCACAGCTTTCCAAATCAATAAGTGCAGAAATGCCGGATCGGCCAGCCTCTGAACCGAATATGGCAGGAGGGTCAGCGCTGCCAGGAGCCTTTTCAGGCTGAAGAATGGAGAGGCCACTTTCAAGTGCAATCAAGATTGACCCAATATACTTGCGGCTGAGTGACTAAGCAACATTAAGGACAGCAAGGTCGAGCACCGAAACGTATTCGTCGAGTGGACGTGAGAGCAGCAGAAGGAACGGAAGCGGCAGCAGCAGGAGAGGAAGCAGCAGCAGAAGAGGAAGAAGATGTAGAAGGTGAAAGAATTGCGCCAATCGAGCGAGCAATGTCCATATTGTGTCATTTGCGACCGAGAAGAGGCCTTGCATTCATTCGCAGCATGTCCACGGGCCGATGTGGAGGAGATTCTTCAACGATGTGCCACCATCATCGGGATGAGCCAGCGAGCAGCAGCAGCAGCAATTTTAGCCCCGAGGCTAAAATTGTTGGCAGCAAGCAAAGAGCAGAGAGTGAGGTGGATGGCGGGGTGGAGAGGGAGGTGATAATGAAGTCACCCGAGTCGTAGTCACCCGAAGACAGTCGCTTGACATTGCAAGAAGCGAGAGAAGCATTGAGACGACTCGACCCTGTCAAACGGCGAGCAGCGCTTGACACCCTGGCTGTGAAGTCAGTGATTTTCGCCCATACCAACGACAAGTTGATGAACTTCCTTTAGGGCTTTCAGGACGAGGACACCGAGATCGAAGGGACGCCGAGAGATACGTCACGAGACAAGACATTGAAGGGCGATTCAATTGTGAGGTCACGCTGAGGTTTGGTGAAAGAGGGGCTCTCCGCTCTGCGCCGATACCTCAGACGACAGATCAAGGTGCCTGGGGAGAACACTCTGAAACAGATTTCGGCGGCGGTCAATCGACACCAGGGCGATTGGTCAGCTTTCCAAGCGAATATCAACAATGCCCTCTTTGACCGTCTCTGCAATCCGCGACAAGGGCGAAGCAAGGACCCGAGCCCGACTCCCGATGATTTCAAAAATGCCCGCAAGGCCGCCGCGCACGACCCTCACGAATTTGCCGCTCGTGGTTTGGAGGTAGACAATGAAGGATGGATCTCTCGTGTGCGAGCGCCAGAGCCTATCGAGGAAAGGGAGGCGGGAGGAAGAGGAAGAAGAGCAAGTGGATGCTGAAGAGGGCGACGGTGGCCAAGTTCAACCAGAACGCAACCCTGCTGATACGAATGCCGACGACATCGAAGAAGATACGACGCCACGACCAGTCCTCGACGACGATGAGCGCGCTGATGATACATCTACGGAAAACGACGAGAGCGGCGAGAGCGATCTAAGTTGGAAGACGCCTCCCCAATCTGCAAGTAGCGGTGATGGTCCACCAATCAAGAAGAGAGCTCCAGCCAAATGTTCTTGCGTCCGCGTGCCCAAGAGCTGCCACACCGATGTCCGTTGAGTGAGTCCCAAGGACTTCGCTACCCAAGGACAATTGGTCACGAAATGGAGTGATGGGATGGCGGAGCCTCGCGCAAAGTCCATGTGCTGGTGGCATTTACTCGCTCTCGCTGGGGCCGTAGGTCTCCGCGTCAAGAGATATGATGCTCGTGGACTGGAAGAGCTCCTGCAAATATATGCGACGGTGGTCCAAGACGGTACCATTGGCACCTTAAATACCGCTGATGCCTCCTTCGAGATGTTTCGCCAGTCTCACCGACCGGACCCTACCGCCATGAGCCCCAGCCTCTGGCGGCCATCAAATTGACACGAGATGATCAGCTAAAGCTGTGCGCTGGTGGATGACCATCAAGGTGGCTGATGTAGTGCCTCGCGAGGAGATCCGGGAAAGCGATGCTAACCTGACGCTCATGGACATTGTCAAGATGGAGTATGACCTGCACGACTACCACATGCGTGAGAGCAGCCTCGACCAGTCCAAGAACAAGAGTAAGTAACCTTCGATGGTCAATCTTCTTGTTCGAGTTGTTGCGATACTAGCTTGTCGAGCCGCTTCGCCAACACCTTTCATGGCTCCACGAGAAGTAGCATTGCGAAGATGCTGTGGAAGCGACGTCAGTCTGGTACGCTCCTTAGTCTTACGGCGCTAACCTATGCCTTAATAAAGATCTTCTTAACGCGAGCAATATACCAATAACGTAGAAAGACTTATAGAAGACCTGCTTAATCTCAATGCAAACACTGTAGTGGAATTTGGTCCTAATGCTCCGCGTTAGGGGCCTACTTTCCGTAGATGCCAAGACACGTCGCTAAGCTGATGAATTGAGATTTTACAGTTGCCACAGTAGATCGATCGCATCGCGAACAAAGGATGTATCGCGTTATTGGGCTGGCTGGGACTGTTGGTATGGGTGTTTTTAGTGGTGAGCTGTGATGCCTTTGGCCGCTACAGACAGACAAACTAATGTCGTCAAAGCCTACACTGCCTTCAAACCTCCTTTGGAGGAATACCAGCAGGAGCTGAAGAGAAAAGAGTTTGTGGTCAACCCTAGCTGTTCAATGAACCTACAGCTGATGGCGGCATTCTCGTTGCAGGGAAGTTGACCTTGGACCTGATGTGATCGAAATCCTCGCACGGCCAGCGAAGGATACGATCAGCTCTGAAGCACCAAAACCTAAGGCCAAAAATGTATCTCAAACGACATAGTCAGATTTCCGGTGTGCCTGATGGCTACCTACACATATGATGACAGAATCGATGCAATTTGCAGACATGCAATACGGTGGTGTCGACATCATCCAGACTTGATAGGAGTGATGTAGTAGTGTTGAGGGTCACCACGACTGGTACTTTTTCTCGTGCGATCCGTTAACTCTACCACAATCCACGAGGCAAAGAGATAACGCTGCATGTGGCTATCTGAGGCTAACTTGGCCTGTCTACAGCAGTTGACAGACAACCTCCGATACCAGAACCAGAAAGGTAACCAGGGTTGACGCTGGAGGAGAGAAGCCCTCTGTCAGCGTATCTGAGGTCCTGGGCCGAACTCAAGAGACAGGCGAATTTATGCAAGAGAGCTGAGACGTCATTATTCGGCCACGAGGTATCACTACAATTCGAATGAATGTCTTTCATGTTGCCTCCGAAATGGATTCTGCTTGTCGATGCATAAAATCAATAATGTGTGACTTTTGATAAATCTGGAACATCCTTTGGTACGAATTTTACGACGACTGTCAATTCTAGCTGCTTTGCGCAGTCTAGCCTATTGCCCTTCACTCATGCAAATTTGTGGCCACCACGTTTGGAATAGAGACAATTGACCTCGATTGCCTGGTCCATCACTCGACCTCTTGTACGATGATATTGCTGCTTGGTGACAATGGTGGTCCGAAATGGCGGCCAACATGCTTTCCCAACCATTCTTCAGGAATTCCAAGTTTGACTCCTTCCTTCGTACTGACCCAGCGGGTATACACCGGATTGGCTTTCTGAATGGTGTCATCTTCGTCATAGGGTGATCCTGCTGCAGCCACCGCCGCCGCCGCCGCCGCCGCCGCTAAAGTCTCAGGTTTCGGAGCTGCTCCTCTAGCTTTGGAAACTTGGGGTTTGAGCTTTGGGGTGTTAGCATGAGGATGCACGAGGAACTACATAATGACATACCAATCGATTTAAGGCGGCGGTCTTCTCTTCCTGCACTTTCCGCTTTGTCAACTCTTTGCGCTTTCTGGCATGTTCGTCCTTCTTCATTGCTTTCTCTTCATCGGTGAAGAACTGGAATTGTCAGCGACGAATCTGCCCCGAAATAGTGAACTGTGAGGGGCAATACCTTTCGTTGTTGGGGTGCCATATCCAGTGCCATTAATCCACCCTGATCTTCGGGCCGGCCTCTTTGTCGTTTTGTCATTCTGCTCAAATCTGGAGTGGCAGTTCCTGAAGCGGGAGTCTCGTCGCTGCTGTCATCCAAATCATCTTCGTCTTCGTCTTCGTCTTCCAGCTCTCCTTCTTCGCCCGGGGCGTCCTCCTCTTCCTCCTCGCCCTCAGCATCTTCTTTATTGAGGTTGGTGGTGGGTCCCTCGTCTTCTTCGGAAAGTTCGGACGAGTTGTCGGCCTCATCATCATCCGGGTCGTCTTCCATTTCCCGATCCTCGACGGATTTTGTCGACCCTACATTGGCAGGAGTCATGATGAATTTGGGCCTCGCAGATTTGTCCGTGCTGGTCGGTGGCTTCAATGTAATCTTTGGAGGCTTGGGGGGAGCGTGGCGTTTAGGCACAGGCGCATCTTCCATTTCAACATCTTCGTCATCGGTACCTCCTTCAGGCTCGGCACCAAGCCGATCGAAGTCGTTGGGTTCATCCTCTTCATCTTCATCGTCGTCATCGTCGTCTTCTTCATCGTCAATGTCGCTTTCGCCGTACTCCGCATATGTCGGTCTCTGGTTTCTGCGAGTGCTCGATCTTGATGCCAGTGCAGTGCGGCGGCTGCTTCGTGGTGCATCCAAGACTTGTCCTCCGCCAAGATGATCGTGAAGAGCCTCAACTTCATTGGCGCGCATGACCTCTCGCAATTTGCTTGGAGGGGCCTTAACGGTCAATTTGAGGCTTTGTCGTCGTTCATCGGCGGAGCCGGATCCTCGTTGGACCGTGGCAGACGAAGAGCTATTCGCGGCGGCCGACATCCCGGCACGGCGGGACCTCGAGGAGGCCGGAGTCGAGGTTGCTGAAGATCTGGAGGTCTGGTTAGCTTCTTCCTTTTAAGGACGCCGAGAGCGCAACGTGATGAAATCCATGATGAGGGTTCTTTGACAAGAGAACGGGTGATGGCGAGCAGCACCGGTGCTTAAGATACGAAGAAGAATTATTTGTTCGATCTGGGAATTTGCGACGTGTGGTATGGAACGATAGGAAAATCGAACTGTGCAAACGTGGACCGAGACGACGGTCGTACGATTGCGAGGTGTTATCTCTGCCTCAGCTTGCGTCTAGTAGTTACTCGTGTCGCTCCTCCAACAGCCACCGCGTCAGTGAGCTCGATATCAGAGGCATCAAGCATATCGCACTGACGATGTCATCGTGTGTTGGCCATACGGCACCCGTTCCACTCATTTTGGGATCAAACGCATACAAGGATAAGATTACAGAACTGGCTACTCACTCATATCGGCCTGCTCGTCGCATCGAGTCGGATCTTCGGGGATCGTAATCTTCACCACTGCCTAGGTCTGACTCTTCTGAAAATTCATCTGTGGCATCGCTGATCTGACGTCGCACACGGCGGCTTCGATCTGTCATTTCTCAGGCTCGGCTAAAGGGCCTTGCTCGCTAGCTCCGCGGTTGATCCTCGTGAGGTTTTCGCGTTTAGATTGTGTTCCCGCTGCACGCTGTTGTTCGCGGATATAGTGCTAATGGGCCGCAATGTGGTCTCTCTGTTTAGATGCGTTCAAGTTAAAGACACTTCCCGCGCTTAAAGTAGGCATATCCTCTCATAAGTCTTGATGAAGAGGCGATTAAAAGGTGGTACCGATCAAGAGAATATTTTGATGTGGCTGTCCCCCTGGCCACTGTGGCTGATGTCTTCGGCCTAACAAACTCTGAGCCGAGGTTGCCATGCCTGATCGGTCGTTCAGCATCAGTTCCCCATTTTCCACAATTTTCTCCTGTGTACAACATGGCTGATCAAGACTCGAAAAATGGTCCTTCCATCCCCGAATGGCAACAGAAATACCACCAAGCCTCCAAAGAGAAAAGCACTTCCAGCGAAGCCCAACCTTCTCCCAGCGATAACCCGACACCACCTTCTTCATCTTCAGAACTGCCCCTTCTTGAACAGGCCCGTAAATTCCTCGATGACGAATCGATACGAGATGCCCCGATGGAACACAAGCTCGCTTTCCTTCAAAAGAAGGGTGTACGGCCCGACGACATAGAGCAGCTACTTGGTTCAGAACGGACGTCTTCCGCCTCCCTCTCTACTTCTAATGACTCTCTCGAATTGAAGAATATACACGACAGCAGCGAAAAACCAAGTGAAAGGGAGCAAGAGATGAAAGCGACATCCACTAGCTCTAGCGAGCTACCACAGGCGGCTACTGTTGCACCCAAGCGAGAGATTCCGCCGATTATCACATACCCAGAATTCCTTCTAAAACCACAGAAGCCTCCTCCACTCGTGACCGTGGAGCGGCTCGCCCACGCAGCCTCCGCATTCGCCGGTATTTCAGCATTGACATATGCCGCGCGTCAATACATCGTGCAACCGATGCTGGAATCCTTGACCGAGGCGCGGCACGAGCTAGCTGAAGGTACCAAAGCAGACCTAGAGACGCTCAACACAAAGCTGGAGTCCACGGTGTCTCGCATTCCCTACATCGCCAGCAGTATAATACTACAAAGGAAGAAGGACCAGGGAGATGAACTTGAATCCGTCGACTCCGATCCGACCGAACTATTCCATCGCGACATCGCGACACAAACCTCGCCTCAGCACTCTCGCTCCATGTCCCTCTCCTCCCAGGACCTTCCGGCCCCAGATCCAACCACCTCGCAGTCCTCACGCTTGCGTTCTCTGCATGGAACGCTCTCGTCCCTCCTCACCTCAACTACCACACATTTCTCGCAGGATCAGCTGAAGGAGCAAATGAGCGAGTTCCAAGGCGTGCTCACAAAACTAGAAGCAAGCTACGACCCATTCCAGGTCGACTACGGGAGCACATTTTCTAGCTACAGCAACGGAGCATTATCCGGTGACGACAAGAATAAGACCAAGAAGGCACCGGACAGCGAAATGACCAAGTTCAAGAACGAAATTCGCTCTCTGAAGGGTGCGTTCTTGAGTTCTAGGAATTTCCCTGCGGCCAGACCTACGGCACCGTTCGCACTCCCGACGAGATGAACGCGATAGACTTTCGGAGACATGAACAATGAAGCATCTCGGCGGAACTGAAATGCTGCTGGTGCCCTACAAGGGATGAAAATAAGCAAGAAAACATAGTTGGTTCCAGGCGCCAAACAAGGGATATGCCTTCGCTACATATGCGCTCCTCCTGCCTCCATGAGCATAGTCTTGAACAAAAGTCATGAAAGACTTGTATCAATCTACAGTGTCTGATGATGGATTGTTTTTTTTTTTTTTTTTCCTCCCACCGAGCCAAATTAGCAAATCCAACTGCACCATAACAAAGGTAACTCTGCTCTAGACGGTTTTGTGGGAGTGATAAAACAAATGGCTTGGAACGTTCACGCTTCATGTATGTCTTCCACCGATTGTCGCGGTATTCTTTCATCTACGAATGCATCGTAGTTCTTTCTTCGTTTCAAATAGCTCAAGCCATGATCATTCCATGTCGTCTTCATAAGAACTCGATCGATACGGCACATCATAGGTGCTGATGTCCTACAATCGCACTTCTTCACCCAGCCGTAAACACACACTAACCGCTGTTCACCCATCGCAACTAAATTCTGATTCCATGAACGACGTCGTCCTTCGGGGATCTTACGGCGTGGCTCTACACATGCCAACCAGCCTCTTCACTCCCACCATCCAGTTTCCACACTCCTCGACTTTGTTTGTGTGCACGTCCATCTGGATTTCGCTGGCGCGCGGGAAATCGCGGTTTTGCAGCGCCGTTGACAACTCGCTGATTTGCGCCACTGTGTCGGGCTTTAGGAGGTCTTCATTGTTGAGATGGTCGAAAAGAATGTCAAGGCGCTTCTCGGTATCAAGAACCTGGGGCTTGAAAGAAGCAGGTGCTCGCGCTTTTACGCGTGCCATCTCTGCCGACAGGATCTGGTAGATAGGCTGAGCTGATGGCGGAATGTGCGTGCGGTCTCCTTTAGCTGTCAGGTGTTATTAGAAGGATGATCTAAAAGGAGTGTATATCACTTACGATGTTTCCGCACGGGGGCCGGTGCAGAGCGCTTATCAGAGCCCGCAGTGTTGGGTCTTGAAGGTGTTTGCTGTGGCGGACCACTGCTGGGAGGAGGGCCGGAAATGAATTGCTGTGCCGGAGTTGGTAACGGTGGCGCAGAAGCGGACTGTGGCGTCTGTGACGACTGCGGGGGACCGTACGGGTTCTGTTTGGGTTGTTGTGGCGTTTGAGTTGGGGCGTAAGGGTTTGTAGGCTGAGATGGAGCTTGGAACGACGTTTGTTGCGGTGGTGGTGCAATCGACGGGCGCGAGGGAGGGGCGGTGGTTGTTTGACCCCCTGGCGCCGGGGCGTATCGACTAGGAGCCGTCGGTCCATGAGAAGGCGGCGCGTTGTAGGGAGATGGACCCCTAGGGATTGGTGGAGGCATTACATTTTGCCCTAACGGAGGGGACGTCACGGCTGGCGGTGCATATGCATTGCTTGCTGATGAGCCAGGTCTCTCCATGGGAGGATTTGTTGGCCCACCAGCTAGAGGGGAAGTCACTCTGGGAGGAGGGGCAGATCCTTTAGGTGGAGGTGGAACAGGCGACGCTCTTTGTCGCGAACCATACGGAGGTGCCACGGGAGGAGACGACGGCTGAGCTTGCGGGATTTGATTGAATGGGTTCGGAACAGGCTGTGGAGGGACACCGGGGGTGCCTTTTCTTGACGTCGGAGGCTTGACAAAGCCTTCCGGAATGTCGTTCCAGTTAGACATGTTCTTGTTTTGAGACGGGGGAGGGATTGAAGGTGACTGGTTGTATCTTGGCGGAGGTTGAATGGGATTCGCCTGTGGAATGCTGTAAGGCTGTGGCGTGCCCGCTGACACTCTCATCTGCTGTGGAGGCTGATAGCCACCGGCAGGACCATAAGGGTTGGCAGGAGCACTCGCTGCTGTCGGTGGGGCATATGGATTTGCTGATTGTTGCGGTGCATTGCCATGGGGAGTCGCCGAAGTAAATGTGGTTGTTGGGGGTTGATATGCAGACATTGCCGGGAGCGGTTTGTTCCTGGACGGCGTCGAAGTGCTTTGAGCCACCGTAGCTGGCGCCACAGTCTTCTTTCGGGCTTGTTGAATCCGACTTCGTGCAACGTCCGCTCCTGGATAGCTCTTTGGAAGGAGGTCGAGGTACTTTTGAGCAACGTCCAGCTGCCCGGATCCAGCCACAATGTCGGCATACTCCAGATACTTTGAGTACAAAGCTTCCAGCTTCCATTCTCCATTTTTGGACAACTCGCCATCGTGGAAATTCACCACTTTCCTGAATATGGTGACCTTCTCGATGAAATCTTGGAGGCCACGAGCGTGCAAAGAGAACGCTGATGATGCGTCTGCTTCGCTGGCACCTGCTTCTTCGTGCTCCTTGAGCTCCTGAATCCAGACGGCAACAACTTTCTCAAGCTTAGAACCAATTAAGAAGCAGAATGAGGCGTCTTTCCGTGCTACTGGCGACAGATCGTCCGCCTGTTCCTCGATTCGGTCACCAAGCGCTTCGCAGAGGTCAGGGAATTCTTGCTCATCAGCAAATGTGCACAAAGTAGCCATGACCTCCTTCCAATCCGAGAGATCGGCATTGTACACTATATCCCAAAGATTTTTGCCGACGACGGAGGCAAGGAGACGCAGGTAGTTGGGTCCGCCGGATTGCTTGGCAAAATATGCTTCTTGAGCCTTCTTGATGCAGCTTTCACCACCACAGATTGCAATCACGAGAGCGTCTGACATTCTGTTCTCCTGAAGACATACATCCAAAGCTGTCTCAAAGTGTCCCAAGATCAAAGCTCGCGTAACCTTCAGATCGGCTTCGGACTCGGTCCCAGCATAAATCCGGAACGGATTGTTAGTCTTCGTGCCCTTTGTCGCTGCTAGTTCGGACAAAAAGTCTCCATCAGCTGAGCTTGCGAAAATGGATTGGAAGCGCTTATGGGCTTTCGCGGCGCCGTTCACCGCGGGTTTCTGTTCTTCGGGCTGTTCCTCATCGAAGGGTTGTTGAAGTCCGTTGGCGGTGTCGTCAGGATGGTCCCCGAAGCCCAGATATTTCACCAGCTCTGCCCTCGGATTCTCGGAAACTAGGATCTCAATGACCTTCCAATCGGCTCTCTCTTCATCTGTCTTTGCCGATACCATTCGCTCTTCGCACAGCGATGTAAGATCTCCCGTTTGAATTGCTTTCTCAAAAGTCTCGGTGGCGTTCCCGACGCTTGAATCAACCTCGAATTTGCTGATACTGACCTTTGATGCTCGCGATTTCCCAGGATCGGATTGTCTAACGCCAATGATTCTTCCACCAAATCCGAAGGATACAGAGACAGGTCGCTCAAGCCATTTGGGAGCCTTTGGGAGGGAGAATGACGAAGTTTGAGGCTGTGTCTGAGCTTTTGAGAAGAAGTCTTCCCCGTCGGTCGCCTGATTCTCCTCTGTCTGCGTACTGCTCGGGTTGGTGTTTTGAAGCGTCTGGATCTGCAGTTTGCCATCGAAAGAAGCCGTTGCAAACATATTAGGGTTGTGTGGATTCCATCTTGTTTGGAATGTCCAGTTTGTCACGACTGGGTAGTCCCCATAAGGCTGTCCAGTCTGAGGGTTCCACAAAATTGTTCTATTATCTTTTCCGCAGGACAACAGGAGGTCATTATCTTGAGGGCACCAGGACACCGACAGGACTCCAGAATCATGTCCCCGCATTATCTTTTCCGGAGCATTGGAATTCCTCAGATCCCACACCAATATGACAGGCTCCTGTTCGAGCGGCACAGCCGTGATGAGCCGTGTAGGCTTTTCAGGGTCCCAAGCGATAGCACTGGCTGGTTTCCGCTTGAAGTTGTTGAGCGTCAAGCTCTCTTTGCGTGTCTTCATATCCCACACTGTTACGAAACCTCCGCTGCTCCCTGTAACCAGAATATTGGAGACTCTCTTGTTCCAGTCCAGGCAGTCAATGTCATCTGCCCGAGCCGCTGTACTTCCGAGTCGTATTGGTGTGTCAAGATGGTTCAGGTCTGAAATATATAATTCTCCCTTGGAGCCACCTGTCGCGAGGAAGTTCTGGATCTTCGGGTTGAATTGAAGGGCCTTGATTGCGCCACTGTGTATTTTGTTGTTGAAAAGGGACGCTCCGGCTGCACTCGTCAAGACCTTATCCGCGTCCCACAGTCCCAATGAGCCGTCATCGAAGGCTCCGGCAATGATCCCTCTTTCATGGTTATCCTGAGAAGGCGTCCAGGCAAGGTCGTGGAACCTAGAATTAGTTAAAATAGGCAGTCGCATGGACCAAGAGGGGCACCTACCCCGTCTCAGTGGGTAAAGTGATGGAAGGCTGCAATTCTTGACCCTGTTGAGTATTGTCCAGAGCGAGATCCCAAAGTTCTAGACAAGTCTCGTTGCTGAAATCGACATCGACAGCTCCCGATTTTGTTCCGGTTGCGATCCAAGACGCCGTAGCATCAGGAGACCAGGCAAAAGCCGCCGTTCGCGGAATTTCCCTGAGGCGCACCATGACGATAGGAGAGCCGATCGAGGAGGGAATGTGGAAAAAAAAAAAAAAAAAAAAAAACTAACAATTCATGCAGTAGAGGCGAAGACTGCTCCGACAGATCTAGAGAACAGGAAGATGGGTGGCTAATAAACAACTGTCCTCATAATCTGCATGGATATTCAACTTTTCTGATCTGGACACCTTCGTGTCTCCAGAGTCCGCATATGTACGTGGCCCTCTGGGCCCAAGCGTCCTTCCTTGAGCCCCTAGTGAAAACTCGCAGCTGAGTCTGACAGCCACCAGTCCCTCTATCAGAAACCTGGAGCACGTGATCTTCAATTTTCGCGCCTTGCTTGAGTTTGCCTTTTTTTTCTTTTGCGATCCTCAACCTGCCGCAGAGGGTTGGAAAAGCTACGCAAAGGTATGACAGAGGCTTCAACTCGCCCGAATAGCACAATATACGTAGGCGGACTCGACACGAGTCTCGTCACGGCTGCAACTCTCTCAGAGGCGTTCATTCCATTTGGCGAAATAGTAGATATAACACTCCCGAAGCCTGAGGCACCCTCCTCAACCGACCTTCACCGTGGCTTTGGATACGTCGAGTTTGAAGATGCAGCAGACGCAAAAGAGGCCATCGACAATATGGACCAAAGCGAGCTTTATGGCCGGGTTATAAAGGTTGCACTAGCGAAGCCGGATAGAAAGGAAACTGGAGAAGTTGGTCTTGGAAGCACAACTGCAATATGGGAACAAGTGGGTGAAACGAGTTTTATTTTTCTTTTTTTTGGTCTTGAATACCCCGCCTACTCGCCTCCGGTACTGTGTCTCTCCAAAACTAATTGTCTATGGTGTAGGAGGGCTACTTGGCCAAATATGCAACAGAGGACAAGGCGGCAGTTGAGCAATCAAAAATTGAGAAGCCAGAAGACCCCATGGAAGGTTTAGAGGACCTGGATGTTGCTGGGCCGAAATTTGAGTGAGACAAGTATTGTCTTGCACAGAACGAATGGAAAGCAAAAGTCTCAAACGAAGAGCCATGACTCGACAGGTCAGGTTGGCAAGATGGCATGGCATTAGCGGGATGCACTTCACGTTTCAATATTGGCATTCTTGTTGCCGAATTTACAACGACGAAGCCGACGCAAATCGAGCTTAATGACAGTTGGGACGTCTTGTCAGTCGAAAGCCGAAGCAGTTTGCTTGGGGGGGTTTCTGGAGCGGCCGAGGTATCGAGTCATACGGTTCGAAAAGCGGACGCGCTGGTACTTTGTAGCAAACATGCGCCGACCATGGTTTCAAAGCTCTCAACTTGGGGGAAGAAACGAGCGAAATGAGCAAAGACAATCAGCGTGTCAAAAGGACCGTCAAAGGCATTCTGACTTGTTTGGTATATACACGACCTTGCATTGTGGAATCCTCCATGCTCGGCAAACTGGGACATTCCATCTGTCTTCCATCCCTTACTGACTCATGTCCGTTGCGCCCCAAGAATTGCCATTCTCTTTAGTGAGCTGACTTCGGGGGTGATTTCGAAAGACGAAGGGTTTTGTCAGTCATCAACTTCTTGCCCATAGCGAAGCAGGCCGCGAACAAAGCGAATCTAGAAATGTATGAGCATTGTCCAGTCTCTTTCCCTCTGGATATTGAATTTGCACGTACAGAATGACAACGCCGAGGGGTAACAATTCCGGTGGAATTCTCTTGAGGTTCCGGAGTCTCTGGGTGATGGTGTGCGCTGAAGGGGGTCGTTATCAATCACTTGCTCCTGGTAGCTCTCCAATCCAAACTCTCTTACCGCTTTGGTCATCTTCCTGTAGACTCGGTCAGCTAGATTGGCTCGCGTGTGTACAAACAACCCACCTTTGTCCTGAGCATCGGCCTCGTGTTGTGGAACAGTCTGGTTTGTCTCAAAGTGGATTGCCTGAGGGCGGGCTGTCGGAAAGCAGCTGCACGAAGAGGCTGAAGCCTCAGAAGTCTCGCCGTATTCATCGCGTCGACGTTCAAGGAGTGGAGAGTGGATGTCGGTGTTGAAGAGAGGTACTCTTGACGTGCAGTAATGTTCGGGTTCCTATTGCTCAATGAAGCTCTTCGCTCTGAAGTGAGCAAATCACCAATCAACACTCAGGCATGTTGGCCTTGGCAGACACCCGAGCACTCCAACATCCTCAGGTGACAATCTTCATTCTCATTCATTACAGCTTCAGTCCCCACTGATTGAAGTTTCCTTCTGCGTGCGAAACTCACCCTGGGATTCTGTTACAGCTCCGGTGAACCAAGAGCATCTTCAAAATGGTCGAAATTGAGATCCCTGACGCCGATGAGCTCGGTGGAAATGTCACCAAGCCTTTCAAGTTCGTTACGGGTATGTTATTCTCTTGCGAACATTCGAGCCGCCTCGTTTTGAGACTTTTCTGACACCGACATAGCTGGATATGACGCCCGCTTCCCGAATCAGAACCAGTATGTCTACCCATGCTGTATCCCATACCCCCAGACTCCCGCCCTGACAGGAGACCTAGGACCAAGCATTGCTGGCAGAACTATGTTGACTATCACAAATGTATCATTGCGAAGGGTGAAGACTTCAAACCATGCAGACAGGTGAAGCAGAATCTCTCAGTAATGCAAGAGGAGGGATAAAGCTGACCGGCCCAAACAGTTCTACCTTGCATATCGATCTCTATGCCCATCCTCCTGGATTAGCCGATGGAATGATCAACGTGAAGCTGGAAATTTCCCGGTGGATCTGGAGCACTAAATGAGGCTTGCTGGTAAGCAAGGACAAGGCGAGATATACTGAAAAGAAATTGTGGCACGGACAAGCATTGTACATAGACCTGGAAACCAGCCAACACACAACTCCGTTTGTTACAACTATATTGGTTCATTGTGATTCCTGACCGCATTGGCCTCAGTTCTACATCCTCGCGACATGTGCGAGATTGCCGGTAAAGAAATTTCCATTCACTGGATTCGGTACGGAAATGTCCACTTTGTTTGGCAACCAGAACACTTGTATCGTGCCATTGAGTGGCAATTCCATTGGCTCATATTTCACATAATTGAACTCGAATCGAGTCCCGGAAGAGAACTACGACCTAACGGATTCACACGAGAACAGTTGAAGGCCTGCGATGCTGCCACTTTCAATCATACGCTCCCCGCCTCTACAAAGGGCAAATGCCCCAGGGAAGCACGCAGCCGCTTCGTGGAGATGTAAATGTTCTATTCAATGCTTGAGCTCAGGCTCCAAATGCAGATCACCCAGGACTTGCTGGTGCCCAGTGTTGTCATCAGGGCGTCTGTGCAGAACTAACACATCTTTTGGAGGTAATGTTAACGTAGGGGAATGGCATGACCATGCATGAAAGACTTGACCTTGGGAGGTTTCCCAAATTCCCCGGTGTCGTGGAGATGCCTGTCAATCCCTTTTAATCCATTTTTTATTTTTTGACCGAACTTCGTCTCAATGCTTCCAGTAACTCCGGGCGCGAGTGCAGAAGTTGAACCGCCTGAGCATAACCGTACCACTGTCTCGTCCTTTTGTGTTTCTCCGGCCAATCTGATTTCTCCTCGGTGACGGTGGCTTCGAAGAAGTGATAACTCGCTTTGGGGGCGTGCTTGGAGACGGCACTCGTAGGTCTCGTATCAGGAATGTGTCCCAAATCTCTTTCAACTTTGCAGATGATCCCGGCTTCCTCCCATGCCTCTCGGCAAGCAGCCGCCGACGCAGTAGCCTCGTCCAATTCCCAACCACCTTTAGGAAGGACCCAGCCGTTGCGACGAGTAGACTGAATCAGAAGGACCCGGGATTTGTCTGCGGACAGAGGAACCACTCCGGCCACTAGTCTCTCGCCTTTGGGACCATAACCTGGGGTCACAATGAGCTTCTGCACCGGAGGAAAAGGCGGGGAAACATGCGTTGATTGTCAGAGCCGCTGCGAGAAGTCATGGACAATTCTTTGGCCATGGCTATGGGACAGCAGGTTCGAGGGCCAAGGGCCGCACACCTGGACAAAGGAGTGGCTGGCTTTTTGGGCTTTCTTGATTTTTTCTGGCAGATATCGGGCAAAAGCGAACGTGCAAAGAGACGGTGTAGAGGGCACGTGGGAACACTGTCGAGCTGTTCCGGTGCAGACGAGGGGGGGAAGCACAGTCGGTCTCGCACAAGAGAAGGCTCTGGGATCAGAGAGGACCCATGGTTCAGCCAGGGGAATGGGCTTTGCGGTAGAGCGCAATCACAGAAGAGCCTTCAGTCCCGTGTAAAACGGGGCTGAGGGAGGAGGTTTGACGTGCAGAGCAGTCTGAGATCGGGAGCAGCCATCATTTGTAGTTTTTTTGGCAAGTTTAGTTTGGGTGGACACGAAAGAAAAGAGTAGCGGCGGTTTCCTGGCGGCGAGGGCAAACTTTCCACGCAACCGCACTGTAGCGCCTCTTCCATCGCACACGTCAAGCAACTGGCCGAAGAAAAAGGTCTCCATTAGTCTCCCGCCGCGGTGCTGATTCTGCCGGCGCAGCTCTCGACCCAACGAGCCCTTCCAGGGATTCTGGTTCGCTGCTCGGCCTGCAGTGGTTCCTTGTCGGTTCCTCGCATGCCTTCGGCGGTTGCTGTCTTTGCCCTGAGGAGCACACGATGAGAACACACGTGCCCATTCCCACGTTTATACTGGTCTAAATTTCTACAAGATACCTGCGACTTTTTCACGACTTCGCCCAACGGCCACCCTCCCCAACACCTCCTGTCTGCCTCCAGTCTGCTCACGCGAGCGCCTGCGATCCAATTGTGGGGGTTGTGAAAAAGACTTTCAACTGCTCCTCCAGGGTCTAGCGCGCTGATAGTATCCTCAATTGGCCGTCGCCGCCCTTGTCGTGTGCATATCCCACCTCATTCTGACCGTTTCCTCTCCGGTTTGATATCTAATGTGAAATTGTCATTCTGCGTTCGCCGGTCAGGTGACATCATATCTCCCTCCCCGGCACGAGCAAGCCATCAAGCATCGGCCCCCTCGGCTTTCGCCTCTTGGACGCCCAACGTCCATCCACGGTAGCGAACTCCGTGTAACGGGAGGTTCACATCTTTTCTGATTCGATCTCTACAGGGGAATCCCTCCTGGGTTTGAAGGGTTCCCCCACGAGCAAGATGACAAACGAAATCTCACTCTTGAAGCCTCTCGGTAAGTGGTCTCTATTGAGCCGGCGTGGGCCGAGCCGCCTGCTTCGAATTCTGTTTCTCGTCATCGCAATATTGGAACCTGGCCAGCGCGTCATGAGGACTATCAAATGCCTGACCGGCTTGCTGACATCTGCAGGCTATCAGAAGAAGAATTCTTGTGGATATTGTAAGAATGCTACAGGCAGTATGTCCGATCCCACCGGCTTCGTCACTCATTCTTGTGACTATGTTTCCATTGGTTGAAGACTCATCCTTACTTCAGGCTCGTCATATTACATGTCATGCGACAACATGCGGGTAGATCATTATCAGGAGCTGATGGATCGGGGCTGGAGACGATCAGGCTCATTGTTCTACAAACCTGATCTGTTGCGATCATGCTGCCCTCACTATACCGTTCGGTAATGGGAATTCGCAGCGGATGTGATAAGGAGTCGCAAACTAATGTTTGGCAGCCTCAACGCCTCCGAATTCAAGGCGAAAAGGGGTCAACGTCGGCCGATAAACCGATGGAATGACTTTGTGCTCGGCGCGGAGTACAAGCGAAAAGCTGCTATGTTGTGCCCTCAGAGCAGAGAGTCAGTCACACAAGATCGGCGAAGAGATTGCCTGCTGACTCCTGCAGAGAGAAGCGTCGATTGAGAAACAAGTTTGATCTACTTACTGCCGTCCGCAAAGCGGAATATGACAATGTCAGTCGTCCAGCCGATAAAAACACAGGGAAACCGATCGAGCCAGCCCACAAGTTTGAAGTTAATCTCGAGGGCGACAGCTTTACGAAAGAAAAGTATGAACTGAGAAGTCCATTGACCGCTCGTGACTAATACACCGGCAGGTATGACGTCTTTCTCAAGTACCAAGTAGAGGTTCACAAAGATCCCGCCTCTCGCTGGAAAGAACCCGCCTTCAAACGATTCCTCTGCACGGGCCTTGACCGAAAGATACTCAAAATTGGTGGCAAGACACTTAAATTGGGCTCTTACCACCAATGTTACCGACTGGATGGCCAGCTAGTTGCTGTTGGCGTCCTTGATCTTCTTCCCCACGCGGTCAGCTCTGTATACCTGTTGTGAGTTCTCCTAAATCTCTATGGATATGGTATATAAGCTCATCCTCAAGCTATGATCCCGAGTATCAGCACTGGAATTTCGGGAAGATAAGTGCCCTTCGCGAAATTGCGCTGGCCTTGGAGGCAAAATATGAATACTACTACATGGGTACGTCCAATCCCTGCCTTGGTTCGCTCTAATTTACCAATTCAGGGTATTACATTCACTCATGTATCAAGATGCGGTACAAGGCTGAATTTTCTCCCAGCTACCTACTAGGTATGCCTTGTCACAACAATAATTTGCAGGATTCTCAACACTTGGTCCAGATCCCGAAAGCCTCGAGTGGAATCTTTTTGATGACAACTATCGTCGAGAGCTAGACAAAAGACCATATGTGTCTCCGTCTCATGACCGAAACTTTGGTGTGGATCCTGCTCTTAGCAACAGGCACACAGAGTCAGATACAAAGTCGTCTTCCGCCAACGAAGGTACCAGCAACACCCCTGAAACAACCAGAGAGAGAGGTCAAATATTTGCGGATGAACAAGATCTCGAGTTTGATGAAGCAGCCAGCGATGAAGAGGATGCAGAAATACCGGAAGGCTCTATGTTTGATTATCAAATACCGGGTGTGCTTACTAAGGATGAGGTTCAACGTCTAGATTTAGACCACTGGCGTTTACTCGTGAGGAATGCTTTGGTCGAATTAGAGGTGAGGCCCCTTTTCGAAGCTATCTGATAGCGTTGTCACTAATAGTGCCACAGGACTTGCGCGGCTGGGAGGAATGGAAAATTGATGATCCCGGTTCGATTAAAGGAATCGCTGCCGAACTGATTGCGGCTACTGGCCCCAAGCTGCTCAAGAACTCTGCACTTGTCCTATTCTAACCAAAGCTGGTTCAATCATTGGATACTGGAATGATTCTCGCCGCGCATGCCGGCGCGTATAGAATCCCTGAAATACGACTTTTGATACTCATCATCAGACTTTTAAAGACTCGGCAATACAATAGCAACTGTACTGCTCCGAAGTTGTGTCATCTTTGAAGAGGATGGACCTTCGCAACACTACTTGAGCGAAAAAGATAGGATTAAAGGGGAGAACACTAGGTATTCTGTCAACATCTTGTCGAACTTATGTCACCGATCAAGCATTTTTCGAGCCACACAGGAGCATTGGTCCCTACAAGGTAGTACTACCAGCAAAACGGCGTCGGATATATTTCGGAACAGTCTTTTGCTGAGAACCGGACCGGTCTATCTACATGAAGGATTTCGCTGAGACTTTATTAGGGCTCATGAAGTCATATTCAATGCAGTTGCAGATTGCAGAGTCACGGCGCAACAAATGACGTATTCCAGCATTGGTAAATCGCTGCTCAAATCCACCAGGGCTCTCTTACTCTTAACTCCAATCAACACCAGATGAGCAGCGGACTGCTTTCTCTGCACGGGATTGACACAGGACTGGCATAGGATTGGCACAGGATTGGCTCTTCAAGGCTGAGAATCCCAAAATACCTCCGGGCTCGATAATATACATTTCTCAAATGGTAACCACATCTTGCCTTATGCTGGCCTGGTCCTCTAACAGTACGGTGCTCGATTCTTACTTATTCAACTAGGATTCTCTCCCCCTCCTATCTTCGTTGGAGAATCCCCGGTTATCTGGCTCTGCAGAGCCCTGATCAGGACCCCTTTTCCACTTTAAAGAGGCCCAGCCTTCCTTTGTACGCGCCCGTGCAGAGACAGACCCCGCTAGATTAGTAGACGTAAAGAAATCCATTCACATATTGCAAGCCCAAATATATATTGGATGACCAAGGTGTATGATATCGTCGTGACCAAGCAAGTAGTCAAAGGTCGTGTTTGGCAGAGATGTGAGAACAGACCCAGAAAGGCAAGTCCGGCGAACAAAAATTTCGAGCCCGGAAGGGAGCATGGGAACCCAGTCGTGTGCTTTACTTTCAAATAACCACTTGACCTCTGTTCCAAGCAACCTTGTCCCATCTCTCCTTCTTCCTTTTAATACTTACATCCTTCACCTCACTGTCATTGTCAAGAAGATGCTCCGGAAACAGCTGCTGCGCCAATCGCGCACGATTCCAAGATCCTTGACAGCGCTGCCGTCAGTACAGCGGTTACCATTATCTTCTGCATCCTTCATTTCCCCTCGAGCAGCCGCCCCATCCTCTCTGTCATCATGGTTAGGTCGAAGATGGCAATCTACAGAGGCCGAGAAAACCCCTCCCGAAGAACCTCCCCCGTCCACAGAAGACGCCAAATCGGCAGAAGCAGAGGAAGATCCTCTGAAGCAAGAGCTCGAAAAGAGTAGAAAAGAGATAATAGACTTGAAGGTACTTAGCATCTGAATTATTTTGATGCCGATTGAACTTACACTCGTCCAGGACAAATATCTGCGCTCTGTCGCCGACTACCGCAATCTACAAGAACGGACAAGACGAGAAATGGAATCCGCAAGGCAATTCGCCATCCAACGGTTCGCTACCGACCTCCTCGACTCAATAGATAATCTTGACCGGGCCCTGTCATCCATCCCCCCAGCCGCCCTCGGCAATGCCGCGGCAACATCCGATACCTCTTCTGATCCCAATGTCGCCGCATCTAGTGAATCCACCTCCGAGGCGAGCAAGGACCTGGTAAACCTATTCTCTGGGCTCAAGATGACTGAAGAAATCCTGATGTCGACCTTGAAGAAGCACGGCCTTGAGAGATTTGATCCGATGGAGGGTGAAGGCCGGAAATTCGACCCCAACACCGATGAAGCAACGTTCTTCTCCAAAGTTGAGGGCAAGGAAGACGGAGATGTCTTCTTCACCCAGAGTAAAGGCTTCAAGCTGAATGGAAGAGTCGTGAGAGCCGCTAAGGTCGGAGTGGTGAAGAACTCTTAAACCTGATTCTTGGTTACCCTCTGAATGGGGGAGGAGCCAAGAGGACCCCAAACTCAGTCCGGGCCTTCTCTGGAGATTGTTGCCAAATCTCCCCAGTGTACAAAAAGCTTATCAATATTTTATCTGCCTGTTATTCACCCGGCACAAACCAGGTTGAATCGCAGGCAAAAGGGGAGAAGGGAGGGGAACGAAAAATATGTTTTCACATCTCTTGGTCTCGAAAATGGAGGAAAGTGATAGATCATGATCCAAGATTATCCCGATCTTCGAGGAATCGCGTGTGGTACGACGGCTAACATGTTCCGTCTCAGGAGGAGCCACGGATTGCAGGAAAAGGGGGTTTTGGTATATGAGACTGGGGTCTTCGGTGTCGTATGACATGACAGACTGATGTTATGATTTCTTCAACCAAGCCCTTATCCGACAAAATTCTTACCTACCTGCCTGCTTTTTTGCTCAGCCTCTTGCTTGTACAAATACCCTCTTCTATACTATTACCACTCAATAATAAGGTAGCCGAGGTGCAGCATGGAACAAAATTACTTGCTCTCGAAGAGAATCGACTTCCGACGATAACTAAACACTGCCCGAATTTCATTCACGTCACAATCCTCCTCTGCATCTTGACATTAATACACAACAGGCTTCCGTTCCAATTCCAATTGCAGGCACGCCTCGAATTCTTGCCGCCCTCGTCTTGGAGTGAGGAATATAGTTGAGTGGGATTGTAAATTTGCCTTCTGATATTTGTACACATGTGCCATTGAAGCGAGCCAAGTCGAATACTTTTGTCATGGAAGGTTAGTCCCATGGCTTCAGATTGAGGAAACTGTCTCATCTATCCCTAAGCAACAAAAAATCACTATTAGTCGTTGATGATCTGTGATTCAGAGTAGAAGAAACAGGTCAATCGCTGAAGGAGGGCTTTCAGATAATGGTGCACCACATAATCAAATCACCTGAAGTGATCAGATGGGGTTGAAACAAATCGATAAATTTGGCAATTCATCATAGGACCCTTCGCAAACAGAAAGACGTGGTGAGAGGATTACCTTCCACATACCTTGTAAAATTTCAACCCGTCAGCGAGTTTAGAAGGGCGGTTTAAAACTGTCAATACATTATTTGACCTATTTTTGAGGTCCCGAAGACGAAAACAAATGGGGGGGGAATGATCTTCTCCCGTTCCCATCGACAACTTTATCACCTCATCTCGACACCGAACTGCGACACCATCCTAGCAGCAACCTCTTCATGCATCTTGTTGACTTCTTCGTTCGTCAAAGTTCGCTCTAGACTTCTATAGTTGATTCGGTAGCACAAGCTCTTTCGACCGGAGGTGGGATGTACGAATTCATCGACCAATTTTACATCCTCTGCCAAGCTTCCAGCAACATCCCGAACCACCTCCATTATATCATTTTCATGGAATGCCGCAGTCTGTGCCTCGGTCGGCGACGCCTTTCTGGAGTCCCCTCCCGCAGCTGCGGCTGCGCCAGATGACGACTCAGTCCAAACCGGCGAAGCTGCTGCGGGGGCTGGGTTGATCCAAAAAGCCATATCCTTGTAGCAAGCCGGATATTTACTGAAAGGTTCAAATTTGGTGATTTTGCCTCGACAGAATTGTTTCAAAAAGCGCGGGTCTCTGGACCAGAAGAGACGAATGTCGGGAATATCGAAGAGGAGCATGGCGAATCTTTCGACTCCGAGGCCCCACGCCCAGCCAATGCTGTTTTTCAACCCGGCCTTGTTGAGAATCGGTTGCTGGACGATGCCGCAGCCGAGAACTTCGAGCCATTCCCCTTTCCAGAGGACTTCGAGTTCAAAACTCGGGCTTGTAAAGGGAAAATAAGCCTCCACCCATCGAACCTCTCCCGGTCCACCCATCTTGGTTCCCAAAGCCAAAGATTGTTGAGAAGCACGGAAAATCTCATCGACGAGAATTTCCAAGCTCTGCTTTAGGTGCCTCGCCACATGATTTACTTCGGTTAAGTCATGCTCGAGTTGTATGGGATTCCGTTCGCCCACAAAATCTTTCGCTTCGTCGTATACTCTGAGCTGATGAGCAGGCAGTGGTACCATATCCTGACAGATCCTGCTTGCTCGGACCTTTTGAGCTTCGAATCTTGGGAGATCATTCGGGAGGGGCCAAATCTTTGCGCCTTCCATCTGGTGGAAGACCGGGAAATGACTTTTGTCGATGCTGTCGCGTCGATACACGTCGGCACAGATCGTGTAGCCGGTTGTGGTATTTTCGTTGGCCAGTGACTGGAACGCCGTGTGCTGATGCGCCGATGTATGAGTGCGTAGAAGGTGGTTGGAGTTAATGTAGTAAGTGTCCGTCCGCGAGCGGCCCGGGTGATCTGCTGGAAATCCCAAAACATCAAAATTCTCGTGGATCGTCACCACAGGACTTTTAACGGTGAAATGGTGGAATTCGGGGCTTGGAAAACACGATTCGATAAGCTTGCGAGTGATACAAAGCGGGTGGTCAGGTTCGTCGTAGAGATTGCGACCAACGAGGTTGAGGATGGAATTCGAAACATTGCTTGTCTTGTCGAAGATATAGGGAATTCCCAGGATTTTAGCACCAGACTGATATCCCTGAATGATGGTATTGTCCTGATCCGACTCTTGCGGCTTTTGCTTGATGTTCAATCGCCCTCCATCACTCTTAGACTCAACCGTGGCTGTCTTCGAAGGGTCGACCTCTCTCGAGCCCTTAACAGACTGTTCAGGGAAAGGATGTTGTTGCTCTGCAGCTGCCTGAGAACTGGACCATCTCGACGGGACGAAAATCGCAGGCGTCGCAGCTCTGTGAATAGGGAGGGAGGTTCTCGCAAATCGAGCCGCTCGCACAAAAGCGCCGGTCCTTAAGAGCTGCATTGAAAGTAACGATATCGAGTAACGGGCAAGAACACACCCTTTACACCCCTTGTGCTGTTAGCGTATGGCCGTTGGTGAGCGAGAAACGAGAGCGCAATCCAGGAGCTATGAATTTGGGGGACTCTGAATGGTGTGTGGCCCAGCCTCGGTCTTGATTCTGCATCTCGGAAATATCGCTTCTCGAAATTCGGGGCCGTTCCCGATTCTCGGAACCGGAGCCGCTTCGTCACCATCCATTTGCAGCCCTTTTTTTTTTTTTTTTTTTGACTTCTCTTTCTTTCTCAGCGTCCTTAACGTCCACTTAACGCTCGTTGTATCCCTTCCCTCCTGTCCTTTCGTTCTTGTTTCTTGCTGTTGTTTTCCTTCGTGCTCTCGGCGATAATTGCCAATGGAGCCATGTCGACAACTGCCTCCCCTATCGCGAGTCATCGTGTCGAGCAGAAGGCGAAGTCCAAGCCAAAATCTGCCGCCGTGGTGCGCTATCCGTTCTGGTTTGGTGGAAGTGCAGCCTCAATGGCTGCGGTAGTGACACATCCTTTGGATCTAGGTAATTGGAGCTCGAGATCTCCTTCCAGAAGACACAATCTAATCTCCAAGTACAGTCAAGGTCCGTCTGCAGACTCGACTGCCACAAGCCCCGAAATCCATGCTTGGAACCTTCGCATACGTCTTCCGAAACGAAGGCGTCCTCGGTCTCTATGCTGGCTTATCCGCCGCCCTCCTCAGACAGTTGACCTACTCAACTGTGCGATTCGGGGTATACGAAGATCTAAAAGCGCGATTCGCACCGCATCCCACATCCGAAAACCCCAAGCCGAAACCATCCCTTCTGGCTTTGATCCTGATGTCTAGCACAGCCGGATTTCTGGGCGGTGTTGCGGGAAATCCCGGTGACGTGCTGAACGTGCGCATGCAGTCTGATGCCTCGAAGCCACCCGAGGCGCAGCGGAACTACAGGCACGCACTGGACGGGCTGATACGGATGATCCGCGAAGAAGGGCCCGTGAGCCTGTTCCGCGGCGTAGAGGCCAACTCCACGCGAGCCTTGCTGATGACGGCGTCACAACTCGCCAGCTATGACGTCTTCAAACAGGCCTGCCTGAACAAGCTGGGCATGTTAGACAACTTTTTGACGCACTTTGCCAGCTCGCTGGCCGCTGGGTTTGTGGCGACTACCATTTGTTCGCCCGTCGATGTGATCAAGACGCGCATCATGAGCGCGGGCGGCAAGATCCCGATTCTCAGCCTCCTGTCCGAGGCAAGTCGAAAAGAAGGCCTGCTGTGGATGTTCCGTGGCTGGGTGCCGAGTTTCATTCGGCTAGGTCCTCAGACCATTTGTACCATGGTGTTTTTCGAACAGCATAAAAAACTGTACAGACGGTGGAAGGGGATTGATAGCTAACAAAGATTGAGCCATTCTTGGTGCGGTGCTTTTCTTTTCTCGTTGCCCAGTCGGCGGGGCATCACGGGAGTTTCATGGTTGGCACGTTATCAGCAAACGCTCTTACAGCGTTGTGGAAACAAAGGTTGGCATCACTATAGAATTGGACCAGGGGTTGTAGCTTGAAGTCCTGGACGTTACTTGTTTCACCGAGCAAGCGTTCAGTCACCTCGGTGACGCTCTCGATCTAGGAGTTTGGGGACGATGCACAAAGCAACTATTTGTGCCCTATATCAAATTTAAATGTTGATATCCATGTCTCCAAGGGACTAAACTCCAATCCATGCATGGTTATTAAGTTTTGATCCGTTTAACCTATACAGTCCCTAACCCAGAAACACCCGCTTTCCATGCGTAGAGATTTACTAGACGTAAATTCACGATTTCATTAGTTCAACTGGTGGCCGAGCGGTATGGGCCATAACTCGCTTCCCCGGGGCTTCCAGTTCAACGTCCGAGTCATCTTCGGTCTCGAGCATGACGGCCGGAAGAGCTGGGCTGTCACCATGAGCCTTGGGGTCATAGATCAACGTCGAGCTTCGGCTCCGATGTTTCTTTGGTGATGAGTCTGTGGGAGAATCTTCAGCCGAGATCCCCGAGAACACCTGTGCGCGTGTTGCCTTCAACTTCTGCAAAGCCTCAGCTGAATATTGCATCTTGGACTCATCTTCAGAAGAATCTTCAATGGGGGTGGTTATCTTGCCACTCAATTTCTCTAACTTGGATGCTAGATCTCCGGCGTGGACTTCTTTGTTCGGGGGATCTTCACGCCTCATCTCCCAGCCGATCGGAGGACTAGGCGGAGGGCTGATGAAGAACAAGCGTCCGGCATCTGGACGTTCAAGATATTTCTTTTCATCGCCGATTGGAGTGGGTTCCCCAAAGTAGCATTTTGCCACGGTATTTCCCAGGATCGCAGATCCGTCGAATACTTGACGCACAGCGATTGCGGCATCGACGTCGTAGAATGAACAGATGATGCGGTGTAAGGATTTCAGGGGCGAGAAGGAATTCAAAGGCGCGATCTCGGTGATGTGCTGTCTGATCGTAGCGAGAGAAGCAGGGTGGAAGATCTTGGGGTCATCGAGACGAGTGATCAGGAGGGTGTTGGAGGGGGGTGCGGGTTGCGAAAGTGGTGGTAGGAAGGACAGGTCGAGAGAGAGTGGAGATTGGTGCCGCTTATGAGATATTGAGGCCGGGGAGGAAGCGGTTGATGTAGGAGGAGAGTTCGACGAGAGATTTTGGGTCTGGATAGGAGGAGTCTGTTGCGGTACTTGTGCCATGTTGCGACGCAAGATATGTTGTATAAGGCCGACTTGAAGGTGATGGATAATGAGTCGGGGAAAGACGTTTGTATTTGAAGTAGAGAGGGTCAGGAGAGGTGGATCTACAAGTGACCAGTCCAGTCAGCGAGGCGCAGTCAACGTCGCGGCAGACTTCAGTTGGTTGCTTTGACGTTTGGGGAGGATTCGAGAAAGTCGAGGAGCGGAAAAGGCAAGTGGGATGCTGCGCAGCGGAGAGGCCGGGGCCGGAAAAAGAGTTTTTCCTGGGGCTTGGCTGAGGCTGAGTCGCCATTTTGCCCCCATTTCCCATCAATTCCCTTGCCGTCTCGGCAGCACACGCAAGCACACCCAATCCTCTTCCATGCGAGGCTACCTGGCACAATTGAGTCTCGTGGCTGGCGTCCGATCGGCTTCACAAGGCTCAATTTCCTGATCGGGAATTATGAAAACCTCGGTTCTCCAACTAATGCGGAGAGAGACGTCCGTTCATTTTCCTCCGCAACATCCACCAAATACTCGTTGCGATAATATATAAGGACGCAAATCTTTCAATTTCGAGAAAGATAGTATAAGCTTCGGTGTATGGATTCCTATTAAAGCTGAAGTATATACATTTAATATCTTCCTTCCTATCTGTCTCTGCATTTTCCTTTTCACCGGGCTTACTTCTACTACATAGATAGCGACCATGGCTCCAGTGGCGACTGCTAATGGCTATGGAGGAACATACCTCCCAGCTGACGGGAGTACTGACCCTGACTTATCCCGTCACGAAAAAAGCCCCATAGTCAATCACCCATCTCCAGAGGATGTGACAATCCTCGAGCAATTGTGCGGGACCCGCAAGAAGATGCGCATCGCAGTCCTTGGCGCAGGCATGTCTGGCTTGAACTTTTTCAAGTTTGCCGAAGAAAGACTCAAAAATGTGGAAATAATCTGCTATGAGAAGAACTCCGATGTCGGTGGTACTTGGTTCGAAAACCGATATCCAGGCTGCGCATGGTAAGTTATTTCCATAAGTCGATAATGGCGGCGAATATGTCATTTGTTGTTGCGTGGTTGACTTTCAAAACCTCTTTGCTTTCTATGTACTTCCCACAAATCCAGTGAGATCAATGTGCTAACATGAGCCCCCAAACGCGCGTAAAGCGACATTCCCAGCGTTGTATATCAATTCCCTTGGAGACCTTCTCACTGGTCGAGATACTATTCGTACTCTCCCGAGATATGGGAATATATCAAAAAGGTCGAGCAGGAAAACAACTTCATTGAGAAATACGTCAAACTCCGACATCGAATTGCCTCTCTTTCCTGGGATGACGGGACCGCTCAATGGACCGTTCGGGTACGAGATCTTGAGACCGACAGAGAATTCGAAGATCATGCGGACATAGTCATTGACGGTGGGGGCGTCTTGAACAAATGGAAATGGCCTGACATCCCAGGTCTTCACGATTTCAAGGGCACACTTCTTCACTCCGCTCAATGGAATCAAAACACAGATTTGACCGGCAAACGAGTCGCGCTGGTAGGTGCAGGGAGCAGTGCTGTGCAAATCCTGCCAAATATCTACGGCAAGGTCGAAAAGGTCTACACGTGGATTCGGAATAAAATCTGGATCACCGCGGGATTTGCTCAGGCATTTGCAGGCAAAGACGGCGCGAATTTCATCTACAACGATGAACAACGCAAGCTGTTTGATGATCCAGATGAGTTCTTGGCTTATTGCAAGATGATTGAAGGAGAGCTCAATCAGCGATTCAGTTTCATCATCAACGGATCCGACGCACAGAAGGCAGCCCGTGAATATTCCGAAAACGAAATGAAAACTCTTCTGAAGAATCGACCCGAACTATTGGAAAATATCATGCCTACCGATTTCTTTGTGGGTTGCCGCCGACCAACCCCCGGGAATGGATACCTCGAGGCCCTCACCGGGGAAAAGACTGTTCCATTCCACACTCAGCTCCATCAAATCACCGAAAAGGGGTTTATTGACCCTGATGGGAACGAGCAAGAAGTGGACGTCATCATCTGCGCAACAGGATTTGACACTTCGTACAAACCCCGTTTTCCGTTGATTGTGAACGGATCAGACAAACGCGAGGAATGGAAAGATCATCCCCATGTTCCGTCCTATCTTAGTTTGGCACTGGCGGAGGTTCCAAACTATTTCATATATGGAGGAGCCTACTGTCCTTCTGCTCACGGATCATTTTTCCCCCTCATCCAAGGGTACTGCGATTACACAGTGCAAGTGATAGAAAAGATGCAAATTGAAAACATCCGTTCGGTCCGGCCGAAGACCAAAGTGGTGGAACACTTCCTGCGACACGCTGATTCCTTTCTCAAACGAACAGCATGGACGGGTCCTTGCTCGAGTTGGTTTAAAGGTGGGAAGATTGATGGCAAACCAGCCATCTACCCAGGGTCAAGACTCCATTTTCTTCGCTTACTTGAAAAGCCACGGTTCGAAGACTATGATATTGAATATGACGAACCAGAGGATATATTCAGCTTTTTTGGTAACGGTTTCCATGTTTGCGAAAGAGATGGGAGCGATATTACATGGTATCTGGGGAAGCCAAAGAGAGAGGTGGATTTGGACAAGATCAGAGGTATCATGGATGGCTTGAAAGGTATCGAGATGAAAAGGCTGTAAACGGAGAGCGTAGATCTCTCCTGCCAGCCTTGTCAGTGCAAACACCTTCAAATCTATACGACGAGCTCCGCTGTTCACTTCAACTACACCTTTTCTGCATATTTTAGCACCTCTCTAGCCTTTTTTGGGGGGTGTGGGGTGGTGTGGTTTTTCTTCATCGTTATCAGGGTGCATCTTGGAGCGGGAGAGCGCGGATGAGACGGGCGGTGGGATGAAATGGGGGCATAGTGATTGACTGAAGCGACCAGTGCATTCCCCTGTCGAGCCGTTGGGACGAATCAGTGTCGGAGAAGGAAGTGCATTGACCATTGGGACAGTGGACAGCAAAACTTGCCCCGCCTCCAAAAAATCCCAAAAAAAAAAAAAAAAAAAAAGGCGGCTAGCATGCGGTTTGGAGAGCAGCAAGGAGGTATTCTACCCGTTCCTCAGTCACACGACGAACGGGCAAGAACAAATCACAACAATACCTTGGAAAGGAGCGGCCATTTGTAGGTGCCCAACTCACCTCCATCCAACTTCCACCTTATAACTTCATGTTCATTTTCCTCCCTTCTCTCTTCCCGGCTTCTGTGCCGACGTCCGTTACATCCAAATTGATTGCCCCGCGCCGCATGCTCACTCGTTTCAACCCTTTCTCTCATTGCCATTTTTCCACTTCTCGCCAATTAAAAAAATGTCTGAAATCACCCATCCCACCATCAAAGGTAAAATGTCTACTATCCGAGAAGACCATGGACCTGTCTTAACTATAATCTCCCAGACGGCTGGTTCAGAGAGATTTCCGACATGTGGCCCGGCCAAGCCATGATTCTCAAAGTCAACCAGGTCCTCCACCATGAAAAGTCCAAGTATCAAGACGTCTTGGTCTTTGAGAGTAGCGACCATGGTACCGTCCTCGTCCTTGATAACGTCATCCAATGTACCGAGCGGGACGAATTCTCCTATCAAGAGATGATTACACACCTGGCCATGAACTCCCACCCAAATCCAAAGTCAGTCCTCGTCATCGGCGGCGGTGACGGCGGTGTTTTGCGGGAAGTGGTCAAGCACGAGTCGGTTGAAAAAGCAATTCTTTGTGACATTGACGAAGCTGTCATTCGCGTCAGCAAGAAATACCTCCCCGGAATGTCCATTGGATATCAACACCCAGCAGTTGAAGTTTTTATTGGAGACGGTTTTAAGTTCCTTGCTGACCGCAAGGACGAATTCGATGTCATCATCACTGATAGCAGTGATCCAGAAGGTCCAGCTGAGACGCTGTTCCAGAAACCTTACTTTGAGCTTCTCTATGGAGCACTGAAAGACGGTGGTGTTATAACTACCCAAGGTTGTGCGCACCCATTCTCCCTTCTTTCCCTTCTTACCCATTTCCTTGAGTTCGAAATTCTGCTGTTGGCCTGGAATATTTACCGGGGGACTCGCTAACATCAACTTTTTTCTTTTGCAGCCGAGAACCAGTGGCTTCACCTGCCACTCATCACCAAACTCAAAAAAGAATGCAAAGAAGTCTTCCCTGTGGTCGAATACGCCTATACAACCATCCCCACTTACCCATCCGGCCAAATCGGTTTCATGGTCTGCTGCAAGGACCCAGAACGAGACGTCAAGAAACCATTACGTTCTTGGAACCCTGAAGAGGAGGAGAAGTTGTGCAAATACTACAACAAGGAGATTCATGAGGCGAGCTTTGTGCTCCCTACCTTTGCACGCAAGGCATTGAAGTAGAAGAAATATGCAGGCGGAGTTTTTGTCCCTTAGCTTTTACTGATTTCGGGCGAAGATGAAATGTTTTACCCCTTCTTGTGTTTCCCAACGGCCCAAAAAGGCCGGCTTCCTTCATTGAGGGTGGAATGGAATTCAATGGGTGTGACGGGATGGGGTGGTATGTCATTCCTATTCTTGAATCTCTTCTCTAGCATGATTATTTTTCCTGTTGCTCGAGCAGAGACCGGTACCCAGCACGCAGTGGATTCCCAATGATAGAGAGATAAGGAGGAGGAACGCACACGAGACAAGAAGATTAGAAGAACGAAAATGAGGTGCGATCAATTAATGAATGCTAGAAGCGAGCAAGAGAAAAAGAGCAACGCGCAACCTGTTCCCACTCCTCCACATTTTGTCCTTCTGGTCCCTCAGTCGTTCGTCATCAGATTCTCAGAATCAGGAACCCAAGGAGCAGGGCCGAACCCAAGACACTGAGCATTGATTGGCCGCGGAAGAGAAAAGCCTGAAGAATCGAGCTTGCCTGGACCTGAACCTCTTGACTTCACAGTGGACACGGACAAACGCACATGATGTCATGTCAACTCTGCGGCATCGCTATGTCGAAATATCCTTACAACTACATATTTCAACCAAAACTGGGTGTTACTCCTCTCTCAATCTCCCTTGAACTCATTATTCATACAATTATATTCTTACCGTAGTCACTTTCAACTCGAACCGACCGTAAAACATACTTTCCAACCCAAAGTGACCAAATCCAATATCCATTCCTTCATCAATCTAAATAAGTCAAATTCTTCGACAGAGAGGGGGAAATAAAAAAAAAAAAGGGCAAATGTCTTACACAACGAACCCTCGTACACCCCAACCCGGTCCCGAGACCGCTCCACGCGAAGCCACGGGCCCTGTCGCTTCAGACTCGCTGGCCGCCGAGTCACTTGACGCCGAAGGCGCATTCTCCGCCAACCCATCTGCAGCCGCAATGGGCGTGCGAGGTGCACAATCAACACTGGCGAACACCGACATATCAGGTGCGAGCGTTCTGCGCGCTGCGCCATCTGGTGCGGACCGAGAGAAAATGGACGCGTTGGGCGCCAGGCCCGACGAACGGGGTCCCTCAGGCCTCAAGCTCGATACACCTGGCAAACCGGTCTTCGACGGCACGCACAGCGAAGAGGGATATCATGGTGGCAGCCGTGATACAAATGGTCTGCTGAGTCAAGGTAGTACGCGGGTCGGGGACAGTGATTTCGGTGCCTCCACAGTGTCTAGTCGCGACACCGTGCACTCCCATTTCAGATCGACTGGGCCGGGCTTTGAGTCGACATCCAGTTCCATTTCTTCGTTCCCGGCAGAGTGCACGGACGTGCATCCCCATGTGCCTCAGGCGCCCGGGTATACAGCCAACGTCACAGGCGCGGCGATGCCGGAAGGGACGTATAAGCCTAAAGGCAGTAATTTGGATGATGCGGATCTCACGGAGTCGATGCCCAAGACTAAGACGTTCACGGGTAACGTGGGTGGCGTGAATGATCCAGGTAGGCCGGCAGAGAGGGAATTCGATTCCCGAAATGCAGATGTCGCCACGGAGATTGCGCAGGCTGGTGTTAGGGGCGGGAGAGTCAGACAGAATGGGCAGGGCGCCGGTGAGGAAGGAGGTATTTATGGGGTCATGAGCAGTGAGAGGGCGTGAGTGAGGTGAATTCGCTTGGTCATCCACAGGAACAGGTAAATTTCCAGGACTGAAAAATTGCACTGGACTTCCTCAGTGAGGAGTATGGTGATGGAGATTCAAATAGGTTGATATGAAGTTGACCGAGCAAGAGCGGCCTTCTCGAAATGAGTCAATGGCCAATGCCATATTAATCAAATAAGCTGAGTTCGATCATTGTCCAAGTATGGCCCGGGCTCTTTCAGACTAGTCTTGTTCAACAGTGGCCGAGGAAGTGTGTTTCGTTGTCTTGTATGCCTTCTTTGATTTATTCAATCCCAATGGGTCCTTCTCGAGTCGCATTTCCTGTGTCTCTTGAATCAGGGCTTGCTGATAATCTTCATAGCTGATGATCTTCATAGCTGATGATCTTGCTTCGCACGGAGAAGAGCCAAAATACCCGTTATTTAGGGACGCTGTTCGCAAACAACTATCGTCGTCCCATCGGGCTTCTCTGGGGAAAAGGTCCGTGATGTGGTTCGCTCATGTCATCGACTCCATGATACTGCCAACCGTGTTGCCTCTAAAATGAACAGCTGGGCGTAAGCGTTAGCAAATCAAATCTCCTTCACACAGCACCAGCGCCGTTCTCTGCTTTCATTTCGATATCGAGAAATCCATCAAGACCAGTCATAATATCCCGCGCAACGCCACCAGCAATAACCGTCTTGACTACCGCCTTCAATACGCTTCTCTTGATTCCGCCAACCCGAGGTTTCCAAACACCCGGAATATCGACTCCTTCTTGAACCTCGCCTGACAAAGGTACACCTTTCATGGTATCTCTTGCCGGAGTATCAATCATTCGAACAGCTAGTATTCTGTAGTCTTCAAGGCTCTTTCCATGGCTCACACTGACCGCGACAACGCCATCTGCGACCGCAAGTTCTTCTCTACTGGGGTCAAAGATGGTATTTTCACCCACCACAACGACAAGGAGAGTGACAGGAGGCCTTGGACCAAAGGAATTTGTTCGAGGATACAAATATGTGCTGGCCATCCAGTCATCGTCGGCAACAGGATCTTCTTCGCCCTCGCTTTTGAGTCTTGGGATTCTCGTGTCGCGTAAAGCAAGGTGTGCAGCAATACTCAATAGCGGGAGAGGGTAGCTTGCTAGCCCATTGGGCGAAATCAGCAGGACATCAATGTAGATGTGCCAATGCCAACGAGAGTTGATCACTAGACTGTCCTGCAAAGATACGTCTTTGGAGTTTGTTGAAGGAGGAGGTACCACCAAAGGCTCACGCAGCATCTCCTCCAGAAACACCAAGTTACGGTCATCATCTCGTATTCCCGGAAGAGTCAGGGTAAGAGTCACCCATTCGGGTTGACCTCTCCTCGGTGTCCGAGTATGATCGTGGTCGATATCAACTTCCATAGCTCCATACTCTTGTCTCAGCTCTGAGCTTTTGCTATCAATCGTCTTTTCGACTTCCAGCTTCACACCCACTATTGCTTCTCGGCCATCACTGAATCCCACATGGGCGCTGCCATTCACTGCTGGGAGGACGCCGGTCTCTGCGCGTAGTGGTCGAAAATCCGTCGACAAGGAGCGAGCATCTGGTCGCAGTGGGGGAACCGAGGAAAGAGATGTATGAAGATAGGCGAGTTCAGCAGGGGAGAAAGGTAGTGAATTGGTGACGGAGGGCATATTTCAATGCTAGGAGAAAGAAATGGAGCCCCTGCTGCAGAAAGATTGGGGGGTTCCCGGAAACTAGCGAGAAAAAGAGCGAACTTCAAGCGTCGGGCCTGAAAGAGTTTTTACACAAATAGGAATTTGAATAAGCTGGCAAGGAAGTTGGTCGTCAAGAGTCCTAAAGGCGACGAAGAATCGCCCTGCAAAGAAAAATCAAAGTCGACATTCCCCCACAAATTCGGGGACTTTACTCACGATCTGGGGTTTGTTTCCATTTACGTACATGCGGAACATGGCTCTGAATTTGATGATCCCTGTGAAATTGGATGTACATATGTGAATTGCTAAGAATATCATACATCTGCGGTTTCAAGATCTTCCCTTGCATACCGAAACTACTTATAGTCGTCAACCATCCAAGGCGACGCCTTCCAGTCCACCACTCACGCCAACAAGCGTCGAGCGACCAGCTTTTGCACCATAGACCATTTCCATAAGTTTGCTCTTCTGTTTCTCCCGAACGCCTTTGAGATAGTCATATGTTCCCTCCAATCCCCTGATCTGGTGGTTAATGACACTGCCATTGTCAATGCTGACCGAGTCGTTTCTCCTGACCAGCGGGCTGATCAATTTCTTTCGAAGAGTTTCCAAACTGACTTTGAGGGTCTGCAATCGACCATGATGTTCCATGAGGAGATGCTTGTTGTTAACCGTTCTGGCCCTCACACTCGATAACAGTTGCTTGTTCTTTTCATACTTCCTCAACATGGCCGAGTTGGGACCCATCACCCGAGTCCAGAGGGATGAGAGAAGGTCGTTTTCAAGTCTCTCTTGCGTGTCCGTTTCTCTGACGACAGTTCGCTGTAAATTGAGGAACTGCCGGTCGATGGATTCGAACAATGCGAACAATGCCGCTGAATGAGTCAATTCACTGTTGATAGACTCCTCCAACACATTCACGAATTCATGGAATGCCCTCGTCAAGGTGGCTCTCGTTTTCTGTGGCGAGCTCGAACCAAAAAGATCAGTCAGCATCTTCCCTAGTGCAGTCGGCCCTCTTGAGGTCTCGAGCAACCCTCCTCGGTTGAAAAGGGCGTGCATATGGTCGAACACCACACCAGCGAATGAATTGCCCTGCCCCGACGTAACCCCTTCGAGTTCTCGTTTGGCCCAATCCATGACGAGCAGAATGCTGTCCACGTCAGAATCAACGTCGGCAAAGAAGCGAGTCAATTCGAGGCCCAGCGTCTTCAGGCTCTCAGACAACTCATCAAGCGAGCGAACAATCATTGGTGCCGAGGTCATATTTGCACTTCTGACTGACTCCCCCAGATCCCACACTGCCACACTCGTTTCCTGGAGTGCTGTAATCTGTGCATATCCGTTTTCGGAGTAAAAGATCAATGGCTCGAAAGATTTGGCCAATGTCGACACTTTGACCAGATCGGGGACAGGTGGTGGAATTGGTGGAACAAGAATAATACGGAGGAACGAAGCAAATAAGAAAGTCGTCACGAGAGAGAAGATTGTGGTGGACTTGGTTCTGGTCATGGCATCAAACTTCCGCTGGATAAAGTTGAGAAAAGGTACAAATGGTTCCCGATGCTGAACTTCGGCTCGAAGTTGTAAGCGAATGTCTATAATCCATGGTCAGTCGCCTCATCAACACTGGTCATCCATGTGAATTACAATTGTTTGGGTTCCCTGTGAGTGCCGACTCTTCCATGAATTCTCCTGTCTTAACATCACATTGAGGTTCTGCCTCTGGAGAACGCTCCCTGGCTGGCGAATCTGTTCCAGCCGGTAGAGGTGTATTGACTGCTAATGTAATATCTGGATCTCCTTCGTTCGCATCTTGATATGATTCTGGGCTAGTTTGTCGTGACCTTGAAGGACTAATCGAGGGTCGAAAGTCAGGTTTGCCATAGTATGGGTCTTGTCTGAACCATCCGCTCGCATTCATATTGCGGTTCTTGAAGCCTGGCGGAGACCATGGCAAGCCTGCGCTGGATCTGTCATCGATTTCGCTTTCTTCGCGATCCGATCGGAAGTCGGAAAATAGAGGTGAGCGTCGTTCATGTTCTTCAAAATCTTCAATAGAGGCTTCCAACAACGAATGCGCGTCTCCAGGCGCTCCTTCAGCGTAAGGATCGTCAGGTCCTGTAGGCATCATGGCAGCCATGGCAGAGTATACGAGAGGAAGAGGTAGGACATGAAGACGAGGCTGCGCCGGAGGTCAAGCAGGTCAAGGCGGGGCAGGAGGTTCAAAAAAGGGTCGCCTTCCCGGGTTGTCCGTGTAGAATTGGAGAAGAAACTGTCACCAGGCAGCAATCGCACGAGTGAAACCACGATAAAGAAAGATACAGCGATTGTTTCAATTTAACGCGCTTCTCGAAGTCATGAAGTTTGAAAGGGCAGGATAGGAAAGTCCCATGTCTTGGAAATGCAGGCCTGAAAGCCCAGCCGACGCGATCGTTGAGGTCCACGGACAAGCACTACACCGAACAATGGCTGCAAGAACCGAAAAGGTATGGTGAGAGCAGCTTTGCAAGAGAGAAGTGAGTACGCGAGAGAAATGTTGGAGGCTGGAGACAGTTGGCAGTCCTGGAGTCGCGGTTGGGACGGGTCTGTCCCGCCAATCAACTTTCAGAACAATGTCAAGACCAGGCTTCCTGATGCAAGGGCGACTTGTTGGCCGCATCCCTAGCTTCTCCCAATGCCGAATCGTGACTCCATCATTGGAGGTCGAACAAGGGGCTTTCTGGCTTATCGGCTTTCGTTTGGGCAGACTCCGTCGACCGGTTTGGGAAGGGATGTCGAAATGGACCGGCCAGCACGGCGAAAGCAGATCCAAAAAGGCATTGCGCTTTTGGAGAAAACAGAGGCAAATGTGGAGCAGAGAAATTGCTTGATTGTCAACCCCTTCGCAGGAACGCCCAGAAGGGAACAGAAGGATTTATGTACATAGAACTCGTCTACCGGCTTCTCCGGAGTTTTCCATCGGTGATTGGTATGTAAAAGACCAAGGATCAAATTAGGTAAATGCGCGCCTCCGCCGTCTTTTGATGATAAAGCAGCCGATCAATCCCATATCGAAAGTGTCGAGATGACCGGATGGCCGAGCACATATCGGAAAGCAAGGTAAGGGTCAGGTTCACTTGGTCACGTCGCGCAGCCAGCTGGTAGAGAGTTAGCAAACCACGCAGTGCAGAACTGAGGTTGAGAAAGCTAACGTGATCAGATCGTTCCTGTCCTTGCCCTTCTTGAGACCACCGAAAGCCATCTTGGTGCCAGGAATGTATTTCTTAGGATTTTCCAGGTATTCAAACTGTGACAAAGTCAGAACCTTGGGACGCGCCAAAGGGAGACGTGAATAACAAACCAGAGTATCTTCTCCCCATACGATACCTTTCTGTTTGTTTGCATCTGTGTAGGAAAAGCCTTCAACGGAGCCGGTCTTGCGACCAAAGAGACCGTGAAGATTAGGACCGATCTTGTTGCCTTCTGACCCATCGACGGTGTGGCATTGCGCGCATCTCGTCTTGAAGAGGTTGGCACCCTTCTTCGCGTCACCTGAGGGAAATGACTGTGAGCTTTCATTCTTTGCCTTTTGTTTTGCAGCCTTCTTCGCAGCAGCTTCCTGTTCTCTCCCGGCCCATATTGCCTCCAGCTTGTCCCTCTCTTTGCGGGAGAACGGGAAAATACGACCAAGCCAGGTTTGAAAGAGGTCAGATCGGCTTATCAGATTAGGATTTGTGGTGATTTCGCAGCGCTGGCGTGTGTTATATCTGTGCGGAGGAGGTATGGCGATGGAAACGGAATGCTAATACTCGCAAGAAGCGCAGCAAGATCCTGAGGCTCGGAAAAGCATTGCTGGATATAAGTGATGCAAAACCATCGCTATTGAACGGGCCAAAAGAACAGTGAAAATGCTGCGAAGCTTTCGAGGCATCGAAGGGAAAGAAAAGGCTTACCCTCTTTGAAGCTGTCGTCCTTGGCCATCTTGACGGAAATGAAGACTCTAGGTGGAAAAGAATAGGAGTATGGGGCGCGGTGATAGGATTAGAGGATATGAGAGAGCTTGGAGGCAGGTGTAGAGGAAGTTGTATAGGTGGATGGCAACAAGGAACCGAAAAAAAAAGTTCAAGCAGATCGAAGCGAAGAAAGGAAAAATGTATGACGGAGACGAAACAACAGGGGCCCCCCAGTAGCCACCAACAGGCAAAAGCCGGCGTCCACCAGCAACCACCGAAGCAAAACCAAAGTTGTGGCGCCAGCGGCCAAAAAGGTGGCGCTGATCCACGCCGGCCGAGGGCACCCGTCCAATTACCGCCCAGGCATTGTCACCCTCGCATCAATTGTCCTGTCGGGGATTCTCGGAGAGCAGATTTCATCTCGTCGGTATTTTATTACCGCTCCATTTATTGAATGCTGCGAGGGAGCCTTTTTTTTTTTTTTTCTCCATTGTTCCGTTGTATCAGCGTTATCGACAACAAACAAGTTCAATGTCATGGTCCTCTCCTGCACTTCAGGACATTGGACAGTGTCAGGGTAAAAAGGAACAAGCTCCGGATAGCTTTCTAACTTACAATGACGTTGTTCAAAGGACCGCATCGGTTGGATTCACCGGAACTGCGGCAGCTGAAGCACTTTGAAGCTCGGGAATGATTACCCACGATCCAGGACCACGAGACCAGACCCAGACCATCCACATGGGCCCTCATCACGTATCATCAATCATCACTTTGCAGGCGAAGAAGCCCGGCTTCGGCGTCTTCCTGTTCACACCACCCGCAGCTCAGAACCTATCAACCAACCAATCCTACTCTCGTATCGTAACCTCCATTAGTCATGTCACATTTTCTCCGGCGTTCCTACATCGTCACCCAGAATTCATCTATTAACTCATGCCTCTTAACAGCCAGATCGAAATCTCCGTACGACTGGCCTTCAGCATACGCTTCATACAAGCGACCAATATTCTGTCCTTGAGTCGGAAGGTCCGTCCATTCCTTGCCACCCTCGTCAACGACGATATCCTCGATTTGTCCCGTTTCAGAGTTGGAGAACTGGATGCTGCCCGCTTTTGCCATCTGTGGCCCAGCACTGGCGAATTCAACCGCCAGTTCTCCCTTGGTTCCGTATATTCTCCATGTGGACCCCGGATTCCCGATGAACCTATCTCCAGCCCTCAAGTGAAAACTGAATACCGCCGGAGGATTCCTGTCCAGTCGTCCCTGCAAAAGGATTTGATCTGGTGTGTCTTTCTCGTAGAGTTCTTCCGACAGCGATCCGTCCTCCTTCATGATGCGCATCCGCGGTCTCAAATTGGCCGTCATTGGAGTGTAGCTCCCGGGTTTCAACTCTCCGACTGCATACAAAATCGAGTCGAGGACGTGACCGCCATATATCGTCAACAGGTTTCCTCCCACCTTTCGGTCCATGAAGTAAAAATAGCGATGACTTGCGGCGTTGTTCTGCCAGACATGGATCGCCCCGTGATAGTTGACGCTGTGAATCTCTCCCAGCGCTCCCGTATCGATGAGTTCTTTGACTTTTCTCACGCTGGGGGACATGCGGCCTTGTAAACCGATGATGGTTTTGAGATTCTTCTCCTTTGCCAACGCGGCCATTTCCTTTGCTTGTTGAGTGGTGGCAGCTAATGGCCATTCCACATAGACATTTCGACCAGCCTTCAGCGCCGGCATCGCTACAGCATAGTGAGTATCGGCCCGAGTTGAGACCACGTAGAGGTCGATATCTGGGTCTGCCGCCAGCTTTTCGTAAGAATCATAAGCCTTGGTGGACTTGGGGAGATTATGGGCTTCAATGGCCGCCCTTGTGGATTCTAACGAAGAATTGCACAGAGCCACAATCTCATAGTTGGGAGATTTCCCCAATCGAGGCAGATGAGCCAGAGTTGCCCACGCTCCGGGTTTGCTTGACAGGCCCACGATTCCTACCCGGATGGGAGCCATTAGATTATATTATGGTAATCAAACAAATTGGGATGTTGACAAGTAGGGTTTGAACCGAGTGCAGAAGGTGCTCTATATAGGATCCAGGTCGAAATTGACCCAGGAGAAAGTCTGAGAAGCTTTTTTCTATAATGTTGAGTATTCAGTCAATGAGAGCGTCGTCCAGGTGAGATATCTCGACGTTTGATGTGTTGCTGAGGGATGCCTTCGACAAGTCCCCAGCGCTTTTTATTGGCTGACAAATCGGGAGTCACTGTGGTAAACTAGACACTTGGTAGGATCATCCTTCCTCTCCTTTCTCTCTGAAATGGCACCGTCAACGAGCCAAATACAATCACCTCCCTTGCCCTCCCTATGACCTCTGGTGGAGTCATCCGAAGGTCGTCAGGATGACAAAGCGAGAAATGCCTCCTAGACTACATTGTCACCAGCTGAGGTACCACATCACTCAGAAACACAAACATGCCGAGTGTATTCTACCTCGATCTCTACCCCGCTGATGCTAGTCCACGACCCAGGCGTACCATACCAAATAATCCAAGCGAGAAGCCTACCCAAGCACCCCGTCAATGCAAAAGGTCCTGGGCACTCTGGTCGGCGAACGTTCTGTCGTCGTGGTAGAAAGAGCGGAGTAGAAAATGTTCCGCTCCATCCTCAAACCGGGCGTTTCTGTCCAATTCATATCCACACTGGCCCCTCTCCTTGTCAGACATGGAAATGTCTTTAAAGACCACATCTCTCCATAAGCCTCGACGGGTGAGATCTTCCCAATCCGCCACGGGCTTCACTATCGACGTGACTGGTGAGGTCGTATTAGGCCAGAATTTTCACTGGCTGCCGAAATGGTGGCACTGTACATAACAAGACCGCATCATCACATAGATGATACGCGAACGATATGCTAGACATGATCCACCCACTCTCTCGGGACAAAGGCCACGGTCGACTTGTTCCTACGAGCATATCGCGATGAGAAGATGCAGGCGGGCGACAGCACAGAAGTAAAACAACGGCTCTCTCGAACTCGCCCGAAACGACGTCAAGACCCTGCTCGTAGGCGGCACGATACGACATCTACAACGATCGTCTACACGCTTGCTCTGCTTAGCACGTCAGAGAACAAAGACGAACTGGCACGCATCCGCGCAGTGCACGACAAACGTATTTGGCCCTGATCTCCCAGCAGCTGCCTCGATGCTCCTCGATGATCCGAGACTGCTCAACAAACTGTCCCTAATGACCGCTACCGTCAAAGAAGCTCTGCACCTCTTTCCACCCGCATCACAGCCTCCAACCACTCCGTCCAAACCGTTACGTGCCGCAACGAAACGCTCCCACTCGCCGGGCAACAGATCTGGGTCGCGCAATACGGCTTGGGCCAGCGCGCTGACCTATGGCCGGAGCCGCGCAAGTTTTGGCTTGACCACTTCCTTCCCGGCACGCCGCAGGTGAAAGATGCATGGCTCGCGCTTGAGAAGAGACCCTGTGGTTGTCCTGGCCTGGAGCTGGCAATGATGGAAGTGCAATTTATCCTGGTCTTGTTGTTGAGAGAGTTTGACTTTGATATCGCGTGCGTCGCAGGCGGGAGGGGATAGTCAGTGCTTGATCCTTTCAGGTCCAGACTGATGGGGCGATGGAATGCTGTGATTTACCGGGGCGGATAGCAAGACCGTATCATAAACCGTGTCAAGGGCCATTCTATTGCATCGTATCTCGTACAAAGTAAATATCCTTTTTTAAGTCTTGCAGAAGCTCGCATTTCCCATTCGACGTTTCATCCCCGTGATATTTTTCCTTCTATCATGATATCTGATTTTCCTTTCGTAGAACATTTCCCGATCACATGCTTTCGTCTGTTTCTGTACTTCTGAGTTCAGCTACGCCTCTTCGTCACAGCTTTATCTTCGATCTCTCTGTGCCTGAACCTGAGCCTGAGCCATCTAGTCAATGCACACCATTTTCCTTGGCGGAGTCGTCGATCTCACAGAATGCCCTGAACGTAACGAGTTTCTCACTTGTGTTCTCAACCACCAACTCGGCCGTGGCGCCGACGAAGTAAACCCATCCTTCTTTCAAGTCCTCCGTCTTGGGGCCTACACTGACCTTGCCTTCTCCGCTGGTGCAGATGATGATGCTCGGTCCCGCGATGCCTTCAAAGGTGGCCTTCGCTCCGTCCTTGTTGAGCACGGTGCGCACGACGCTGAACTCCTCAATCGGTGGATCATAGAGTAACGACTCACTGGCTGAACTGTATGCCTTGTCATTCAAGGTGACGTACGGGTAATCGACGGGTTGAAGCAATTGTTGCTCGGGAGGATTGTGGTCGTAGGTAAGGATATCTGTCAAAGTATCGACGTCCTGGAACTTGGGTGTGAAGCCTGCACGGATGACGTTGTCGCTGCTTGCCATGCACTCAATGATATCGCCGGAGATATAGGCGTGAATGTCGTCCGCTTTGAGATACATAGCCTGTCCGGGGGAGAGTTTGACGAAGTTCAGGAAGAAGAGCACGAAAAGGCCAATGTCTTCGGGAAATTGGCTGTTGCAGCGCTGAACGAGTTCGCAGAGCTCTTCCGAGGTGTTGATGCTGGGGCCCGGGCTGATGGAGCCCGCTCGAGCGAGCTGGAGAAGGATTTTGGACTGAGCCGCGACTTCGGCACGAGGTGATTGCATGAGCGAGGTGAAGGCGGTCTTGAGGCGAGCCTTCGCGTCTGATAGAGACGGAGAAGAGGAATTGGCGATCTCCTCGAGGCCTTTGGCCTCACTGTCACCCACCAGTTCGCGGAGAGGTGGGATGGTGGACAGGAAATGGGCGATTTCTTTGAGTGGGCGAAATCCACAGAGCCCTTCGAAAGGAGTGATGGCAAGGGTCATTTCCGGTTTGTGGTTATCATCTGGGTAGTTCTGGGGATCTTTGGCGTGGAGTTTCTCTGCGAGTTTTTTGTTGGGGTGAGCTTGGATAGAAAGGGCTTTGTTGATGGACAAGACTTTGAACAGGAAAGGGAGCTTCTTTTGGTATTTGGTGGAAATGTCGGTGCCCATTAATGCTTGGTTGTCAGAGACGAGGTCGAGTAGAGAACGACCTGTAACGAGATCTTTGGATGGCAGGGAGGGATGGGTTCCCATCCATAGCTAAATGCGGTGTTTCAGCTGAGATCTCGGGGCCAATGAAGGGTAGATAATCACCTCGGCATATGGTTTGTCTTCTTGGATGGTGAAGTTATCGGGGGGAGTGGCAGCAGCATATTTGGCGGCGGCAGAGTCCTTTCCTTTCTTGCCTCCAAGGAATTTAGCGACAATTTTGACAGTGTAGTCTGACGAGATACTCACCCCAATCATAGCTGTTGCAGCCTATACAATGTCAGTGGTGACTTAAAAAAAGGGGGACTTTGGTCGATATGCTTACCACATTGGAGACGAATCAAGGGGACCTGCATTATGGTTGATATCGAGTTTCTTGTCAGAGGATTTTTCGTAGGGAGGTAGACAGTCCGCTGAGGATGGTATTTCAGGAGGAAACCAAAGATCTGAAAGGAAAACCAAGCAGAGGAGGTCTGGCGGTGAAAGGAGACAAGAATGGCTTCAGGTCAGGAACTAGTCGGCGGAAACGTGCTGGGCCAATTGGCCAGACCGCAGGATGGAAACTGAAAATCATGATGTCGTGAAGTGTAGTTATCAAATTGCATTTCCCACACGTATCCTCCACCGAAATCCATGTTTTCACTTGTTGCCATTGAACACTCCACCATTTAAACCTCAGCTCAGCCTGGCCAAATTTTGAAAAACACAACCATGCTCCGATCGGTCCCTTCTCTTGTGTATTCGCTAGCCGGGCTCAGAAGGTTCGGAGACTAGTCCGTCCGTCCGCACTCTCTTTGATAACAACTGTGTGCTGGTCACACGTTGTGTATCTCCGAAGCGGTTGCAGAGAAACCGTTGCCATCCTCCTCGGCCCAACCAGAGGTCGAAGTTCTGCAACAGGCGACAGATACCGCCGGCATCAGTCAATTCTTGGATTCTCGCCGGGAGTTACGATTCCGTTGGAGCTATCTACATTCCAGCATGACCTCTCGCCCTCGAGCCGGTCGAGGTATGAGTGGCCGAGATGGCAAAGAAACCGATCTTGAAAACGATCTGCTCGGTCGAGCGGTCGAAAGCCTCCGCAAGGCTCAGGCATACAATGACCAGTCCAAACGCATGGGTCAAGACATTGTTGCCCTCGAAGAAGAGATCAAATCAAACGGTCGTATGTTGAGCCCGTTCTCTTTTGTTATGCCGTTGAAAAAGCTTCGAAATACCCTGAGTTGATGTCCAAAGCTCACCGAGGCTTTATCACCAAAGCGTTATCACCATTTTTGTCGGAAGCTATGGCCCTGCATCATGGTGCCAGTCATCCTATTTCTGATGGTTTTCCATGAATATTGGTGCAAGCTTTATAGTGACCCTGACAACATTAGACTCTTCTCCGGACCACCATCGAAAGCTCGACGCTCTATACCGAGAGCACCTCAGATACGCGGAAATGGAGAAAAAGATTCATGACGACGAAGACATTATCAATAATCTCGCCATTCTGGCCACGATGAAATCTAGTGACGACCTCGCCCCACGAAATGGTCAACCGAAATCTCGCAAGCACCAAAGACCGACGGTTGAATCAGATATGGCCGTGGAATCTCCCGGTCCCAGCCCTGGAGATGGTCGGCTAGAAATGATGAAACGAGTCAAAGGTACCTCTCAACGAAGTTCCAGTACAGCGAGTCAAAATCGGGCCGCAGCCAGTGCCAAAGATGACGGGGGGGAAACGCACAAGGGTGTACAGGCAGAGAGGGCCGGTCAACTCGTTCCGGGAACTGAAGTATTCTACAAATATCCCAAGGACCAACAAGAACATGAAGAGGGTGTAGGTATTCATGGCATCATCAAGAAAGTGTGGCAGGACAAGAAAGTGTACGTTCCGGAGGCATTGGCAGTAAGTGGGACTATACTGATTTCCTCCAGCATCCAATATGATGTTCGAGATCCAGAGGATGATCCCTCCGGAAAGCAAACAGTGCGAAAAGCGACGGCCCGAGATCTGGTTCCCATTCCTCAAGCCACCACTAACACACCACAATTCCCAACCGGGGCCAACGTGTATGCCAAATACCCCGATACTGACACCTTCTATCGCGCCAAGGTGAAGAGCTTTCAAAAAACCATGTACAGCCTGAAGTTCGACGAGGACGATAAGGAGATGCTTGTCGATGTACGGTTTGTTCTGGACACGAGACTGAAGTGAAGCCCCCCCCAAAATGATAACGACGAACATGAACGGCGTCGAGGATTTTAGGAGTCGGCCCAAAAATGCGTTCGAGGAGATGACGGATGACATGATGACACGATGAATTGTTGAAATTTTCATGATTTAAGTCGGCCTTTACTGGCCAAGTATGCGGCGCCGGAGTCGGCCCAAATCTCATATACTTTGACCTTGTCGTTGTCATCAAACTCGAGAACGTACGTGAAGACTTCGTCCCAACTTTGACCTGTGCTTGTCCAAGTGAACCTAGCTTTTCCGCGCACCGATACCTTCGAGACCTCTGGATCGACGACGAAGTCGCAAAATCGCATCTCCTCATAGCTCAAGGTTGAGGATAGGAGTTGAGAATACTCCCGAATGCCATTTTGTCCACGAAATTCGCGGCCCAAGAATGGGGCTAACTCTGGTAAGCCATGTTCAAGGGCGAGAATGTCGTCCGACGCGGAGAAATGGCCCAAGATCTCCTCGGGCGGTTTGTGATCTGCAAAGGCGTTGCAAAACGCTTGGGCGGCGGCGAGCAGTTGATCTCGACTTGAAGAGGGCATATCTCGACAGATTTGGGGATCAATATGATGGCTTAAAGGCTGAGCTAACTGTCCGTCTGGCTGCTTACCCAACTGTCAAGCTCCATGACCAAAAGAATTGGTAGAATGCGGAGTTGTCCCGAGGCTTTGATTTTTGTCAGCCGCCGAGTCATTCCAGACTCCGTTCGTCAGTCCCCTCTCTTCTTTGATATTCTCCCGCTCTCTATTGTCGGCAATTCCCTGTACTCCTCTTCCTTTTCCCTCGCCCGTTCTGTATCTGTGCCTGTGCATATTAACACAATGCTGTCTCCTTGAACATAATAGAGTTTCCCACGTACGATGCAATATCTCCCGCCATGACTCGCGGCGCCGAAGAACTCCCTTCCCATGCCTCGCCTCTGATCTCTCCCGCCCCACGACCTTCGGCACCCCATCTGAGCCATTGGGCTGATCTCAATGATGAACCCCCTGCTTCATCAGGTCCACCGAATAACTTAATATCTCCTGCTTTCACTCCACCCGCAACCCCAGGGGCAGGAACGCCTTCCCGCCATCTCCATGTCGAACCGAAATCTGTGCCTGTGGACACGTCCCTCGATGACCCCTCTACCAAGCAACCTCGACTCCTGGAGAGATTACCCAAAGTAGAGTGTCTGGTTCGGGCGCGTATTCCGACCACGTCGGGGGCAGAAATGTTTCTGCATTTATATCAAAATGATTTTGACAACAAGGAACATCTGGCCATTGTCTTCGGCCACAATATTCGGAGCCGAAGTCTTGACGCCGAAAGACCGGGTGAAACAGAAATGGATCGTATGATCAGGGGAGCGTATGTTGGCAGATTAAAGCCGGGTCGGGTGAGTTCCAGGATTGACCCAGACCAAAACAAAAATTCGTCAAACCGAGGAGCGAGAAGCGGCTCTGCTTTGAAGAACGTTACCACAGTCCCAGCGGAGGCCGTTTTCGAAACTCCATCCGCCACACCTGTTCAACCTCCCAGCGCAACCAACAATGAGGACTTGGATCAAACACAAAACCCCGTTCCTGGAATTGCGACTCCTTTAGGAAGTGTCCAGCTCAGCTCTGTTGGCAAGCCTCCGCTTGTGCGAATACATTCTGAATGTTACACTGGCGAAACCGCATGGTCAGCTCGTTGCGATTGTGGTGAGCAATTGGATGAAGCGGCGAGATTGATGTCCTTACCCAACTCTACGGGAGGGGTCATTGTCTATCTTCGACAAGAAGGACGAGGCATTGGTCTCGCATCGAAGCTTAAAGCTTACAATCTACAGGACCTGGGAAATGACACTGTTGAGGCGAACCTCCTTCTTCGACATCCGGCGGACGCTAGGAGTTACGGTTTGGCGACTGCCATTCTACAGGATCTTGGTTTGGGCACCGACAGCGATGCAAACAAACCGCCTGCAGAGAGAGGTATCAGACTTTTGACGAATAACCCAGACAAAGTAAGAGCTGTTGAAGGACCCGGCAAAGAGGTCCGGGTGCGTGAACGGGTCGCTATGATCCCCATTGCCTGGCGGACGTCAGGTGCGAAAGGTATCCGAGGCGCCGAGATTGAAAAGTATCTGGAAACGAAGATCGGTCGTATGGGACACAGGATTCATGAGGAATAAAGAAGGTTGGGGGGGGGGGGAATATTCCACAACCGTGTGACGTGTTTGGAAAATTTTTCTTAGGGAGTTTGCCCACTCCGAACTCAAGTTCGCAAGCTGTTTCGGATACCGAATTGAGATCTTCCGGTAGCCAGCAGCGAGACTGGTTCGGACAGTCTCGAGATAAACTGCTGGGAAGGACAAAACAGCCTTTTTGATGGTTACTTCAACCGATCTCCTGAGTGTCAGCGGTGGACTGAAAGATCCAGTCAATTCCACTCTGTTAACGGGGAGACTTGTCTGATTTCCAGGTCATATCCGGAGGACGGAAAACAATTGACTTATCGAGTCCGCTGGATCATCAACCTCGCGGACAATATATTGGTTGCTCCTACAACAGAAGCCTGCCTCACCTGCCACCCAAGAAACGGACAGGCACCGGTCGCAGGACTTCTGGCGATTCCTGCAAAAGGAACAAGATCATCATAAAATGTAGAGCGGAATGACACCAACCATAAAGATGAACAGAAAGTGCTTGTATCAACGGTTTTGATGTGGAGTACACAATTCCCTTCCCAGAGCCTGGGGACCGATTGGGACTGGGAAGGAGACACAGATAGTGAAGCTATCTATGCCTACGCCTCTCATCTCTGGAATTCGAATGAATTATTGTGACACTGAATATCGTACAGATCATTTCGGGCTATCTGAAGCGGAGAGGTGCGCGTTTGGGAATGTCCCGTGTTCCCGTCACCGCTCAATAAACCACTGAATCATTTCAATCCTGTACTAGGATTCCTCCCTTTACCAAATACCCAACCACAACTTCCTCTTTCTCCGCGGCGAAGATGGCGGCACATCTTCCTGCCTCTCCCTCTCAATCATGCCCCGGACATCCACGCCCTCTTGCTCCATATCTCTTAACTTTTCCCCAAACTTCTCGATATCATCGCCCACCTGGCCCCCCAATGCGACCACATCTCGCCCCGTAAGCACCACGTCCCTCCCGCCCCGTGCGCGTTCTTTGTTCGTCAGGCCATCATCCCAAGGTACGAGGCCGCGGACATCGATACCCTGCTCTTCATCGGCGTCGAGATTCTCCATCCCATGCGCCCGACGGTACAGGCGGCGTTTCTGTGCGTCGAGGATCTTCTGCTGTCGTGACTCGTTGGTCTGCTGCGTCGTGTATTCGATGTGTAGTCGGATCACTGACAGGGCTTCGCGCGCGTACTGGATCGGGTGGAACGGGAGCGTCGAGATGGGCGGGAGCAAGTGTGCGTACGGCGAGGTTTTGAGAAATGTTTGCGTCAGTGTGATCAGGGCCAGGAGAGTTAGTGTGCCCTGTTGTCGGAGGGAAAAAGGCTGTGTCAGTCATCCCTTTCATTCCGGTATCCATTAAAAGTCCTCCTCTTCCGGCAGAAATAATGCTGAGATATTTATTACCCCTGCACTATGTCCCCTTCCATTCTTGGGTGGTCCCTTTGGAATCATTGAAAACTCACCATGGTAATCCAAAGATGAATCCGCCGGTCCGTAAGGAACCAATGCATAAACGATCCCTTCTTAGGAAACATGTGCGGATACGTCCGTGTCTTCTGCCGCTCTCTCTCCTCTGCGGTGGTGCCCTGGTTATAAGCGCGGGGAACTCGTCGGGAGAGTCGCGCGGGGTGCGAGGGAGGTCGGAATTTGTCTGGTTGCTCGAGCACGATTGGTTTGTTAGGGTCGGAGGATGAAGATGAGGAAGAAGAGGCAGGGCGGCGGAGGAGCATGAAGGGGAGTAGGGTTTGAGGATGTTTTCTTCGTAGAGAGGTTCGGAGACAGTGCTGACATATCGAGAGACTTGAGCGGCGAGAAGCCATTGCTAAATTAAGGAGATTCCGCCTGGGAGGGAGTCTTTGGAGTATGTTCATTGTCGTGGGGCGAGATGTATGTAGAGGTGGAGGAGCTCAATGAGCTGGTGATTTTTCTGGTCAAGACGTCGATGTCCCTGCCGAGCCTCGGTCGTAGAGGCCGCCAAGGCTGGTCTTTCCTATGCTGCTTTTAGCTCGTGAGAGCACGAACAAAGATTCAAGAACAGAAGGGGCTCAAATAGCATGTTACACATGGACTTCATGGTATTGACTGTGTCTCCCCGAGGGCCATCTATGTCAGCTTAGAACTATAATGAGATCTTCCTACACCAACGCAGTTCACAACCCAGAAACCTAGCACGTAAGCCGTGTCTTCTTGTCCATACATATATATCTAGCTGTACAACCTCATGCACCGAGGTGATTAACAAATGAAAAGATTGTCGCTGTTCAAGCTGACAATGCCAAAAATGACTGGACACCCGAAACGCGGCCCCATACCAAAAAATGTCTCTTCAAGTAATTCTCCACCCTTCCCAAAAAGACAGAATCCGAATGCGATAACCGGACACGGTGGATCAAACAAAAGGTCCACTGAGTTGTAGGAATTGAACAGTCACAAAACATAGTGAAAACTCCGCTTGCAAGCAGGCAGCCGTTTTGGCTTTAATTCTTCGTGCATCCCAATTATAAGACTCCAAAAGCTCGTAAAAATCTGCGTCATAGGATGCACACTTTCTCTTTTCGTACAGGATATCAAGGAACACTATATCGTTGTCGGATATTCAAGATGAAACTTTTGGTTGAACGAGTGGGAGGGGTATTTCCGCAGGAAGCCCGTCTTCTATCGATACATTGATCCAGCTGCGAAAATACTGTTGGCAGCGGCGGATGCCCATTCATTCTCCTCATAGGGCGGTGTCGGCCAGTGAGGAGGGGCATGTTCATATTCGGCACGTTTCTTGGTAATGTTCAAAGGTTGTGCTTGATGTCCAGTACTGGAATTGAACTGTACGCCATTCCTTTTGGCAGATGGCGACGGTGTTAAGTAAGCACCTTGAAGTGCTGGGTTGCTCGGTATATGCGGTAATGACTGTCGATTATAATCCTTCTGCGCAAGCGCGGTTCGATGTGACTGATCCTTGGAAGGATGACTTTGGTCGAGACGCTTCACTACACGATTGGCAGAACGAAGAGCCTCATCCAACAACTCATCTGCTTCTTCCGGGGTCTCATACTGGTTAATTTGTAACGGACGGCGCGATCGTGTGTTGACAGGTGCCACGGGGGCTGGGTTCGGGTTCTCGCTAGATCGACTCCCTTGTGACCGCGGAACGGAATGCGTTCTCTTCAAGGTGCCCTGATTAGACAACAATTCCGTCGAAGATCTCCTTGGAATAGATTCCGGCTCATTCCGGTCAAGACTGTACCTCACATTCTGTAGGATTTGATCCAGGTCCGAGAAGTCGTTGTTGCCCTCAGGAATGACACTGTCGACCATAAGCGAAGACCGGTTCGACCAGGGAACATTTGCTGCATTGGCTTCAACATCATCCCCACTAGGAGAAGCCAACCCGTGTCGGCCAGAGAATCGTCTCGCTCGTTTGCGAAGATGTGAAAAGAAGCTCTCCTTATGGCCACTGGGAGGAGATACGAGGCCACTGTTTGCATTCAACGCTCGCTCGGCTTCTTGACGATGTATATCGGTATAATGATTCCCATTAGAGTTGATTGACAGCTGCCGACCAATCTTCTTGGATTTCTCCTCAGTTGGTTTCGAGGGGTTTGGCTTCGTTTCTGGCTGGGACGTAAACGTGGAACTTGCTTGGGCAGTCACAGCATTCGGCAAAGGTGAAATGGGTCGAATCGAGGGCAGTATTGGCATTGGTGCCGCACCGGTGGAATTTGTGCCATTGGTCCACGTCGCACGCTTGCTCGCCTGAGGTCGAAGTCGGCTGACCAGACCTTCGGATTCCTGTTGCACAGCTTTGGAATCGTGGTTATGTTGTGGTACAGTAGGTGCACTCTCTCGGGCAATGAGTGATCTTCGGAACCATGACGGCTTGGAAGTGACGGTTGGTGTCTCCACCGTATCCTTCGATCTGAAGCTGAGATCTGAATGTTTCCGGCCCAGTAATCGTGAAGACGATTTGGGTCTGAGGGGGTCAATGGCGTCTGAAAAGAACTCATGCTCCATGGCTTGTTTCGACGTTGGACGATTTTTAGGGTCCCACATCAGACACCAGGTGACAAAGTTGCTAAAGGCCAATGGCCATTGAGGAGGTTGCAGGATAGTTTCCATCGCGTGAGGGGCCATCTGTCGTGAGTTAGTAATGCAATATGGTTCGCCATCCGGTGGGAGTACCTTTGGAAAAGAGAAGCCCAATTTTTGAGCCAATTTTGTCCCCTCTCTCCATTCACCGCCGCCAACGCGGTGACCAGTTTTGGTATACCAATTTCCGGGGCTTCCCATAATTTCACACACTCGCCAGACTTGATCTACTTCGTTTCCTCCAGGAAACAAAGGCTTGAGGGTGGCCACCTCAACTGCCATGGCTCCAATTGCCCAAATGTCCACCGGGGCGGAATATTCGCCAGCTCGTAGGAGGACTTCCGGAGCTCGATACCAACGGGTCGAGACGTATGTGGTATACGGTAACTTGGAGTGGGTCTCTCGAGCCAAACCAAAATCGGCAATCTTGATGGAATATGTAGGCGGTGTAGCAGGCGGAGTGACCAGGGCGGAATATCTGCTGAAAGAAGACTGGGAATCTTGAGGAGCTGAAGTCGACACAAGAATGTTCTCTGGTTTGATATCTCGGTGAAAGAAGTTGTGAGTGTGAATATGATCAAGGCCGGACAGGATCTGGTACAAGATACTCTTCACGCTCTTAGCGTCCATGCATTTGTGGTCCCGAGCCTTCATCAATTGATAGAGGTTGCCGTCCATGTACTCCATACAGATGTGGAGTTTTTTGCTGAACGGATCCAAGAAGATATCCAATGCCGGCACCAGATGGGCGTGGGTGGGAAGCGTTCGTAAGAAGATGACTTCGCGGAGCTCCAGGCAGGGGGCAAAGGAGTCGAATGTCTTCTTCATCGTTTTGATGGCGATCTTTTGCAAAGTCAGTGGAGATGGTGGAAAGGACGAGTTCTCGGGAACATACCATTGTATTTCGGCGAGCAACACTGGCGCCATTTGCCCGTACTCTTGCGAGAGCAACACTCCCGAAACTGCCATCTCCGATCTCCTTGATCACTTCAAATCGATCTTCCAGAGTGGTTAAGGAGTACGAGGTCGACCTCTGGGCATAATCTGTGACGGCCATGTTGTCGGTTCGATCGTGATGGTGAGATACCTCCTTCTCCGTGTTCAATTTCAAAGATTTATACGAGACAAGTCTTATTCAGGCTGTCCTTGCGCCCTTGTATAGGGTTCCTGGTGACCTCAACACGTCATTTCCTTGTTTGTCCGTTTCAATTGTAGAGATGTCTCGGAAGGACTGAGTGGTGGAAGGAGAGTGGCGGTGGTTTGCGTTGTTCGGCGATCGAGGAAGAGTCGCCCAAGGTTGAATAGGACGCGTCAAGGTGGTGAGCAGGACGGTAAAATGCTGATGATGGACAGAATGGGAGATCCAAATTCGAAATCGTTCGAGGTACTAATGGGAACTAGCCGGTCGACCGGTCGAACGGTCGATTGGCGGAAGCAAGCTCGCAAGGGGTGGTGGGAAAGTGGATAGACAGGACCACCCCTTTCTTGATGGGCACGGAGGGGTATCGCGCACGAAGGACGTTGGTATTGGGTAAGTTAAGGGGTGAAGAGTGACAGATGTTTTCGGTCGTGTTGACGATGTGCTAGGACAAATTTGCTGTGAAGCGGGAGGCGCGTCTTGTTTGTCTTGTCTTTTGTCTTGCCTGTGTCGGAAGGGCAAGGGGGAAGGGGCGGGATGACACTGGCAGATGTGCAAGCTAGATTCGGAGGTGAAGGGAGGTTGACTGCCCAGCGAATCCACGAATCGAGGTGCCAAATGTCGCCACAAGGGGGTTTCTGGCCGCCACTGGGGGTGGGAATTATGCTGATTAGAGAATTTCAATTGTGAAGGAAACGAGTGACAGAAATGTTGGTGAGTGAGAGATCGCGGTGGCCTACGGAGGTCCGTCCTTGGGCTCCTTGTCTCTCGGTGCTCAGTTGTCAGCATTCACGGGAAGACGTGAGAGCCTTGGAATGCCCCGGGGGCCGCCCTAGGCGAACGGCCATTAGCCCTAAGCCAGCAGCCACTAACAAAGCCGTCAGGGCAGGATCCTAAATTGGGCAAGCTGGGCTAATAGCATACAGTTCTTCGCCGGAGGAGCCAAAAAGTGGACCCTACTAGTGGCCACCTGGTCGAGTTAGACTGCTAGCCTCGGTAGCCCTGCCTTCTTTTGCTGGGATGTTCGCTGGTCGCTGGTGCCCAAGCCCCTCTTCCTCCCCCCCCGAACCAGACCACTGGCCTTTGTTCAGCCCCATCCACATCCGCCTGGATGACCGACAGTTCGGTGGTCCTACAGCATCGCTGCAACGGTGTACCTGTTTCTTATGGTACATTAATTACATTCGCTCCCAGCAGAATAATGTTCTACTCCCATCCGCTGTTTCTGCATCCTCACCGCCCGTCCGTTGTGCTCATGCGGTGGGATCGAAGCCGAAAGGGAAAACGTCCTGTCTCTCAGCTGTCCTGTCCATACCCTGACCCTGGATCTGCAATCTCGTGATGAATCCTGAGCAGTGAAATGCCAGGAAATCTGGTCGTCGGGGCCGTAGCAGAAAATCCTGTCCATCGATTCGCGGACAACCCTCCAATAATTCTGTCATCACTCCTGGTCACGGTACGGCAGCATCGGGTAAATGACAAGCCGCTTTTGTCTCTTTGGGGGGCTTGTCACTGGTTCCGAATCCTCACTTTTCCCAAGCAGTTCAGGGCGAATGATGTTGTCCAAAGCAAAACAGCCATCAGGCTCGTTCCGGTGTGCCGCACAAAAAATAGATTAAGAAGGTTCCTCTCTGCGACATGCTTTCTGAATTGTAGTGATGAACGGCAGGCGTCCTTTTCATCCATTGCTGCTGTCACCGCCTTCTCATCTCCCTCCTCCTGACCTTCTTCATACACATACTCTCCAGCGCATACGTGCATTAAGTGGGCAACCAGCAACGAAAAGGTCACCATGATTCCGGAGGGGGCCGCCAGCTGGACGCCACGTTGGCGATGATGGCACCGGTAACATGAGTTGCTGGGCTAGAGCTAGGCCAACTCACGCCCCTTGGGCTAAAACCTGTCATGATTTCTTGTTCCTGTTTCCAGGACCACTGGATGTTACCAAAAACAGGTTTAGACGCGCCTCGGTCCCTGGATTTGGCTTGTCGCGGCAATTCATACATGGACCGGGGCGCCCTTGGTGCCGGTCAACGGTGCTGATCAAATCTCCAGCCTCTCCTCGATTGGCCTGAACCCTTCGATCGCACCGCTCTGGAGCTTGATGGAAAAGCAAGACGCCGTTCCGGCCTGAACCCCCTCTTAACCCATTGTTGATGGAGTCATGGCAAGCCCTCGGACCTTTGCTTCCGCGACAGTGCCCCTCACTAACCAAGTGGACCATTGTTCCGGAAGTTTGAAACTGCCATGACACTCGCCTGGAAGCTGATGCTATTCTGTCACCCAAGGAAATTATAAAGGAGGATTGGGAAACTAACCTATGAGTTGCAGTGTGGAGAGAGGAATATTTGCACAATCTTTTGCACGAACCATGAACCATGCTTCATGATCTATGCAATATTATGGGAAATCCCAACCGACTGGACACACCGCAAACCCAAATGTCACTGTCGGCTGGGTTGGTGCATACGTATTTTGCAAACGCGAAATTGAATTCTGGCGAAATCACTGGCTGCGCATCTCGTGACAGAAGAGTTTTAGACTTTTGAGGATGTAAATTGGTCGCTTGGAGTCCCCAAAAATCATCTCCTTGCCTTCATGCTCTCATTCCAGACGGGAATGGTTGTTGTGATCATCGTTCTTGAACCACAGATGGCCACGCTCCTCGTCTTAATATTGCGTGATGGGATCAAGTTTTGATCATTTGAGGAGCTGCTCACTCTGCATATGCATGTCGTTCGCGCCCGTACGCAATGTCTCGTCCCCTGCGCTATGTCAAGACTTCCTGGTTTGTATAAGTTGTCTCGTAGGTAGAAAATTGGTAGGATTTCGTTCCTCCCTCTGCGACCTGCCAGGTATGTCGCCAAGAAGCCGAAAAAGGCAAGTCACAAAATCTGCATCCGACCTTCAGTCTCTTGAAAACATTTAACACCACTGCTGGGGGGCAAAGGTTGGGTCTTTTTGCAATTTCTTTCCATCAGGCATCTGCATGTATATCTTCTGGCCGAGTTAATCACGTCTGCGAGGGGCTTTTACGGGGGCAGGCAGTACTTTTGATACGCGCGAAAAGGCACTTGTGAAACAGAAGGATCTCGATACTTACATGGCATGAGGAATTGGCGGCATTTTTGATAAAAGATCGAACGTCCCTAGGCATAAATAACTCCTCTTTCCCCGGGAAAGACAGGTGATCGTGCTCCAGAGGTATCGAAGAGGTATATTTCGCTTATTTCCACCCATCGAACTAATCAGATTTCAGAACTACATCAGAAGTCGGGTTCATCTTCACTGTAAAGCCGAGTAGAAGCGAAGAATTCGAAGTCGGAGTGCTTTCCACGTCACTCTGTGACATCTGGGCGAGATCTTTCCTGGCACATTGCTCCATTCGAGTTGCTCTTCACCTCAACCACCAAGCCATGCCTCAAAAGCAGAAGCCCGCCTGGCAGCGAAAGAGAGAATCGTAAGTCGTTCCATTTGACAACCTCTTACTTAGTCTTCTGTTTCTCTGCTTCTCAAACCCGGCTTGCAAATTATCGCGGCTCCTCTATGCAACTTTGCCTGCCATTTGTTCATGCCGTCCAGCGCGCAAGCGGCTGACTGGGCATCCAGGTTCGATAACGTGGATATTGGACAAACGTGAGTACGTTGTTCTTCTTTTGGTTCAACTTTACCCACTGATATGACAGCATTCGATGCTCTGTCTGTAACAAAAATCTCATCCTCCAGCGGTTCTCCGGGAATCAGCTCAAGAAATACAAAGAAGCCGTCTTCCACGAACGTAGAGCTGGTGTCCCAGCTCCTCTTCCCCGATGCACCACGTGTACAGCGGGAAACGTCGTCGAGTTGTACTGCACAGTCTGCCGAACCACCTTACCTGTCGACTTCTTTTCCAGAAACCACCGAAGCAAGCCCGACCAAGCGGTAAGGATGAGACACTACATGTTTTCCAGGAACTATTCTGATACAGAGTAGAAATGCAGAAACTGCCAACAAGGAATTGAAGATCAAGTGCCAGGTTTGCGTGAGGCTGTTGAAGAGGAAGAAATCAGGGAAGAATTCGAGGCGAAGCGTCCCGGCCCATTTTCAGGAATGTCGAGTGTTGGCTCCGCACTTCCCAGCATCAGTGGCTCGGTTTCAGGATCAGGCAGACAGTCTCAGGCAGCATCTACGACTGGTGACGGTGTGTATATGGGTCAGTATGGTGAGGACCATGAGTCGGCTTGGGGCGGCCGCGTACCCACGGACCGATCACCCTCCCCAGCCAGCACCGCAGTCTCTGGGCTTTCCGGATATCCCACGCGATCTACCTCTGAGTCTTCCTTCCTTCGAACTGGTTCAACGTACTCTAGTGGAACTGCACGAGGCGGATTTCACAAACAAGGCGCCTATAAACCCTCTGCAAATGATCGAGTGCTGAATCGGATTCAAAGGGACGACGTCCACCAACAACAGAAGTCTCAGGCGGGCAGTAAGGAAGATGGCTCCGATGATGAATCAGAGATCGATTTCGAGCTGTGATACCCAAGTCATCGAGCACGAGCCAGCGAGAGGCAACGGCGCAGAAGGCTTCCGATGAAGATGTGTTGAAATTCAAAAGGCTTTAAGGGCCAGGGATTTGCCAAAGTCGGTACAGACTGAGGAGGCATGATAGTGGCGCGCTGGCTGAATGGGAAAACAGATCGTGGTCATAGAGGGCATGCTCGATCGGACTCAGAGCTTACAGCAGAGACAAAGACATAGCCAGACAGGTCCGCCGAAAAGGATACGAATACTACTTTCGCAACATTTTCTAGACCACGTTCCAAGACTTCACATCACTCTCTTGCCCTTCCTTAGGCTATCAACTCTCATGCAACACCATGAATCTAGACTTGGAAATGGAACTTTTGCAGAAATATTTGGCGGCCAATAGTTGTCCCGTCTTGCAGACACATACCTAGACACTCATTTCAACTCGTCAGGCGCCCGGTGATTATGCGCAGCCATTTTGCCGCGGCAATGACATTGAAATGAGCCCCTTGCTCCTGAGTTTGTTAGAGGCTACTTTTTTTGCGATGAGAAATATCATCAGTTAGGCAATTACGAGTAACCGGTCTGAGAAACACAAAGTTCGCGACGGATACGAACTACGCCGAACAAGGCGCAGAGGAAGTGGGATCTAGACGGCCTCACAGTCTCTCCGAAGAAAGTGCAGACAAGTGTCCCTCGTCCCGCGTCCGGAATGAAAAGGACGATGACGACTACGCGATTTCTCGAAGATGTTCTTTGTGTACAAAAGTCAAATACTCCGAAGGGCAGACCTCACAGGTCTGCGCCCTGTGATGGCTTTCAACCTTGGCCTAGGGGACCGTAGATGAGTTCTTCAATGTTCAGGATTCAAGTTGCATTATGCAGAGCATGCAAGCATATGCATGAAAGAAGAGTGTTGCTGTATTTGTGGAATTCCAGGCTCTCGAGGGCCTTGGGAGTGATTGGGTCGTAAGAAACGGGGCGCAGATAAACGGTACACAGCAGCTCCCTGCTAAAAGCGCCAAAGGTGGGTAGTGCGGGTGGATGGATGAAGCATTCCTGTGGATCACAGACAGTACTGATGCAATGACGTCGTCAGATGTGGTTGTCGCTTCGCTAAATTTCAAGATCTCATCGTACTTGGAATTTTATCAGGACAAGTGATGATTTGATATTAGCAAGAGCAGATTGCCACAAGCACTGCATCGAGGTAATACGAACTTCGGTAAGCGAGTGGAACGGGAGGGAAGTGTGTCATCGTGGTAGACGCATGGAATAAAAAAAGGGCCCGGTTGAGTTCAACCAAGATTTGGGAGAATCCAGTACCTAGTTTGTAGGAGAGTCTTTCTGTATCGTAGTATGGATCAGCATTCTGTAACAGTCAGCGGCGACTAGTCGTTGAATGGCTGTAGAAACAGAAGGATGGTGCTTAAACTTAGAAGAAGCCGAACGGGTAGGATAGCGTAGGGCGAACTCTGAACTGCGCCCGTGTTGATCGAGAGAGTCAACCAATTCCATTCACCGGTTGACAGGGACCAAGAATCATAATGAAGGTTCTGGGACGCTGCTGAATGGTTGCTGGAGGATGGTGGATGGGTTTGGTGGTTGGCCGAGTGCATGATGCAACACACCCGGGGACCTGTGCCACTGCTGGTTTTGTTGTCTTCGTCTGGCTTCGCAACAGACCTCGTATCAATTCTCCCTACACGACGTTGATCTCTATCCCATCTCATGATTATAATTCAGACCCCAATTCCATCGATAAAGACCGTTCTGTTGCCGGGACGCCTCTCTGAACTTCTCTTTTCCAAAGCTTTCAACACTTGCGAGCACTAAATCCCATCGCCTCCAAAAACCACGAAGGGTGCCTGTGGCTGGCACTGCCACCTACCTGCTTGACTTCCCCCTGCTTGCCTCCTTTCATCTGTGCAACACCCATTCCATCTCACAACTTGACGTCCTCACACGTACCGCCTCATCCTCCTATCGGCTTGGCCCCGGGACAGATCACGAAGGAAACCGGCTTTGCCATAGGGCTGGTCCATACGCGACCCCTCACCTCGATTCTTGCGACCTATTTCTGAACACGCCCGGCGGCAATCACCACATATTTCAAAATCATATCTCTCACAAGCATACTGAGGGTGTCATCTGAATGTTTTGAGGAAGAAAACTATCCTGAGCGGGATTGCTGTTCCCTGTGCTATGGCTTCCAACGACGGTCGTGTTCCCCCTCAGCCTAACGGGACCAGCTTGGATGACAATGCAGATTCGAGACGACTTCACCCAACTTTAAGCAATTCTATATCCAACGATGGAGGCACCCAGAGATCCCGAGGGCCTTCGATTACTCGACAAGGTTCCACCAAATTTGATCCGTCGAGATGCAATCAAACCCAACAACCTATAAATGACGCGATCACTTCAGCCTTCAACAATACTGATGCCGCCTCTGCTACCTCATTCTCGCCTGAGCTACTTCAGCAAATCACCTCACAGATCACTGCAAATGTTTTGCAGCAATTGAAAGCATCCAACTTCGCCCCTCCTCCCCTTCAGCCGCAAACGTCCGGCTCCCAAATGGATGCCGCCTCCTCCACCGCTGGGTCTCCTCCGCTGGATCGAGCAACCGTCTACACTCCTCCTTCGCCCTATCGTGCTTCCGAAGATGCTGGGATGGGTCCACAGTCCCCTCAATTCCCTTCACCTCCAAGCCAACCGCCCTTTCTACCTAGTTCACTCTCCGGTGAAAAGAGAGCCGTTTCACCTTTGAGTCAGGGTGGTCGCCTATCTGAAGGTGATATACCTCAAGAACGACCAAGTAGGCCCAAAGGCCCAAAAAGGATGCCTACCGGCGGAGATACAACCACTCTAGAACGTGTATGGGGTGTTTTATTCAACGAGCAAGGCCAAGCTACACCTCGATTGGGACAATTTCTACGTGGAATTGCAGTTCACTTGATTGAGGACTACGAGCCAAAACACAGTTTGGTGATTACCCCGACCAAATTACAAAGATACTACGAGGAGACCAAACTTGCCAATGAACTTTACCCGTGGAAAATTGTCTTTGACGACCGGACCTCTTCGATATCTCGAATGTTCCGAGAGATTGAGGCTCAACACCATCTGGTGCAGGATAAACTAAACGAGAGACCGGATGTACCTGGTCTAACCCCTCAGGGTTTTGAAACGTGGGTGACATTGCTCCTCAAGGCGCACCCGGATCAAGAATACGAGAGATTGGCCAAGACGGCCTTGGACATGCCCATCAGCAACCCCGATGAGAAGAAAGAGCGCTTCCCTAAAGAGCTTTCAAGACGACTGTTCCCAAACCGTCCTGATACCGAGATAGCATATAAACTCCAGAGGGCGATGTCAACTCATTGCAATGTCAACTTTGGTCCTCTCCAGGGAAGTACAGCGAGTACAACAGGCTCAAACATTCGAGCCTCACAATCAAGCCAGCCAGCTGAGGATCAAGCTCAAAAGCCGAACCTCCGACCTCCAACAGAGAAACTGGATTCCGTTAACAGCGCGACTCAGCCAAGCCCAACTTTGTCACATGTCAGCATCGAACAACAACGACAGCCATACTCAAGCGTTCCCGCTGACGGGGCCGATGGCGTAGGTGAGGAAGAAACGGAAGATACCCCCACCCGGCAGCCCATCGAGCGAGAGCGAAAGCCGTATGTCGCTGCCCCAGGAGGCGGAAAGAATTATGACAACATCGACAAACCGGCCGCAGTAACGGAATCAAAGCCACCGCTTCCTCCCCCGGAAGTCAAGCTGGGGCGCTCAAGTTCTGTCCATGCTACTTCCAGGACAAATGATATGTCGAGAACAGGACCGAACCCAATCTCTATTCACCAGAGGCCACCCCCCCCTCGGCCGATGGAGATCCCTGAAACTCGGCACCATCGCTCCAATAGCACTTACCATAGAGATCAACCCCGGCCTGGCCATAATCGGTCTCCGTCCATGACGACGGAAAACGGCGGACCCTCGTACATGCGCCGATCAGAGAATGACGCTCCTTATACGCCTTCAACGCACCATTCTTTCAATGGAAATGATCAATATGAGGACGCCAGACGATTCAAAGAATACGAAGCTCATCGAGAACGTCTCGCGAACGACCGCTATGATGCAGCCAGAATGTCCGCATATGACCCCCGAGAACGTGAGAGAGACCGAGAAAACAGGCCGCGTATGCAGTCCGTCTCAGGATTCGACGGTCCACATGGTGCACGCGGTCCGCCGGCGTACTCTACGTCAGTCCCAGCCACAGAGGAAGACTACTACCGCGACCGCATGCATACATCCGGTACAGCATCCTACAGCATGCCGGCCTCAATCAGCACTGGATTTCAACCCCCACCCTCAGGCATGATGAGGGAACCATCTTCCTCGGTTGGTAGGGATTCTGCTTATGGATCATATACACCTACCAGCGCATATCCACCAAGCAGCTACCGGGACGTACGATGAGTTCTGAGGTTGCGGCTTCAGATGGCGACTCAATCACCTAACATGACTTTCCATTCGTATCCCACACAGACAGATCAAATCCGGCCCTTGAGCGGGCTAGTTTCATTTCGATGTACCATACTCGCCCTGACGATATGCATTGCAGTTCTTTATTTCTCGACAGCTGATCGAACATTCTTGTTTCAGATATTGATACACCCCTTTTGCAAATAGCATTCCCAGCGTTTTTGAATGTATCGGGCAGACGAGGGACGTGCCCGCCCCAATTGATTTGGTAACTGATTGCTACATGTTGATCGTTTGGTTCCTGGATGGAACAGCATGGTGCCCTGGGGACGGGAAGGGGTACAGTTCAATCATTTTTCTCCTTTATCTAAAAGAGGAGAAAGTTATGTATTACTATGATGACAACAAATATCACGAATACCCTTTCGGGCTCTGACCTGTCTTTTGCCTAGATCAATGACGCAATTGTTCTCATATCCAATCGTTTGGTCTTCCCGGTGAGATGTCTCTTGACGCACAATGCAATTGATAAGTTGGATGTCAGTTAATCCCCATCGCCTTGAAAGGCTTCCTGCACGGATACGAGTTCAATTCTTATGCTCACACCTTGTATCCTGGTATGTGAGTCCAGATTTGCAAGATCTGGATCCTGGTACCTCCCTGCCGCAATGCAATAGCTGCAAAAGCAAGTTCTCCTTGAACTTTTGGCGGAAACTATGTGATAGGGAAATTTCAAAAGACCCCGAGCAATTGAGGAGGATTACGAACTTTCTCAGGGCGTGAATATTAGCCGATTGGAAGACGGTCTCGGGCTGAGGGCTGGTGCCAATAGAATATAACCAGAGCTCATGCTCTTCGGACCTCCTCTTAATATAAGTTTTCAGCCAGGGCAAATAGGTCGAAGGACGGTGCAGCTATGATTGGTGCCACTGCACTAGGCTGCCGTGGTCTCGAACGCTTTGCGGTTGGGGGGCAGAAAGAAGGATCATTTGAGACTTGGTAGAGGCCAGGGAAAGCTTTCATGAGCTTATCTGAAGCCAGAGATCGGCTAATTGTACCCTGGAGTTGGGGCCAGCAGGGGATGAAGCGAAGAACGAACACGGTTAGAGTAACGAAATTCACCAGAAATAGGGAAAACCGATTCATGAGAGTGCTGCAGGTGGCGATCGTGATCATACATCATTCAGCAGCTCGTGATGGTGTTCGTCCGCGTCCTGGTTTTTTGCCCACCCTCCCGGGCATGCCGCATTCTCCGTGTTTTACCCAAGCGCCTCTTGTCATAGAGCCTAAATTAAATACCATTCGTCTCTGGCTCTTCGCTTCATCTTCATCATGTCAACAACCCAGCTTTCCAATCGACGACTATTGTGTCATTCCCTATGCCTCCCAAAATTTGGAACCTCTCCAGCTTAGTCACGACGCCGCTTACCTATTGAACTCAGTATTTACCAGTCACCGACCCAAAACGACTTCTACGACAGCTGTGGAAAGCCTCGCATACAATGTCTGTCCAGGATTTATGACACCGGCTGCACTGCGAACATGGGCTCCGATCACGCCAAGCAGGAAGAGTTGGACCCCCAGCCGGCCGCTTTGGGCTCTAGGTCAGGTACGAGCGCCAAAGACAACGAAAAGCAAAGAGACTGGGAAGCAGACGAGAGCAGAGACTCGATTACAACGTTGCCAGACTACGAAGGCAAACGGGAGACCCAACATGAGCGGAGAGACCATGTGCACCACATTGGGAAGCTGAGGTTGAGGTCCGCCGACGACGACCTTCCCACCAGATGGTGGTTTGCTTCCACTGCCATCCCTCTCATTGCGGCCACTTTCGCTCCCATGGCCAACTTGGTTTCCATTGCTGGTCTGGTCGTTCCCTGGAGAAACAAGGTCATCGAGCACGAGCGCCTTACCTATCAATCGACCTCAGTGGGCTATCCAGACCCGAGTTGGTGTATCAATCTCAACATTGCATCCCTTGTATGCGGCTTTGTCGGAAATCTCTTTCTTCTCTTCAATTTCACCAAACGCATTCGATATATCGTGGCTCTGCCGGCGACCATCGTCCTCTTCTACATCGCCTCTGGGATTTTGATTGCTATTACGGTCTCGATGAATGTCCATGTCCCCCCGGGGCCGAATGAAGTCTATTCCCAAGGATTTTGGAACGCCGTTCTCGCGGCCTGTCTATACATGTTTAATTCCATGATCTTGATGGTGAATATGTGGGGTTACTTTCTAGGCCATTATCCTCAGCACTTTACTTTGACCGACGAACAACGCAATCTGATCCTACAGACAATGATGTTCTTCATATGGCTGGGGGGAGGTGCTGGTGTATTCTCTAGAATCGAAAAATGGACGTATCCTGACGCAGTGTACTTTTGTGATGTCACTATCCTGACCATTGGCTTTGGGGACTTCGTCCCAAACGACGATCTTGGACGCGGTCTGGTGTTCCCTTACTCGGTGGGTGGAACGATCATTCTGGGTCTGATGGTTAGCTCGATCCACAAATTTGCCGGAGAACTGAGTACGGTCAACGTGCTCGGGAAACATGTCGAAACAAGAAGAATAAACACATTATCCAGGGCCGTGACAGTTGATGACGCCGAGGACCGAAGGCGAAGTGAACTAGAAAAGGAGATAGAAGTCGAACAGTTTCATGGACTTAAACCCAAGATCTCCTCACCGTTACCAAATCCCCGGATCCAACATGATTTAGACGTGGCAGGCGGCCATGCCCCACAAAATGAGACGCCTCAAGCCCAAAATTCAAATCGTCAAGTTGGATTCGAGCATACCAAACCTGAAGAGCTTAAGAAGGCACAAGACTCGGAGCCCCATCCGAACCAATTTTTGAACACCACATTCCATCGAGGCCCAATCCATTCCACTCTGAGGCTAATTGCGAAGCCTGTGTCAACACTGAGAAGAGTCAGGACGAGATCTCAGAGAGTCATCCTTATGCGTGAAGAGAAAGACAGATTCAACGCTATGCGAGACATCCAATTGAACGCAAGAAAATTCAAAAAGTGGTATGCTTTGTTCGTGTCTGTCATAGCTTTTGGGATCTTATGGTGTGTGGGCGCCATAGTATTCTGGCGGGCGGAGAAACCAACCCAAGACTTGAACTATTTCCAGGCTCTGTATTTCTGCTACGTCAGTTTGCTGACTATCGGTTATGGTGACCTAAGCCCCAAGAGCAATGCTGGTAAGCCATTCTTTGTGGTTTGGTCACTGATTGCCGTGCCGACAATGACAATCCTGATTTCGGATATGGGTGACACGGTCATCTCGAGTTTCAAACGCGGCACTTTCAAACTTGGTGACATGACTGTCCTGCCTAAGGCGGGCCTCTGGCACGATCTTCTCAAATCAGCCCCTTTCCTCTGGAATTGGATGAACAAGAAAGTCGAGAAGCGGCGTTTAAAATCCGGTCTTCCCGTTGGACCCTCTGAAGGTGAAGGCTCACCTAACTTAAGCATCGAACAGTTGGCAAGTGAGAATCTCAGTGAAGCAGAATTGACGCAACGACTCGCCTGGGCTATTCGCAAAACGGCCGACGACCTTCAACATTCGCCTGGGAAACGCTATTCATATGAAGAATGGTGCGAGTTTACAAAGCTGATCCGCTTCACCAGAGCTGGACTCGACCAGCTAGACTATGACGAAGAAACAGACGGCGTCATAGAATGGGACTGGCTTGAAGAAAATAGTCCCATGATGAGCTCGCAGAGCGAATCGGAATGGATCCTCGATCGGCTTTGTGAGAGTTTGCTTCGATTGCTGAAGAAAAATACGCTGGGCAGTACGCCCAATTCCGCATTACTTCCATCTGCTGACGCTGACGCTTCGACCTTCGATTTTTCCCGTCGCGGCACCATGTACGACGACCTGCCGACGGCTCGGAAGTCCGACAAGGCGAATAAAAGCAAGGCTGTCGAGCCAAGCGAGCCTCGCAAGCCAATGCAGGCACAGGAACGAAGACACCGAGCCTCGGGAGCGGACGCAGTATTGACATTCTTTACGGGCGGGAGGAGAGGAGACCAGACGTACGCCGAATGCGCTCCCTTGTGGAGTAAGAAGGCCCAGGAACGGATGAAGGAGCAGCGCAGGGGTAGCACTGGACATAAGCGCAGAGGTCCCTTCAGCAAGCTCGACCATAGAGGCAAGACAGGCGCAGTAGGTGGTGGAAGAGGTGGAGCAGGCAGCCGGACGCTCAAAATGAGGTATTTCACGGGTGATGGTGAGGGAACGAGGTTTCCCAGGACTGACGATTGATTCTACTACAAAAGGACGGACAACTTGATTGGGCGGTTGAGGCTTTTCTTCTGAATGCCGTGATTTGGGATCTGAATTTGAGTTTGGGATGGGGATTCAGGATGTACAGTATACGAAGGAGTGGTCTAAACAGCGCCATGAATCTCCAGGAATGACTATTTCGGAATGGGGGAGCTTTGGACCTAGCAGAACGGTCTCAGTGGAATATACTCGGGTGTATTTGATGACCGCCTTGTCCCACAAAGATTTTATATTGGTTAACGTGTTATTTCTATGATTGGCTCATCACACACAGAATAGTTTAGCTGAACTTCTTCGGCTCGCCGCATTAACGCCTCACTGAGGGCAAGCAACATGCAAGCTCTAGTGTATCCATCACAGCCCCTGTTTCTATTGTGTTACGCAACTCGCCAATGCAATGTGAACTTCTCTGCTGCTCCCCGACCTGATGCTCGGTGTGTCGACCTTCCAACCTTCTTCTTTCTCGTCCCGAGAACGGGACGGACCCAGCTCAATTTCTGAAGATGGTGAACACGATCAAAAGCATCGTCGACCCCGAAGTCCAGTCTGTCATTGCTAGAGTGCCTCCTTCACAAGAATTCCATCCCTCACCAGCGGCTTGGGAAGACCAGATCCTGTACTTTCTTCTTCCCGACCGCTTCTCTAACGATTCAGAAAATGATTACAAGGACGTCAACGGCAAGCCTGTCACAAATGGCTCCACTCCCGGATACAAACCCGAAGACAATGGAAATGCCATTCGCACGGACGCTGACGCAGCTCGATGGCGAGCTGCCGGGTCAGTCTTCGTTGGAGGAAGCCTGAGAGGTCTCAAGAGCAAGCTCGGGTACCTCAGTCGACTCGGAGCCACGGCTCTTTGGATCGGACCGGTCTTCAAGCAAGCGTCCAAGCTACAAACGTATCATGGGTACGGCGTTCAAGATTTTCTAGACATAGATCCGCGATTCGGCACACGAGAAGAATTGAGAGATCTCGTCGCTGCCGCACACAAAGAAGGCATCTACGTCCTGCTTGACATCATCCTGAACCACAGCGGCAACGTGTTCGAGTATGTGGCGGACAGCCCTCACTACAATAATGGAGAAACGTTTGATGTCAAGGGCTTTTACGACCAAGACAGACATCCAGATATACCTCTCGGCAAGGTCGACGAAGACAAGTATCCGAATGCGTTCCCCGATGCGGCCGTCTGGCCGTTAGAGCTGCAAGAGGCCGAGTGCTTCACGAGGAAAGGCCAAATCAATGACGATGGATGGGATAGCGCTCCCGAATACTTTGATGGTGATTTCTACGACCTCAAGGACATAGCCCTTGGAAATCCAAGTCCAGACAACTTCACCGCCACACCAGCCTTGAAGGCTTTGTGTCAATGCTACAAGTACTGGATCGCCTACGCAGACATTGACGGCTTCCGCATCGACACTGTCAAGCACATGGGCGACGGGCCGACCAGGTACTTTGCCAGCGTGATCCACGAATACGCACAACTCCTGGGCAAAGACAGGTTTCTTCTAATCGGCGAGATCACAGGCTCCCGAGCCTTCGAGACGGTTGAAACCACTGGTCTTGACGCAGCCCTTGGTATCGGAAATGTGCAGGAGAAACTTTGGCGCGTGCCCAAAGGACAAGTCAATCCCAGCGAGTACTTCGACCTCTTCCGTAACGCCTTGCATCTCAAGAAAGGCAGCCATACGTGGTTCCGCGACAAAGTGGTGACGATGATTGACGACCACGATCAAGTCTGGCGAGGGAGCTACAAAGGACGCTTCTGCTCGGAGGGCAACGGAGCCAACCTCATCGTCGCAGCCGTCGCTCTCAACCTCTACACGCTCGGCATCCCGTGCTTGTATTACGGCACCGAACGGGCCTTTGATGGCCAGGGTGGCGATGACCGATACATCCGCGAAGCCATGTTCGGCGGGGCCTTTGGTGCTTTCCGTAGCAAAGACCGCCACTTCTTCGAAGAAGACCACCCTGTCTGGACGACCGTTGCCGAGCTCGCCAAACTTCGCAGACAGGAAATGGCCCTGCGCAGAGGGAGACAATATCTCCGCGAAATCTCGGGAGACGGCAACAATTTCGGGCTGCCGACCATCGTGGGCTCCTCACCCATGCATTCTATCATCGCATGGTCCAGGCTCTTTGCCGGTCAAGAGGTGTTGTGTGCTATAAATTCAGATCCTGGCACGAAGTTGTCTGTCTGGGTCACCGTGGATAGGGAAGTTCATCCGCCTGCAAGCACGCTGGGGATTTTGTTCCCGACGAAGATAAACGGCAAAGATGACGTTCCAGAGTCTCTGACTATTGAGGATAGGAATGGGAGGTCGGTTGCGCTAGTCACAGTTCCTCTGGGAGGAGTCGTGGTTTATAAGTAATGGATTTTGACAAGGCATACTACCGAGGCGTATCGAAGCTTGGAAAGGGCCAAAAAGGCGTAAGGAAGTAGTACAATCACAACTTCTAATATACTGATTACATGCTGTAACGAGGGAGAGCACTGTTCCCCCTCCCCCCACCCAATAAAAGCTTTGGGTTGTCTTGCTCATAGTACTTACACTTGGTACTTCCGAAGCACAATGAATCCTGGTTGCCGAATTCACACAGAAGACTTGAGGAGACTGCAAGTGAAGGAATTTGATCATGAAACCTGCGTTGAGAATCAAGCATAACATCGCTGTACGTCCTTGTAAGAGCTTTTGAAGGTGAAAGATGAAAGATGTTTTCGACCTTGGGGGGTGGAGTGGGCACTTGACCACTCAGATGGCTGAAGTCACACGGAGTGTCAAAAAAAGTAATTTCTACATGAAGTTGGGGTCTTGACGACGAAGAGAAAAGGGCTATTGCTGGATGCCGGTTGCTGAGAGTCCAGTTGAATGGTGCTGAAATGAGCAAACTCAGACCGAGTCTGTGTCTGAGCTGGATCTTCCACCGTCGTCGTCGCGTCGATTGAGGTCGAGCCGTGTATAGTCGAGTCAGTGAAGAGTATTTGAGAGGAGTTGATGGAGAAATTGGGTGAGCACAAGACGTTTGACGTTCATAGAAAACTGGGGATGGTACGGTGGTCATAATGGTTGACACCGGGGGCACTGTGCAATTGTGGAAGACGGTTTCGCTATGAAGGGGCGATATTGATCGCGATGGTGGCAGAGGGTCTAGATTCGTACCTGCAAGAAGGAAATAGGAGACATCCAATAGTCTTGCCAGCTCAGTCAGCAGGACGTACTCCTTGAGAAGGGAATGTGGCAGAGCGATGACGACCGTGATCGAATGACCTGGAAGTCATTGTTTGTTATCAAACAGGAACAAGACGTCTTGAAGGACGATGGTGAGAGAGGGATCAACTTTGTTGCGGGATGTCAACATCAAATCTCAATGTTAATCAATGTCAATGATCTCTATCCAGCCATCGCATAGACATCCTTCTGAAACTGTGTAAATAGCTTCTGCGTTGGATGGTCTCCAGGAGGGAAAAACTGTGTTGCATATACGCCGCAGATACCTCTCCGGCGATCAATCCACTATTGAAGCTTGGTCAGTTCCTTTTAGTTCTGACTTCAGAGTATGCGCAACTCACCCAGTATGAATTCGGAAGTCCAGCCCAGTACATCATACCCTTATCTGCTCTTTCTTCAACGCCATCCACCGCTACAGCACCGCCTAGGGCGTAATTCCACTTGACGCCAGTTCCGAAACTAGGAGCCAGAAACTGTGCCGCCTCAGGCACATCCATGACCGCCTGGATATAGTTGGTATCCGGCAGCTGGGGGCGGAAGAGTTCATCGATGGATTCAGACTTCAACAATTTCCCGTCGTCCACCAGCAGCGAGGCCACAATTTTGATGTAATCCTCCGCGCAACTGTACAATCCCGCACCGCCATAGTCATCATCCGCCTCTCGCACAGGATACATGCCCACATCTGGTGCATCGGGGATGACTTTGCCGTCTGGTGTGCGAAACGGACGACCGATGAACCTTTCCTGAACGCCGGGGTGCTCACTGGGCCGGAACGTCGTGTATTTCATCCCCAAAGGCTCAAAGATGTGCTTCTTCATATACTGACCCAATCTAATGCCACCGTTGACCCGTTCCACCATCTGGCCTGCCCAATCGATCGAACCGCCATACTCCCAGCCTTCACCAGGCTCAAAGAGCAACGGTAGCATTAAATCGTCCTTAATCGCTCCCTGCGGAAACCCCACGGGCTTACCCATGGCTTTCAAATATCTCTGCAGCAGAGGGTTGAATGCTGGGTACCCCATTCCGCTAGAATGAGTCAAGAGGTGACGCAGCGTGAGGGTCTTGGTGGCTTTCTTCAGAATCGGCTTCTCGTTCTCATCAAACCCAGTGAGAATCTCCGGCGTCGTCCATTCAGGTAGAATCTTGCCGATCGGGTCATCGAGAGACAACAGTCCTCGTTCCACGCATTGCATACACGACACAGCAGTGCTGATCTACGGGCAATTTCGGTTAGATACATCGTACTTCCATTTTCCCCTTCCTCTAGCACAGCAGCATGCATACCTTGGTACAAGAAGCCAACCACATTGTCGAATCGATTTGAAACGGCTTCCCTCCTTTCCCAAGGGACGTTGTCCCAAAGGCCTTTGCATATTTCGTAGTTCCTAGTATGCCTGTCGTCAATGTCAAGAACGACTCCTACGAAAAAAGATCATCTACGACAAAAGGACTCACCAGACTTATCAACTGCCACCACAGCGGCCCCTGCAATGACCTTCTCATCCACCGCCTTGTTGATGGCTTCTTCGAATGCTGTCCCCATTCTCTGCGATCGACGTTGATGCAGTCCTGCCTACCGTAGACTTTAGAACCACTCCTTAGGTGCAGATAGTAATAGTGGTAGCGGAGTAGACGGTTTCGCCTCCACCACTCCCGGAGAAATAAGGCACATCTGGACAAGTGAGCAAGGCCTTACCCTCCCATCCCCAATCCAGAATTTACCCCCATTTGGCCTTTCACCCAAGGTTCCACATTCGAACTGACTCGTACCTGCGCTCGCCATGGTCAAAATGTGGGGCTTTTCCTTGCCCCTTTGCAGGCCCTCCTTTCTTTCTCCCCCGATGCCGGGTCGTGCCAGTGTTTTGGGCTGTGGAAGGTACTTGAGACTTAGTCAGTGCTGAACAAGTAGCGAATGACGATGCGATCACTGCTACTAAGATGCTTCACTCAAAGAGCTTTGCCCTTTCGGAAGTTCTTCATCCCTCTATGTCAGAGGTTGGCAAGTGGGGCCTGAGAGAGTGCCGGTAGTCATGAGAGGTGATTCCTTCAATGTGTGGTACCGTACTCGTCCTTCCCATACAACGTCTCCATGTTAGGGCCATAGACTTAGGGTCGATGGTGGGAACAATGATGGGATGTTCTCTTGATATTGGCTTGTCCTTCTCCTTCTAAAAGGATATTTGTCCATGGGCGGTAGGCGAAGATTGTGTTCCATGACAGGATCTTTGTGCTGCCATGATAAGAATGATGTTAATGGTCGCTATATACAATTTCAAATCCGTTCTCTACATGTGTTCACATCCCCTTATGCCCACGAGACCCGGATGTCTATACTTTTCTTACCTTAGAATTTGTCCAACCCACCACTACCACAAACGTGTTTGGCCATTTCTTCGTGTGCTACACGGCGAGGCTTCTGTACCGTTTTGAGTTTTGGTTGCAAGATCGTTGAAGAGGACGTCTCCGCTTGGAAGGTCCTGTGCCATGAGGTCTCATGTCATTACGGTCGCACTAATCCTCCCTTGCCTAGTAAGAGGCAATTTGAAGGCGACCAAGGTCGTTGGCGGGTCTACCACGATGGGCGTTGTGGTACGGATTGAGGGACTAGATGGTATAGTCCTTGTCGGGGATCTCTGATATCCAAAGTCTGATGACTTGTCCGTCGTTCAGATGGATGGCTGACTGCCCAATTCATGTCAAACTCGGGCCTGCCACACCTTCCACATGCATTGCCACAAAGAACCGTGAGATCAATATTGATTTTTTCCCGCTCACAGGCTGGCTCATCGATCATAACTTCAACAGGATACAAAAAGTGCGGACTAAGTAGGATGTTGGGCCAGCTGTGGGAATTGAGGTCTCCTGCCTGAAATTGGCTATATGAGTAGGAAGAGATCCCTGCTGCGCAGCACTAGGGTTAGGAATTCAGCTGCTACCCTGAGACCGTCCATTCGAGCTTCCAGATGCTGTGGATTGCTGGACAACGCGCCATCCAGAGTGAAAACAACTCTTGCGGCCGGGATACAGTTGCTGTGGCCGAGAGTTGATAAGTGTCGGTGGTGGGAAGCGGTGCCAAGGCAGCCAATCGAGAGTGGTAATCATTTGAACTCACGTGATCATGTTTCGGCGCCACTCGGCTGTTTTTTCCCGCTGCACCGTCGTTGCACAATATCCCCCGAAAGGGGTTTGTACTGATGGGAGAGTTCAAATTTCCTTTCGTCCTGAACACTTGAACAGCAGATCTTCTTGTTGGATGACCATACGACTCCAGGTCGGTGCTACACAACCAGTTCTGCACGGTACTCAATCTCCAGTAAGGTGAGTGGCATCATGGAATCAATATCTTCCAGTTCTCATTTCGACGCTTTACTCTTCGTGTGATGAATAAATATGTCCAATCAAAAGCATAGTTCAACTGAGACCGCAATTGTCGTTGAATGAACTCAATACCATCATTAAATTCTGATTTTGAAATGCCCTTATCCTACCTTCCTTTTCCGCAACATGATCCGGACATGATCTGCTAACGATAGCTCGCCTACGCAGATACGGAGTCATAGTAAAGAATGCGTTTCTTTGATCTTCGCTCGCATTCTGTCCAGTCTTCCGTTTCTGGAAGATTTCCCCCTTTGCTTCGAGATAGTCTTTTCCCCCCCAGATGAGCCGGGTCGGCTATCACTGTTGGGGTCGTGGCCAAGGAAACTGACTGGGTTTCTCTGGCGTAAAGATTGTCGACGAACCTTGATCATTCTTCAAGACTCTGGCTGGCTTTACGGGATTGAAACCGGGATGGAACCCCGAGTTTCCAGAAATAGTCCCGAGGTAGATTTGGGACTGGCCCTTCCCTCAGCTCAATCCTTTGGGCCTCAACCCTAACCTTGCGCAAGTAAAGTAATGCACTCGAAGACGGCGCTGGCCAGGATGTGCTTTGGGGAACTGTGTAGCGCACACAATGGTGCAAATACCAGAGTTTTTGATTGTCAAGGTGGCTTGTACAGAACTTATCCAAAAGCAAGGAAGTATCTCAGGGGCTACGGATTGCGTCCTTTTTTCGACCCAATGGACGGCCAGAATAGGTGTCTACAGTACACGCCCATGACTTGTCACGATGGGCAACATAACCTGTTCCTTAGAGCTTAGACATAAGCTCGGGATATGATCGAGCCGACGAAATTTTCTTCGAACCACCTTGCTATGATATTAGCAAGCGAGGCGCCAATAACCCTACTACCGTTCCAGCCACAAATTTTGGGAACTTTCGACACCTCGGCCCGAACGGAGGAGTCACAGCGCACAAATTTGCCGTATCAGATACGAGAACATGATGCACGGTACTCTCGCGCACCAAGATGACTCTTGTGCCCTGCTGGTTGAAGCTGGATGCTGGCGTTCAAAGAAACTTGAGGCTATCAGTCGACGCACGACACGAAGCGATTCCAAGTCACGAGAGAGCAATGCTGGCACAAGAGAATGCCACGTCAACCTGCGACTTCTGCACGATGGAAAGTGCCAACGGTCTTGTCACCGCAGTCACACGAACGCGAGTGGTTGAAGATGCAGGCGAGAACGCAGAGTGCCAGCAAGCGTGGGAGTCCGTGTCAGAGCCCGGACGGCGGAGCACCCCATGAGTAGCGAATCGAAGAGTTTCTCGATGACAGGGCCTGGGTCATTTCCATCCAGCCAGATGAACGCATGCTCCCCTTTCCCGACACGGACGTACAAGCAAGAAGTGGATCCGAGGCGGGCCGTGTCGACCATAGCGGGCGAGCTCGAGGATTTCCTCTCTCTTCCCACCAAAGCGCCGTGCATCTGTTTGCTGCGGAAAAATGGGGCAACATGCCTGAGACTCGCAGCGGCATTGGATTCTGGCTATGCGCTGTTGTGCAACCAAGCAGAGCGAGGAACGAAAGAAGGAAAATATGGACTTGCACACAGTCCACATCCGTGATCCTAGTAAGCTGCTGCAAGCCCGCGACTAACTCAACCCTCGACCCACTTTCTCTTGGTTTTCCCTCCCACCGCCCTTTTCCTCCCACTTTTTCTCTCTTCCTCCCTCTCGTCCGTCTCCTTTAAAATAGATATCTCACCACCTCTCTTCCCCTCTATCTCCTTCAACTCTTTTTCTTCCTTCTACATCTGCCCATGCACGTGAGCGAACCTCGTCGATGACAGCTTTCTCACAAGACTTTTTTGGACATCTTCAATTCTTGCATAACTATCCAATTGGCCACCAGAGGATCCCACTACTATTCCCCAGGAACATCTACCCAGGATAATCCCAGGATTGTTGCACTTTTGCCTGATTTTCTTTTCTCAATCGATTCCCAGGAATTGTTAACCAGGATTGAAACTTCGACCAGAACACAGTCCGACAATCCATAACCAGCGACACATTCTCCAGGTACTATCATATTTTTCTGTTTTTCTCTTTCGCAAGTTATTTCCAATGCCCTCTAACCGGGAAGTTGACCACCGTCGCTCTCCGTGTTATGGCCCTATCCCTATGTCATGTTTCCATTGAAACCCGTCGCCTGCGCTCTCTAGCTGTCTGGCTGATCGGGTGCCATGATGAGAGTGTTGACTGTCGGTCACATCTCGCGGCAATTATGATGAAAGTTTCAAATCGTTCGATGGGACTCTTCGCCCGGATCATCCTCTGGAATGGAACATTTTATCCCGGAAATATCTTACCCCTTGGAATATCCCTGGACATGGCCTCCGTTGGATTAGGACCGTTTTATCTCCATCTTGGATATCCCAGGGTTTCCCATCAATTGGATCCGCTGCCAATTTTCCCGTTGAGGTGTAATGATCAGCTTTGGCCATCTTGTCTTCGAAAATCGATTGCGCAACAACTGAAGGCCGCTGACCTGATCTCTTATCCCGGGACCATGAATCCCCCCCCTTGTGCTGTGAAGCCTCAACCCCAGGAGTACTTGTCGTATCACGCCGCTATGATCCGCGACTTCATGGGTTGACATTATCCGTGCCCTGCCTACCGCGACAGCCTTGTTTTGTTCCGGGATGTCTCTTGTTTACGACGATAATTCCTACCTCCCTACGTTGACGCTACACGACATTCTGATGGAGTTCGATATTAACCCCACGTGTCTTCTCGGAACACCGGCGATATCGCCCTCCATGATCTACATTACTTGCCAACTTGTGTCTCGACCTCGATTTTCGCCAATACTGGATCGACGACTATCGTAAATCCTGGAGCCTGGATGCCTTGAACCAACCACAGACCTGGTGCTATTGGACCTCCTTCCTTTCCACTACCCCATTGTCCACATTCTCATCCTAGATGCCTGCGTTTTGGCCCTGTTTCGATACTGTTTGAATGTTGCGCATGTGATGATGTCGATGAAACACTAACTTGTATCGTCCTGACAGAATTCCCCAGGACCGGTTCTCCAAAAATGCAGTCAAGAACAAGTCAGTCTCCCCCCACACTGGCCACTCATACCCAAGGACTTCAAAACCGGATACCCAGGACTATGACTGTAGTGTCCACGGATTCTATGGCCTTCACGTCGGCCGTCATGGCTGAAGATTTTCCCAATGCGAATTTTTCTTTGACCTCATCTTCTGGATCGCGCCGGGATCCTGGGTCTAAGTCCAGTGCCCTGTCCACTGGATCTTACTCCGACGGTGATGACATTTTCCCAATGGGCTATTCCTCCATGCCCACTATGGACAGCCCATTCAACATGCCCGTGATGTCCAACCTGGGCGGCTTTGAGACCAACCCAGCTTTTGAGTTCCTGGCAGAGGATGTTCTGTCAGGTGGCAATGCCCCAGACTTGAATCTCGTGCCATCGCATTTCCATGGACAAGGCCACGCACAGGACGGTTTGAATCCCAGTTATATGCTCGTGGATGGATCCGTGTACAATCCAGGAATGATGTCCAACTTCTCTCCAGATCTGCCCTGGCATCGTGTTTTCACACCACCCCCCGAGGAATATGTCCAGGAAGTGTTGCCGCACCATTTCTTGTCTGCCCAGTCTTTCGAGGAGGAGCCATGCCAAAGTGACCGGGAGATCGCCATGTACGGGGCTAACACCATCCCAAAGCCGCCGTCTTATAGGTCAGATTGCCTGAAATCCACCAATCCCCTCCCCCTTTTAATTGCTGACCCGAGCAGCACTCCACGACGAAGTTTGGTTCAGCCTAGGCCAATCCGATCTGCATCCGAGCGGAGTGACTCGTCCAGTGAACAGAGCACTTCCACAGTTGAACCCCGGAACTCCAAAGAAGACTCGTTCGACAAAGTCAAGGCCAGAAGTGACCCTCTCTATGAAGCCAAGGCCGACAAGGACGGATTGTACCACTGTCCAATGTTCAAGGAGGCCAAGTGCACCCACAAACCAACGAAACAGAAATGCATCTACAAGTAGGTTCAAACAAGCCGTGAAATCCGAATACCGTCTAATATACCTCCCCCCGACAGCAAATACCTGGATTCCCATTTGAGGCCATATCGTTGCAAATTCGCGGACCGACCAGAATGCGAGGATGCCAGGTTTTCTTCCAATGCTTGCCTGTTCCGTCATGAGAGGGAAGCCCATGGACTACACAATCACGGAGTGAATCCTTTTCTGTGCAAATTCCCGGACTGTGACCGAGCCCGCGAGGGGAATGGATTCCCTCGACGGTGGAACCAACGTGACCACATGAAACGAGTTCATGACTATGTTGAAGATGACTCTCCCAAGGATCGTTCTACTGCTCCAGATCAGGCCAAAAGAAGAAGAGCCCCCGCTGCTCCTACATCGACCCCCATGAAGAGATCTGGCTCGTCAGCCCATGCCAAAGCCCAAGCCCTGGCCGGTGCCGCTATCCCTTCGCGGTACTATGGTCGTACCATCAGCCAAGCTCGATACGCTGCCCCACGTACGTATACAACTGGTTCGATGCAGGATTGCAGTGCGATGTTCTCTCCCGTGGGCAAATTATCCGGACCATCCAAGGATTCTCCAGCATATTCCAGGGCTTATTCTTGATTTCTTTTTCTTTCATCTTAGTCAGATGATGATTCCGATCAAACCATGTCCATGTATTCCCTGTGCAAACCATCCGGAGGCTCTTTCTTTACCAGTTTCTGATCTTCCAAACCACCGACCGGTACCGGGAGTGGAGCCAGACCACCTCTGTGAATAGACCAAGTACCCTGAGGCGCTGCAGAACAACTGTAGTCCAAGTTACCACCTGGGCGTCAACCTGGTCGTTATCTCGCCATTGAGAACACTCGCTAGATTGTGATCCAGTTACGCGACAGTTTTCCTTTTTGACAGGTCCACACCCTCCGGGCAAGGGTGTTTTGTTACTTTATGTCCCTGGACAGGCCACTACTCTTTTCCTAAGGATTCTCCGACGACTTAAAAAATGCACAACGTGACATCGCGAGAACAGGTGTGCTGGAGGGAAGTGTCCACGCGTCAAGTGCATGGGCAAAGAGGGTATCAATAGCGTTTCTGTTTGATAGATTTCTGGGCCGTGGTGGTGATAGCTGCTTTGAAATGTATGATAATAGTCATCAACCTGAAGACTAGAAACTTATAATTCTGCCAACACGTTGTTCTCTTGCGTTGCTTTATGTCCCTAGTTCTCGTAGCTGATGACAGGGCAGTTAAGCTGCAGTATCCAGGGGCACTCGCAATTTTGTTTTGGGCGCCCCTCCCCCCCCAACCCACCCAAAAAAAAAAAAAAAAGTTTCGTAGAATTTCGACTCACCAAGTTCGTTATGCCAGTGAGTACCTCAAGCTCCTTTTGCTTCCTGACGTTCATGGCATTGACCCTTGTTTGGTAGCTGGTAATAATCACGGGTCTTCCCTGCTCAGGCAAAACCTACCGAGCCCAGCAGATCGCCGCAGAATTGACAGCATTCATCTCTTCTGAGTCGACGCCGTCAAAACGAACTGTCCAAATCATTCACTCTCACCACGCTTCCTCAGACGAACCCTACGATCCCAGCAAGCATCAAGATCCAGAAAATCTCCGAGACCAAATCTACAACAGCGCAGCTCAGGAAAAGACCACCCGAGCGGCAGAATTCTCGGCGATCAAACGAGCTTTGTCCAAGGACAATGTCGTGATCGCAGATGGCCTGAATTACATCAAAGGCTATAGATATCAATTGTGGTGTGAGGCTAAAGCTGCGGGGACGAGATGCTGCGTTGTCCATGTTGCGGCGCAAGAGGATGAATGCAAAAAATGGAACAAAGAGAGGCTGACGGCATGGGGCCAGCTAGACGACTCTGAACAAAGTGACGAGGCTGCTGGGGTGGGGAAGCACGCGCCTGGAAAGCAAGGGAAGGATATACTAGGAGACCTGGTACCTGAGAGTCACACGGCCATATATGGCGACCGGGCCGTCGAGAAACCCAGCAAATCGCGGTCTTCGTCTGTCGACGGACTCGACGGGGACGACGATGGAGAAGAAAGAGGAAGACCACCACGACAGAATGACGACGCCGCGACCCTGAAGTCTCTATACGTCACCGATGACAGAGGAGACCCTCTTATTCCTTCGCCGACAAACCAGTCGATCCCCCTTGCAAAACAACCAGCGTCCTCCTCAACGCACATTTCACCACCTGCCCCGACATGTTCACCCCCTTACTCGCCTAGAACGCTCCTCTCTCTGTTTATGCGTTATGAGCCCCCGTCCCCCTTCTCGCGCTGGGACACTCCACTTTTCACCATCCCGTCCAGCGACCCTTGCCCACCAGCGCGCGATATCTGGGCCGCGCTTTTCCCGGGGCCTTCAAAACCGACAAGCAAGAAGTCCATCTCGCAGCTCCCACCGCGAGGCTCAGCGGACAGGCTCGCGAAACCACACCAAGTCAAACCGCACGCGGCGACCGTGCTGCCGAAAGCTACGACCTCAGACGCCTTGCAGACCCTAGAGAGTGCTACGATGGATGTGGCACGGCACATCCTCGTCAGAGCTCGCGAACAGGGTCTAGCGGACGGCAACGACGACGGCGGCGATGTTTCACTATCTGTACCCATCGCAACCCCTGACGCGATCGCGCAGCAGACGCCGTACGAAGCGACGCTACATATCCCGCCAGGAGCCACACTCACGCAGCCACTGCTCCAGCGTTTGCGGAGGAAGTACACACAGATCCAGCGTGGGAGCATCGCACATGGCCAAGGGTACGTAAACGGACGGCGCGCCGTGGTCGAAGGGTTTATTACGTTTCTGGACCGAGAATGGAATGATGACGGGTAAGTAGCAGGAGGGAATGGTAAAGATGATAATGGGGATCGGATTTATGATTCCAACGCGAGCATGAAGTAGGCAGTCAAACGAGTCCTGTCGTCGTGTCAGAAATTGAAAAAGTCTGGCCTAGGACAAGGATACAGAGAGGCAAATATAGAAAAACCTAACAGTGTTCGATTTCTTCGATTCATCTGCAGCTCTAGGTAGGTGACGGACCTAGGCCTAATTGTATCTCCTAAAAGCTCTCCAAATGTATTGCTCGCTCATCTATCGCATATCATGTTCCTATCCATACCCAAACTCCTCAAGCCATCGTCAACAAAAAGGACAAAGACAGTAGACACAACCTGCCCACTCCAAAGGCGCTGTACACACCATTCTCCATTGAAATGCATCGTCGTTTTCTTTCCATTCCGTCAACTAAAATGCAAGACTCGTCGGTATCAAGACCTCGAAAACACAAGTCTCTCCCACCGGTTTTGGCATTGTCGAGGGTAAAGATAATCAAGCGAAAAACAATCCTCTAATGATCTGACGTGAATTCCGTTATTTCATCAAGACGATGTAACCAGAGCAGATGTCGAATCTAGGGTATCAACCCAAAAACCAAAGCCACACTCTGTCTAGGAGAAGACAAATTATCAAGAGTGGGGATATAAGCAAAGATCGAGAAGAGTAGTGTGGGATTTCTTTGATAAAGCGTAGTTGCTCAGAGCTTCGAAGCGCTGACGACATGTGGTGCATGTCTCAATAGTCCGACATAAGGAGACAGTTCCGTTGCGGTGTAGCGGTGCCTCCCTATTCGGCCCGTATCATTTCCATGGAGACAGAGAATGGCGAGAGGCCAGCCGCAAAGTAGGCGCCAAACCTGGAAGAAGAAAGACTCCAGACGGTGTTCGGGAGAGAGTTTGCCGGGTGATTATACAAGAGATTATGCCCAAAATTGTTGCCGTCGACCACATGTTCGTTAGACTCTCGTCGGCACACCCAGCCCACTTCGAAGGGTGATTTTTTAAAAAAAAAAAAAAAAAAATTGGGTGAAATGTTGTAAAGTGAGGCTAGCGGATGACAGAACAAACGCATGTGAAATGGCAATCGTAAAGGACAGGGCGATATTGTAGATGATGTCCTCATAATGATACGTCTCCGAAATCTCGCATTAAACAAGCCATCTGAGCGCGTTTTGCGGCCTCGGCCAGAAAATCGGGAGGCAGCTGTCCTGGATTCAAGGGGTGTGTATGGGCAGGATGGCCCTCTGCTATCGAGTTTGTATGTGGATGTAGTTGATGCTTCTGCATATCTTGATTTATTTGTGGTTGTTCAGCAAAAGGCTGTTGCTGGCGCCGTTGGGCAGGATAGCCAAGGTGCATTTGTTGCGCTGTGTATGGATTTGGCTGGGAATGAGGACGGCCAAAGAAAGGTTCCATGTCTGCCGTTGAGGGTGATGGTAATGGAGCGTGCAGGTGTGCCTGCTGTTGTGGTTGATGGGACATGAAATGCGACTGTATCTGAAGGTGAGGCTGGGGCTGCTGGGGCGTGGGCGGTGGTGGAGGAGGATTAAGAGCGTCACTGATCGGACTTGGATGAGAACTCGTCGAGGTACTTGAGGGCTGTGAAAGGTTATTGGCGAGAACAGGAGCAGAGAGATTGGCGCTTCTCTGCTGAAGTGGTTCTTGTTGCGAATGTGATGAGATTCGAGCGCTCCTACGAGGATAGTTGCTCATCTTTGTACTTCGAAGGCTCAGGCTGTAGGATTGTTGTTTCAAGAGGTGCAGCCGCTGAGCAGGCGGCTCCTCTTTCAGGTATTCTTTTTCAGATCGAGCGCGCGGCAGCCGATATTGATATCTTGGTCGAGACGCCCGAAAAGGAAGATATCGTAGGTAAATTAGGCCGCAGGAATGACGAAAGTTGTGTGTTGGGTTTGAGATACGGAGGGTACAGCACCAAAAGGAAAATGGCGAACTGAGATCTCGCCGCAAGAAAGGCCGGAGGGCCAAACAAGGTGCGAATGTTGGGAGACCTTCGTTCTACCTAGGAGTGGATGCGTTGTTTGAGCGGTCTGACCACCCAACCGAAGTCCAGGCTGCGCTTCGGGTTCGGGTGCGAGTCAGTGACAAATTTTCCCGTTCAAGCTCTCGGACGACGTTTGGGTGGCTGCGAGATTTCGTGGGGGGAGATGTGGAAGCCTGGAGGTGCGGGGCAACTCGATTGGGCGACGAGGACGGGCTGAATGAGCTGATCGGTGGGGAGTAGCCCACGGGCTGTTAGCTGGGACCTCTGGTTGATGAGAGGGAGCAGGAGAAGATCGAGGAAAGGATCGAGAAATGAGGAAGGGGGAGAGATTATTGGGAGGGAAAAAAGAAATTCAAGTGACCAAGAGACAGCTTTGAGTGCGATAACTGCTGAAAAGTACACAACCCACGGAAGACGGGCAGAAGCGGAGGCTGCTTCCGCTGGGCATTGGATTCCGACAATGGGCCGAGTGACTTTACACGTCCAATACCGTAATGTACCAGCTGAGGGCCCCAATCGACCAGTGTGTTATTTCGGAACGACTGCAAACCTACCCAAGTACCGAATTGCCAGTTCTATTTCTCGGATGACTTTGAAGCCTACGATACCTGCTCCTATTACTGAACAAACCCCCGAGCAAATGAAGCACCAGAAGGCTTCCTAGAATTGTGGCCCTGTTCTGGTATTTTTCCTGCACGGTACATAACGAAATACCGTCCCCTTTTTTATTCTTTCTACAGTTACCATCTATTTGGCGATTTGGGTGACGCTTACCGAATGCTACAGTCAGCCTTTTGGAGACCGGTGACTTGCCCCCCCACAGATTCACCCGCAGCCTTTCTCCTCTGCTTGACCGTGGCCATTAGGCATGATCAAAGTATCGACATTCACCCCCCCGGTCAGGCCACCTCTGTAATCCACTGGGCGAAAGTTGCTCGCTCTTATCACATCAGCATGCTTCAGCGTGGGTGACGAAATGATCTGTGACTATTATCGAAGATCGCTCGCTTTCAATCTCCCATGTCCATCTTATCGCGATCGCTAAGTGCCAGGTACGTACAAATAGCATCTTCCACCCTGAACCTTTCGAATAGCCGAGGCGGGCGCCTCATACACATGTCAAGATGTCCTGGTTCATGTGCTACGTCCCAGATACACTCTTCATTGGCGTCGTCGGACACCATAACTGATATGCCGACCTTGTGGTTTCCAAAAGTCGGAGATGTCAGTCCACAATGTGGGCGTGAAAGCTGTACCGGTACCTAGGAAATTGTCAATTCCTCGGATCATTGCACGTGTGCGCCAAGAGTCCGAGGGGGCTCAAGTTCAGGCGGGTCCAAGATCAACATAGAAATTTCCTTGCACCATTTGTGAACTGTCGTCCATACCCATCCTAAGTGGACAATCAATGGACGATGGTAGTGATGATGGTCAAGCCTCAGAGTCCCTGGACTTGTTCCAGGAGCCTCCAGATTTCTACCAGCCGGACAAACCAGCAACCTTCACCAACTACACCTTGAAAAATGGTCACACCGTCACTCTTCGCCTCGTTGGACATAGTCCTCTTTGGGTGTGATATGATCGTCCAATGTTTCGATTCTCTCGCTCGGCTAACGACTTTCAAAGGGCCATTTGCTTTGGAACGCCGGGCAGGTCATTTCTCAGTACTTAGAAGATAACGCCAGACAGCTGGTGGAAGGGAAAGCAATTCTGGAATTAGGTGCTGGTGCTGGCCTCCCTGGTCTGGTTTCAGCCATATTAGGAGCCAGAAAAGTTGTCGTGACTGATTATCCAGATCTTGAGTTGATTGTGAACCTACGCTATAACATTCAGCACTGCGATGCCATCGAAAACAAGTCCGCCATTGTCGCCGAAGGCTTTCTCTGGGGGAACTCTGCAGACTCCTTGAAGGCCCACATTTCGCCAGCTGCCGGGTTTGATCTCTTGATTCTCGCTGACATTCTCTTCAATCATTCGGAGCATGCGAAACTTCTCTGCACCCTCCGAGATTGTTTGAAGAAGACCATGGACGCCGTAGCACTGGTGTTTTTCACACCCTATCGACCTTGGTTGCTTGACAAAGATCTGCATTTCTTTGAGCTGGCACGTGCCGACGGATTTGTGGTCAATAAAATCCTAGAGCGCACGATGGATAGGGTGATGTTTGAAAATGATCGAGGGGATGAAGAACTCCGGAAAACAGTCTTTGGGTATGAAGTGAGGTGGCAGCCGTGAGATTTGCATCCCAGCCACTTATCACGCCGATTGATGCCAACAGCTTCGCTCTTACTGCCCCCAATAACAACTGGTACCAGATTCTGCCTCACCCCAGATTTTGCATGGATGGAAGTCTCGACCTGGCTTGGAATAAGATTGCCAACGCCTGTCAACATGTGAGAACGTTCGTCGGAATACTTATATCATCACCAAACATTGTTATCTTACAGACACTTCGTCCAGAGCTGCAGTTCATCGGGAATTACTAGCTGGTACCGGTAGACCTGCATGGACAAAAGATGTGTTCTACCTCTAGTCTTCTACTTCCCGTCAGCAATCCAATAGTCCGTCTTCAACGGATTGATAGTGTCGCAGGATTTTCTCCCTCGTCATAAATTCACCCTCATTCCTCCTCCGACACCATGTCTTTGAGGATGCGACTGAAAGAGTTGTGGCCGAGCAAGATATCCAGCTATTTTAGGGGCAAGTAGCAACAGGAACAAACACAGCCATCTCCTGGTAAGCAACCCATCGATCCTCCGTCTTTCTAGCTCACTTTGGTTCGTGTCGTTGAATAGCTCGACCTCGTTTTCGCAATTTCTCGGGCAACACCTTTTGGCATATCCTTCGGTTTCAGCATGCCATGTATCTTTGCCTAACCGACCTTCGTTTCTATTGCGTTCGTCCTTCTCATCCTTTCGAATCTGCTAGACGTTCCCGCCTCAGTATCCGCCGCCGATTTGCAGCAGAATGCCATGGCTGTGACTGAATGGTCTGCCGAGAATCCAGCAACCCAACCAGCACAAGCCGATCGGCGGCGACGAACGTATGTAATGCCCATCTCACAAGAAGACCGACCGTCTCAGATCCAAGGGTGGCAATACTCCAGTTGCTTTCCTCTCTCCCCCCCCGCGCCGGAGTCTATTGCGATGATGTCAAGCAACTTGATGACCAGCGGTTTGTGGATGGAGTTGGCATTTTCTCAAACAATGGCTGTGTTTACATTCGGGGAGGGCCGCATTCCAGATGGGCTCAGAAACAGTGAATATATCTCTCCGGGCAGGGAGTCGGCAGGAAAAGGCGGACACGTTCCAAAGAACCCCCAGTACGAGCCAGACAATGTTCAAATCGCCAACGGAAATCTTTACCTTGACCGCTCCGGAAGAGCGGGACCCCAAACAACAAAACAACTCTGCGAGAATTGCTGAAATAACGACTGCGGAACAATACATTCTCTATGCCAGTGTTCGCACCACCGCCGCGTTCAGTCAAGTGCCCGGAACCTGTCACGGTACAGTTATTACTCTTCTGGAAGTAGACAGTATGCTGACAATTTAATGATTTTCTTCTACAAAGCCGACATTCAAGAAACCGGCGTCGAATATTTGACTGATCCGACATCGATGCCGAAAACCGGACCAGACGTGCCAATACCTATCTGGTATTCGAATCAAGCAGTGGACCCCAAAAATTTGATTACCACCCAGGAAACAGGTCCAGAAACGTTCGACTGCACGAAACAATTTCATGAATATGCGTTCCACCGGACCTGGGATTTCACCGCGTTCTACATTGATGACAGTCCGTAGAAGACTTACAAGACCAATCACCCTCGCCAGCCAGGACCCTGGGTATGGGAACAAATGGTGACAAAAGGTGCGCATCGTAGGCATTTATCTGGAGCTATCAGACCGAATCTGATATCAACGAACACCAGTTGGTCGGTTGCACCTTCCCAAGACGACAATTGCCCTCCAGATACAGAGCATCGTCATGTCCTGCAACACATCGACACCAAACAGTCCGAACGGCTCTCAATAACTCGGGGTGTACGTTTGACTGGCTCTGTTGGATGGGACTGAGATGACAAGTTGGCTCCAACAAGCAGGCCTATTATTATCATTATTGTGTCGGCTGGAGTGACACTTCTACTCAGTTAGGGTACTACAGGTCTTCGAATGTCGGCCACCGATGTTGGTGGGACATAGATATCAGCAGGAGGAAGATTCGAAAACTTATCTTTTGCTCAACCTTGTCTAACCCTCGTCCCCCAACCCTAGTCCTTGATATCGCCGGTTTTCTTGTTGAAGGAAGACAACAGACGAAACACCGCGTGTTCTTGTTGACTGGCTGACATTGGTAGTTCCAATACTTCGGCCGAGCATTACACTGCCCCAAGGATGCTGTGGTCGAGACATGCAGGGCCATCAGCCAAACTTCCAGAGCAGCAACGGAGTTTTGCCGAATCTGCTCGCCGCAGCAAAGCTGCCATTAAATCCCCCATGCCGTCATTAATATGAGCCTGTCAGAGCTCAAATTGGCGGCACGTCTGGTTGTATCCACCAGATAACATGTGGCAACTTCTGGAGATGAGCGCGTTGGCCAGCTGAACCTGTCCGCCCATTTCCCTCTCCCGCACCGGGCAAGACTACACCTCTATACCGAGAAAGAACCCGCTCTTTGCGCTCGACGAAGATTCCAGATGCATTTCAATTCCTGGCTAAGCCTGGGCAAGGACAATTTGGACGTCGGTCGAAGCCCAATTATACAAAAAGCATGTGGCATCCATATCACAGAGTCGGGTATCGAACATTTCTGGGGGTTCACGCAGCGGCAATCAAACAAAAGTGGGAATGGTTAGGGTAATGATCGGAGGGTCGGTCGGCGGTCGCTTTTTTCTGGAAACCCCGATCGCAGCGTTGCACGAGATGACAAGGCGGATCCTGGGAGAGCAAAAGCACAAAATCTCATAACCCATCCGAAAAGGCCCTGCATTTGATATTATCAAATGGTCGATTAGCAGGCAGCAAACTCGGATCATTCGTTACGCCAAATCCAAGCGCAGGAGAGCACCGATCGGAGCGGTTCGCATTTTCGGCGGACGAGACAGTTCGAGTGCTTTTGCCCTTGACGGCTGCAACCCGTTTATCCGCAGTCATCCTTAGACTTACTGTTACAATCTGAGTTTCGGGGAGGGAGTGGACCTCCCAGGCCTTGACCCGGACTCGTACAAAAGATGTGGAGGCGGACAATGGTTGGCAAATGGAAGTCCGCGCAGGCTCAAAATTGGTACAAAGCACAGATGAGGTATTTTCTCAGCTTGCAAGTCTCCAGACGAGAGGTGGCTCCTGATCGTAGTTGGCATGTGTGTGGGATGAAAACGAGGTTTGAAGCTGGGGTGCACATTCAATCGACCAGGGGGTCGAGGGAGAAATTTTTCTGTTGCGTGCAGGGGAGGGGGTTGTTCACTATCGGTGGACTATCCCACTTTGTGCGCCATCTCCCCACTCGTCGGACAATTACACTCCCACTCTCCTCTCGCAGACTAACGCAACTCACCTTCAACCGCCTCATCGTCCATCCTATCCGCGCCGATGAAAATTCGTTCCTTCGTAATGTTCGTCTCCATTCTGCATTGCTTCTTTTTACCCTTTCCTTCCCTTCAATGGATCGAGTTAAGCTGAGTTGAGTTTTAATCTCATTTTTGTGTTGCGGGTTTTCCCAACTCTCCTGGTCACTCGCTCCCGTGCCCAACTCGCAGCTCGCACCCTCGCTGCACCAGTGGCTGTCGACCACTCGATCTTTTACTCCGTTTAGTGTGCCATTCACTTGAAGCCTGTTCATATTAATTCCTGACCAGTGCCCGTCGTTGTCGTTATACTGCTATAGTTGAACCGCCGGTGAATAGGCGGTGTCTCCACGATTCCACCTTTGAAACCTCATCAACCATCTTTGACGCGGACTCTCCTCTCCTCCGGTGTATTTACCTCCATTGGCCTCATCTTCGATGCGTCCGATGGCGTTGTGACCTTCATGGTTCCTTGTCCTGCGAACCCTACATCTTCCGCTGCTACCCAAGATTCCTTGCATACAGCAACAATTCGCTTCGCTCCAAACTTGTTGACAGCGCCTTACCTGGTTGCCTCTGGGCGCAACACTTCCTTTGCCCCGCGCACACAGATATCGCTGATCCTGGCACCACCTCAGAGCTGTCAACAGCTCCCGAGAGCGGTTTGCCTGATACCTCACCCAACCCTCCTCCCTCGGTCAAGAGATGTCCCTATAGTTGTTGGTGTGGAGGCGTTTTGTTGTATATCCACTCCTCTCAGTCAGCCTTCTCCCTATCTCTCGGTGGCAGCAAACACTAAGGACACTGTTGCACAACATGTGCAAGGCTCATGTCCTACGGTTTTGTTGTGGGCATGGCGTCCTTATGGGCTTCGAGCTTTGCAACCTCGGACCTTGCCCACTACTCAAGACAACTGGAGTCAAGCTCCCGCAACAGCCGTACAAATGCTATAACTGCCAAAATCGACGAACAAGTCCGTCCATAAGACCAGCATCTTCAAGAGGAGGTTCGTGTTCGTCCACGGGAAGTTTAGATTCCAATTCATCAGCGTCGTCAGCCATTACTCCACCCTCTCCCATCTCCAGAGTCGGATCTAGAGTAATGGCACCTCTTCCTGGCGTGGTTCATCAACCTCCCGAATGTGGCGACTTGGCCCGCAAATTCAGTCGATCACCATCTTTCACTTCAAGAGGATTTTCATTCTCTTGCTCTTCTTCGGCTCACTATCCTACACCTCATTACATGAACCTGCCCACCTTCCTCCCTCACCAAGATCACCCTTGTCCTCCCTGCCAGCTGGAGGAACTTCGCATAAAATCCGACAAGGACGCCATCGCGTCAGCCGTGGCTCAATTTCCTCATTTGACCACCGACATGTTAGTCAGGAATGGGAGAACATGGGAAGATTGGCAGACCAAACCGACACTGGAAACATTCGTTGAGGAGAAACGGTCAGAAGAGAGACAGATGTGGTTACACGTTACGAGGAAATGGACACAGGATCTGAGGAAAGCAAGAGTTCTCGTCGCTGAAGAAGATGGCTTGGGATTACTGGGATGAAATATCTATATCCCTTTTTTTTTTAATTTTTTTCCCGGAGGTCGGAAAACTCGGAAAAATAACGAAGGCAAGAGGCGTTCAAGGGCAAAAACAAAGGGAGGCCATGATTAGTTGAGATGATACCCACTGGCCATCGGCGTTCAGGTATAGAGAGACACTACAGGATTGCTCTACGTCCAGTGCTAGTGGGTTCTACACTGTTTAGCATAGTCAACGATGTATTTCTTACGGTCTATCAGGAACACGTTTTCTGCATCTTGCTCTAACGGAAAGCAGTGCAATGCCCAATGACGCCGGCCAAGCAGCCTCGAAGCAAGTCCTGTGCCTGCCAAGAGAGATGAAAAGGTGGCCCAAGTACTATCCCTGAACGGGACGAGGCAGATCCCGCTCTACACTTTAACCCAAGATCACGTGGAGAAGCCCCTTATCAAATCCCCCGGTGCCGGACATCAGCGATAGACCTGGACCTGGTGACTTGATGCTTGCCGGTTCCCGAGTGCTTCGAGTATAAAACTTGGCATACGAGCAGCCTATATCATACATGAAGAGATCTCACCTACCAGACACGGAAAATCTGTCGGCTTATTGAATCACACTAGGCGTGCAAAAAGCTCTTATTCGCTCCTAGGAAGGGACCATCCCAGGTAGGTGTCGTGCAAAGTATTGCTAAGTCTCTCTTATCTTCACACTGGTACGTTCGGGTCGCCAGCTGTAAAGTAACACTCTCATTGCCTCTTCTTCTCTTTGATATCTTCGCCCTATCAAGGCTTTTGATGGGTACATTCAACATTGATTTATCCCAAAGTAAGCGATAATGGCGAACCTTGACCCCGACAACATCCCCATCATCGACTTTGCACGCTACGACTCCGATCTTCTCGGCCTAGCACGAGAGATCAAGCAAGTCTGCGAAACATGGGGTTTTCTCTATCTCAAAAACCATGGCTTGGACCAACGCAAAATCGACCGTATGTTTTATATTAGCGAGGCATTCTTCAAGACGACTCCCCGCGAGGAAAAGGCTTCCACCCCTTGGAACAGCATCCACAATGCCGGCTACGATGCCAAAACGGGGACTGAAGGTTACTTCAACGAGAACGGAGCGAAGGACCCCGTCTCCCCCAATGACACCAAAGAAGTCTTTGTGATTCGGAAAGAGAAGTCTTATGACCAGCCCATGCCGCCATCACTGCGCAAATTTAACCCAGAGATTCAACAATTTATGGCCGAGACCCATGAAAAGATCGCAGTCCGTTTGCTTTCCTGTCTGGGCCTGGGGTTGGGCTTGTCACAAGACCGACTGCCGTTGCTTCATCAACATGATAGCCCTTCTTATACCACTCTGCGTCTTATCCACTACCCGACCCTGCAAAACGGAGATGAAGCACCAGTCCGACTCGGCTCGCATTCTGATCAGGGTGTGATCACCATCCTCTTCCAGAACCAAGTCGCCGGCCTTCAAGTTCGACCGCCCAAGTACATTGGGCCCATTCAGGAAGGTGAGAAGTGGCTCGACGCGCCAGTGATCCCCGGGGCGGTGCTCATCAACATCGGCGAGACGATGACGTTCTTCTCCGGCGGATTGATGAAGAGCACATTGCATCGCGTTGCGAGAAGTCCGTTGCCCGAGGATCAAGGGAAAGACAGATATTCCATGGCGTACTTCTGTCATCCTAATCAGGACACGTTGCTAGAGGTTTTGGAGGGCGTGGTGGGCGCATCGACGAGGGAGACGCCAATTTCTTGTGTCACGGGCAGACAAGTCAAGACGGTGAAAGATTGGATTGAACATCGCCATTCGATGGGAAGGCTGCAGGCGGCCAAGTAGACCCATATAGAATTGAACTTGTCTTGTGGCAGACAATTTTCATATCACAACGATGGTACCAGGCCGGTTTAAAGCAGCGTGATTAGAGTCGGCTCCCACGTGGACCCGGCGGACGGCTTTTACTTTACGCTAAAATCCGGGGACGCCTAGTTCCAAGCTTGAAACGGCGTCAAGCCATCGTCGGACCTCAATCGCAGGCACCACTGATTCGTTCCTTTTTGATCAATGCGACTCCCACTCAGTCTGCAGTCATAGACTTGTGCCATATTGCAGACTCTATATTGGTTTCGATTGCAAACATGCGACTCACACAGCTCCCGGTCCTTATATCCCTCCCTACCGCCATTCTTTCCTTCGTCATCTTTCCCGAAGCCGAAGTTTTCTCGACGCAGACTCGACTTCAAGATTCTTCGGAATCACCTCTGAACCTTTCCCCCCAGTCTGCATCTCATCCAAAGACGAATGGAGATAGCGAAATCCGTGAAGCGTCACTTTCGCCAAAGTATATCAGTTTCATGCCTTCACGTGTTGGCAAAGAAAAGGTCGAGGAGGTCAAGCTTTCCCTGAAATATGCATCTCTGCCGCATATCATTGAAGAGACGGTTGAAGAGGAATGGATCAAGATTACGAAACTCTCTCCCAAATATGCCGCTCCCCCAAGGTCAGCCGGTGACGACTCCGACGATCAGCCCCTACCTGTTGTGATTTGGCATGGTTTGGGTGATTCCGCCGATTCCTCCGGGCTGAAAGATGTTTCAAATTTGGTGGAGAAAGTCCATCCCGGTACTTATACGTATATCATCTCCCTGACGGGCACACGTGGCTCTGCAGATCGGCAAGCATCCTTCTTCGGCAATGTGACGGAACAGATTGATACTGTTTGCCATATGCTGGCGAAAGACAATATTCTGCGAACAGCACCTGCCGTTGACGCGATCGGCTTCAGTCAGGGTGGCCAATTCATGAGAGGTTACGTCGAGAGATGCGGTAGCTGGGCTCCCAAAGTGAGGTCGTTGCTCACTTTCGGCAGTCAACATAACGGCATTGTGGAGTTCCAGAAATGTGCCAGTGCCACTGACTGGATTTGCCAGGGTGCCAACGCTTTGTTGAAGAGTAGTACCGTGTGGTCCGATTTTGTGCAATCCAGGCTTGTTCCCGCTCAATATTACCGAGACACGAACGACTTTGAGAACTACTTAAAGCATTCCAATTTCCTGGCCGACATCAACAACGAGCGCAACGTCAAGAATTCTACATATGCTGAGAATTTGGCAGCTTTGGAAAAGCTCGTAATGATCGTCTTCCATGATGACAAAACCGTTATTCCCAAAGAAAGTGGCTGGTTTGCCGAAGTCAATGTGACGTCCGACTCGGTGACCAAGCTGAGAGAGCGGCCTATTTACACAGAAGACTGGATCGGATTGAAGAAGCTAGACGAAAAGGGTGGTCTGGCCTTTGTCACCCTTCCTGGGGAGCATATGCAGCTGTCTGAAAAGGATTTGAGCAATTTATTTGGAATCTACTTTGGTCCTGCCGACAAGGTGTTCCAAGAACTGGGCAGGGATGTAACAAAGCAATGGAAGTCGGATTTGTGATTTGGCATCGTAGTTTTTAATAGCTGAATCTGTTTATGTAGCGGGAGTTGGATTCCTTTCGACTTCTAATATGAATACCTTGTTATCCTTCTCCCTATGAACTAGTGTCAGGAATCATCTCTCATCATAACCTGAGTCCTCCTCGACGCCATCTTCGTGCACCTCATCTCGGTCTGATCGAAGGAGTCGATGGTCGCGATACGACCGCCGTGGCCGTGAGCCTGGAGATTATACCAAATCCAAGCCAGCGGGAGGCAGTGTGAGGTGCTACAAAGGGCTTGCCAGCTGACTTATCTGCCGGGACCATCACCTGCACCTTGAACATTTGTCGCGAATTTGTCAACCTCCACGATCAACTGAAGGGAATGCTCTGCCATTTCGAAATCTTGTAAGACATCTCCAAGCCTTGTATCGAAGCGAAAAACAATATCGATATCGCAATATACCTTGAGTGTTAGGGGAAACTCTTTGACCAGTGAAGCAGCCCGTAGAGGGCAGCAATTGAAAGGAGCTACAGCTTACCGATCTTTAACAGTCTGGCCGGGAGAAGGCGACGCTTATGGGTGATCGCGGTTGGTTAGGGCAGGACGGTCTGAAGAAGCCCAAAGCTACGCCAGTGCGTGCCTAGTTTACTTATCGGTCCTGACTTCATTGAGCTAAGATGACGCCCTACGGAGAACAATTCGAACCAGCCAATATATGACTCATTGACCCCCTTTCTCTTCCAGAGTTGCCGAGTATATTGACATGATATTGTTTGGAGGCAAGTACAGTCTCTGTCATATTCAGAGCCTGATCCCAGAGCAGGGAACTCCATTGCTTTGTATAGGTCCATATAAATTTTCCTCCAGACCATCCATCCCCCAACAGCGAACACTTCGGGCTCTACCAAGACCTATCACTCTTGAGTGACTTGCCAGACTTCCGCCTGGTCTTGCTACAAATCTGCTCATACTCGAAATGTCACACGTTGCTTCTACCGTGGAAACGTCCAAATCATGGACTCGCGACGGTTTCTTCATCTCCACTGACACATCACTCGTCCCCATCCCGGTACTCAACAAGGCATTTGAGTCCGAGGAAATTTACTGGGCTAAAGGACTCCCTGAACCCGTCATGCAAGAGATGTTGGACAATTCAGTTTGCTTCGGCCTATATTCGCCTACGCCATCACCGCCTCCTCCAACAACAGTAGCAGCTCTAGACGCTTCTGCCGCCTTTGATTCCGCTGACATACTGCATGAGATCGCAACGCCCGTCCAAACAACAACCACAACCACTTTTCAAGAAGCCAAGGCAGAGCTGAATCTCATCGGGTTCGCCCGTGCTATCACCGATCGCGTCACCTTCTTCTATCTCACCGATGTCTACGTCCTACCGGCGTGGCAGGGTCGGGGACTCGGTAATTGGCTTGTCAGCTGTGTCCAGGAGGTCGTCGAAGATATGCCATATCTGCGACGGAGTATGTTGGTCATTGGCCACGATCGAGAAAGTCGGATGGGGTTTTACAAACGGCTCATGAAGATGGAGCCTCTGGGAGATCCGGCAATGGTGTTGAATTGGAAGGGTCCTGGGTGTGCATTCTGAGGCGAAAGGAGTTGGAAGATTCGTGCAGAAGTCTTTACCCTTCATATGATCATAATGATTTTCAGTTCTAGGCTTTCGTTGCGACGAGAAAAAGTCGTGGATATCGTAGACAGACTTTCCCGTCATTCAGCGCAGGATAAAGCCGCTTGATCTGTTCCAGATAGGCCGCAAGAAACCCCTCTCTCTCCGATGGAGATAGAGGGTCAACAAATGGTTTCAGTCCAGTGCCTTTGACCCATTCCACGATCGCTTCATGATCGTCCAGGATATGATAGTAATACGTATGCCAAATATTGAGATCCGAGCACAAGGGTTTGAGCTGGTTGTAGAGTTCCTGCGGTGACTGAAACGGTTTGCGAGTTGGATGCAGGCGTTTCAACTTCTCGGCCCATAAACCTTCATTGGCCACCGACCGCATGGCAACATGTGAGGGCTCTGAGAAATTGTCAGGCACCTGAAAAGCGAATACTCCCCGTGATGGCTGGCTTTTGATCAGGTTCGTAAAGACCTGAATCCTTTTTTCGTACGGTACCCATTGATATACCGCATTGGCAAAAAGAAGGTCGGCCGAGTCGGTGTCCTTGAACGAGGTGAGATCACCCAAAGTAAATTCGAGCTCGGGAAGTCTTTTCTTCGCTTTTTCAATCATGTCTGGCGACGAATCCGTACCTGTGATCTTTGCTTCGGGGAAACGCTGAAGAAGCACTGACGTCGAATTTCCTGGTCCACAGCCGAGGTCAATAATGCGTTTTGGAGATTTCAGTGGCACCTGAGACAATAGGTCCCACGACGGTCGTGTACGTTCAGCTTCGTACTTGAGATATTGGTCTGCGCTCCAGTCTTTGGCCTGCATTATTGTGGCTAAGATATGGAGGGATCGCGAGGTTAGTAGGGAGTGTCGTGGGACGGATATTTTTGGGAGGTGCGCTCTCCTAAGACATTTGACGAATTCCATTAGTGACTGATAGGCGAAAGACGTTCAGCAGAAGAGGTCTATCTGGGGTTCAGCTTATATAAGTAACTCGTGAATGGCCCCGATGTCGGCAGACTAAACAAGCGAATTTCCCCATGCAATTCCACGGGGTTATTCAGCCTTGCCGGGCACTGACTATTGATCGCCGAGTTTCCTCACCTAAGTGGACTTGATTGAATTGAGTCAGAGCATAAAATGATTTCTTAGTCATCGACACAATGGTTCTATGTATCAGTTCCCTTATGTACACATGAGCCCTAGAGCTGAGGATGCTCATCTAGGACCACATCTACAGCTCAGCTACTAAGATTCTTCATAGCCATACATCCACCGTTACCACCTCAAGGTCGCTATCTACCTGTCCTGTCTCATGTTACCAACGTGCAAGCCACTCAAGTCTAGCCACAGGACCATCTCGTGAAGCAGGTTGATACGTGTCCTGACTGACATTGAGTTGCGGTTGGAAGGAGCCGGAGGGGTCGATCAACATCTGACCTACGGAATACTGATTCTGAGGGTAGTCTGTCCTTCCTGCAGTCATGCCGTTGCATACAGGAAGCCACTTGCCGTCTCTGGCCTTGATCGGAGCCAGTCTAGGTTTAATAAGTCGATTCGCCCAGGCATAGACTGGTGCCGCGAAATATTTATCAGAAGATAAGGCGGTCCAGTTGACTATGTTGAGAGAAGTGGCATGGTAGAAGAAGCTGTCTCCGAAATACAGGTGGTGCAAGCTGTCTTTCGTTGGTTCTTTCACAACAGCACCGGGCTTGGTATGCTGGAAACGTGGAAATGGGACGTCGACATCAGAGGCCCTCAGACTCTATTCATTACCTTCTCTCACGGCCATGAAAACAAAGGTAGAATGCCGTGAATCCGGCTCGACGTTTTCTACAAACATGTTATTTTCATTCCATATTGGTCCCTGTTTTTGCCTTCACTTCCGATATATCAAGGTCATTCAGAAAGGGAAGCCAATACTCGATCCATGGATTTTCGGAGACCCTCTGCTAACAGCTCATATCAGGCTCGCACGCAGAGGTCACCTCCATGCCGGACTCACTGAGTGTGCTCGCCATCACGGTGTTGAATTGATCGTCGGATCACAAGTCGGATCGCTCAAGCACACCACAAATTCCGTCCAGGTGACCACAGTTCACGGGCTGGAGCACGACTTTGGGTATATATTGCTGTATCTACTGTCAGCAGGTACCGAGTTGAACGCGGTGACACTCTTCCAAATGGATCACGTCGTTAAGACACCTGAAAATATGGAAATCAATGAGTTCCGCAGACTGTATAAGGATTAGAATCCTGTGGTTCGCAAAATCCTGGAATTAGTCAATTACACGCAAAAATGGCCTTTGCTGGTACTTCCCCCAATGAAGACTTGATCAAATGAATACAAGGATGTCGTTCTGCTCGGCGACGCAGCGTACCATATGCGGAATCACATGATATTGTTTGTCTCAGCCTCGGATAGACTCAAGGCCGGTAAGTCAAGATTTCTAGGCTCAAGGAGCAGCAACAACAATGGACGACGGTGCCTCTCGAGGCATAGTCATCGGCGAAGTAGTTTGCGGCACCTCTCACTCCCCGAAGCAATTGAACTTTATGAGAAAAAAGGTATGCCTCGAGTCTGGACTAAATTACAACACTCATTCGTATCTGGGACCATCAACATGGCCACCGGGGATGACGCAGGAAGGCGAAACGACGCATCTGAACCGGAAGTCAAATATTGGGACCGTAACATCATTCTACGGTCTTTGGGATAAGTGGTGGGGTATTGTCGACGACAGTGGCATTGAAAGCTATCAAAGCCTGGATAGTGGTGCAAAAAGGCGAACTTGAGGTTGAATTTGCTTGATCCGTGCATACAGCAGAGTGGGACTGAAACACTGCCAGTCCGCCGAAAAAATATGCAAAGAGATACAATATGCAAGACTAGTATCATAGTAAGGACAGTTGCATAAAAGTTGTATGATCTCAACCATCCCAACCTTGCATGCCGATGCATCGCCGGTTGTACAAGGACGCAGAGGAAACTGATATCATCCCGGCTTACCTTGAATCAGCGAGCTCAAGTCTGGCGTCGTGCCTGTGTCATCGTATACCTTTGGAGCGCTCTCTCCGGAATGAGTGATCTAACCGCCATGTTCAGATCAAACTTTGTTGAATATCATAGGACACGAGAAGAAATTCCATCATTGCAGGTTCCATGTTGCTAGGACTCCCCTCCCTATTCCCGGGTCAGGTTCCTGGAGACCCTTGTCTGGTGCTCTGAAAATTGAGACGAAACGCGAATATCTTCATGAGACGCAAGGAGGGCCGGTGCTATATCGCCGTTAGCCGGAAGGATATGGGAAATGGTGGGTAGAGCTCTTCCGTCTAAACGATTTACCTAGGTGACCACTCGGCAGGAAGTTTTTCAACAATCATCCCCGACCAAGGATATTGGTTCTCTCCCGTTAATGCGGAGCACCCACGTTGTTGTTGATGTCGACTGGTTTAGTATAACTTGTGGCAGAAGCGAGATGGTTCATTTTTCTCAATTCTTGGATTTGAGGGGGAAACGAGCAGAAAAAAAAACCCCCCCCCATGAAATTGATACCATTCGAAGCCCAAGGTCGACGATTTTGGGCTAGAATGGTAAATAGGAGCCAATCGTCCGTAGATCAGGGCAAAATAGACGTGCTTTTAAACGAAGCGTCGAAATTGAAAAAAGAACCGTACTGAAAAGTCCCGCTCTTGGTCACGTCCAAGCCAGCTGCCCAGGAGAAATGGGATGTTTGGAGCTGGGTCGAGATTGATTACTGAAATCCAACACTATCAAGAATCCCGTCCGCCATTGGTGCCGAGGCTAGCGGGCTCAGGAGAGAGCCAAGAGCCTGGCTATATGTGGATCTGCTGAAGCAGAACACCAATGTGAGAGCAGCTGTACTGCGCTTGAGGTGACATCCTCGAAGGCTACCCCGGTGAAACAGATCTTCGTAATCCCCAAAACTTGAGAATTGTCGGATAGCAGTCTCATTCCCCGATAGTAGCATTGTCCTTTTTAAATCTCAATGGTGGGTACAAAGTGAGATATGCGACGAAAACGGTGTCGGGATAAGCCAGATCTGGCAGAGTTTTCTGACGGAGGGATCAGAGCCACCGCGTGATTGGTTGCACTAAAGGAGCCGAGATTCGATTCGAGAAATAAGGATAGACCCACGGCCTAACGAGAGACCAAAAGTCTGGTTAGCACACGCTATTTGCTGCCTAAGCTGTCGGACTTTAGGCAGTAGACAGGTGAACGCGTTCAGGTTGACATGGAGATGAAAGGAGGCGGATGGGAAAGAAAGACCTATCAGTGGGCGGCTACACTGTGAAACGTCGATAACCCGTCTCGAACCCAGGCGACATTTTGTCTTGATCAATTTGGGACAAACCTCGGCTCGAATGAGACAAGGACGCGACTGGGTACCTCCCTGGGGAGAAGGGGACCCCCAGTAGGCAGATCCGCGGGATTTAGGTCTAGGAGGGGGCAGATAAGGCGGACTCCGTATCAGCGAGCATATCGAATGCAACAAAAAATATATCCCGCGGTTCGATTGATGGGGGATAGTAGATCGAGGGTCGCGATAATGATGAAGGAGAGAAGTCCAATGAGTGGCTTTTCAGTTAGGTTTGAGACAGCATCGCTGGGGAAAGCGTCAAACTGCGCCAGAAATCTGCACCATATCCGCGGGCACATCCATCGGTTCCACATCCCTGGCCACCATCAAACATCATCTCCAAAGAATGCGCGAAAAAGATGCTGAGCAAGAATTCCAACGCTCCTATGCTGCAGCAAGATGCATAGTACATAAACGACTCCTTCGGTCTCCCCAGACGTCATGCCATTCCTGTGCTGTCCAGCTTTCATCGTCATTGCAACGTCTCGCCACCTCTGACATCGCCTCTTCACACCACCTTCAAACTTGTCAAGGATCAGTGAGCCCTGTCAGGACCGACCCGAAAGCCTTCTGCCACGAGTACTAGAGCGCCAGTTCCAGCACCGAACCCGAACATCCCGCCTACCGCGTAGATCCTTCGCCGGGAAATCTGCTCCCACTCCTATCCTCTCGCCCACTTACATCTCTTATCCCGTCATCAATATCAACGTCCTCGCCTTTCTTCGCATCCTCTAGCTTCTCAACCTTCCCCTGAGTCTCAATACCTGTGCGTGCGACTATATAGTTCCAAATAGACCTCTGAATCCCTCGAGTAATACTCCGTCGATCAACCAGAGCTGGAAAACGGAAACAAGGGTGCCGACCTCATCATGCCTTCAGGTTCGTCCTCTACTCTTTTATCTGTCTTCCCTCCAACCTCAATCGCTTCTCCAAGGGAGCTTCATGTACCTCCCAACCAAAAAATTCCAGATTCAGCCTGCGACATTCTGTACCATGTCCCACCTTACGTTCATGGTTTCTCAACTGAAGTCTACAAAGTTCATCTCAGTTCGGGCATTGAAACCCCCAACATTTTCGGACTCCGGGTCACGTGACTATGGGGTGCTCGGTGTGTTTGGTGGAGGATATTGTCACATTTTATTCACCGAATGCCATGCTGACCGTACCGTCCGCAAACAGTAGCAGAATCATTTACCGATGGTGATGCCTATGTCAAAGCATTCAACAACAACAACTTATGGCGTCGTTCTCTCGCCGAGACCGATCCGGATCTCTTCGAATCCCTAGGCAAGGGCCAATTCCCTCAGATCCTCTGGATCGGCTGTGCCGACTCTCGTTGCCCTGAGACCACCATTCTGGGCCTGAAGCCCGGTGAGATCTTCTGCCACCGTAACATCGCCAACATCCTTGTCAGCAGCGACATCAATTCGCTGTCGGTCATCCAGTACGCCGTTCAGTACCTCAAAGTCAAACACATCATTGTCTGCGGCCACACTTCGTGCGGTGGTATTGCTGCCGCCCTTGGCAATAAGAAGCTTGGCCTCATCGACACCTGGCTCATGCCCCTACGAGCCATCAGACAGGAAAATCTGACTCTGCTGGATAGCCTCAATGAGACGGAAAAGGGTCTGAAAATGGTCGAGTTGAACGTCCGTGCCAGCGTCAAGGTTCTGCTCGCAAACCCTATTGTTATCGACGCCATGAGCGAGCGTGGTCTGGAGGTCCACGGTTTGATCTACAACGTCGGCACCGGCGAATTGAGAGAGCTGGACATCGAGGAGGATGAGCAAGTTGTCAAGAGCCGGGTCACCGCTTTCAAGACTGAGGATTAGTTGAATCCTCTCGCCCCATTTGCCTCCCTCTTCTCTGGCAAGAGATCTTCCTGGAGAGCGGACGAGTTTTTCAACGATGGCATGGATGCTTGTAAGCAGCAGTCTTTTTCAAAGAGCGCGGAATTTCAGATCCTCAAAAAGGGGGGGCGGCCCGAGATATCTATGAGCTGACAGAACGGTACAGAAAGCGTTGTGCTCCCCCCCCGGGAAGATCAGAATCGAGCCGCGTAGACTGGATTGATATGAATATTGGGATTGTGGATAAACCAGTTGTTAGCTTACTAGATACGATAGGTTAAGTTAGGTCGGGTTCAAAGAGAAATGAAACGAAATGGATGAATAGGAAATCAAGTCAATGTCCTCTGTACAGAGAAGTGATCCGAGTGTAGTGCACCGGCATCTGATTTACCAGCCATTCCAGCCGAAGATTATTTATTTTCTCCTTCGATACCTTGCCCTTCTCCGGCTTCGATCAATCATCAACGTATTTTGAACGCCATCGATCAGCTTAGCCAATCAGCTTTGACGTGAAGAAAGAGCTCCCATTTGAATGACAGATCCTTTCTTGCATAAAGACGAGAACAAACAGCTTCACAAACCGGTAGAATATGAGGAATAGCGTGCTCGATCTCGTTTCGAATATGTTGGATGTCTTCTGGGGGCGGGGCGATTGGATTCCCAAATGTAGCCGTTGTCCGCAGCTTCCTGGCTTTCGGAATCAATGCGGATCAGAGTGCGGCGCCGAGCAAGATTCAGAACTCTCAGCCTGGCCAGAGTATTCGATTTCTGCTGATGCTCTTCCATCCCATGTAGAGTCCTTTCTTGCATACCCATCTCGCGTCGATATCTCTCTCGCTCTTCCATTTGGCGTTGAACCTGTTCAGCTTTCAAACGATGACCCAACTTCACCTCTCTCAAAAGTCTTGAAAGAGAAATTTCAGGTCTGCGTGGGGGAGGCGGCAAGGTGTCCCTACCCTGTGTCATTAATAGAGCGAGCCCTTGCGCATCTGCCCTTGACAACAATGCTTCCGACAGATCTCCGATGATTGCTTTGGCCAGGCCACGGAAGGCACTCAACTTGGCGAGCAACTTGCCGCGGTATGTATGCATTTCCTCCAGCTCCTGTGCCTCTAAACCTCGTAGAGAATCAATATGGGGCCAGCAGGCGAACTCGATGCGCAGGTACTGGAGCTGGTGTCGATGGAGTAACCAACAAAAGAAATGAAACCATTGTTGTTCGAAGCACAAGTCGAGCGAACAGCGTATGCTAGAGTTGACCTCCCAACCCGAAGCCAAAACCAAAGACATTGACCGAACATTCGAGAAATTTTCCGTGCCGATGTGGTTTGTCCACCATTTGCAGGCATGTGGCGATTTGAATTTGAAGGTGTAGCTGCCATAGAAGACCTTGCGTCCAACATCCCGGAACTTTTTGTTTACCTGCAGGACGCGAAGATCGACGTTGTCTTCGTCCACCTCGTCGCTTTCTCCATTCTTGATATTATTGCCGTTTCTGATGTATCCAGCCAGCATGCCCCGTTGGTAGTAGGGTCGGACAATATTTGAAGGTCGATCGAGGGCGACTGAATGTTCTAAAATAAGTTTCAAGATCTTGCCATCGTGTGCACAAGCCCGACTGGCAAGTGTATCGCCGTCAGTGTGTTGTTCGGTCATGATCTGGGGTAGACTGGAGTGAACGTTAATAGTGATCAAGGGAGGAGGAGAAACAGGCCCTTTGCCACTGTTCGACAGTTCTCTAGGAGAAGGGGGCCTTCGAAACTCGGTATCGTCCGGGGGGAAATCTGGCAGAGGTGTGATGGTGTCTGGTGAGACTTTGAGAGTCCAAGGAATGGTAGTTAGTGGAGACAGTGTTTGACAACCCTGGGGTTGATTGAGGGAGTTGCTAGGATCCTTACTTCTCGAGGTGTTAGCTAACATGCTTTGGAAGAGGTCATGGGGGGAGAGAAAGAGGGTGGTGCTGTGGCCGAGGGCCTTGGGGAAACCAGTGCCTTCATTTTCAGGAAGACAGACTGGAGGCAACACTTACTTTGCTAGGCTCAAATCGCTTTTCGATGGTGCATCAAGGTCGTCATCCACCCCGATCCGAGGAGCTGCGTCTTCCAGGCGAGGTTTCTTCGGTGAAGGAAGTTGAAAGCTGAAGCCGTGTCCAGTGGTTGACCGCTTCAAGACCGGGTTGACGATGTTATCGACTGACGCCCACGCCGAGACTTTGAAAGCCATGATTTTGGTGTTTATGAAATAATATGAGATTCCAGATCGCCGAGAATAATGAGATGCACAATGAGGAGCGCGAGAACAGATCAGCGAACAGGAATCTGGAATGCGGCCTGTCACTGTGCGGTCTGTAAAGGTAAGGTCGCCGAGTAGTCTTGCTGTGTTCAAGGTGATCTTCACTCATGCACATGTGCTTCGCCACGCCTTGAGACGAGTGAATCAGATCTTTGCGCAGTCTAAAGTCTACTGTCTTCATCCTCTGAAAGTCTTGAAAGCCTCTGCAACGGACATTCCGCCTAGTACAGCATCTTTGACTTTGTCATCAGCTGCCACCAGCTTTGGCATCAACAACAAAGTTTCATCAAGCAGTTCCTGTGGAATGACTACCACGCCCTCAAGAAGATCACAAAAGACGATGTCACCCTTGAGAACGTATCAGCCTGGGATTGTTGAATATCTGTGGGAGTTGGCAAGAGCTGGACTCACTGGAGAAACACTGACGCCGGTGATAGAGACAGGAATGTTGCGAGCATACACC